>NW_024062844.1:0-673301 GCF_006381635.1 Hibiscus syriacus | reverse complement strand
TTATTGCATCGACCAAACGTTTCTGCACACTACACTTTACAATATTCTCTGCCTCGACAATACTTTTCCATCTATTTATACCATTGATCCCGTTTCTTTCCTTTTTGACAAGAACCGTAGAACTAGCTTGTGACACCTATTCTAGCTGTAGCGAAACATCAAAAATTCCCACCAATCCATATGGAGACGATATCAACTTACAACTATACTTGCATCGATTGTGTAAACTAGCACATATTGCTTGCCTTAGCATATACATTTACAGTGATCATTACATCATCACTTTCGACATGTAGCATTTGTCATATTATCACTTTCGACTATTAGTCAACCAACGTTTTTATCCAATCAGGGACATTTTGTTTCAAAATAAAAGTATCGGTGCCAAAGTGCTTCGAAAAATAATACAAGTCAAAGTAATTATTTTATCAAGTGTTAGGAGTGAATTTTTAACATTTTTCCTTAAAGTAGAGAACTTATGAACCTAGCAGATCTACTAACCAAACATTTAAATGGGAAATTGATACTAGATTTGTCGAAGGATGGTTCTAAAGTCAATTGCCTTGAGAAATTTATGGTGGAATCAACTTACATTTTTAGTTCTATACTATTTCTAAGGCGAAATGTACACGCATTAGGTTGAGCTTTGCTCTGAATAGAATCATATCTCAAGGTTTTTTGAGTGGTCTTAATAATAAGAACTTGATGATTGCACTGTTTATGAAAGGTTGAGTTTTTTTATCCTTAATGAGGTATCGTAATATTGGACGATGCTATTGAAATAAATTGATGAACTCATCGATAAAGAGGTTAATTTTTTATTCATCATAAATGCATACCCCAAATATTATATGGTTCTTTTATGAACCTAATGAATTCAGCATACATAAATTAAGAGGGTAAACTTTAAAAACTCTTAATGATTTGATCATTTATTTGGGTAGTCTATATTAATAGATTTTGATGAATCACCTATGATGTGAAAATTAGTCATCTAATAACTTCTCTCAAAGTTTAAGCAACCCTTACAACAAGAGCTTTAAAACAATGTGCTCAAGGATGGATCGAGAAGGTAGTTGAAGACAATGGCCTTTAAAAGAAATTAAACTATTATACATTTTAAAAAATATTATATTTTTTATTGATAATAGTTTTTCTTTTTAAAATTTTATAAGTTCGTCTTATTTTAAATTTTAAAATTTATCTAACACTCTAAACCATACGACACACAGTCGACTAATCAAAGTGCCACACGGAACCACCAGAGGCTTACCAAATTTTTTCTTAACTCACTCAATTGAAAACATTCATTTGAAATTACTCAAGATTAAAATAAATAATAATATTTACATAAATCAATTCACATCGGAGCTCCCTAAATATCATTTCAAAATATACAAACCAAATTTAAATGAGTTACGACTCAATTAACAAATAGGGATTCAAATATACAAATGAAGGTTTCAGAATAAATGCCCTCTAAAGAACTCGAGACTACTCTGCTCCGAACCTGTCTGGATCACTGTTGCACAAAATGCTCTTTTACTGCTCCTCACCTAAGAATCTGTGTAAGGACAAAAATTCCAAACGATGAGCTAACTAGCCTAGTTCCACACTAACAACTAAAATATACTAAAATGAGTTCATTAAATCATGCTCAAGCCAACTAATAAAATAATAAAGTGAGTATACTTGTATACTCTATACTCTATGGTAGACATAATGATGCAGCTGAGAGATTTCTGCATCTCAGAGCTATTGCACCACTCTAGTTTACCGGATGATGCCCGAAAATCTTTGCATCAGACACAACACCCTCGACTAACCCACCCCTTGAGAGTGTCAGACCTTATGCCAGTTAGTCAGTTTAAAGTGCTTGCGCACTTCCTAAGGATATCTTAACTGATTCTAAATTTCATCACCTTATCTTTGCTAAAATAACTCGGGTGTCATGATCGTTTGTCGAGCACCAATCAAGGCTAGTTTTATGTCACCCTAACTTATCTCGTTTGTATGTGTAATTAAGCATTATTATTGTTCCCACTTGTATCTTATTTGAGAGTAATATAAAGTTCTTGGGAACCCCTATTTCCTCTTAAGAACTTTTGGGTTTTATGCCCAAAACCAACGAGGGTGTCGATACTCACCCTTGGGGTATCTATACCTTAAGTTAACTAAAGATAAAAATAGGTGACTAGTATCGATACTACCAACCTAGTATCGATACTCACGACTAGGGTATTGATACCATCCGTGGTAGCGATACTGAAATTGGATTCAATGATGAAACTAGACTCTTGGTATCGATACTCTACTAAGAGTACCAATATTGGTATCGATACTCCTTAGTATCGGTACCAAAGTGGATATTGGATTTCTGATTTCTCAATACCAAACCCCCATTATTGATACTCTTTTAAGGGGTATCGATATTGGCCTTACAAAGTTCATGTATTTAATCCTGAACAAGAACAATATCAATATTGGTCCCCTCCAATACCGATATTCGAACTCGTGAATGCCCTTTTTTGGGCATTCAAACTCACCCATATTGATACTTTGGGGTTCTTATCTATTATTAATATCTTATGTGATTACAAGGTCATAAAGAGACTTTAAAATATACTAATAAACATAAAACATAGAGTTCACCATGAACATGCTTCTCAAGCTTAAATCTCAATTTTCATGCTATAATACACTTATAATGACCCACTAAAGAGTATAAAGAGTTGTTAGTGTGATTACGTTGGATTTCTTGGCTACTAAAAAACCTCCAACTCACTCAAGAGGTGCCTTCTCTTTCCCTTAGCTTTGGAACTCTCTCCTACCTCTTTCACTTAAAAAGATAAAAATGGATTACAAGTTTAAACTAGATGCTCAAAACAATTTAAATACATTCTCCATAATTCAAATCCACCCAAAAAGAGTTAGAATCTATAGATTCTCATAACCCCAAAACCCATTTGGAAACTATAGTCGAATCTTACTATATGAGCTTAAAATGAAGCTTGAAGGATGGTGATTCATATTCTTACCTTACTTACCAAACTAGAATGGAAAATGATGGAAGAAAGAAGGAGAAAGTTTGGTAAGATATTATGGGGGAGTGGTTCAAGTAACCCAACTTAAAAATAAGAGGTTTTTAGCTTTCAAAATAAAATTGGTAAATTGTATTTTTAGTCCCTTTGACTACAAAATCAAAAAAAAAACTATTATCCCTTCGGCCTAACTCAAACCCAGACATTCTAGTGGTCCTTGGTTTAGTTTATGGGTTTCGGTTGACCCAACTACTAACCCGGGTTTTGGGATGTTACATTATCCCTTAACATAAAACCTTAAGTATGTCCCTGATTGTGCTTAACCGAGAAACATATGGTCGGATGCAAATTCTCCACCACCAAATAATTCTATAGGATGATTTGAGAGAGTAAGAGCTCACAACTTTTTAATTATCGAGTGTGTTGTTCGTTTCGTAAAAATGATTTATTAGAAAATATTTTTTAATATCTTTTTAGTGTTTATTTTTTTAAGAAAATAATTTGATAAACAAAAAACGACTTACAATTCTAGAAGAATAGGTTACTGTTTTGTAAATTGTCTTATGGAATTTAATGCCAAAACAATTTTTGGAGTGAGTAAATATGATTATTAGATCAAAATTTAACTTAAGTTAGATATATTGTATTATATTAGTTTTATTTTAAATATTTAAAAGTTAAAATACTTATATAATTTTACTTATATTTGAAAATTATCAAATATACTCAGTTTATTATAACATATAATATTACATACTTATTTTAAAATAAATTATTAATGAAATTAATAACACTATTGTTTTCATAAAAATTGTTGAACCTATTTTGATATAACAAATTTAAGGGCAAAATATTTTTGGACTAAATTGAATTTATACAAAATTTTCAAAATAATTCAAAGTCCAAAAAACTTGAATTTGAACACAAAATATTTTCTGAGCATGAAGTACCAATATTGTTTCCTTCAGTATTGATATTGCTGATGTAGTATCGATACCCAAGTAAGGGAAGTATCGATACTTCCATGGCAGTATTGATATTGCCTATTTGTTTAAATGTGTTCAGATTCAATAATGCAATTTTGGTACAGATACTATGCAATATCGGTACCAGTATCGATGCTCCAAACCCTAGTATCGATATTCTTTGTCCAACGGTCATATAACGTTATTTTTTATTAGAGTAGTACCGATACTCCTAGCCCAAGTATCGATACTCATGTCTGAACAGTTTTATTTTGCATATTTTTAATCCCCAATAGCTAGAAACGTCCACAAACACATTCCACATAAAATGAAGTTTAAGACACTTGAAGAAGTTACAACACCTATCCAAGCAATCTACATCAAAAGAAAAAGCTCTTTCAATTTATTTTTCCTTTTCTCTTGTAAATAGAGTGTTTTAGTGAGCTTAATTTTGTAAGCACCTACCTTGTGAGGTTTTCTTGTTTACAATCTTTGTATCATTTTTAAAAGGGTTTGGTTCTAGTTTAGCTATTAAAAACTATAGAGTTGTAAAGGTTACTCTTTACCCTAGAAAAAGCGATAACAAATTAGTGAATTTGTAGAAAATCCTTAGTGTGGAGCTAAGGTAGGGATGTAGACTTAGTTGAAAATTCGAACCATTCTAAATCATGTGCATTTGTCTATAATTTCTCTACATACTCCTAAAAATTTATTTGGCCAATTCACCCCTCTTGACTCATTTTTCGTTGATCTTTTGAGCTTCCAAAATTCCAAAGTTGGTATCACAGTAGGTCATAAATTGATCTTGTGAAGATCCTTGAAGCTCTCTCTATCAAATTCCCGAGTAACCGAGAAGATGACTTCCAATTTCGGCCAATATTACCTTGAGGATTCTCACTCCATCCATATGTCACCCTACTTCAATGGAGTAAATTATTCCTATTGGAAGAATAGGATGATGTTGTTCATCCAATCCATCGATCTTGCGGTTTGGGATGCCATCGTCGATGGTTCTCCCGTGCCTCCAAGAAATCAAAATGAATGGACAAGTGAATATAGGAAGTTTGCCCAACTCTGTTGAACCATGTTTTATAATATTTTGATATAACAAATTATGGAAAAATGGTTTTGGAATGATTGAATTTGTTCAAAGTTTTCAAAAAATAATTCAAAGTCCATTAAACTAGAATTTGAGCATAAAACAGTTTTTCTGGGTACGTGTTAGAATAAGTTGTAATGAGTTGTTAGTTTGTTAATTTGTTTTGAGTTATTTTTGGGTTGTTATATTTGGGCTATAAATACCCAAGTTTGGTTTGTAATTGAGGCAAGTCATAGTTACAATAAAAAATTTTTAGTTCTTTCTTTTCATTTTCTTATTTCTTAAACCTAAATCTAAACACCCACAACCACCGTTCTCCAACTCAGCCACCTGCCTTTCATCACTCTCAGCCTCCATGGATGCTTTCTCACATGGTATCATTCGCTAAAGATCCTGACATCTTTGTTTTCTTTCACTATTGCGTCGTCGATAGTCGATCTCCAGTTTCGTTGATGTTGTTTCGTTTCTTCCATTGATTGTTGCTTTTCTTCTCAGTCGATTGTTTTTCCTTCATCCGTTTGCTGCTATTTTCATTTGTTGTAGATCTAAATCAGCTCAACTATTGTTGCTTCTTCCATCGGATTGTCACTTTCCTCTGTTGCTTGCACCAATTTTCTACAACCCCTTTTATTTCCATCCCAATTATCTTCTTCAACAATTTATCCATTGAATCAACCTTCTTTGAACCAATGGTGACAAACACCACTTTGGATGGAGTATGCCCTTCCCAGGGTTCCCATAACAGTGTCGAAATCAAAAAATCCTACTCGCTTTGCCGTCGAAGAGCATAACAAGAAAGAAAACGCGATGGCCGAGTTCGTGCGAGTTATGAAAGCAAGCAAGCAAGTGTGCTGGGATGCTTCACCATTTGATGGTGGAAGCTATCGATCCCAAAATATATCCATTGACCAATGCTACAAGCTGTGTCCACAATGATCCTGTAGTTCATGATGTTATAAATCATGCTGTGAAAACTATACATAGATCCAATTCGCTGCTACCTTACGAACTTAAAGAATCCATTCATGTCAACGCCGAAGTATCAGAATTTTATGAAACTCAACATGCTTCTTAAGTTGAACAGAGGAGACAAGGAAGATAAGTACAAGTGAGGTAAACCACAGAATGAAAATACATACCATCTGAACCACATGGAGCAGGATCACTCTGGAAAGCTAATGTGTCATGGGACTTGAAAGCTTCACAGGCAAGTGATGTCAAGGAACCTTGTATAAGAGGATAAAGACGAAAGAAATGAAGGTGAACAAGAATAACAAAAGGAAGCATCGCGCTTTTGAATCAAGTTGAAAGAATGAGGCATAACACTTTCGATTCTCGTATAAAGTAGAACAGAAGTAAGCATCGCACTTTCGATTCAAGTAGAACGAAAGGAGGCATAACACTTCAATTATCCTCTAAAGTAGAACAGAAGAAAGCATCGCACTTTCAATTCAAGTAGAACGAAAGGAGACATAGGACTTTTGATTCTTGTTGACAGAATAGAGAATAAAGAAAGTATATTTCTTTTCGGGTACCAACTCATATTTCATTTAGTACTTCAACTTCAAGCAATTTGGAGGCTAGTTTTGATCGTGAACTAGCCAAGTGGAGAATGTCAGAAATGAATTGTAATTTGCTCGTGAACGAGTCAAGTTTTGAAGATCAAGAAGGTTGAGAAAGTAGGGAGAATGTTAGAAATAAGTTCTAATTAGTTGTTAGTGTGTTAATATGTTTTGAGTTATTATTGGGTTGTTATATTTGGGCTATAAAATACCCAAGTTTGGTTTGTAATTGAGGCAAGTCATAGTTACAATAAAAATACTTTTAGTTCTTTCTTTTCACTTTCTTATTTCCTGAACCTAAATTTAAACACCCACAACTATCGTTCTCTAACTCAGGCTATCGATCTTTCATCACTCTCAGCCTCTATGGCTGCTTTCTCACAATACGTAGTACCGATACTATTCTTACAGTATCGATACTACATGAATAGTACCGATACCAAAGGTAAGAGAAGTACCGATACTCTCTAGGTAGTATCGATACTACCAGTTGTTTTCCAAATTGCTCAAATTCCAGAATGCAAAAATAGGTACGATACTCAAGGGTTAACGATACTACTTTACATAGTGGTATTGATACCGTGAAGCATAGTATCAATATTGGTCAAGACCAACGGTCTTTAAGGGCTAGTTTATTTAAATATTACAAAGGTAGTAACGATACTCCCTGTTTGGGCAATTTTATTTTGCAGAAAATTAATCCCCAAACGGTTCCAAAACATCCCCAACGGCTAGAAACGGCCACAAACTCATTCCAACATACAAAAACAAGTTGAGGACACTTGAAGAAGGTTACATAACACTTATCCAAGCAATAGAGATCAAGAGAAAAGATTTTTTACTCTTTATTTTTCCTTTTCTCTTATACATATGTGTTTGAGCTCATTGTAAATCATTTAATTATTTTTCTTGTGAGCTTAATTTTTGTAAACACCTTCATTTTGAGAGGTTTTTCTTTTTTACATTCTTTAACCTTTTGTAAAAGGGACTGGTTCTAGCTTATTATGAAAAGCTAGGGAGTTGTAAAGGTTATCTCTTTGTCTTGGACAAAGAAAGAACAAATTAGTGGATTTGTTAGAAAATACTAAGTAAGGAGCTTAGGTGGCGGATGTAGACTTGGTTGAGAAGTTAAACCACTATAAATCCTTGTCCAAATTGTTTCATCTTTATAATCCTTACTCAGTAAACTCAAAAAACCAATTCACCCCCTCTTAGTAAATTATTTGGTTGATCAATTTGAGCTTCATCGAATCCCAACAATTAATATCAGAGCTCTATCTTTTTCTGACACAACCGAGAAGATGGCTTCCACCTCCGACTCGTTCTACATTGAAGACTCCCAATTAATGAATATATTCATCCAATCCAATTATCTTGATGCATGGGAGATGATCGAGAACGGCTACTATCTCCAAAGAAAAAGACGAAGGAGTGGAGTGCCTAAGAACGGAAGAAACTCAACAAAATGCTAAGGCCATGCACATGTTGTTTTGTGCATTTGGTTCGCATGTCTATGAAGGAGTTTCTTCTTGTTTAAATGTTAAGGAGCTTTGGAATAAGCTCGAATGGATCCATGGAAACAAGAAAGAAGAACCAAAAAAGGTGGTATGCTTAATAACTCTTGAAAATCCCAATGTATCTTCTAACTCTAGTTAATCTAATTCATATTATTTTAATAAGTTACAAGATGCATACAATGAATTATTTTTGGAGTTTAAGAACATTAACTCCAAATACAAGAAAATGATTTCAAAATTTAAAGTTGAAAATTATTTTCTTTTGAAAGCAAAAATGGACTTTGAAAATCAAAATGAAATTTTGAAAAATGATTTAGAGCTTTCAAAAATGAAAATTGAAATTTTTGAAAAAGAAAGTTTTGACTTAAAAGTTAAGCTTGAATGCTTAACAAATAAAAGAAATCATTTTAATAATTCATCTAGTTTCATAATGACAAAATGCTCACATTGTCATTATCATGGTCACAAGGAACATACTTTTCCTTTAAAGAAAGGAAAACGTTTTAAAATTAAACAAGTATGGATTCCGAAGGAATCAGGGGAATTGAAACTAACGTCCAAGGATCCAAAGCAATTTGGATACCAAAATTCAATTAAATGTCTCTTGTAGGTATGTGGGGCAATGGTGATGAAAGTGAAGATATTCAATGTTCTAGCCACACTTGAAAATTAATGGATAACCTCTAAGCTTATTTTGATTATCTTGCATAATTGGTTTCTCATTTAGTTTAAGCATGCATGAGTTTTAATTTTAAATGGTTTTAGATTTTCTATCTCATATATGTTAAAAGTGTTATGATGAACATTTTCTAAAGTTTTTAATGATTTTTCATAAATGTTTGTTCATCATAATGAATTTTGGTCAAAATTGGTTTTAATGCTTTGTTTTTACAAATTTTAATTTTTTGACCTTAATTTAAATTTTATGCATGTGATTTCATTCCAAATGATAACTCTCTAACAATTGATATCATTTTTTTCAAATGCATAACATTTTTGAATAGTTTTATGTACATGCACTTAGTTTCAACAATTAGTATTGCATAAAGTATATTAGACTTGAATATATTGAATTTCATATGTTACTAAATTGTTTGTTCATCTTTGTTGAAATTCAATGTTTTTTAAGTGTCATGCTTTTAAGTCAAATTTATGTTTGGAATGCTTTTATTGAGGGGGAGTTTTTGATTTTTCAAATTATTTTTATCCTAAAATTTACCACTTACTCTCCATTGTTATTTTTGAACTTTAAATTTGAATTATTTTTTACATAACAAAAAGGGGGAGAAGTATGTGTTTGAAAATTTCAATTTCAAGAATGAAAAAGGGGAGCTTTGATATTTTCCAAATATTACTCTTTTTCATTAAATATTTTATTAAGGGGGAGTTTTGCCAAAATAATTTTTCAAATGTTTTGTTATATAAAAAATGGGAGATTGTTGAACCATGTTTTATAATATTTGATATAACAAATTAAGGTAAAATATTTTCGGACTTGATTGAAATTGTTCAAAGTTTTCAAAAATAATTCAAAGTCCATTAAACTAGAATTTAAGAACAAAATAGTTTTTCTGAGTACGTAGTACCAATACTGTTCTTACAGTATCAATACTACATGAACAATACCGATATTGTTCATGTAGTATTGATACCAAAGGTAAGATAAGTATCGATATTCTCTAGGTAGTATTGATACTACCAGTTTTTTTTCCAAATTGCTCAAATTCCAGAATGCAAAATAGGTACCGATATTACTTTACACAGTGGTATCGATACCGTGAAGCATAGTATCAATACTAGTCAAGCCCAATGGCTTTTAACGGCTAGTTATTAAATATTACAAAGTAGCATTGATAATCATTAAGAGAATACCGATATTCCCTATTCTGAGCAGCTTTATTTTGAAAAAAATTAATCCTCAAACGGCTCCAATACATCCCCAATGGCTAAAAACGTCCACAAACTCATTCCAACATATAAAACAAATAGAAGACACTTGAATAAGGTTACACAACACCTATGCAAACAATAGAGATCAAGAGAAAAGCTCTTTCGCTCTTTATTTTTCCTTTCTCTTGTACATATGTTTGAGCTCATTGTAATCTTTTAATTATTTTTTTTGTGAGCTTAATTTTTGTAAACACCTTCCTTTGAGAGGTTTTTCTTGTTTATATCCTTTAACCTTTTGTAAAGGAGGTTGTTTCTAGCTTAGTCTTTGAAAACCTAGGGAGTTGTAAAGGTTATCTCTTTGTCATAGAAAAAGAAAGAACAAATTAGTGGATTTGTTAGAAAATCCTGAGTGAGGAGCTTAGGTAGTAGATGTAGACTTGGTTAAGAAGTCGAACCACTATAATCCTTGTGCAAATTATTTCATCTTTATAATCCTTACTCCCTAAACTCAAAATCCAATTCACCCCCTCTTGGTAAATTATTCGGTTGATCAATTTGAGCTTCATCGAAACCCAACAAACTCAACGCCAAAGCCATGCACATCTTCTTTTGTGTTCTTGGCCCGGATGAGTATAGTAGAGTACCTTCATGCTCTAATGGAAAGGATATTTGGGACAAATTAGAGTTGACCCATGAAGGAACAAACCAAGTGAAGAAGTCCAAGATTGACATTCTCACCCACAACTATGTAAACTTTAAGATGAAGCCCGATGAATACATCAAGACAATGTCTGATCAATTTACAACAATAATCAATGACTTGAAAAACTTTGGGAAGGTTTATCCCAATGAAGAGAGTGAGAAAGATGCTTGCCTCATTGCCATCATCTTGGGAAGGCAAAGCCAATGTCATTGAAGAAGCCAAGGACTTGGAGTTATACACCTCAATGAGCTCAACGGTTCTTTACTCACTCATGATGTGAAGCTCCAAAGAAAGAATGAAGGAAGAATAAAAGAACTAGAAAAAGAAAGAGGTGGGAATCACTTTTAAATTCACCAATGAGAGTAATCAAGACTCAAGCGAAAAGGTAGATGAAGAGGAAGATGAAGAAATGACCAAGTTCTTCAAAAGATTCACAAAATTCATGACTTCTGAAGGAAAAGAAGTGAAATATGAATCAAGCAAGAAGAAGAGTCCCCCGGTGTGCTTTGAATGCCAAAGAACGAGACATGTCAAAAATGAATGTCCTCTTCTAAAGTAAAAGGGGTCAGGCAAAAAGAAGTTATTTGTGGCGGCTTGGAGTGATGAAGACAACTTCGATGATAAAGTAGCCAATTTATGTCTCGTGGCCATTCAAAAAGATTCAATGGTAACTTCTAAATCTTTTGATTCAAATTCTTATACATTTAAAGAGTTACAAGATGTTTATGATGAGTTGTATTTGGAATTTAAGACCATGAATTCCAAATATAATAAATTAATTTCAAAATTCAAAGTAGAAAATGATTTGATTTTGAAAGAAAATTTTTATTTTGAAAAATAATTTTGAGCTTTCAAAAATAAAAATCAATGATTTATAAAAAGATAACTTTGATTTGAAAGTTAAGCTTGAAAGCTTAACAAGAGAACAATAATTAATTTCTAAAAACAATTCATCATGCGTAAAAATAGAAAAATGCTCACATTGCCATTTTCATGGTCACAAGGAACATACTTGTCCTTTAAAACTTAGAAAACATTTTAGAATTAGACAAGTGTGGGTTCCAAAGGGAACAATGGGCATTGAAACTAATGTTCAATGATCCAAAGCAATTTGGATATCAAAATCCAAATAAATGTCTCTTGTAGGTTTGTGGGAGCAATGGTGACAAAAGTGAAGATTTTCAAATGCTCTAGCCACAGTGGATACGAATGGGTAACCTCTACACTTAATTTTTTTTTTAATTTTTTACTTTATTGCTTGCCTATTTGTTTTATGCATGCATGAGCCTTGAACTTAAATGATTATATGTTTGATTTTCATTTCATGTATGTTAAAATGTGTTATGGTGGACATTTTTAAGCTTTTAATGATTTTTAATAAATGTTTGTTCATCCTAATAAATTTTGGTCAACATTGGTTTTAATGTTTTGTTTTTACAAATTTTTATTTTCTTTTGACCTTAATTTAAATGTTTATGCATGTGTTTTTGTTGCAAATGATATCTCTCTAACAATTGATATCAATTTTTCAAATGTCTAACATTTTTTGATAGCTTTGTGCATATGAACTTCAATGTCTCATGTTAATGTTGCATAAAGTAGTTTAGACTTGGATTTATTGAATTTCATGTGTTACTAACATGTTTGTTCATCTTTGTTGAAATTCAATAGTTTTTTAGTGTCAAAATTTTTTTAAAGTCAGTTTTTTGGAATGCTTTTGTTGAGGGGGGGCTTTTGATTTTTCAAATGAATTTTAAGTTAAAATTTCTACTTACTCTCCATTTTTATTTTTGAAACTTAAAGTTTGAATTATTTTTTATATAACAGGGGAGAAGTATGAGTTTGAATTATTTTTTATATAACAGGGGAGAAGTATGAGTTTGAAAAATTCAATTTCAAGAATGAAAAGGGGGAGCTTTAATATTTTCCAAAATATTTCTCTTTTTCTTTAAATGTTTTATTAAGGGGAAGTTTTACCAAAAACCAATTTTCAAAGATTTTGTTATATCAAAAAGGGGAGATTGTTGAACCTATTTTGATATAACAAATTTAAGGGCAAAATATTTTGAGACTAAATTGAATTTATACAAAGTTTTCAAAAATAATTCAAAATCCATAAAACTTGAATTTGAACACAAAATATTTTTCTGAACATGAAGTATCGATACTGTTCCTTCGGTATCGATACCACATGAACAGAATCAATACCCAAGATAAAGGAAGTATTGATACTTCCATGGTAATACCGATAATGCCTATTTGTTTTAAATGTGTTCAGATTCCATATTGTAATTTTGGCACCGATAATATGCAAGTATCAATACCAGTATCGATACTCCAAACCCTAGTATCAATACTCTTTGTCCAAAGGGTCGTATAACTGCTAGTTTTTATTAGAGCAGTACCTATACTATTAGCCCGAGTATCGATACTCATGTGTCTAGACAGTTTTATTTTGAAGCTTTTTAATCCCCAATGGCTTCAAAACATCCCCAACGGCTAGAAACGTCCACAAACAAATTTCAACATGAATCTCGATGAAGACAACAAGACAATGTCTGATCAATTTACAACGATAATCAATGACTTGAAAAACTTTGGGAAGGTTTATCCAAATGAAGAGATGGTGAGAAAGATGCTTGCCTCATTGTCATCATCTTGGGAAGTCAAAGCCAGTGCCATTGAAGAAGCCAAGGACATGGAGTTATAAACCCTGATGAGCTCATCGATTCTTTACTCACTCATGAGGTGAAGCTCCAAAGAAAAAAAGAAGGAAGAATAAGAAAATAACAAGAAAAAGAAAGAGGTGGGAATCGCCTTTAAATCCACCAATGAGAGTAATCAATACTCAAGTGAAAAGGTAGATGAAGAGGAAGATGATGAAATGGTCAAGTTCTTCAAAAGATTCATAAAATTCATGACTTCTGAAGGAAAAGAAGTGAAGTATGAATCAAGCAAGAAGAAGAGTCTCCCTGGTGTGTTTTGAATGCTAAAGAACGGGACATGTCAAATATGAATGTCCTCTTATAAAGGAAAAGGGGTCAGGAAAAAAGAAGGCATTTGTGGCGGCTTGGAGTGATGAAGACAATTCCGCTGATGAAGTAGCCAATTTATGCCTCGTGACCATTCAAAAAGATTCAATGGTAACTTCTAACTCTTTTGATTCAAATTCTTATTCATTTAAAGAGTTACAATATGCCTATGATGAGTTGTATTTTGGAATTTAAGACCATGAATTCCAAATATAAGAAATTAATTTCAAAATTCAAAGTATAAAATGATTTGATTTTGAAAAACAAAATGAAATTTTGAAAAATAATTTTGAGCTTTCAAAAAATCAAAATCAATTATTTAGAAAAAGATAACTTTGATTTGAAAGTTAAGCTTGTGAGCTTAACAAGAGAGAAAAAATCTCAAAACAATTCATAATGTGTAAAAATGGAAAAATGATCGCATTGTCATTTTCATGGTCACAAGGAACATACATGTCCTTTAAAACTCAGAAAACATTTTAGAATTAGACAAGTATGGGTTCCAAAGGGAACAAGGGGCATTGAAAATAATGTTTAATGATCCAAAGAAATTTGGATATCAAAATCCAAATAAGTGTCTCTTGTAGGTTTGTGGGAGCAATGGTGACAAAAGTGAAGATTTTCAAATGCTCTAGCCATAATGGATAGGAATGGGTAACCTCTACACTTAATTTTTTTAAAATTTTTACTTTATTAGTTGCCTATTTGTTTTATGCATGCATGAGCCTTGAACTTAAATGATTATATGTTTGATTATCATCTCATGTATGTTAAAGTATGTTATAGTGGACATTTTTAAGCTTTTCATGATTTTTCATAGATGTTTGTTCATCCTAATAAATTTTGGTCAAAACTGGTTTTAATGTTTTGTTTTTACAAATTTTGATTTTCTTTTTACCTTAATTTAAATGTTTATGCATATGAACTTCAATGTCTCATGTTAATGTTGCATAAAGTAGTTTAGACTTGGATTTATTGAATTTCATGTGTTACTAACATGTTTGTTCATCTTTGTTGAAATTCAATAGTTTTTAGTGTCAAATTTTTTTAAAGTCAATTTTTTTTGGAATGTTTTGTTGAGGGGGAGCTTTTGATTTTTCAAATGAATTTTAAGTTAAAAATTCTACTTACTCTCCATTTTTATTTTTGAAACTTAAAGTTTGAATTATTTTTTATATAACAGGGGATAAGTATGGGTTTGAAAAATTCAATTTCAATAATGAAAAAGGGGAGCTTTAATATTTTCCAAAATGTTTATCTTTTTCATTAAATGTTTTATTAAGAGGGAGTTTTGTCAAAAAAAAAACCATTTTTCAAAGGTTTTGTTATATAAAAAAGGGGAAGACTGTTGAACCTATTTTGATATAACAAATTTAAGGGCAAAATATTTTGGGACTAAATTGAATTTATACAAAGTTTTCAAAAATAATTCAAAATCCATAAAATTTGAATTTGAACACAAAATATTTTTCTGAACATGAAGTACCGATAATGTTCCTTCAGTATCGATATCACATGAACAAAATTGATACCCAAGGTAAGGGAAGTATCGATACTTCCATGGTAGTACCGATACTGCCTATTTGTTTTAAATGTGTTCAGATCCCATATTGTAATTTTGGTACCGGTAATATGCAAGTATCAATACCAATATCGATACTCCAAACCCTAGTATAAATACTCTCTGTCCAAAAGATCATATAACGACTAGTTTTTATTAGAGCAATACATATACTCTTAGCCTGAGTATCGATACTCATGTGTCTGGACAGTTTTATTTTGAAGATTTTTAATCCCCAATGGCTTCAAAACATCCCCAACGGCTAGAAACGTCCACAAACAAGTTCCAACATATAAAATGAAGTTCAAGACACTTGAAGAAGATTACAACACCTATCCAATCAATCAACATCAAAAGAAAAGCTATTTTAATCTTATTTTTCCTTTTCTCTTGTAAATAGAGTGTTTTTAGTGAGCTTAATTTTGTAAACACCTACCTTTGAGGTTTTCTTGTTTACAATCTTTGTATCTTTTTTTAAAAAGGGGTTTGGTTCTAGTTTAACCCTTGAAAACAAGGGAGTTGTAAAAGGTTACTCTTAAGCCTAGAAAAAGAAAGAACAAATTAATGAATTTGTTAGAAAATCCTTAGTGTGGAGCTAAGGTAGTGGATGTAGACTTAGTTGAAAAGTCAAACCACTCTAAATCATTGTGCAATTTTGTTTATCCTTTCTCTCCATACTGCCAAAATTTTTATTTGGTCAATTCACTCCCTCTTGGCTCATTTTCGGTTGATCTTTTGAGCTTTCAAAATCTCAAAAAAATAATATTTAATGTTACGATATTATTTATTACTTAAATTTTATTATATTAGTTTTTAAAAATATAAAAATAAAATTTAAATGATTATTATATTGATAAAATAAAATTTATTGATTGTTATAATAAATAATATTATTTGTTTCTAGTAATATTTTTAAATATTACTTAGTAAAATATTTAAAATATATTTATTGATAATATAACATAATATTATTTTAATAATTAACTAATATAATTAATAACATTTATTATTTTAAAATATACTAATGTTACTATTTTATTTATAAAAGTTATAAAGTAAATATCTTAATAATAATATTAACTAGGAGTGTTAAAAAATTTGTAACAGTTAACCGGTATGATTGTTACATTTAATAAGTTAATTAATCAAATCGTTAATATTAAACGGTTTCGGTTAACCGAACCGCTTAAAATGATGGTTAACATAAATTATTTTTTATTTTATTATATTTTTACACAAATAACTTAATATAATTTTCTATTATTTATAACTTATATATATTTTTAATAAATTTTTTATACAAATAACTTAATATATATTTTTTATTTATTTGAAAATATAGAAATATACTTACACCAGTATAATTATGTGTTTATTGTTAGGTATTAAGATATCGAGAGATGTACATACTTACGCTGGTGTAAGTATGTGTTAAATGTTACACTTTCTTATTTTATTCACTTACACCGATGTAAGTATTTGTTAATTACTATTCTTTTTTATTTTATTCACTTACATTGGTGTAAGTACATGTTAAGTGCGACACATTTTTGTTGTATGAATTATGAAATTTTTTTGACAAATAATTGTAATAGGTTAACCGTAGGTTAATCTGTAACCAAATTGTTAATTATGGTTAACCGTTAGTGGATAACTGTTTCTTATAGTTATGTTACGGTTAGAAAAATCTCATAATCGTTATAACGGTTAACCGACCGTTTAAGCTAAACGGTACGGTCAATTGTCCATGAACAACCTTAATATTAACTAATTATTATATATTTAAGAATAATGACAATACATTTTTAAAATAATTAAAATAATTTATTATATTTAATATTTATAATAAAAAATTATGGAAAATACCACATGATAAAAATATTATATATATATATATATATATATTAATAAATCTTGGGTGTGTACAAAATGTATTTGTTCAAAGATTTTTAAACATTTAACAATAAAAGCCTAATACATATGATGCTCGAGCTTTAAACTTCAAAAAAAAAATAACAATAAACTTCTTAATCATTAAAACTACTTGGTTTGTACTAAAAAGTATGACATGTTTAAAAAGATTAGTCTAATTTTATATAAATTACCTAAATATTAAAAAGTATGACATTTTAAATAAATTAGTCTAGTTTTTTTTTTCCAAAATGAAAACTGTGTGACACCTCAAATACTTACAAAGTTGGAAACATGGGACCCTCAATGTTCCCTAAAACATGCGAACACTGTCACTGTCTTTGATCTCATTGAATCAACTTTTACTTTACTGTCTACACAAATCTTTATCATATTGAGGTCCCAGCCCCATTGCCCTCTCATATTGTTTCGTTGATCTAAGTTTCTCTTTCAAAATTTTCAAACTTTTAAGTTTTTGAATGTCTCTAAAGTTTAATTTCTTCTAGCCGTAATGATATTTTGACACCATTATTGATTATCTATCACAGTTAAATACCTGATATATGATAACTATATTTATTCTATTAGTGTACAAATAATTATAATAATTTTTAATTCTTACATCAATATTAAATATCTGTTTATGAAGCCTCGTGTAATGTTAGAGAATGGGTCTTGAATTTTTTTTCCTCTCTCGATCCTCTTCCATATGGTATATATTTTATCTTCTTCAAATCACTTGAATTATTAGTCGCAACTCTATACTCAAATCAAAAAAATAAACTATCAAAAATTGACATAATCATAATTTTTTCCAAAATTTTTGAAACCATTTATGATTCCTTGGCGTTTTTCTCGATATATCACCCTTTGACTTTATATTTCCCTGTCAGACACCCTTCAGACTATTTTTCCCGATCTAACACCCTTTGCAGTAAGGCGCGCCCACTGCAGCGTTTTTTATGCTGAGTTGGCGCCATGTGGGGTATAGCACGGCCCCTGGGGCGCACCTTACTCCACGTACGGCTATAGCGCGATGCAGAGACTGCGCTTTTCAATTATCACATGCTCAATTATCAGACATGCATAATGCAAGTCGCTTTAATTTGCATTTACTTCAAGTTAATGTCATTCGATCTTACAATAAGTGACAAACTGAAGAAAGTTATCGAACACAATTAATAAATTTTATCATAACAATAACAATTTGGTATTTGAATATAATTTTAAATACAACAAACTTACAATAAATATTAAATGGTAAATGGTAAACAAAATTACAATAACTGATATTAAATGGTAATAAACAAAATTAACCAAAATACATTAACAAAAAGTCCAACAAATTTAACAAAATAAATTAAAATAAATCCAACCAAATTAATGAAATAAAGTAAGTATTAAATGATAAATAATAAAAAAATTACAATAAAAAAAGTCCAATAAACAACTAAATACAAATATAATAAAAAAAAACAAAATCTATCGATGCCTGCGACGCGAATGTGTTCCGCAGGGCGGTGGTTGTCGGTCTCGAGGAGAATTTCTTCGTATCAGTAGTTGCGACTCCTCGCTGTCATCACCATCATCATCGTAGTCGTCATCGTCATCGTCGTCGTCGTGAGCAGCTACATTAGGTTGATGAGGAGCTGATGACGATGAAGCACCTCCATAGAATAAGGACCCTGGAGGTGTATGACTGACTATCCCTTCGGTCTGCGAAAACTGGGAAAACTCATAAAACCCAGACATCATTGAGTGTGAAAACTGTACAGGAGGTGTCTGTGCTGCAGCCATGGGTGATGAGGCTGAACCCGCCAAAATGTGGGCATATTAACCCCAAGTCGAATCTGTAAACATAGACCCATAATATCCTCCAGGAGGGGTCATAAAACTCTGTGACGGTGGTTGCGGCGGCATCGGGTAAAGGAACGGCGATGGCGGCATCACATATGGCTGCGGAAGGTAAGTCGCTATAAACGGTGGCTGCTGTGAAGGTCCTGTTGGTGCAGCTGAGGATGAACCGGAAGCATCTGCTCTCCGTCCACGAGTCGGGGGACGATGGTGTTGTGTCGGTGAACGTCTCTGTCGACGTCGTTGAAAGGTCCACCCTCGTACATCCTCGAAAAGAAGAAACGGTTTTTCGTTACTCTTAAACCACTCATAATAACCGCCAGCAACCATCAAGAGTGTTGAGTTAATCGAATGACGAAATTGGCCAAGAGGGGGGTGAATTGGCAATAAAAATTTTGTGGAAGCTTTTGCAGAAAATTGAAAGCAATTGCACAGCGATTTACAGTGGTTCGACTTTCTCAAACAAAGTCTACGTCCACTACCTTAGCTATCCACACTAAGGATTTTCCAACAAATTCACTAATTTGTTCTTTCTTTTGAGGCCAAAGAGATAACCTTACAATTCCCTCAAGAGTATACCTCAACTCTTGAGAACACTCTTTTCTCAAAGAGAAGATTACAAATTTGCAAACTTACAAGAAAACCTCACAGGGTAAGATGTTTGCACAATTCTAGAACAAAGAAAAGAACACTCAAAGATGAATACAATTGAGCACAAAAAGTGTTCTTGAAAGCAAAATGAATATTGAATGAAAATGGGCTTGAAATGCTCAAACTTGAGGTTTGATGCTTTCTCTTTGATTCTCTCTTGATTCTAGTTGCTTGATGTTTCTTGTTTTGATCAATGGCTTCTAAGCTTGCTTAAATACACCTTGAATCACTTCTGAACGTTGGGGATAATTAGAGAAGATATTATAGCCGTTTTAGTGTGAAAACATTTAATAAAACAGCTTGGACAGTGGGGGGAATCGGTTCCCTATCATGGGGAATCGGTTCCCTAAGTGTAAAATTCAAATATTTCGACCGTTGAACAGGGGGGAATCGGTACCCTCTTGGGGGGAATCGGTTCCCTCCGAGCATTCTGGAAATCTCGGAGCCAAACCATTCAGGGGGGAATCGGTTCCTCCTATGGGGGGGAATCGGTTCCCTCTGAGTATTCTGGAATTTTTTTGGCTTTGAATTGGTTCGAAATACTTTGTAAAATATTTGAAATTGTTTTATGATTAAAAATTAATTTTACACTTAAGTAAGGATCAAAAATGATTTTTGAAATATTTGGAGTAATGTTTTGATATTCGAAATAGTTATATCGAATATACTTAGAAAATCATTTGGAAAATCTTAAAATCCATTTAACTTAATTTGTTATATCGAAATATTAAAATGTTTCAACAATCTCCCCCTTTTTGATATAACAAAACATTTTAGTAATTTTAAGATTTTTGAAATCAAGTTTTGAAATTAGAAAATTAAAATTAGAAATTACTAATTACTCCCCCTTACTTTAACACTTATTCTTCTCCCCCTTTTTGTTAAATCAAAAAGACATTGTAAAACAAGGTTTTGTAAATCATTTAGCCAATTGATTTATTAATTATAAGCTTAAGCTGCTAAGATCATAATCAAAAGAGAGGTTAGCCATTAGTTTCATAAATCAATATTCATAAATAATGTGATATGGCAAAATTGGTCATATTGCTAATGATAATGTAAATGATGCAAAAATGAATAAAACACACCAAACATATAAGTTCACACCATTCATATATCCAAAATCCAACAATCCACAAAATCAAACATATCAAAATGTTGAAACAATATTCATTTTGTTCAAAGTTTTAAAGCTAAACATAAAATCAAGCATCCGGATCGGTAGGAGGAAAACGGGCTCGCATGGCGGCCATCTCGTGTGTGAGTTCATTTATACGAGCGTTGGTTGATTCATTGTTTGCACGCATCTCCCGAAGAATCTCTAATTGTTGAGCTCCCATTGTGGATAAATGAGACTCTATAGAGGAAAAACGCGAGTCCATGGTAGCGTATCGGTAATCGAATGTCTCCATAAAGGATTGAAAATATGGAGGCATTTGATGCGTTTGTTGTGCTTGCTCCTCGGGCTGCTCTTCGGGCTGATCAGGTTCTTCTTCAACTTCATCAATATCCCTCATTAATTGTTCAAACTCGGGATCTTCGTCAGCTTCGGGTGGAGCTTGTGAAGAACTAGCTCCCGGAGTAGAAGAACGAACCCATTCACCGGTTTCTTTGTCCTTTACCCATCCCGCTCTCGTTAAGGAAAGAAGATTTATTTGTTTCTTAAGAGGAAAAACGGCATCTAGACTTACTCTAAGCCCAGCTTTGGAAAACAGATTACTCAAAAAGCAACCGTAAACTAGAGATGAACAGTGTTTCTTGTTAGGAACAAGATTTACGGTTTCAACAATTTCAGCAAAAATAATCTGAGGTAGGTTAATTTTAATACGGTTTTCGAAACAATGTAACCACCAAAGATCCAATGCTCTAAGAGTAGAATAACGACCTCCGGATGGTCGAAACCACCAAGAAATCATTAGATGAAGAAAACGCTCATGTAGGTCTAAGACACTCGCACTATCTCTTCTTTTGTAACGAGAACCTAAAATTTGTTTTTCATTCGAGATACCATCATTATCTAATCCAAATGTATTGGCTATATATGCCGGGTCAATATATAAGAATTGTCCTAGGAGGTAGGAACGAATTCCTATAGTTTCTGTTTCAGCTTGGTTTTTAACACATACAGCATTAGAGTAGAATATACGAACAAGTTGATGGTAAACGATGGGTTCAAGATCAAATAGTTTATCAAATTTCCATTCTTGTAAAATGGGAAGATATTTAAAATCGATAGCTAACATAGCTTGACGAGAAGGAATACGTTCTTCCCGGATTTTGTAAGAATCGAAATATTGATAATACCAATATCGGTGATTTCTAGACCCAGGATGATTGAAACACGAATTTTGGATAGTCAAGTTAGGATCAGTAGGATTGGGATTAGAAATTGGAATAGAAGGAGGATTTTGAGGTGGATTTGGTTGACGACTAGAACGACTAGATGAAGACCTAGGACGTTTAGGATTTGACATGGTGAAGGAAATCGGAATAGATATAATAACCTGCAATTTTAAAACAAGTGTATGCAATTCAATTAATCCCAAAACTCAAATGAGTCCTCAATATTTCAAGATTCTCTAAAACAATCCTAATGGGCAAAGTTTTTGAAAAACTTTTGAAAAATATGGTTTTGAGAAACAATATATGTATAGTTTTTCATAATAACAATATAATTTGATCAAAACACAATAATTTGAAAAATAACATTTTTTTTTTTTTATTTCGAAAATTTTAAAAAAAATTTGAAAAATTCTTGTGTTTTTGATGAAATTAGTTGTAACATCTAGTTTCTAATCACTAAATAATCAATGCCCGATCACTATTTCAACCTAGAACTAATTGAAACTAATTCTATGTTCAAAAATAATGAAATAAAGAGTTTAGAAAAATTTACCTTGAAATATGAAGATTGAGGGGATTTAGTTGATGTTTGCACGATTTTAATGATTCCAACAGGTTTGGAAGATGATTTATGAAGCAAATTCCGATTAATATCGTTGATTTGAGGTAAAAATGGAGATTTGAGGGGTTTAGAGGGTGAGAACGGCGGAGAGAGAGAGAGGAAGAGGGTTTTTGGAGAGTTTGGGGTTATTCTGCCCGATTTTAGCAGAACCCCAGGGGGGTATCGATTCCCCTGTGGGGGGAATCGGTTCCCCTTCAAAGGGGGAATCGGTTCCCTCAGGGGGGAATCGATTCCCTCTGCACCAAAATGCTAAAATCCGAATTTTTAAGCACAAAATGCTAAATTAATCTTTTCTAGTGGTATTGGCAACTCATATATCAAACATTAATTATGTTCAAATAATTAAATTAATCTTTAATTGATTTTTGAACATAAAATTAATTTTCATTAAGAATCACAAACTCCCCCTAACTAATAGCAAGAATGCAATCAAAAAATATAAGCATTTTTCAAGAATTATTAAAAGTGCTAAAATTATTTTAAACACTAAGTGAAGATAGATTGGTCAAACCTAATTCTCTCCTAAGTGTCCAAAATCTTTCCTTGTCTAAGGGTTTTGTAAAGATATCCGCTAATTGGTGCAAAGTATCAACAAATTCTAGAACTACATCTTCCTTAGTGACATGGTCTCTAATGAAGTGATGTCTTATTTCAATGTGCTTAGTTCTAGAGTGTTGGATGGGATTTTTAGTGAGACAAATAGCACTAGTATTGTCACACTTGATAGGAATAGTACCTACTTCAATTCCATAATCAAAAAGTTGTTGTTTCATCCATAAAACTTGTGCACAACAACTACCAGCTGAAATGTATTCAGCTTCAGTGGTAGATAATGCTACACAATTTTGTTTCTTTGAAAACCAAGAAATCAGCATATTTCCAAGGAATTGGCAAGTACCGGAGGTGCTTTTCCTATCTAATTTGCATCCTCCATAATCCGCATCAGAAAAAGCATGCAAGCTAAAACTAGAGTCTCTAGGATACCAAAGTCCTAAACTAGGAGTGTCCTTAAGGTATCTAAAGATTCTCTTAACAGCTAGTAAATGTGATTCCTTAGGACATGATTGAAATCTAGCACATAAGCAAACACTAAACATAATGTCCGGTCTACTTGCAGTTAGATAAAGCAAAGAGCCAATCATTGACCTATATAATTTAACATCTACACATTTACCTCCTTCATCTAAGTCAAGCTTTGTTGAAGAGCTCATTGGAGTGTTATGAGGTTTCCCATTTTCCAGTCCAAACTTTTTGAGCATATCTTTGACGTACTTAGCTTGATTAATGAAGATGCCATCTTTTCTTTGCTTGATTTGGAGTCCCAAGAAAAATGAGAGCTCCCCCATCATGCTCATCTCAAATTCACTTTGCATTAGCTTAGAAAATTCTTGACAAAGAACATCATTAGTAGAACCAAATATTATATCATCAACATAAATTTGAACTACTAATAAATCTTTACCTTTTCTCTTTAAAAACAATGTAGTGTCAACCTTTCCTTTTAAAAAATCTTTTTCAATTAAAAAATTTGACAATCTTTCATACCAAGCTCTAGGAGCTTGTTTTAAACCATAAAGAGCTTTTGTCAATTTTAAAACATGATCCGGAAAATTTGAATCTTCAAAACCTGGAGGTTGTTCCACGTACACTTCTTCTTTTATAAAACCATTTAAAAATGCACTTTTAACATCCATTTGATATAATTTAAATTCATTGAAACATGCAAATGCTAATAACATTCTAATTGCTTCCATCCTAGCTACGGGAGCGTATGTTTCATCATAGTCTATGCCTTCTTCTTGAGTATAGCCTTGAGCAACAAGTCTAGCCTTGTTCCTCACTATATTACCACTTTCATCAAGTTTATTTCTAAAAACCCATCTAGTACCTACAGTAGATTTATCACTAGGCCTTTCAACTAATGTCCATACTTTACTTCTCTCAAATTGATTTAATTCTTCTTGCATAGCCATAATCCAATGTTCATCTTTTAATGCTTCTTTGATGTTCTTAGGCTCTATGCATGAAATAAATGCAACATAATTACAGATATTTCTAAGAGAAGATCGAGTAGTTACCCCTTTTGATAGATCACCTATAATTTCACCATCCTTGACATAGTTGTACTCTCTTGGAAAAGATACTTCCCTTTCTTCAATGGTTGGATTCTCGAGGGGATCATGAGTTTCCTCATCTTTTGTTTCTTCCTTTGATGATGATTCTCCAACGTAATGTCTAACGTCATTTGCTTGTACAATACCTACATCATCATTAACAGAAGAATCCTTCCTCGGAAGGGGATTATCATCGAAAACAACATGTATAGACTCTTCTACAACTAAAGTTCTTTTATTAAATACACGATAAGCTTTAGAATTTAAGGAATAACCCAGAAAATTCCTTCATCACTTTTAGCATCAAATTTACCAAGATTTTCTTTACCGTTGTTTAAAACAAAACATTTACATCCAAAAGGATGAAAATAGCTAATGTTAGGCTTTTTATTTTTGAGAATTTCATATGGAGTTTTCTTTAAAATTGGCCTAATCATTACTCGATTTACAACATAACAAGCGGTATTTGTGGCTTCCGCCCAAAAATATTTTGGCAAATTATTTTCACAAAGCATGGTTCTAGCCATTTCTTCTAAAGTTCGATTTTTCCTCTCAACAACTCCATTTTGTTGAGGGGTTCTAGGTGCTGAAAAATTGTGGCTAATACCGTTAGAATTACAAAACTCAATAAATCCAAGATTTTCAAATTCAGTTCCATGATCACTTCTAACACTAGTGATAGAGTAACCTTTTTCATTTTGGATTATTTTTGAAAATGTGATGAAATTTTCTAATGCTTCATCTTTAGTACTTAAGAATAGAACCCAAGTGTATCTAGAATAGTCATCTACCAAGACAAATGCATATTGTTTTCCTCCCAAGCTAGTAGTTCTAGTTGGCCCAAAAAGATCTAAATGGATCAATTGTAATACTCTACTAGTTGATACATCATTAATAGATTTAAAAGAAACTCGTTTTTGTTTTCCTTTAGCACAAGCATCACAGATTTTATCATTATCAAATTTAAGCTTAGGCAACCCTCGAACTAAATCACCTTGAATTAGCCGTTGCAAAACACTCATACTATCATGACCTAGTCTCCTATGCCATAACCAACTATCATGCTCATCCTTAGCAACTAGGCATAAATTAGTCATATCAATAGAATCTAAATGCACCATGTAAATGTTTCCTATTCTATGACCAACAAGCATAATCCGATTAGATGCAATGTCAATGACTTTACAACCATTAATTTCAAATAAGACATTGAATCCTTTATCGCATAATTGACTAATACTCAATAGATTATGCTTTAATCCATTCACATATAAAACATTTTTAATTTGTATGGAAGAGGTATTACCTATTGTACCAATACCTTCAATGTGACCTTTTGAATTGTCTCCAAAAGTCACTTCTCCTCCATTTTTGGCGTTAAGCTCAATGAACCGGCTTTTGTCTCCGGTCATATGTCTTGAGCATCCACTATCAAGGTACCATGAGTTTGAATTTGTTTCCCGTGCCTTGTAGCAATGCTCCTTTCCCTACAAACATAGATTAATTTTTGATTTTTGGTACCCAAATTCTTTTGGGTCCATATTCATTAGTTTCCAAAATCCTAGTTCCCTTAGGTATCCATTTTTGTAGGATATCTTTATCTTTAGTAGTAATGAGTCCTTTAGGAACCCATATACTTCTAAATATTTTACCATTTAAGGTTCGTTGAGGATTTCTATGATTGTAGTTTCTAAAATCTTTTCTAACAAAGTTGGATTTTGAATTTTCTCCTTTTTCAAAACGTTTTGTTCCAACTTTTTCAAAAGAGATTTTAAGATCATCAATTTTCTTTTGATGATCATCATTGACCTTTGAAAGTAAATTTTGCAAATCTAAATTTTTCTTTTCAAACTCTTCTAGTTTGATTTGCAAATCTTTAATTTTACTTTCAAGATCATTGTTGGTTTTGGATATGAGTTTATTTTCATTTTTCAATTTTGAAACATCATTTTATATTTTAAAAATAATTTCTCATAATCCGAAGCCAACCCATTATATTCCTCTAATAGCTCATCATAAGATAAATCATCAAAATCAGATGAGTTAGAGGTTACCTTAGAATCTTCCCCGAATGCCATCAAGCACAAGTTTGCTACTTCTTGTTCTCTTCATCGGAACCTTCTTCATCGCTCCATGTAGCCACATGAGCCTTGTGCTTATTCTTTGATTGACCCTTTTTCTTCAATTGTGGGCAATCATATTTGACATGCCCCGGCTTTTTGCATTCATAGCAAATGATTGGGTCCTTCTCTTTTGGTTCATTTTTGAGGCCTTCGTTTCGTTTGAATTTTCTTCCTTGGTAAGGTCTCATCATTTTTCTGAACCGTTTGGCAAACAATGCCATTTCCTCGTCATCATCATCATTAGAATCACTCTCATCTTTGTGGATTTGAGAGCAACTCCAATGTTTTTCTTCTTCTCCTTCTCCTTTGGTGTCTCTTCAACTTTATCAAGGTCCACCTCATCTTCAAGCATCATCTCATGAGTGAGGAGTGAACCGATAAGTTCTTCAAGAGTTAAGGACGATAGGTCCTTAGACTCGATGATTGCCGTCTTCTTTGATTGCCATGATTTTGGGAGGGAGTAGACTAACTTCCTCACAAGCTTTTCATTTGAGATGATCTCTCCATATGATTTGAGACCATTGACAATCGTTGAAAATCTATCCGTCATAGCTTTGATGTCTTCATTTGGTTTCATCCTGAAATTTTCATAGCTATGCGTTAGAATACTAATTTTTGATTTCTTTACCTCATCTGTACCTTCATGTGTGACTTGAAGTTTGTCCCATATTTCTTTGGCGGTTGTACACGATGAAACTCTTCCGTATTCATCTGGTCCAAGAGCACAAAAAATAATATGGATGGCTTTGGAGTTGAGCTGGAACATTCTTGTCTCTCCTTCACTCCACAACCTTGGATGAGTGAGAGGTTTGATGTATCCTTCTTCTACAGCATTCCATGCTCCCATGTCACTTGCTTGAATGAAGTACATCATTCTATTCTTCCAATAGGCATAGTTAGCTCCATTGAAGAAAGGAGGCTTGTTGACGGGCATCGAATCAAGACCGGAGTCGAAGTTTGAAGTGGAGGCCATTGATGACTTTGTAATCGATGTAACTCTTCCCGGATCGACTCAAGAGGCGATTAAACCTTCAAATGAGTTAGGCTCTGATACCAATTGTTGAGTTAATCGAATGACGAAATTGGCCAAGAGGGGGGTGAATTGGCAATAAAAATTTTGTGGAAGCTTTTGCAGAAAATTGAAAGCAATTGCACAGCGATTTACAGTGGTTCGACTTTCTCAAACAAAGTCTACGTCCACTACCTTAGCTATCCACACTAAGGATTTTCCAACAAATTCACTAATTTGTTCTTTCTTTTGAGGCCAAAGAGATAACCTTACAATTCCCTCAAGAGTATACCTCAACTCTTGAGAACACTCTTTTCTCAAAGAGAAGATTACAAATTTGCAAACTTACAAGAAAACCTCACAGGGTAAGATGTTTGCACAATTCTAGAACAAAGAAAAGAACACTCAAAGATGAATACAATTGAGCACAAAAAGTGTTCTTGAAAGCAAAATGAATATTGAATGAAAATGGGCTTGAAATGCTCAAACTTGAGGTTTGATGCTTTCTCTTTGATTCTCTCTTGATTCTAGTTGCTTGATGTTTCTTGTTTTTGATCAATGGCTTCTAAGCTTGCTTAAATACACCTTGAATCACTTCTGAACGTTGGGGATAATTAGAGAAGATATTATAGCCGTTTTAGTGTGAAAACATTTAATAAAACAGCTTGGACAGTGGGGGGAATCGGTTCCCTATCATGGGGAATCGGTTCCCTAAGTGTAAAATTCAAATATTTCGACCGTTGAACAGGGGGGAATCGGTACCCTCTTGGGGGGAATCGGTTCCCTCCGAGCATTCTGGAAATCTCGGAGCCAAACCATTCAGGGGGGAATCGGTTCCTCCTATGGGGGGGAATCGGTTCCCTCTGAGTATTCTGGAATTTTTTTGGCTTTGAATTGGTTCGAAATACTTTGTAAAATATTTTGAAATTGTTTTATGATTAAAACTTAATTTTACACTTAAGTAAGGATCAAAAATGATTTTTGAAATATTTGGAGTAATGTTTTGATATTCGAAATAGTTATATCGAATATACTTAGAAAATCATTTGGAAAATCTTAAAATCCATTTAACTTAATTTGTTATATCGAAATATTAAAATGTTTCAACAAAGAGGTCAGTAAAAATGGGCTCTCTACGAGGAAGGTGCCGATGTCGATCCTCCTACAGCACGACCCACTCGTGATGCCTCACCAGTCAATCTGTATCGGTCTTACCGCGTCTATCTGTGCTATGTAACTCGTCCATATTGCGAGGTGCTTCCGGAATTGGTTGAAAACAACCAAATTGCCGGAGCATGCGATCAGTGGAGTGCCACTCAACGATCGCATAACAGATCAAAGGGACCATCGCCATCCAAATATCTAATGGGCCCCTCAACTCAGGTGGGATCACCATCCTCACATCATCATCAGAATATGGCACACATTCAAACTAAAACAAATATATATAATTTTTATCAAAATAATAATCTAATTATAAAACTATAATCTAAAATCGATTTTTAAACATTAAAAGGCATACTTGTGTGCCAGTCTTCTGCTATATTAGCACCCTAATTTTTTCTAAATCATCAGGTAGCTCCTGATGATTTTTCCTATCAGTAGACCACCTATTCAAGGAAAACAAAATTTATTATACACTGTATAAAATGATTAATATACGAAACCAGTTTTATAATTAACCTCAAGAGTAGCGGAAATACGAATGGGTTCTTGACAACGGAACATAAAAAGGGCAATTGATACCATGCCCAAGACTGCAGCAGCAGGAGACATATGTCGATAGCATTTTTCCTGTAGTCAGTGGCTCGACACATCTCCCTATATAGGAAAGTCAAAACTGCCGAGCCCCAACTAAGTGATCCGACCATACGAAAGTCGTCAAGATGTCGCAACCACATACAGTGAACTTGGTTGCGCGATTTGTTCGGCATCAGCAACCCTCCTATCAGCTGCAGTATGCATGCCCGTGCATACATTTTAACTTCATCATCAGAGGCATCCTCGCTCAACTCCCGAAAATTGGCATCTAACCAATTTAACGGTATCCGACGACCGTTAAAACTTTCTGGGACACGTCCTAGATAGTCCCAGCACAAAGTAGTCCATGAACCGTGTGCCATCCCCGATATCACATCTCCATCCACCAGAAGCCCCAGGTGCATAGAAACATCCTCAACTGTAATCGTGCACTCTCCGCACAGAAGATGGAATATGTGGGTCTCCGGCCTCTACCGCTCCACTAAGGCAGAAATAAGGTACGGTTCTATCTTACAGTGACCCTCATATCTACCTATGCGACCGAATCCAGCCTCTACTAAATACGGCAAGACACGGCTAGGTATCACTAACTTAAGGTTCCTAATAAAAGGATCTAATACACGGTCCCTCTCCTAAAATTAAATAATTACAAAAATTAATTTTTAAACTAATAATCATACATTAAATTAAATAAATAAATAAATTATTACTAAAAATTTAAATTATATTAAAACGTTAAAATGTTATTGTATTAGTAAAATGTCGCGATATATGATTTTCATCCAAGTGAAGTAGACATCCTTCCATTTTATATCTGAAAAAAATTAATTAAATAAAATATTAAAAATTTAAATACTTAAATAAATTAAAAATAAAATATTAAATATAATAAAATATACCTTAAACCGTTAAAATAGAATATAAGAGTATTTGAGAGAAATTGAGAGTATTTGAGAGAATTTTAGAGGATTTGATGTGATGAAAGTGATTGTGAATTAGATATTTATAGGGAGGGGGTATTTATAGGGAGAGGATGGGGGGTGTGAACGGTCGGGGTAGGTGGGTAATTAAACTTAAGGCGCGTCACAGGGGGCGTGCCTTACTTACGCGTGACATATTTAAAGGTAAAGCATTTCCTCTGTCCCGCTCTATACCCCACGTAACGCCAGATCAACGTAAAGCGCGCTGCATGGGGCGTCTTACTATAAATAATGTTAAATCAAAAAATATAATCTAAAAAGTACTTAAAAATATAAATTCAAAGGGTGATATATCGAGAAAAAGCCTTATTCCTTCATCATCTCGTTTGCATTGTCATAATCGGCCATCGGATCCCTTTGAGTCAAACATTGGTGCATTGTGCATCATCATGTGTAGTCGTACTGGCTCTGTGGCTCACATGTCAATAAAATTTTGTGGGACATTTACTTTTGCTTTCACTGTTGGATTGGTATTCTTTTGCTTTTACTCTTTTCATCCCATTAAATATTATTATTATTGATTTTAAAAAGATAAAAAATTTTAATTTTAATCATGATTATTTTAAATATTTTAAACAATTAAATTTTATAAAATATATATTTAAAAATTACTTGATTTAAGGTTTTAAAATATATTTTTCATATTTTTATCAGTAATAAAATTTAAATAATAATGAGTTAAAGTTAAAAAAAATTTGACCAAAAAAATCAACAGTAGACAAATTTAATAGGACAGCGGGAGTAATATTTTATTCTTGATTACAAATTTGTATTACTATAAAGAGTTCATATTCTAATACATTGTTAGTGTTTGAGGTTTTTTCTTAAATAGATAGTGTTTAAGGTTTTATGCTTTACATCAATCATAATACTTTTTACGTCCCACTAAATGTTTATATTATTAACTTTTAAAAAGTTAAAAATTTTAAATTTTGACTATGATTATTTTAAATATTTTAAGTAATTAATTTTTATAAAATGTATATTTAAAAATTAATTGATTTAAGAATTTTAAAATATATTTTTTCATATTTTTAACAATAAAAAAATTTTAAATAATAAAGAGTCAAAGTTAAAAAAATTGACCAAAAAAAATCAACAACCATGGACGGATTTAATGGGACATAGATGGAGTACAATATAATTTACAAATTTTAAATAATTTCTTTTAATATAATATTAAACCTTTTGTGATAATTTAATCACTTAATTTAATTAAACAAAATAATTAATACTGCACCGGTGAATGCGCCATTTTAATCATAGTACTAATACATGTTAATACTGATATGTTTTGGAGTAATGGCATGATTTTATTGGTACTTTCAAATACTTTTTATATGAATTCAAAACCTATTTTAAATTTATTGAAATAAATAAAAAATTATTTGATTTGTTAATAAATTTAAAAAGTTATTTAAATATTTTATTTTGAAATATCAATTAAAAATTCAATTTATTAGTTTTTTAATCTCGCTCGTGAAATTAAAAAAAATCAGAGCTCTTCACATTTTAATTTGAATCGATATTATTCAATGCATATGGGTATAAATTGATAGGGAAAAAAATCTTAAACTACATATTTAGTCGTTTAACTATTCTTACAATATGGTTTTGGTCACCCAATTTTTCCAAAAAAACTATCATCAAATTTACGTTTTTGTTCCAATTAGGTAATCTATTATTAAAAAAATTAACGGTAATACTGATGTGTCACCATAAGATAACACCACATCATTACTAAAGAAAAAATTATCATATCAGTAGTTCTATTTATTTTTAACTATAAATGACTAAAACAAACAAAAATATAAGTTTAGTGATGATTAAAAAATAATTAGACGACTATAATAGAACTAAGAGAATAAATATACGATTAAATATGTAATTTATCTTTAGTTTAAAATGGTCATTGATATGACATAAGTTTGCTTGTATAGTACGTTTTTATATGTTTGTATCACGCGTTTTCTTTTGCCTTTTAACTTATTTTTCAAATCGTTTGATTGTTGTTTTCACTTATCGTTTTTAAGGGTTGATTTGATATCGCAATGACTAATCAGAAAAGCACTTATTTGTTATATTGTTAATCTTCTCTGCTTTAGACATTCGAATTAGTTTTGGAAGCACTTTATGTTTTCGTATGTAGTTTTTCACGCTGTTCGAGTCTGATTTACAGTCGATGGTCTTTCAGTAGCTTGGTTCCCTTTTGTGGTTCGTTTGTTTGATGCAATCATATATGTTCGTATCCATCTTTATTAGAGTTTATTGGTTAAATTTTAATCTTTTATTGTATGATACTTATGTGATCTTTAGTTACTAGTTTTGTTTCAATTATTATATGAAGTTATCTTAATTGTATACTTAATTTACGATTATGATTGTAAATATTTATTTTAATTGAGATATTTATTATTTTAAATCAAATTAGTGACTTTTATTAAAAAAAAATAGAGTGGAAGTAGGCGAAGGGCAATGAGAAATAAATTAATTATGGAGACAAATGGGGTCTTGTCTGTCCAAGTCAAAAAAATAATAATGTGGTTTTGTACTTGTAAATGTTAAAAGTAATTGAATACAAGTTAAAATGTGATTTCTTCCCTCCCTCTATTCCTAGATACTTCAGTTAAATTGGAAGTTGAAAGTTGCACACTCATTATTTGCTACTCATTTTGTTCTTAACAGTCATGGTCCACCCAAATATGGACAGAGAGCTGTTTGGAAACGGTTATAATTTTTATAAATATTAAAGTTTAATATATTTTAGACTTTTTTATATTTTTATTAATAATTTAATTATATATTTTCTAATGCGAAATTTTACATTCGTTCTTAATCCCGTTCATTCTCTTATTTATATTTATACTAATCTTTAATGGCGTGGATACAAATACAGCTTAAATTATTAAATATGTTGAAATTTAAAATACTTATGTATAATTTTAATTTTTATTCAAGTATGGTGTATCGTATTATTTTATAAGTTTATTTTAGTTTTATAATATTTTATTTTTAAATTATAAAATTTTATTATAAGAGATATTAGTGGAGTAGGTCCCGTGTGGAACTCATCCCATTTTGTGCCTAATTGGACGGGATGAGTATAAATTGTGTGGGTGATGGAACAGAGATGAGGACAAAATTTACACCCAGTGTGGATGGTAGAGCATGTGTGAGTATGATCTTGTACTCGTTTCATTCTCGATGTCTCACATCATTGTTTGCATTTGGATATTGTATAAGAACTTTAGTTTCCGGATATTTTTGACCTCATGTTGAAGTTATATTTTAATTTACTAACTAAAATATCACAATTAATTTTTTTATAGAAGTCGTTAGTTTTATTAAAAAAAAGAAAATATTGAGAATTATAATGAAGATTTACAATCATAATCATACTAAAAATATAATTAAGACATTTTTCTATTATCATTGATACAAAAAATTAATCACTTGAGATCATACAAGGACCATACAGAGATTGTTCAAAAAACAAGGACCATGGAAGGAAAAGATTAAAAATCCAACCAAAAACTCAAACAAAAAGTAGATATGACTTTTATGAGCAAATGAACCAAAAAGAGAGAGATCACGTGACTGAAAGCCTACAAAAAAAATCAAAAATCAAATCGAGTGACGTGAGAAAACCATCCACGAACACATACCACATATCGAAATCCAATCTGAGTGTCTACAACAGTGAAGATCAATAGAATAACAAATAAACGTCATCTTGATTAATCGAAGCGGCGTCTAATACAATCAATGAAGAAAGATAAACTAAAAGAATCAGTCAAATGACTGATAAAGAAGACTAGAAACATACCAAAAGGCTGTCATAAAAGCATAATTAATAAAAAAACAAAGAGTAAAAAAATAATGAATTCATGCAGTGAACGATCAACACCAAAATTAATATCACCGTCTATTAAATAAAGATGAAAAAAAAGGATGAGCAACACTTACGAAGAGTAAAGAAAAAACCTAGTCTGACTTATTTTTTTTTTTTAAATGATAACGATTGCAATAATGTCACAAGTGTGATGAGAGGCCGACTGACAAGTATTTCATAATTTTTCATAAAAAATACACTTTATATATCTCCACCTATAAGGTGAACAGCTTGGCTTACAGCACAGCGTGTTCTCCACCACACCGGCTGGTTGATGCATTGGATTTGGTCCTTTGAATGAATAAGAGAGGGGCTTTGTATAGACACCTTTGAGCCATATTCGTTGCCCTATGCTCACCATTATTTCATTTCATTCTTTTTATGGGTTCTAGCTCCAAAGAATATATGCATAGAGCTATATCGATTTACATACTCTCGTTGACCAAACGACTAGGTATACCACGCCACATATCATCCCCTCTTTTCATAAAAGAAGAAGAAAAAAAAGGGAAAGATTTAGTGATCATGCCGTAATGTGATACTTATAAATATATTATATGAAGTGGATCGTTAGTGTATCATGTGAGTGGTGGGGAAAATAATTCTAGTCTTTGAAAATCGTGGGACAAGGATGATTTTAATCTTATGGTCTGCAGGACGAGGATGATTTTAATTTTTATACCCACAATATATCGAGGGCGAAGATAAAATGAAAATTCTTAGTGAAAATGAGTGCGGGAGGAGCATGCATATTCACAATCGTTCCACTCAATTGACATCCATTTTATTATGTTAAAAAATAATAATTTTCTCCTCAAATAATTATTTCATAATTTTTTATTTTTTATTGAACTCTTTTAAAAAATAAAAACATTTCATATATGTATATACAATTTTAATTTAATAATACAATTGTTATTATAATAACTTAAAGAGTACACATTTTAAGATAAAAATTTAGGAAATATATAGAAACAAAAATTTCATAATTTAAAACTTGTGATTAGAATCTGAAGTTGCCAACCTTACATGGAGTCTTCTTTGTGTCAATATATATAATTAAAAAAAATTCAATATTTTTTAAAATAGTCCAACCAAAAAATGTCACGTGAAATGAGAAGTGTGCAAGGCCATGGATACGTTAAACGCATTAAAAATCAATCTTAAAAGGAAATTTAAAGATGCGCCCACAGGCACAGTCCTCTTACTTCAATGAAAAAAGTAGGAAAAGAGACAAAGAAAGGGAGAAGGGGTTATAAGGCACAGCCTTGTTACTCTTAATTAATCCTCTCCACTCTCCCTTTGTGGGGGTATTGAGAGGTGAAGGAAATAAAATGAAAGACATTGGGACAACTGTGTCCTGCTGTTCCTTGTAGTTTTGGCCCTTAATTCCTTGCCCACCTTCCTCATTTTTCCTAAAATCAAACCCCTTGTATATAAAATATAAATAATTTTATTCTAAGTCATTTCAGAGGAACCAATAATATATATTACAAAATGTAAATTAATTTATAAATATCAATCTATTAGGTGGTCTCAACAGTAAAAATATATATATTATTTCCCCTAAATGTCACGGGTTCAAACAATTACAAATGTAAATGACAACTTAAATATATAAAGACTAATTTATCATTGAACTATCATTGTTATATACATTTTATGTTCATATTAATGATATTTATTATTAATATTGACAATAATATTTATTTTTATATATCATTTATCTGAATTATTTGATTGGATTATAATATTTTTCTTGTATAGTCATATTTTATTCTCAAGTGACTAGTTTATACATTTTAATGAATTTAAAGTGATTGGGAAAAAGGAGGATGAAGATTGCACGCGCCATGAGTGAGTTTGAAAGAGAGGAATGGCATTGGCAGCTTTTGCTTTTAAAAGTTTACTTCTTTTTGAACAATGTCATCAAAGAATGACTGTCTGCTGAATGGTTAATTTATAAAAAGATAAGGGTGTTGGAATCCTCAATAAAGCAAATAATTTTATTAAAAAAACAACATTCACGGCTCAATGGCAAATAATAAAATATTTAAACACACCCATCTTTGAGATCCTCACATTCTTAATCCCTTCGACATTAATTTTTGGGACATTTGCTCCATGGGAATGTTTGGTTCTCTCTTGCCCCAAGCAAACACAATGAAATTGGAGTGCTGATATGATAAATTTTCTTTTCAATGTTTGAATATACATTAAAGTAGAATAAAATTTAAGGATTTATATGTAATTAGGGATAGATCAAAGGAAAATTATTAGTGACCGTAAACTCCAAATAAATCTAAATTATCACTATTGATAATTTATTTTTGTTCTTGTTTCCTCTTAAAACTTTTAAAGTTTTACTTCATAAAATAAAATTATAGGTAGATCCTATATATAATGGAATAATTTAGGCATTATTCTTAATCTTTCTTACGTATACACCTTTTCTATGCACATTAAATGCTGTTGGAGGTGGAGAATTATGATGAAAATCATTTAGAAAAAACCTGGAATTACCTAATGTGTTATTGTCTTTGGAATATAATGGGATTTGGTTTAGTCTTGTTGTTTTTAGATTGTGGGTATTCAGAATTCTTTTTTTCTCTCTTACATCTCTCCTGTCTGTCCATATGATAGGCAATGCATGCCACTCCACTTTCCTAGTACAACCAATAAATCTGTCTTTTTTTTCTTTTTCTTTTTTCTCTTTAACCTTTTTTTAGTCCTTGTGGTATGACACAAGGTTTGAGCGAATGGCATGGAAAGCATCAAATAATGTGCTTTTGCTGTGATCTAAGACTCTCCATTCAAACTTGGGTTTTCTGATAAAACTATCAGTTGAGACTTGGGGGGGGGGGAACTGTCTTGTTTTCTTGTTTCTTTGTTTCTGCCGGTGAGGTTGATAATGGCAATGAGGAGAAAACAAGTGGATTTTTATTTCATGGTTTTCTTATGGTTCTGGGTTCCCATTAATGGATTGCTTTCTCCTAAAGGTGTAAACTATGAAGGTAAAAACAAGGGGAAATTTGTTCTTCTTTGGGTTTTCTTTATCATTAATTGAGATATTCTCTGATCATCTGTGTTTTTCTTTTTCAGTGCAAGCTTTAATGGCAATAAAGGCGGCTCTGCATGATCCTCATGGTGTTCTTGATAATTGGGATGGCGATGCCGTTGATCCATGTAGTTGGGCTATGGTTACTTGTTCACCTGAAAGCCTGGTTATTGGACTGTAAGATGTTTTTTTTCTTCTTACAACCTTAAAATTCACGACAACATTTAAGGAATTGTTGTTGAATGAATAAAATCGGTCTTGTTTCAGGGGCAGTCCAAGCCAGAATCTATCTGGTTCGTTATCTTCAAGCATTGGGAACTTGACAAATCTCCGGATTGTGTGAGTAATAAAACCAAATACGCTGAGTGCATGAATTTTGTACCTGGATTCTAACATTGATGATGGTATGAACCCATTTTTTGCAGGCTGTTGCAGAATAATAACATAACTGGACCGATTCCTTCCGAGCTGGGGAAGCTCTCAAAGATTCAAACACTTGATCTTTCTGATAATTCCTTCACCGGGGAAGTTCCTACATCTTTAGGCAACCTAAGGACCCTCCAATACATGTAAGTTATGTTCGAAAAATTGAACATACTCATGTTCAACGATCATGTCGGTGCTATTTTCGGATTAAATTTAACATATGAGGGCTGCAAATTTTGATTGCAGGAGGCTAAACAACAACAGTCTCTCTGGTGCATTCCCATCATCTTTGGCTAACATGACTCGGCTTGCCTTCCTGTAAGCCTCTTTAAGTTCTCTAATTTTCCTCTTAGAGCAATTATATGTATGGGATTGGAATATGATTCCATGTATTTAAAAATTTTGTGTTTCAGTGACTTGTCATACAACAATCTGAGCGGACCAGTTCCCAGATTTGCTGCTAAAACATTCAGGTATGTTCCATCTAATTTAACCTTAAGTCTTATGTTACTCGCACTAGAGTGTGAATGTCAGATGCCGGTATATTCACAACATAGTGTAAGTCTCGAAGATTAAGTTGATAAAATTTTCTCCTTTATCATGTTGTTGCAGCATAGTGGGGAATCCTTTAATCTGTCCCACTGGTGCTGAACCAGAATGCAATGGGATGACATTGATGCCAATGTCCATGAACTTGAACAACACAGAAGGTTTTGGATTTTTATCTTACGAAGCCGAAATTTTGATTTTTGCTTACGTACTCTAATGATTTAACTGACTTCAACCCTCTTTCATTCTCAAGCTACTCAGCCTTCCGGCAGATCCCAAAGTCATAAGATAGCCATTGCCTTTGGTTCAAGCATCGGATGCGTGTCCCTGATGTTTCTTGTACTTGGAATACTACTATGGTGGAGACGAAGGCGGAATGAACAAATTTTCTTTGATGTTAAAGGTTTGAAATTGTAAAGCTTATTACAAAAATGATTTCATCAATGGGTAACTAATACTTGCGATTGGTGTCTTTTTGTTTCGTATTTCAGATCGGCATCACGAAGAAGTTTCACTCGGAAACTTGAGGCGGTTCCAATTCAGGGAACTTCAGATTGCAACACAAAATTTCAGCGTCAAGAATATTCTAGGAAAAGGTGGTTTCGGGAATGTGTACAAGGGAGTCCTGCAAGATGGAACAATAGTAGCCGTTAAGAGGCTTAAAGACGGTAATGCCGCAGGTGGAGAGATTCAATTCCAGACTGAAGTTGAGATGATCAGCCTTGCAGTGCACCGGAACCTTCTTCGGCTTTACGGATTTTGCATAACATCCACAGAGAAACTTCTTGTTTATCCATACATGTCGAACGGTAGTGTTGCATCTCGTCTCAAAGGTAACATAAGAAGAGTTCCCCGATTTTTGTATAAGCCATAACTTGGCAATGATGTATTTCAGTAGGTGAACTGAACCAGTGTTGTTCGTGACAGGCAAACCGGCATTGGATTGGGGCACAAGGAAGCGAATTGCTCTCGGAGCTGCCAGGGGATTGTTATACCTTCACGAGCAATGCGATCCAAAGATAATCCATCGGGATGTCAAAGCAGCGAATATATTGCTCGATGATTACTGTGAGGCAGTGGTTGGAGATTTCGGGTTAGCAAAGCTTTTGGATCACCAGGATTCACATGTTACAACAGCTGTGAGAGGCACCGTGGGACATATTGCTCCGGAGTACCTCTCCACTGGCCAGTCTTCAGACAAAACAGATGTGTTTGGATTTGGAATTCTATTGCTCGAGTTAATCACAGGTCAAAGAGCATTAGAATTCGGAAAGGCTGCTAACCAGAAAGGAGCAATGCTTGATTGGGTGAGTATAATTTCTGTTTAGACTACTCGAGCTCGAGGGTGTCACATATGAATTTGTTTCTGACTTGGCTAGTCCGTACTTTTCTATGTTTTACCATGCATTTGCATCACCTGGCATCGCTTTCTTCCCAAAAGACATAGGATGTGCCATACACAGTTTATACATCTGAAGACCATCCTTTCATATTCGACGAGGATTAATGCATGTTCTCCCTCACATCATCACATAGTGCCTAATCATGGACTCCTCCATTTTCATCTACTCTTCCTTCAAGGTTGGTCGATTTGGAGTCATGATTAGTCCACTTTGCCTATGCCATCGTTGAAATACTCGGCACAAATCGATCAAGTCAAGGGTCATCTACGGTTAATTGAAATTCCACCACTCTTTTACCAAAAAGAACATGTCTTATACACCCAAGGACATGTTTCTTGGTCCATGATACTTGAAGCAAAATAAGATTCGGAGCATCATAGATATCACCTAATCTTCTTTCCTCGAATTCTTGAATTCTATCTTGTTCAGATTCTTCATTTTTGTATATAGTTGTCCGGTACTCGTGTCTAACACGTTGAAATTAAATATGACCTCTAAGAACCGCCAAATGCATGGAAAAACTTAGAATATCGAAATATATTGTCAAATATACTCTCGTATCCAACACTTTGGTGTAACATAGCTTGAGTTGCCATGAACTGAACACTAGAATTTAACACGAATTACCGATTGCAGGTAAGGAAAATTCATCAGGAAAAGAAGCTTGAAGTGCTTGTTGACAAGGATCTCAAGAACAACTACGATCGAATCGAGCTCGAAGAGATGGTTCAAGTAGCATTATTATGCACACAATACCTTCCGGGCCATAGGCCAAAAATGTCCGAAGTGGTTCGAATGCTCGAAGGTGATGGTTTAGCCGAAAGATGGGAAGCTTCACAAAGAAGTGAATCAACCAAATGCAAGCCTACCCAGGAATTCTCATCATCGGACCGATATTCTGATCTCACCGACGACTCTTCATTACTTGTTCAAGCCATGGAACTCTCCGGACCAAGGTGAACCAGAGTTCCAAGTCCTTATAAAACTCGAGTATAAATCATTTTTCTAAGAGATTCGAATGAGAGTTAGAAAATAATAGCTAAAACTCCTATATTTTGCATAATAGTAGCTTAGCATAGGTTAAAAGAGGCTTTGATTCTTTGTTTCCACTGCAATTGTACAGATTTATTTCTAAGAAGACATTATTGAATATCTGAGGGATCGTATTGTGAATTTTTGTGTAAGACCAAACATTCTTCAATGGGGTCTTGTCTGTACTTTTAAATATTTGGATAGTCTTGTGCTTATGTAACTTTAATTATAGTGTTATGATCCTCTTTTAATCTAATTAGTTTATTTAGTTATTTTTAAAGACTTCCAATAGATTTTTTGTGAATTTAAGCCTACAACTATCATTGTTGTTGATAATTATATTATTTTATCTTCGCTATTTCTAATTAATTTGTGATTGATAACAACGATTAATTAAATTATCACATCTTTAGATAACTTGTAATTAAAAAGTAAACAAAGTAAAACATTTAACCTTAAAAAGAATGACTTATAGTTAAATTTTATTAAACTTATATAGGCGTAAGCTACTTGGATAACAAGGAAACAATCCTTCCTTTATCTCCAAGTAATCGACTTATTCAAAGTCTTACTCCCTCTGTCCCATAAAACATGCTATTATTGACTTGTTCGAGTCAATTTTTTAAACTTTGGTTAGTTATTATTTAAATTTTGTTATTCATAAAAATATGTCAAAATATATTTTAAAAAACTTCAATAAAATAGTTTTTAAATATATATTTATAAAATTTAATTATTTAAAATATTTATAATAGTAATGGTCAAAGTTTAAAAAATTTGACTTCTAACAAGTCAGTAAGATACAATTTTTTATGGGGCTGAGGGAGTATTTCCTTAAGAAAACATAATCCTAAAAAATAAGATAAACGTAATTATAATTGTAACGATAATGAAATCATATGAATGACACATGATAATTAAAATACATAATTTAGTTTATATCTAATCAAAATTAAACATCAAAATGTAACTCAATATGATGTAAGAATGACCCAAAACTCTTCAACATAAAATTCGTGTATATAAATTTTTTATGTAACGTTCGTCAAATTCATAATATCTTGGACTGCCGATGCAACTCAGTATGACGTAAGAATGATCTAAAAAATATGCTTATGTAATTTTCAACTTATGTAATAATTTCTTTGAAAGGTTGAAATAAATATTTGGGTACCATTCATAAAATTTGTTGAAATCTAATGATATTTTCAACCAGTGGTGGATGAAAGCATCCTTAGGCTAGGTATGTGTCTACTTAGAATCTGAGTTTTTTTTATGTTAGATGTTTATTTTACTATGAGTGTCTATCTTAAAATTTTATTTGTGTCTACTCTGTAGACATTAAATTTTTACCTATTTTATTTTTATTATTATAATTATTATAATTGTTATAATTATTATAATTATTACTATTATTATTATATTTTTATTAATAAATATTATTATTACATATTACAGGCCCAATACCCGAATCCCAATTACAACAGTACCCAATATTCCAGACCCAATACCCAGAGCCCAGTTCTGGCCCAACTGAGCTAGCCCAATGATACCCTAAATTGATTAGGATTTGATCTCAGCTCCAGCCGCCAGTAATCATCCACCGTTGGATCTGATAAGATCCAACGGTCCAGAAGCCTTCAGCTGAAACCCTAGGGTTATGATACCCTAGGGTTATGATACCATAGGGACACGCAGCCGCCGCCTCTGTTGCCGTCGCTCTACTCCGCTTCATATACTGCCACGACGCCAGCCGAGAGCTTCCAGAAGATTCAAAACCAGCCGTCCACGTTAAAGGCCACTGTGAGTCACCACTAAAGTTTGGTGACTCACCAAACTGCCACTCTATTATCCGGTCCAAGATGATCGTCGGTGATGGCTATAAAGCCATCAACCGAACCTGAAAAGAAAAACCAGAGAAGGAAGGAGCAACCTAGCAACCATAAAACACCAAAATAGCAAGAAAAATACGAGGAATACTTACCGAGGAAGCCCCTCCATCACCGGAGTTCACACGAGCCTCCAAGCATCACCAAAGGCCTTTGAAAACCCGAAGGTATTTTCATAGATTTGCTCCGATCGAGAGTTTTTTTTTAAGAAAAACGGTCACCGAAATCGTCATTAAGACGGTCCGATCTACATTTTGGTGTAAAATAAAATTTTCCGGCCACCAGATGTGGTGGCCGGCGGTGGGGTCAATGTCGACAGACGGGTGCCGGCCAGTGTCATATCTCTCTGTTTTAGAGAGAAGCGAGAGAGAAATTTATTCTCTCAATTTAGAGAGAGAATGAGAGAGAAGGAAATGAAGGCTTTGGCCTTAAGGCCGTTCGGTTTTGGGTTTAAATACCCTCCCCAAACGGCGTCGTTTTGGGGAGGGGTATATGCGTAATTATGTAAAAAAAATTAGGTAAAACTGTACCCGCTGCCTTCACAGTTCTGTAATCTTACATTTTAGTCACTAAAGTAAATTTTAGATCTTCTTAATTCAGTATTTGAATTTTATATATATTCATTTTAGCCCTTTACATAAAACAATATATATTTTAGGTAAATGAAAAATTTAGTCCTTTGATTTTAATAATTAATATTTTAACCCCGAATAACAAGTTTTAATTTATTTTAATTTGATATTCAAATTTAATATAATTTTATTTTAGTCCCTAAATTATATAAATGAAAAATAATATGTTTAATCCCTGTAATTTTAAATAAATTAATTGTGAATTAGATATTTAATTTTAATATATTCTAATTTAATCATTAACTTTAAATTAGTAGTTTTATTATTTTTTACTTTCATTTATTATAGTTATTGTTTAAATTTTATATGATTATTATCTATATATTTAAAATATTATTATTATTATAAATATTTATTTATTTTATTTTATTAAATCCTTTATATAAATTATTTTTATTCTATTTTAATTAAAGAAAATGATTGTCTTAAAGCACATAGAAGTCCGTTTTCTGACATTTTTATCTTATAAAATATATATTAATTGTTAAATATTTTATTAATATTTATTTATTTTTTAATATCGAAGAAAAGAACTGTCTTAAAACACCTAGAAGTCCTTTTCTGATATTTCTAAATAGATAAATATCTTATTTATATTTAAATTAATATATTTTCATAAAATTATAAATTTGAAATAACAATATTATAAAATAAATATATCTTTGAATTTTTAAATTTCAGATAATAGAGACAATTTATAATTAATGAGTACCAAATTTTGGGCGTTATAGGGGTGTTAATCCTTCCCTAAACGTAATCGACCACGAATTCTATTTTACTAAAAATTTTGGTTATACGCAGATCAATTTTATCTTTTAAATTATGTTTTATTCAAAACTATTTTAAAAGATTATTTTTAGGTATTTGACCTACCTAACCCAAAAAGGCCAATGGTGACTCCCAAAATATTTTTTAAATCAAAATCATTTATTTATTCGTTTTATTTTCCCCGCCAAGTAGTAAAAGTAAAGTAAAAATTCGTACCCGGGCGAAAACCGGTTACGACAGCTTGGCGACTCCGTTGGGGACCTGGTCAAGCTTTAAAATGAATTATAAATTGTCTCTATTATCTGAAATTAAAAATTCATATATTTAATTTTTAATTCTTTCTTTTCAAAATTTATATATATATACTTATTATTTTATTAATGTTTCATTTTCATGTATTAACTTTCATTATTTATTTTTCTGTAAGAGGTATGAACATTTCTCCTCACACACAACACATGCATTGCATAACATAATCTTTTTAATCAAGCTTGTCCCTTTTAAGTGGGAGTGAAAGCGACGTCTTCGTGAGAATTTATTCTCCGTGTCAGACCTATCAAGTAGCTTTCGGGATTCATATGCTCTATGTATTCGTGGGAATTTATTCTCCGTGTCAGGCATAGAGAAGTGTATCCCCTCGTATTGAACTCGATCCACTTTAGTCTGCGATAGACTAGGATTGAAGGTTAGCAGCCCAAGGGGGCACTAACAAGGACAATTCGGGTACCTTTACTCTTAGAACTGAAACTCTACATATAGTAAACCTTAGAATCTCTTCTGATCTGAAGCCTTGTCAAAATTTTGTCCAAAATAGGCGTACACAAAGGAGAAATGATTTCTAACTTTTTTCTTTATTTATTTATTTTCTTGCTAAATAAATTGCATGAAAATTTAAATTATTTTAAAGCATGTTTAATTAGAAATATTTGGATAGATGTTATTAAATTAATTTTCCTTTATTATGTGAACTAATTCATTTCTTTTTGTGTGTTCTGTTTGCATAACATCATACATGATTAAAGGTATTGATCCTAGTGTTAATCGTCTTATTAGAAAACCTTCATCTATGGATAAAAAGTGTTCAAATCAAATAGTTCTAAACTCAGAAGTAAGACAGTAGGCTGAGAACTTACAAAGACAAGGGGGAGACAGTCTGCAAGATGACTATGTATCCGAGTTAGTCAGTTATGCTTCAGTTTCTCTAAAAAGAAATGATATGCAAGATCTACGAGGTATTTGGGAGAGTTGGGATTCAAATAGAAAGCTGCAATTCTACCAGTCTTACAGGGACATCCCATATTTGCTCTATGTCGAAGTTGATGATGACTTACTTCGAGCCCTAATTCAATTCTGGAATCCAGGGTACAATTGCTTCACTTTCAATAAAGAGGACTTGGTTCCTACTATTGAAGAGTACACAACTTTGCTACATATAGAAGGGGCTTTGGAGAATCGAATTTATTCAAGGTCAATTAAAACTCAACCTTTTCGAGTTAAATTAGCAAAGATTGCCGGAGTACGAGAGGAATGGGTGGTATCCCGTACAAAACAAAAGGGCGAAAGCGAAGGCATTGCTTGGACCAACATTAAAGAACTTATTCAGAGTCATCCAGATGATAAAGTACGATTCGATCTCTTTTCTCTGGGTATATATGGTATGGTAATCTTCCCGAAAGTATTGGGATATATTGAAGCTGCAATAGTAGATTTGTTTGAGCAGCTACCAAAAAGGGTCAATCATGCTTCTGTAATTCTAGTAGAGACATTCAGATCGTTAAACGCTTGCAGAAGGCTAGGAGGTGGATGATTCTTAAGATGTGCCCAATTGTTATATATCTGGATCCGTAGCCATTTTTGGAGGACAGAAAAGGTTTCATATCGGCGCTTTAGTACAAACTACTAACCATTGAAAGAATTTCTGGAGCAAGAATGGCCGAAAGAAATTACGAAAGATATGTGGATCAATGCCTTTCGAAATCTGCAAAGCGATGACATTGTTTGGCAAGCCCCGTGGCAAATCCAAAGGGAATTCTTTTACAAATGTGGTGATTACAACTGGGTGATGTTGCTCGGATTATGGGGAGGAATCAGATATGCACCACTTCTGGTTATAAGGCAGTATGAAGGTCGTCAATTTGTTATTGTTACTGCTGGATTACATTTATCTGAGTTCGCATTCCATAACAAAAATTATAAAAGAAATATCATGGAGGCCTTTATAGCCTGGAAAACAACTTTTTGTATTCGAGCTAAAGCAGAAAAAGAAATGTTAACTCCCGATTATGAGGAATGGAGATCTGTCAGGAAAAATGAAAATATTCCTCTACTAGACCAAAATGAGGATATCTCTATAGAAGATCGCATTAAGGTGGTTCCATCAGAGATTGAAATCTTAAGAGCTGAGTTTGAAGCAGAAAGAGAAGGTTGGTCGAAAGAATTAGAGCAAATGAGACGAGATAAAGCTATGTTGGGTGTTGACGTTGACTTTCATTCAGCACAATGTGCAATGCTGAGGGAAAACAAAGAAAGAGTTGATGGTGAATTCAGAACGTTAAAGAAGAATTACCATGAGCTACACAAATCCAGGAAAGCATCAGGACTGAGCAGATCAACAGTACAGATGACCAAAGAATTGAACATTGAGAAAAGCCGAGTTGAAGAATTGAAAGGAAAGAATAACAGTCTACTCAAAAGGCTTGAGAAAGGAAAGCAGAAAATAGAGGATTTTGAGGTTGACAGAAGGGAGAGAATTATAAAGCACAAAGCTGAAAGCCGCGAGATCATGAATGAAATGCATAGAGAAAGGGATCGAGCCAAAGAATTAGAAGAGATGAAGAACAACATGCTTGAGAAATTTGAAGGTGAGAAAAATACCATGTTCAAGGGATTTGAATCTGAAATGAACAATCTGATTGCCGAACTTGAAGTCAGGGGCCAAAGGATTGAAGAGTTCGATGTTGAAAAAGAAAAATGGGAGCTGGAAAGGAAGAATTTCAACACCAGACTTGAGGTAGAGCAAGAAGTGGCTAGCAATTGGATGCAAAGATGCAGAAACAAGAATGTTCAAATCCAGAAGCTTAGTCAAAGGACACAAGAAACATGAACAAAACTCGAAGAAGATCTGGATCAGTCTAGAAACAAAAACTCAGAGTTTAATGCTTACATTTTGCAACTTGAAGAGTCTTTATTTCAAGAAAAGGTTCGTCTAGGACCTAGTGATCTTAAAGAAAGTTATGAGGAGAATGTTTCACTGCGAAGACGCATTAGAGATCTTGAAAAAACTCTGCACAGTTGTCAAGTCAGATTCACTGAGTTAGAGTAGACTCTCGAGGGAACTAATGAATAATGGCAAAAATCGACTGATTTCTATGTAGAAAGAAGTGAAGAAAGAATCAATATGGTATTTGAGGCCATGGTACAAATGAGCGAAGCTGCTAGATATGTTGGGGAGTTAGCTACTGAAGAAAAGATTATTGAACATCACGTTGATCCAGTTTCTAAGTTTGGAAAAAAATGTCATGGCTGATGAAAGAAATAATAGAGCTTAATAGGAAAGCTATATCGTATCTGTAGTTATGAATTATTATAAAGAAACTTTTGTATGCCGATGGAAGTTGTTCTATGACAGTTAACTTTTTGATCAATACCTTTTGCATACATGCATTTTGCATACATTCATTATTCATTGCATTATTTTCTTTATGTATAATTTTTTATTTTACATTAAGATAAACATTCATTAATTAAAATTTGAAAAAATAATATCAAAAGAATTTTCAATCGCAGTTATTCTGGCCAAACGAGAAATACAACATCACTACGGTACTAGACAAGCTACTAAGAAAATCATGGAGGATAAAATACAACGTATTGAGGAACATTATAACAAAAAACAAGCAAAGATGAGATTGAAGCTAGAGAAAATTGAAGCCAGTATTGCAAACTCACAAGACAGCATAATACAGAAAATAGAAGACATGCTCAAAAAACAGGCTACCATTGGAAAAATTCATGAAAATCCTGTATCTTTTGACCAAGAACCTATGTATCCTCTAGGTTTCCCACCGGAACCAATTTATCACTCTGGTACTACACCTATACAAATCCATGCCCACACATTAACATTTCAAGATACCAAACCACATGAAAATCAATAAGTGGATCCTGCATCTTCAAGCAAAAATCCACTTATATCAGATGTGAAAATAGGGGATTTTAATGCTGAGCATCTAATCCCAGATTTGAATGAGCTGAATGAGAAAGAAAAAGTAAATGAAGAATTGACCAGACATATCAGGAGCTTAGAAGAACGAATGAAATCCGTAGAAATAACTGAGTCATTATATGGGTTTGACGCTAGCGAGTTGAGTTTGGTTCCAGACCTAATCCTCCCTATCAAGTTCAAAGTTCCTGAATTTGATAGATATGATGGTACTACATGTCCTTCGTCCCATATTACCATGTTTTGCCGTAGAATGACAGGTCATGTGAAAGACGAGAAATTGTTAATTCATTGCTTTCAAGATAGTTTGACAGGACCAGCCTTAAAATGGTATACTCAACTTACCAAAGCTAACATTAGATCCTGGAAAGATCTGGCAAAGGCATTCCTAGAGCAGTACCGCCACGTGACAGATATGGTCCCTGATAGATGGACTCTCCAAAATTTGGAGAAAAAGAATAACGAAACATTCAGACAGTACGCTCAGAGATGGCGTGACACAGCAGCACAAGTTCAACCACCTCTATCAGAAAAAGAAGCCACAGTAATGTTTGTCCATACTTTAAAGGCTCTTTATTTAAGTCATCTAATGGGGAATGCGACCAGAAATTTTGCAAATCGGGTCATTTCTGGAGAACTCATTGAAAATGTCTTGAAAAGTGGCAAAATTGAATCAAACGAGGGGACTAGTTCCAAAAGACCTATGTACCGGAAAAAAGAGAACGAAGTCAACAATGCAAACTCTTACAACAAGGATACTTCGAAAAGTGTTACAATAACCCAACCAAGGGTTAAGAAAGAAGAAACAAACACTAATCGAGTAGAGTCCAGAGGATCTCGAAGGGAAAGTGAAAGGTTGTTTTTACACCTTTACCAATACCCTATGCTGAGATCTATGATTCGCTGTTAAAAACAGATGTCATACGGCCCCATCCGTTGGTTCCCATACAACCACCATTCCTTCCATGGTATGATGTAAAAGCACATTATGTTTACCATGAAGGAATTACGGGTCATTCTATTGAAAACTGTTTGGCATTCAAAAGGGTGGTTCAAAATTTGACTGGAAAGTTGGAATTCAATTCACCAGCTACATCAAATCATCAGCTGCCAAATCATGGAGATAAAAACGTAAACACAATTCAGAAAGAGAACAGAAAGAAAGCAAAAACTGACGTTTCTGAGATTAAATCTCCTTTTGGTTGGATATTTCAACAACTCTCCTTATCAGGTATGATTGCACAAGAATTCAGGCCAAAGAATAATGAAGGCAAGAATTATTGTGAATATCATCAAGAGAAGGGACACAAAATTCAACTATGTCCTGAATTTAGGAATTTGGTGCAAAAATTGATGAATAACAAAGAGATAGAATTCTTTGAAGAAGAACCAGGGAAAATAGAATATGACGTTTGCTCATCAGAAGATTTTAAACCTAATCAGAGAACAAGTGATCCCGTGATTATTAATGTGAAATCATCTACAGTGAATCTTGCACCAACAAAGCCGAAAGTGGTTATCACGACTCCTTTAACATTCCATATAAGGATACCCGCAGGGTACCTTGGAATTATACTACCAATGTTTCAATGGTAGGAGGATCTGCTTCTCTGGGAAAAGCAGAAGAGAAAATACAGAGTGTGGATTCGACGTCTGAAGCAGTGAGTGAAGTTGGATTCTTTACAAGAAGTGGGAGATGTTACTCTCCCGAAACATCAAATGCATCAGAACAGGTAAAAGCAAAAGGAAAAGCTATGGTAATACCCCAAAAGGTATTTGATGATGAATCCCCTCCAGCATTCAATAAGCCTGTAACAGAAAAACCAGCGCAAGAATTTTTGAAATTCCTAAAACATAGCGAATATAGTGTGGTTGAACAGCTACATAAACAACAAGCACTGATTTCTATTCTTGATCTATTGATGAATTCAGAAGCACACAGAAATGCCTTGATGAAAATGCTTAATCAAACCTTTATCCATGAAGATATATCCCTCAACAAGCTTGATAGAATTGTGGGACATATAGCCGCTGATAATTACATAACATTCACGGATGATGAAATACCTGAAGGCGGAATAGGGTTAGTAAAAGCTTTGAATATTACCACACATTGTCATGGTCATGTTTTGCCATGAGTATTGATTGAAAATGGATCCGCTCTTAACTTGATGCCTCTAGTCACACTTCAAAGAATGTTGGTGGATAAATCGCACATGAAAAGTTATCAGAATGTAGTGCGAGCTTTTTATGGCACTCAAAAAGAGGTGCTTAGGAAAATGGAAATACCGTTGTTGATTGGACCAGTCGTGTACAATATTAACTTTGTGGTGATGGATATCCACCCTACATATAATTGTTTACTAGGGAGGCCATGGATTCATTCTGCAGGAGCTGTTCCTTCTTCATTACATCAGAAATTGATATTCGTTGTTGATGGACAACTAATATGCGTAGGAGCTGAGGAAGAAATCATTGCATCTATTACAAGTGATGTTCCGTATATTGAAACCAATTATGATGCTCTCGAATGCTCTTTCCGAGCTTTGGAATTTGTTAATGCAACCTTTATTGCTGAGGGAAGCAAAATTCCACATCCCAAATTGTCTGATTACACCAAGATGATTATACGACATACTTAAGGCATTGGAGCTAAAACTGGGAAAGGTTTGGGAAAGAATCTTCAAGGGAGTTCAGTTCCTGTAAGTATGAAGATGAAGAAAGATCATTTTGGGCTTGGATTTAAGCCCAATTTTCAGCAAAAGAACAAAGAGATGAAAAGAAGATGCGAAGATAGAAAGGCAAGGTTGAAAGGAGAAGAAATCCCTTGGGAACACATGTTTTTCCCGCAGTTGAAGACCACGTTCAGATCAGGAGGAACGATTAATGTAGAACAACGGCTTGTTGAGGCTTTTAAAGAAGAAAAGTTGACAAAAGATCAAAGCATAGTTGAAGAAGCTATGGAAGGATTATTTATCAACATGATCATGAATGACAACAAGACTGGCAAATACTTAGCTGAGATTCGCCCTTGCTTTCTTGGAGAAACACTCAACAATTGGACTGCTGAAGACCTCCATGTTGTTTTTAGTATTAACACAAAGTAATATTCAGAATTAATCTTTTTGTTTAGCCCAAAAATATAAAAAGTTTTTGTTATTTTGTAAGGGCAGTTGTTAAGTTCACCTAATATCAAATATAAGAAGTTTTCTTTAAAATTCTCAAATGACAATCATTCTTTACACTTTTACATTCATTATTTTTCATTTATTTCATAAATTTACTATATTCTTTCGGAAATATGTCCTACTTAAATTTATAGGTATCACAATGTTAATAGCATGCTTATTCCTAAATTTAATCAAGAGATAAATTTAGAGAGGCCCATATGTTTGGAGGAAATCAATGAGTGTGAGGGTGAAATAGAATGTGATGTTCCTACTGAATTGTTAAGACTGGTAGAAAAAGAAGACAAACAAATTTTACCTCACAAAGAAGAAGTTGAGAATATAAATCTGGGAACTAATGAAGAAATGAAAGAAGTGAAAATTGGTACTACTTTATCATCCCAGATAAAACAAGAATTGATAGATCTTCTCCAAGAGTTCAAAGATATCTTTTCCTGGTCTTATCAAGATATGCCTGGTTTGTGTACGGATATAGTGGTCCATAAACTTCCAATCAGTTCATAATATAAACCTGTTCAACAAAAGCTCAGACGAATGAGACCAGAAATGTTGTTACAAATCAAAGAGGAAGTAATGAAGCAAATTAATGCAGGTTTCCTACAGGTAGCCAAGTACCCAGAATGGGTAGCCAACATTGTTCCAGTACCAAAGAAAAATTGGAAAGTTCGAATGTGTGTGGATTACAGGGATCTCAACAAAGCTAGTCCGAAAGATAGCTTTCTATTACCTCATATAGACACATTGGTGGACAATACTGCAAGACATGCATGGTTTTCATTCATGGATGGCTTTTCAGGATATAATCAGATAAAAATGAATCCTGAGGACATGGAAAAAACAACATTTGTAACCATGTGGGGCACATTCTGCTACAAAGTAATGCCATTTGTATTGAAAAATACAGGGGCAACATATCAAAGAGCCATGGTAACTCTGTTTCATGACATGATGCACAAAGAGATTGAAGTATATGTGGATGACATGATTTCCAAATCCCGAACCGAAGAAGAACATATTCAAAATTTGAGAAATCTTTTCCATAGATTGAGGAAGTATCAATTAAAGCTCAACCCCGCTAAATGCACTTTTGGGGTAACTTCCGGGAAGCTTTTGGGATTTGTAGTCAGTAAAAAAGGAATCGAGATTGATCCAGATAAAGTAAAACCAATTCAAGATCTTCCACAACCAAATACAAAGAAAGAAGTTCGAGGCTTTTTGGGAAGATTAAATTATATATCTCGGTTCATTTCTCAGTTAACTGAAAAATGTGATCCAGTATTCAAATTACTCCGAAAGAACAATCCGGAAGTCTGGAATGATGAATGTCAAGAAACTTTGAATATTATTAAGAGATATTTATCCAATGCCCCATTTTAGTGTCACTAGTGCCTGACAAACCGTTAATTCTCTACTTAACAGTCTTTAAAAATTCGATGGGATGCGTACTGGGACAGCACGATGAATCTGGAAGAAAAGAGAAATCCATTTATTATCTGAGTAAGAAATTTACTGATTGTGAAATTCGATACCCACCAATACAAAAATTATGTTGTGTCTTGGTGTGGGTTACTCGAAGACTCAGACAATACATGTTATATCATACCACTTTGTTGATATCTAGACTTGATCCTTTAAAGTTCTTGATGGAATCACCAGCTTTGGCAAACAAAATGGCTAGATGGCAGAAGTTATTATCCGAGTTTGATATTGTATATGTCAACCAAAAAGCAATAAAAGGAAGTGTCATAGCTGGTTTTCTGGCTAGTCGCGTATCCGATGATTATCAGTCTCTAAGCTTTAATTTTCCAGACGAAGATTTGTTAAACATATCCATGAATGAAGAAGTTAGAACGAATGATGAATCCTGAAAGCTTTATTTTTGATGGAGCATCCAATGCATTGGGACGAGGAATTGGAGCAGTGCTAATTTCTCTAGAAAATATTTATTATCCTTTCACAAGCAGACTGAAGTTCTTTTGCACTAATAACATGGCAGAATATGAAGCTTGTGTCATGGAATTGAAGGCAGCCATAGAAAGGAAAATTAAATTTCTCCAGATATATGGAGATTCATCATTAGTAGTGTATCAATTACGAGGAGAATGGGAAACAAAAGATCCCAAATTGCTGGAATACCGAAATTTTACTCTCGAATTAGTAAAAGAATTTGAGAAAATCACCTTCAATTATCTCCCTCGAGAGGAAAATCAAATGGTAGATGCTTTGGCTACATTAGCTGCTATGTTTCAGGCAACTAAGAAAATTGATATGATACCGATCAAAATGCAAGTATATGAAATTCCTGCACATTGTTACATTGTGGAAGAAGAGGCAGATGGTAAACCATGGTATTATGATATCCTGCAATATATCAAATATCAAAGTTATCCACAAAATGCATATGAAATTGATAAAAGAACATTGAGAATAATGGTTGTTGGATACTTTCTTAATGGAGAGACTTTGTATAGAAGAAGCAATGATCAAATGTTGTTGAGATGTTTAAATACTAGCAAAGCCAGAAGCATCATTGAGGACGTACACAGTGGAATATGTGGAATACATGCAAATGGTCTTTCATTGGCTAGAAGAATAATGAGATATGGATATTTATTAGGCTACCATGCACACAGATTGCATTGATTATGCAAGGAGATTCCATAAATGCCAGATATATGCAGATAAGATTCATGTACCCCCATCGCCTTTACATGTAATGACAGCACCTTGGCCATTTTCTATGTGGGGAATAGACGTCATTGGGGCAATCACACCAAAAGCATCGAATGGACATTGTTTCATCTTAGTAGCAATTGACTATTTTACCAAATGGGTTGAAGCTACTTCATATACCAATATTAAGAGGTCTACAGTCTGCAAATTCATAAAGAAATAAATAATTTGTCGGTATGGGCTACCAGAAAGGATCATTACAGATAATGCTCTGAACCTGAACAACAAAATGATGACTGAACTTTGCGCACAGTTTAAGATCAAGCATGCAAACTCAGTAGCATATCGTCCAAAGATGAATGGGGTAGTTGAAGTGGCAAATAAGAAAATCAAGAGAATCGTTACAAAGACTACTGAAACTTACAAAGATTGGCACGAGAAATTACCTTTTGCTTTATATACATACCGAACTACTGTGCGAACATCTACTGGGGCAACGCCTTTTTCTTTAGTCTATGGGATGGAAGCAGTCTTACCAATTGAAGTTGAGATCCCATCACTTCAAATCTTGAGAGAGGTGAAATTGGATGAGTCTGAATGGATCCAAGCTCGATTTGATCAATTGAATCTTATTGATGAAAATAGATTTAAAGCTATTTGCCATGGACAGATGTATCAGAAACGGATGATGAAGTCTCATGACAAGAAAATATATCCAAGAGAATTCCAAGAGGATGATCTAGTGCTGAAAAAGATCTTGCTTATACATAAAGATTTTCGTGGGAAATAGATGTCTAATTGGGAATGGCCATATGTTGTAAAGAAAGCCTTTTCCGGAGGAGCGTTGATATTGGCAGAAATGGATGGAAAAGTTTTGAGAAACCAAATAAACTCATATTCTGTCAAGAACTATTATGTTGGAAAAAAAAGAGAAAAAGAAAAAATAAAGAAAAAAAGAAAAAAAAGAGAAAAAATGTTGAAAAATTAAAAAAAATAGAAAAGGAGGGTCATGATGAAAACCCACAAAGGGCGTCTTGCAACCAAAGTAAGGATTTGAGTTGAAAACCTGAAAGGGCTGCTCAAATGCATGTTGGTATTAGGCATATGGCAATTAAACCTTCTTAAGATTTTGATAGTTTGGGAGGAACTTCACATCTACAAGCATTCTGACAACGTTTGAGATCTTCCAGACAAAAGCTTACTTCAGTACTCTAAATCATATCAAGTTGTTTAATTTAGAAATACTTGTGCTAATAATTTGTTGAGTCATTTGAATTTTTATCATTCCTATGATTGTCATGACTTTAAATATATTTTTATATATTTATCATTTATTCCAAGTTTATCTTTTTGAAATTCAATTTATTTTTGAAATTCAATTTGTTTCATATAAACATCCTGTAAATAGATTAATATAATCTTAAAAGCAAACAAAATATTTCTGGCTATTACTTCATGTTAATACTTTTAAGTACATGGAATCTAAAGTAAGTCTTATCGACTTTTGCAATCACTGTTGAAAAGCAAACAAGTTATGTCCATCATAGAGTCATTTGGAAACGGAACAAGAGGAAATCTGTTATCAATTGGCAGATTATGAATATAGCCCCTTTTCCATGCAGCAGTGCAAAATTGCTTCGAATCTACAAATTCAGGCTCTACATCGTATAAGTACCGTGACATTTTAGCCCAAATATAACTGGAGCAAATACCACGTTATCATAGTAGAAATAAGGAGGCCCAATAGCATCTTCTGGAAGTATTCTTCGAGTTATCAAATCTGGTTCAGTAAGAACTCCAAAACCAATCATTGGATTAGGAAGATGAACTGCATGATCGTCTTCATCAAGAAGCTTCTTTTCAAGTTACGTCCGCTTCTTCTTTTTCTAAGAAAATCATAGCCCAAGTTTCACCTTTTCTTGTAATTGGGATCATTGCATAATGGCTTCCTATCTTTTACCGGAATAAGTGCGTCAACAGCCTTAACCATTTGAGCAGCACATATAAAATCTGTCAACTCTGCAATTGATGAATCAGGACCACATCTCTATGACTATTGAAGACTTAGCATTTGAGTATCCCATTTTCGTCAAGTATAACAGTTTACTCTCCTCATCAGAATCAGAATTCAGGATTTCCTCGGTATCAGAAGAACTATCAATATCTGTGAAATCAACTTGAAAGATCACTTCATAATCAGATGAGTAGTTATCAGAATCAACATGTTGCATGAGTGCAAACTTTTCAAGAGCCTGTGCCATTGAGTTTTGTTCTCAAGGGTTTTTGTGACATTATACAAAAATAAGGCATATCTACATCTACACTCTTCAAAGATGATAGATTCTCCGTTCGAAGAGGAAAGATTTATTGGATTTCTACACAATTGAAGAAAGACTAAGTTCATCTCTTTGAAATTAAATAAAGATGAAATTAACATTCATGCATCATATTTAGACATTTGCAAAATAGGTGCATTTTCATCCATTTTATTCATGTTAAATATTTGACAGGAAATTCAAAGATTTTAGCAAAGATTCGAATCCATCATTCGATGGATCAACATTTCCAGAAAGAGTTCATAATGAGAAGAACTCATCTGAAGAAGGAAGAAGAAGTTCATAATGAGAAGAGCTTGTTCAACCTTTTGCATGACTCTATCACAGAAGCAGATAGATCAACATCAACTTTTCCAGAGAAGTTCATAATAAGAAGAACTCATCTGAAGAAGGAAGAATAAGTTCATAATGAGAAGAGCTTGTTCAACCTTTTTGCATGACTCTATCACAGAAGGAGATAGATCAACATCAATTTTTCTAGAGAAAGTTCATAATAAGAAGAACTCATATGAAGAAGGAAGAAGAAGTTCATAATGAGAAGATCTTGTTCAACCTTTTGCATGACTCTATCACAGAAGGAGATAGATCAACATCAACTTTTCCAGAGAAGTTCAAAATAAGAAGAACTCATCTGAAGAAGGAAGAAGAAGTTCATAATGAGAAGAGCTTGTTCAACCTTTTTGTATGACTCTATCACAGAATGAGATAGATCAGCATCAACTTTTCTAGAGAAAGTTCATAATAAGAAGAACTCATCTGAAGAAGGAAGAAGAAGTTCATAATGAGAAGAGCTTGCTCAACCTTTTGTATGATCTATCACAGAAGGAGATAGATTAGCATCAAGAAGAGCTTGTTCAACCTTTTGTATAATCTATCATAGAAGGAAATAGATTAGCATCAACATTTTCAGAAGTGTTTATAATGAGAAGAACTCATCTGAAGAATAAGGAGCAGAACTTGTTCAAATTTTTTGCTGATTACATCACAAAAGGAGATGAGTTGACATCCCCAGTGGAATAATTCATAATGAGAAGAATTTGTTCGTTCAACATTTCCATCTTAATCAAGAGAAGTCAACTGAACAAAAATTTATTGTCTTTTCGTCTTTGCCCTATTCTTGTTAACACAAGAATGTACAAAGAGGGGCAGCTGTAGACATTAAATTTTTTCCTATTTTATTTTTATTATTTTTATTATTTTTATTATTATAATTGTTATAATTATTATAATTATTACTATTATTATTATATTTTTATTAATAAATATTATTATTACATATTACAGGCCCAATACCCGGAGCCCAATTACAACAGTACCCAATATTCCAGACCCAATACCTAGAGCCCAGTTCTGGCCCAACTGAGCTAGCCCAATGGAAACCCTAAATTGATTAGGGTTTGATCTCAGCTCCAGCCGCCAGCAATCATCCACCGTTGGATCTGATAAGATCCAACAGTCCAGAAGCCTTCAGCTGAAACCCTAGGGTTATGATACCCTAGGGATACGCGGCCGCTGCCTCTATTATCGCCGCTCCATTCTACTTCATATACTGCCACGACGCCAGCCGAGAGCCTCCAGAAGATTCAAAACCAGCCATCCACGTTAAAGGCCACTGTGAGTCACCACTAAAGTTTGGTGACTCACCAAACTGCCACTCTATTATCCGGTCCAAGATGAGCGCCGGTGATGGCTATAAAGCCATCAACCGAACCTGCAAAGAAAAACCAAAGAAGGAAGGAGCAACCTAGCAACCATAAAACACCAAAATAGCAAGGAAAATACGAGGAATACTTACCGAGGAAGCCCCGCCATCACCGGAGTTCACATGAGCCTCCAAGCATCACCAAAGGCCTTCGAAAACCTGAAGGTATTTTCATAAATTTGCTCCGATCCGATCGGGAGTTTTTTTAAGAAAAATGGTCATCGGAACCGTCATTAGGACGGTTCGATCTACATTTTGGTGTAAAATAAAATTTTTCGGCCACTGGATGCGATAGCCGGCGGTGGGGTCAACGTTGGCAGACGGCTGCCGTTCGGTGTCATATCTCTCTGTTTTAGAGAGAAGCGAGAGAGAAATTTATTCTCTCAATTTAGAGAGAGAATGAGAGAGAATGAAATGAAGGCTTTGGCCTTAAGGCCGTTCGGTTTTGGGTTTAAATACCCCTACCCGAACGGCGTCGTTTTAGGGAGGGGTATATGCGTAATTATGTAAAAAAAATTTAGGTAAACTGTACCCGCTGCCATCACAGTTCTGTAATCTTACATTTTAGTCACTAAAGTAAATTTTAGATCCTCTTAATTCAGTATTCGAATTTTATATATATTCATTTTAGCCCTTTACATAAAACAATATATATTTTAGGTAAATGACAAATTTAGTCCTTTGATTTTAGTAATTAATATTTTAACCCCGAATAATAGGTTTTAATTTATTTTAATTTGATATTTGAATTTAATATAATTTTATTTTAGTCCCTAAATTAAATAAATGAAAAATAGCATGTTCAATCCCTATAATTTTAAATAAATTAATTGTGAATTAGATATTTAATTTTAATATATTCTAATTTAATCATTAACTTTAAATTATTAGTTTTTATTATTTTTTTTTACTTTCATTTATTATAGTTATTGTTTAACTTTTATATGATTATTATCAATATATTTAAAATATTATTATTATTATAAATATTTATTTATTTTATTTTATTAAATCCTTTATATAAATTATTTTTATTCTATTTTAATTAAAGAAAAGGGCTGTCTTAAAGCACATAGAAGTCCGTTTTCTGACATTTTTATCTTATAAAATATATATTAATTGTTAAATATTTTATTAATATTTATTTTTTTTAATATCGAAGAAAAGAACTGTCTTAAAGCACCTAGAAGTCCTTTTCTGATATTTCTAAATAGATAAATATCTTATTTATATTTAAATTAATATATTTTCATAAAATTATAAATTTGAAATAACAATATTATAAAATAAATATCTCTTTGAATTTTTAATTTTCAGATAATAGAGACAATTTATAATTAATGAGTACCAGATTTTGGGCGTTATAGGGGTGCTAATCCTTCCCTAAACGTAATCGACCACGAATCATATTTTACTAAAATTTTTAGTTATACACAGATCAATTTTATCTTTTAAATTATGTTTTATTCAAAACTATTTTAAAAGATTATTTTTAGGTATTTGACCTACCTAACCCAAAAAGGCTAATGGCGACTCCCAAAATATTTTTTAAATTAAAATCATTTATTTATTCGTTTACGACATACTCCATACAAAAATTTTTAATAATTAATATGGGTGTCTACCCTAAAAAAAATATTTCTAGATCCGTCACTGTTTTCGACTTATGAAATAAAATTAGTTTAATTTTACATAATAATTTATACTTTTAATGTGAAAATAAATAGATTCTAAGTTTAAAATAGTTATAAGCAATAAGTATTTGATGCTAGATAACATAAACCTCTTTGCATTGAAAGAGAACTACGTCGTTAAGCGTTTTGTGTGTTGGGTGTAGAGTATAGGGCTGTAAATGAGACGAGACAGATCGTGAGCTATTCGAGATCGACTCGATCAAAGCTCGATAAATATTCGGATCGAATGGACTCGACTCGAGCTCGAGCTCGACTCAAGTTCTTAACGAGCTGAAACGAGCTACTCGATATTCGACTCGAAAAGCTCGTGAGCAGCTCGAAAATATTATATATTAAGATTTTATTTAAAAAAATAAATTAATAATAATATTAATATTTATGTAATGATTTTTTTTTAAAAATACAGTAAGATTTCATGTATTTAAGGTTCATGTTCGACTTTGAGGCTTCAATCGAGTTAAGTTTAAGAATTGTTTTTCATTTCGAGCCTTTTCGAGCTACTCACGAGCTTCAGTTCAGGATTTTAAGTTCGAATCGAGCTTGAAAATTTTAAACTCAAGTTTTTTCGAATCAACTCGAACTCTATTTCAGAATTTTTGAATCGAGTCGAGCTCAACAATACTCAAACTCGACTCGACTCGTTTACGTCCCTAGAATACACAATACTTGGTTTACGCCATATGGTTGGAAGACAGCGTCACGTGATATATAGTTGATAAATCAACATTCTGTTTTATCAAACCGTAGCCGCCACTTGTGTGGTTCGTGTTAGGCCTACGTCACTTCCATGTCGGACCACTTTGGTGGGAGAATATTTCTAAGGTTAAACTACACTCGTTATCCCTTTTATTTTTCTCTATCTTATTTTAGTCACTGTTTTGAAAAAGTAATATTTTGGTCACTTGTAGGTTTATTTTATAACGTGATACCTAGTAAAACGGTTAAATTTTATCTTGACTCTTGAATTTTAAATAGAATAATGTTTTGACTCTAAACTTTTGACAAGATATTAATTTAACCCTTAAACTTTAAATGAAATATCAAATTAACTCATGAGTCTAATCAAAGTTTCCACATTCAATAGCTGTTTATCATCATTGTCAGTCACAATCAACTGTTATCACCAACAATCGTTGGACCATCAAATATTTAGTTAACTCTTTTTTTACGTGAATACGAATTTGATGTTTGTTTCACGAAAATATCTCAAACTCCACAAACTTAAACTTTTGACCCTACACTTTTTGATAAAATATTAATTTAACCATTAAACATTAAATAAAATATCAAATTAACACCTGAATCTAATCAAAGTCTCCATCATTGATCCTTGTTCATCACCATCACCGGTCACCATCAATTGTCGATACCGACAACTATTGAACTTTAAAATTTTTAGTTCACTCATTTTTACCTCGTGAATATGATTTTTTATGGTTGTTTTTGCTCGTTGTATACACCGAATCCCAACTCATTTGAACATGAAATAATTGGTTTTAATTGAGTTATATGCTTTAATTCAGTCAACTATCGGCCTACGGTAGTTGAATCTAAACAACTATATATATATATATATATATATATATATATAGGAAGAAGTTCAAACGGAACACAAATACAATGATCCAATGATGTAAATGAAGGGGGGAGGGGGGGACTTGCACTCGGATATATTAATACTGCATATACTTGCATACTCGCCAATAGAAAAATAAATTAAAAAAAATCAACACCAACTCCTTGCAAACCATCTATTTCACCTACATAGATCAAATAAGAAACAAAGCACTTTTTATTTTATTTGTCTAAAAAGAAAATCAAGAGTCATTTGAAGAACATTGAAAAAAATAAGCATATATTATATCAGATACCATCAAACTTTACGTGTTGTATCCTTTATACCACTTAACTTTTAATTTTTATCAATTATAACATCAAACTTTGATTTCGTTTCAATCATACCACTAAACTATTAAATCATTAATAACACGATGATGTGGATGAGGCTGCCGATCTGGCTAACGACTTTCGACGTAGACACATCACCAAAACGATATTGTTTTGATCCGATTGTTAATGATTTAATAGCTCAGTGGCATAATTGAAACTAAAATCAAAGTTCAATGTTATAATTAACAAAATTGGAAGTTCGATGATATAAACAATATAACGCCTACAATTTGGTGATATCTGATGTAGTTTAACCAAAATATTATATGCAATCATATCAATCCATTTTAATAAATTGTATATTATAATTTTATCAAAGTTAAAATATAAATTTATATAAATTAAAATATACCATTTATAAAAATTTTATATACATTAAATTATTATCATTATAGTAAAAACATATTATAATATAAATTTATTTTTTGGTGTTTTTATTTTTAAATGACGATAATGATAAATTTATTTATTATAGTTTATTTTTTAAAAAATATTTGAAGAGTTCTAGACTAATTTTCCTTTGACATTTTATGGCAAAACATATCTATTCGATTTAGGAGGTTAAAAATATCACATTTTTTTGTTGAAACATATCATATTCAACGATGGTTGACGATGACGATGACGATGATGGCAACCGAAGGTAGTCGAAAACGATGTTGAGTGATAGGGACTTTAATTGAATCTATAGTAAAATTAATATTTTAACTAAAGTTAAAAGGATTAAATTAAAATTTTATCTAAAGTTTATGTCAAATTAGCGTTATGTCTAAAACTCAAGGGTCAAAATAAAATGTTAGTCATTTTTATTAACATACCACATCATCAAACTCATTAACCAAAGTAAGACATATTGAGAACCAAAGTAACTAGCACATAATTTTTTTTTCAAAACTAATGATCAAAACAAGATAAACTAAAAATAAAATAGACCAACGCTGTAGTTTACCCATATTTCAATTATCTTGTATTTTGATTTTATTTAAAAAAAACATGATTTACTCTTTTTGAATAGTTGAGTTTTGCGTTAATTTTAATTTAAAATGATAATTTTATTATTATTTTCATATAATTAATTTATATTTTAAAAGGATGGAAATGGGCATATGGAATAATGACTTTGAAGTGATGGTAATTGGTATGATAAGATATTTTAATAATTATTTTAATTATAGTTAATATTTTAAAATATAATCTTATTTAGATTTATTGATATAATCTCACAGTAATTGTCATATTGGTTCGGATAAAATTGTTAAAAAATAAAAATTCAATTTGAAACCAAACCTTATCCTTTTTTTATCAATCTAAATCAATAATTTAAAGATAGACTTTGTATTATTTTGATTGCTCTATTAATTTTTTTTGGTGAAACTCTACTACGCTCTACGAGTATTGATGAGTACTATTAATTTAATTTATAAAAATTTTAAATTCTAAATAACTCAACGTATAATTATAAATTAGTTGAAAATTTAAAGGTAAATTATTTAAAATAAAATGTAAACTATAACAATGACCACCTAACTATTGTTCTTTTTTATTTTGACCACCAATTTTAAAATTTGATCAATCAGGTCACTCAACTATTTAAATGCATTCAATTAAGCCACTTGTCGTTAATATTTAATGGAAAATCTGATGTGACAATTAAAATATTTGATATTATTACACATTTGGTCCATGTTACTTACATATTCTATCAATTTGATCCTAATTTTAATAAATTAAAATAAATTTAACCCTCAAATCAAATGGAGACAAAGTAATTTTTATTCATCTTATTCTTTCAATTTGTAGGAAAACAACATTAAAAAAATAAAAGAAAACTTACAAAAAATTTATTTCATTTTTGAGAAATTAAAAAAAATCAAACGCTTTGATTTCAAAAATACATCTATATTAAGTAAAATAAAAATTTATACTCTTAAAAATTAATCCAAAACAATTAGATTTTACTTATAATGCGAAGAATTAGGTAAAAGTAAAGTTATAATACTTGGATAGTTGAGTAATAAAAAATAAATATTTTAAACAAACGGTCTAAAAGTAATTACAAAATAAAATAAATCATCTAATTTAAACTCCTAAAATCATTGAAAGATATAATTTAAACACATAAAACTGTCACACTAATTGTCTTGCGTTTATTAATGTAAAATATATTATTTTAAGCTAAAAAAAGAATATGGAGAAATGATGGAACGTCTCATCACAAAATATTGGCATGTTTATTTTACTTTATTATTTGAAATAATAAAAGAAAATAAAGAGAAAAGAAAAATTGTACTGGCTGACATTAAATTGGATTCCTCTCCGATTAACTACTTTGGCATATTTGATGGTTAAGTTTATTTTAGGCATAATGCAAACAAATGCCCCTAACGTTTGACAATATATGCAATTTCCCCTATTTTTTGAAACATTTGACCCACACGTTTCATTTTGGATCAAAAAGTACCCTCGTTGGATGAAAACCGTTAGTCAACTAACGATCAACGCCTGAAGCTGACTCGACAAGAATATGTGGAGGGAGATGCTGACGTGGCATGTCCATATCATAGTAGATGATGATGTGACATATCCACGTAGACTAAATGCTGAAGTGATATGTCCACGTATGATGTCACATCATTATTTTTTTTTTAAATTAATTAATAATAAATAATTATTTTTTACTAAATTAATAGCAACGAATCAGATGTTGTCACGTGGCATATAGATTTTTTATTAAATTAAGAAAGGAGGGATTAAACCTCCACAAAATTTTACATCCAATGGGATTTGAACCTAGGTCTAAGGGATAAAAGGCTTGACGCCTAACCACCAGACCAAATGACTTGGTTGCTAATATTAGGCTAATAACATTATTTAAGGTTTATTGTAACCAATAAAACCACCACTAACACAAATAATTCTAACAATTTAAATCTAATTATAAAAAATGCTTGTGCTAGTGGTGGTTTTATTGGCTATAATATACCTTAAATAATATTATTAGTCTAATATTAACAACCAAGTGATTTAGCCTGGTAGTTAGGCGTCAAGCCTTTATCCCATACCCAAGTTCAAATCCCATGGTTGCAAAATTTGTGGAGGTTTAATCCCTCCTTTCTTAATTTAATAAAAAATTCATGTCAGGTGGCAACATCTGATTCGTTGCTATTAATTTATTAAAAATTATTATTTATTATTAATTATTTTTAAAAAAATTGCTGACGTGGCATCACAGGTGGACATGCCATGTCAACATTTAGTCTACGTGGATCTGCCATGTCATCATCTACTATGATATGGACATGTCACGTCAATATCTCCCTCCACATGTTCTTGCTAAGTCAACTGCAGATGTTGACTGTCAGTTGACTAACGATTTTCATCCAACGAGTGTCATTTTTGACCAAAATGAAATGTGGGGGGTCAAATGTTACAAAAAAACAATATGGGCAAAATTGCATATATTGTCAAACGTTAGGGGTATTTGTTTGCATTATGCCTTTATTTTAATTTATTAAAGTTATGACCAAATTGATAGAATATATAAGTAACATTGATTAAATGTGTAGTTATACCAAATATTTTAACAGTCAAATCAACTTTTCCATTAAATATTAATGACAAGTGGTTTTATTGAATGGATTTAAATAGTATTTGAGTGGCCTAGTTAACAAAATTTAAAAAATGATAATCAAAAAAAAAAAAGACAATAGCTAGGTGATCACTGATATCATTTTCCTTGAAATTTTCAACTAGTTTATAATTATTCGTTGAGTACTTTATAATTTTAACGTTTTATAAATTAATTTATCGGTGCTCATCGTCGCTCGTCGAACGTAGAAGAATCATCCAATTTTTTTGACAGTAATTACTCTATTAATTAGTTATTATCAATAATATTAATAAAATTGGATAGTTAAATACAATTGAATTAAAAAAATTTGTTGGCTTATAAATGATATTCAACACTAGCAAAAGACATGCTTAGCACTCACTAAATGAAGATCTTCAATGCCCACCTACTCTTATTGTTACATCAAATAAATATTTTGCAGTTTAGTAAAGAAACAGTACGCCGAGTTGTACCATTAAATTCTTAATAAATATTTCAAATAAACTTTTGGAAATATTCAAAAGAAGAATTAATGCCCATCTACTCATTCATTATATTACGAATTTGGGGGAAATGCCACTTTTATTTATTAATTACCATAAAGGAATATGGCTAGCATGATCTTTAGGGGGTGTTTGGTTCAAGGATTGTGGGATTCTCATAGGATGGGAATCCCACATTCCGATGTTTGATTGGTTGGGAATCTCATTTCCGGTAATATTTTATTATCAATAGTAGATTTTTTGGGGTATATTACCGGGAATGTCATTACCTCTCTTCCCTTAGGTATTGTAATATTACCGGCGTTTTGAACTAAAATGCCCTTAAATTTTTTTTTTTTTTCCAAAATATCCTGATTATGTCATTGAATAATAAAAATTCTACGATGATTAAATTATAAATTTATCCTTAAATTATTTAAATTTATAAAAAAAATCTATAAATAAATTTTATATGAAGTTTAGGGATTAAATTTTTTTTAACCTTTCATTAAACCTTTTTTATATTTTTTATTTTGTAAAAAAAACTATATAAATATTATAAATTTAATTTTTTAAAGAAAATATATAAATATTTTACAATTTGTAATATTATACAAATATATAATAAGTATAATTTGGTCAAATATAAATTTCAATAATCTTTTATTTCTTTAACCAAACACGATAGTCTTACATTCCTGCTAAACAACCAAACAAAAAATACAACATTCCCAGTAATCCTATTCTCGGGTAATCTTTTATTCACACTGGTAATCTTACATTCCGTGAACCAAACGCACCCCTAAAGTCGGACGTTTCTCCCCTCTTATTCAAACTCCAATCTAAATAATTTATTGAGAAAATAACCTCAGTGACCAAAAATCCCATATAATATACGATTTTAACCAACTTTTTCCGGATTTGCCAAAATGACCAACAAAATCGCAATGCGATCGCTAATTCGCAACGCGATCTCCATTATCGTAAATTCGCGTTGCATTTCGCGTTGCGATAGTTGAAAATCGCGTTGCGATTGTCTACAGTATCGTTGCGATTTTCCCAATTCGCAATGCGAATAAGTAAATCGCAACGCGAATTGGGAAAATCGCAATGCGATACTGACTATCGCAATGCGATACTGACTATCGCAATGCGATACTTACTATCGCAATGCGATAATACAAAATCGCAACGAGATACTGACTTTCGCAACGCGATTCTGACTTTCGCAACGCGATAATAAATAATCGCAATGCGATTTTCAAAGCGCCATTAGTATCCTGGCCAAGTATTTTATTTTTAAATTCCAAACACGAATATTAATATATTGGAACACTGAATCGTCCACAGTATATCCCGTAATCGCAACTCATAACCTAAAACCTAAAATCACAACTCAGTCCCATCTCCATCTCTCACTCTCTCATCCATCTCCGACGAAATCCGTCCCTATCTCCGACGAAATCCATCTATCTCCATCTCTCAAAGCCACCCTCACAATCAGAAATGGAAAATCAACCAAATCAACCAACGAGGGTTAGTTTTTTTAATTATTTTCTTTTTGAAATTTTTGCATTATTATTAGGTTTTTTATATTGAAATTGATGATAAGTTTACTGGTAATTTCAATAATAGATTAACCATTTCACTTAGATTGCTTATTAAATCAACCGAGAATCGTAACGCGAAATGCAAATCGCAACGCGATTTTAGTTTCGCGTTGCGATTCTCTCGTTGCGATAGTCAAATTCGCGTTGCGATAGTCATTTTCGTGTTGCGATTTTCATTTTCAGAAACTATTCTTCTTCTGCAAATTGAAACTTGAATGAATTGCATTACTTCAACCAAAAAATAAAGACAAATACGAAATTCACAGTGTTGCAAATTTAAGTTTGAAGAATAAACTACTACTCTTTATGTTTATTATTGTTTTTGGTATATCTTCACAGTGTAGTTTTTGGTATATCTAACTTAGTATGTTTATTGTTTTTGTAGAACTTTTATTCGGCTCAATTGACCTTAAGAAATAAAGTCAGCCTGGCCAAAACAATTGCGTCGAAGCTTTCACCTGCACAAAGAAAAATGTTTGAGGATACATGCTTCGGGCCATGGCTGAAAGTACAACATCCCGGTGGAGATGCGATGTTGACACACCTGTTTCTTCAAACCATGACTAGCAATCTACCAGAGACTATACAACGTCGTGATGAAGAGATATGGTTTGATTTTCCACCGGCGTATACGTGTTTTGGGCGGGAGGAGTTTTACTTAATCACCGGTCTACGCTTCGGACACGATGATGTAGGTCGGTACACTAGACACATTACCCGCCCTCATGGCTATCTCGGGTTTTTCTTGAGCTGGAGAGGTCGAATCTACACGTAGAAGACCTGACAAGATTGTTGAATAAGAAAGATGGTTTTACTCGGATGGATGACGTCGACGTTGTCCGAGTATGCCTTCTAATTCTTTTGTATGCCGGCTTTTTAGGCAGAGAGGCCAGACAACCTATTCCAAATGATCTAATCAAATTGGTAGAAGACCTAAATGCGTGGAACCTGTTTCTGTGGGGCTCGTATTTATGGAAAGCTATATGGAATAAGTTATCGTCTGCCTTGGATGATCGAAAAAGTTTGCATGGCGATGGTTCCAAATACACTTTGACAGGCTTTATTTGGGCCTTTAAGGTAAGAATTTTTATATAATGTTTCCAAAATTATAAGTAATTATTTAACAATTACTAATGTTTGTTATTATATTGTTTGTAGATTTGGATATTTGAGGCCTTTCCCGCCATGAAGACATATGCAATAAAAACTTCAAATGATATTCCCAGGGCTATTTCCTGGAAGAGGAAACGGACCTTGCAATGGGAAGATTTACTACGGTATACGACAATAAATAATGTAAGTTAACATAAATACTACCATATGTTTATAAACAAGTTATTACTAGTACACGTTTAACTTTGTTTGAGCTTTTATATTGTTAGGAGGTCAACACTCCTCTACAGAGGCTGACACCCACAGAAGCTGAGCTTGCCACTGATTGGTGGCAAGCTAGTAAGCGTTTTTTTGATGGAACGGTTGATGAGCAGCCTCCACTTCGGGAGCCATCACCTCGCCCAGAGCTATCACCTCACCCAGAGCCATCATCTGATCGACCCGACTATACACCTCCACAACGACAGCCATCACCTATTCTGTCACATCATCGAGCCTCTTCTCCACTATCACCGCAAGATAGGCGACCGGCAAAGATGTCACGACGTTTATCTCCCTGTTCTCTACCTCCACCTCAACGGGATGAGTTAGGGGAGTTACGTGATGAGGTCAATGCCTTGCGTGAGGAGGTCGGTACTTTACGCAAAGACGATGGTGCATGGCGTATTGAGGTGTCTACATTACGCGGTGAGGTAGCCGCTCTACGTGAGATGGTAGTATCGTTGCAGAATGAGGTTCATACACTACGCAACGAGGTAAGTTTAAGATTTTTCATACTCGTAATTCATTTGGTTGCTGCCAATACTGCTAAACTGTTTTTGTTAGTATTTGTTTTTGGTTTTGTTTTTGTCTTTTGGTTGAAGTAATGCAATCCATTCAAGTTTCAATTTGCAGAAGAAGAATAGTTTACTTTCGCAACACGAAAATAACTATCGCAACGCGGAAATGGCTATCGCAATGCGAAATGAAAATCGCAACGACAAAATCGCAATGCGAAATGAAAATCGCAACGCAAAATGAAAATCGTAATGCAATTTGTGTTTCGCGTTGCGATTTTGTCGTTGCGATTTCATTTCGCATTGCGATAGCCATTTCCGCGTTGCAATAGTCATTTTCGCGTTGCGATTTTAAGTTTCGTGCTGCGAAAGTAAACTATTATTCTTCTGGAATGTTTATATATGTTGTCCTTTTAAATGTTTATATAAGTGCTTACTTCTGGAATGTTATCTGAGCATTTTGTGAACTATGATAGAATAATGACTTGGGTGAATACAATGCTAGTTTGAAATATATTTGTCTTTGTTTAATATCATGTCTGTTTATTTACTGATTTATGTATTAATTTTTTTTAGCGGTCCGATAAGGTGGATGCTTTACGTCGGGTTTTCCTTACACGACGGAGTTCACGCATCAGACGGCGTGGACGTGCTATTACGTCTCCGTTCACCCCAATGGTGTGAAGACTCCGCAAGAAGAAGCCCAACTCACCTGTCATCCCTCAAGAGTCCCCTCCAATCGTTCAAGAGGCCCCTATCCTCCCTCAAGAGTCCCCCCTCACCGTTTAAGAGGCCACTGTCATCGTTGAAGAGGTCCCTCCCACCATTCCAGAGCCCGATTCACATGGGGTAATATATCGAAGTATTGAGAAACCCCCACCGGTTCCGGACATGATGGATGAGAGTTGGCTCTCGTATGAGTTACCAGCTAGTACCCTTCCGGTATCTGAAGTGGAGATGAGACAACTACCGGAAACAATTGTGGATAATACCCTTTGGGCTAAGACCGCAGTTGATTTTTATCTACATGAGCGGAGCCAAGGGTGTTACACTGACATAAGCAAACTCAACGATGAAATATTTTTGTTGCTTGATCGGTCTTGGTGGGGTGTGCTATTAGGGGTTGAAGACAATGGCTATTTCGATGGGGAGGTAAGTATTATATTTGTCTTATATATGATTTTGATTAATTTTTTTAAAAATTAATGTAATTCACTAATATATGTATTTTTTTGTAAAACAACATATCGATGCGTGGGTGTCACGTCTACTAATAATAAGGAAGCTTAGGAAAAATAAAAAAAATTCGCAATATACAATAATGCCGGCGGCTTTTCACGTAGTTCACTTGAAGAATCAATGAGATGAATCATTTTCGTTGGGCAACGGACAAGCTAAACTTTATCCTGCATGGTGGGAGGTCGATACGGTTAGTGTTTATTTTTTAAATTTTTTAAAGGTATTCATAAATAAGTGTGCAAATAAATGAATTATTACTTATGATTGCAGGTGTTTATCCCTGTTTTGGAACGTCGTCATTGGCTTCTCGTCCAACTTCAGCTCCCATCCCTGAAGATAATAGTGTATGACAGCATGATAACTTACATATCACTGTCTGATTTGAGAGATATGATCAAGGGATGGAGCTCTCATTTGGCTAAATTCTTGGATGGGATTAATTATTGGACTCATTCTGGACACAAGAAGCCAAAGAAGTTCAATATCACAGTTTTCAGAGACGAGACCGCGCCACAATAATCGCCGGGAGCCAGAGGGGATTGTGGTCCTCTCGTATGCTTGTGCTTGGCGCGTTTGACGACGAGAAGCACAGAGTTTCTACCTCCCACCGATAGAGATAGAGCTGTAGTAGGCTTGTGGTTTCGGCATTATATGGCTAGAGCAATATATTCGAGACGCTGCCTACCTGCATCCGCCTTATGAAAGTGTCCATTGTTAATTGGTAAGTCAAATGCAAGTTTTGTTAACATATATACTCCTTTTGGTTTGAAAATGTTTGGTTAAGTACCTAGAATTCAATAATTTGCTGTTTGTAGGTTTTAGATGTGTAGGAAGTCTTGTTTGAGCAAATGTTTGGTTTCTGCAGGTTAATCCTTAAGTGAGCTACGTGAAATGGATGTACGGGGTCACAAAGTTGTTGATTCATTGATTCAATTATTTATGAAGAAATAAGAATTATTATTATTTTTTGATTGTTTAATTGATTTGTAAAAGATGATTTGTAAATGTTGATTTGTTTAATTGATGTGTACATAATTCTTATTTATGCTTGTTTAATTGATTGAAATGTAATAGTTGATTTGTTGATTTTCAATCTGCATTATGTTGAAGGCAAAATAGACTATCGCAACACGAAACTGACTATCGCAACGAGAAAATCGCAATGCGAAATGAAAATCGCAATGCGAAATGAAAATCACAACGAGAAAATCGTAATGCGATTTTCATTTCGCATTGCGATTTTCTAGTTGCGATAGCCATTTTCGCGTTGCAATTTTTCATTTCGAATTGCAATAGCCAGTTTCGCGTTGCGATAGCCATTTTCGCGTTGCGATTTCCCCGTTGCGATAGTCAAATGAATGTCTAATAAGTGATAACAACTGAACAGATCATAGCAATGTTCAAACTCAAGTTACTAATACATGCCTAACTGAAAATGTTAAAAGTGCACACATAAAATACACATAATACAACGTTTGCATTTAAAAATCACCTAAGTTAACAGTCCCAAAAGGTGAAGCCGGTTGTGATTGGGATTTTGAAGATGATTACGATTTTCAGAATCTCGTTGCGAAAGTCAGAATTATCTCGTTGCGATAGTCAGTATCGCATTGCGATTTTCCAAATTCGCATTGCGATTTACTTATTCGCATTGCGAATTAGGAAAATTGCAACGCGATACTTACTTTCGCAACGAGATAATACAGAATCGCAATGCGATTTTCAAAGTTCGCAATAGGTTTTAGTTTCGCAACACAAATTTTTTGTGTATATATCTACGCAGAAGCAACAACTCATAACCTAAATCCCTAAATCGCAACTCATTCCATCTCCATCTATCACTCTCTCTGGCGACATCCGTTCCTATATCCGTTCCTACATCCTTCCCCATCCGGCAACAGGTCTTAGTTTCGCAGCTCGTTTGTTTAGTAAATTAATTTACAACCATGAAATCATCTGATGTTGATCATGTTTGGATAGATTTGGTGTTTTGGAGGGTCATGGGAGAATGTTCATGGTGTTTTACAATATATGCCTTTACCCATGAATCTTTAACTAAAACTGTCATTAAAAAAGTTAACTTATGAAACTCTAATGTTACGTGTTTCAAAGAAATTGAATTTAGAGCCCCTAAGTGGATTTAGGCTATCTTATCAGAGGAATGGTAAAGTTTATTTGTTAACCGACAATGAAGATTTTGAACGATTCGTTGCTTACATTAGTGTTTCAAGTGATGATGTTACATTGTATGTTGTTGAACCTAGAAGTAGTATTGTTGGGTCAGTAGCGGGTAGTAATCAACTAAGTTTTTCTCAAAACCCACAACCTTTCTCTAATCCAAATCCCAATCAACTTTCAGCACCAAATTTCGGTTTTCGTATTGACCAATTAGACGATGATGAGCCAAGAGAAAAAATTGTGAGTACTAGTCAGTATTCGAAATTTGATCTTGGTCAATAACCGGACTTTGATATTGGTCAATACTCGGATTTTGATGATGTTTCAGAAGAAGAAACAGACCCTGCGTGTAATGATTTTGATATTGGTCAATACCCGAATTTTGATGATGAAACAACCGTTGCCGAGGAAGATGTTGTTGATGATAATGAGGAGGAAGTGGAGGCTGTGAATGAACATGTTGAACATCCATTCTGTAATTCATATAATCCTGAAGAAGAAAAAGTCCCCGAAGAAAAGAAAATGCCACGAGAGTATAACTGGAATATGCCAGAATTACTTCAGATACCGGAAGAAGAGTTGGTAAAGAAAGCAGTTGATTGTTACACAAAAGTTATTCGTATCAAGAAAGATGATTGTTTTGATACAAAGGAAGACTTGAAGATAGCTTTGTATACGAAATGTGTGGAAGATGGCTATCAACTAAAAGTTAACAAATCAAGCAAAGATCGTTTCGAAACAAGGTATATGATTGACAAAAACTGTACGTGGCGTATGATTGCAAAGAGGATAAAAGATTGCGAAATGTTTCAATTTAGGACTTTTATTGATAAACATACATGTTCAAGAACCCAAGTTTTTCCTCACCATAGACAGGCAAACAAAAAGGTGTTGGGTGGTTTTCTGGCTGAGTTAATGTTTTTGAATGGCAGGGTATATCGGGGACATGAAATTATGACTGACATGAATGCTCGGTTCAAGATTAGTATATCATATTCTCAAGCTTGGAGAGCCAAATGTTATGCCTTTGAATTGTTGAGGGGGTCGCCAGAAGCATCGTTTGCCCAACTGCCGGCTTATTGTCACAATTTAAAGCTGAAAAATCCTGGGTCGGTAACTCATATCAAAACAGATAGAGATGGACGCTTTGAGTTGCTGTTTATCGCCATTGGTGCTGCGGTTAGTAAATCAATATAATTATGTTGACTCATTTCTGTTAGTTACATGCATTTCACATTTAAATGATTATATTTCTTGTGTATATTATTTTGTAGATTCGTTCGTTTATTACTTGCATGCGCCCATTTATTATAGTTGACGGAGCACATTTGAAAGGTCGATACCTTGGAGTAAACTTATTAGCAGTAGCCATGGATGCTAACAATGGGATATTGCCAATAGCTTACGGGGTTGGCAAATCTGAAACCTCTGATTCATGGACATGGTTTATGGGGCATCTTAGGGATTACATAGGTCCTATTAGCAATCTGACAATCATATCCGATAGGGCAAACTCAATTGACAACGTTGTTAGAAGGTGTTTTCCAGATGCTTTTCATGGACTTTGTGGTGTTCATTTGTATAGAAATCTAAAATCAAGGTCTGCTGGTATAAAAAAGCACAAATGGACATACTGGAAGGCTGTAAAAGCTTATCGGGAAGTGGATTTCAATAAGCATATAAACTGTTTAAGACGTGTTTTGCCTCAGTGTGCTCAAACACTAGAAGATGTCGGGTTTGAAAGATGGTCAAGAGTACATCAACTTGGAGCAAGATATAGTTTCATGACGTCTAATAGTGCAGAATCAATCAACACTCTAAGTCGTCATTCCCGGAAATTACCCATTACTATGTTAATGGAGTTTTTTCGAGCCTCTATTCAACAGTGGTACTACAAGAAAAGAAACCATACAGGTATTATTTCTTTGAATTCGTAACTTATCATATATTTTACTAAGTATTATTTATTTAAATTTACAGTAACATTGGAACATCGTGTTACACCATAGACTGAAAAAAAGATAACGAAACGTGTTGTGAAGTCAACGTCATGGAGAGTTGAACCATGTTCAAACACTTTGTTTGAAGTACTGGATAATAACTTAAATGGGCTTGTCGATCTAAATGCAAGGACGTGTAGTTGTATGAAATGGCAAACATCTGGTTATCCGTGTGGCCATGTTATAAAAGTTGCTCTTCATCTAAACCAAGATGATTCAAGCATATACGATATGGATTGCTACACTACAGAAGTATATCGACAAACTTATGCCGAGATTGTTTACCCTATTCCACATCCTTCTGAGTGGGACATACCAGATGACTTACAAACAATTTTGCCACCAGCCATGGACAGAAGGCTACCTGGCCGACCAAAAAGTCACGATCGTATACCGTCTAAGGGTGAAGAGAAGAAGAGATCGACATGTAGTCGATGCAAGGAAAGTGGTCATACAAGGTTGACATGTGGATCACCAGTGCCATCAAAATCATCTTTTCCTCTACCAAAATATGGATCATCATCAAAATCCAAAGGTCATATGGTGTCAAGAAAAAGGCAATCAAAATCGCAATCATCTTTAAAATCCCAATCACAACTGGCTTCACCTTTTGGGACTGTTAACTTAGGTGATTTTTAAATGCAAACGTTGTATTATGTAGATTTTATGTGTGAACTTTTAACATTTTCAGTTAGGCATGTATTAGTAACTTGAGTTTGAAAATTGCTATAATCTGTTCAGTTGTTATCACTTAATAGGCAATCATCTTAATGTCTATCGCAACGCGGAAATTACTATCGCAATGCGAAATGAAAATCGCAACGAGAGAATCGCAATGCGAAATGAAAATCGCAACGCTAATTTCGCAATGCGAAATGAAAATTGCAACGCGAATTTAATTTCGCGTTGCGATTCTCTCGTTGCGATTTTCATTTCGCATTGCGATAGTACATTTTGCCTTCAACATAATGCAGATTGAAATCAACAAAATCAATCATTACATTTCAATCAATTAAACAAGCACAAATAAGAATTATGTTAACATCAATTAAACAAATCAACTTTTACAAATCACCTTTTACAAATCAATTAAACAATCAAAAAATAAGCAATAATTCTTAGAGAAAATAACACTTCTACTATTGAATCAACTTTTGCAGCCATACATCATTTTCACGCAGCTCACTTCTGAGATTAACCTGCATAAACCAAACATTTGCTCAAACAACACTTTCTACACATCTAAAACCTACAAACAGCAAATTATTGAATTCTAGGTACTTAACCAAACATTTTCAAACCACAAGCCTATAAACATACCAATTGTTTATGGACATTTTTATAACGCGAATGCAGGTAGGCAGCGTCTCGTATATATCGATCTAGCCATATAATGTCGAAACCACAAGCCTACTGCAACTCTATCTATATCGGTGGGAGGTAGATACTTTATACTTCCTGTGATCAAACGGTCCAACGCCAAGCATACGAGAGGACCACAATCCCCTCTGGGTCCTTTCGTTTGTTGTGGTGCGGTCTCGTCTCCGCTAACTGTAATATTGAGCTTCTTTGGCTTCTTGTTTCCAGAACGAGTCCAATAATTTATCGCATCCAAGAATTTAGCCAAATAAGAGCTCCATCCCTTAATAATATCTCTTAAATCAGCCAATGATATGTAATTTATCATACTGTCATATACTATTGCCTTAAGGGATGGGATCTGAAGCTCGACGAGAAGCCAATGGTTACGTTCCAAAACAGGGATAAACACCTGCAATCATGAGTAATAATTCATTCATTTGCGCACTTATTTATGAATACCTTTAAACTCAATCTAAAATAAACACTAACCTTATCGACCTCCCACCATGCAGGATAAAGTTTAGCTTGTCCATTGCCCAACGCAAATGATTCATCTCGTTGATTCTTCAAGTGAACGGCGTTAAAAGACGTCGGCATAATTGTATATCGTGTATTTCTTTTATTTTCCTTAAGTTTCCTAATTATTAGAAGACGTGACACCCACGCATCGATATGCTGTTTTACAAAAAAAGACATATATTAGTAACTTACATAAATTTACAAAAAATAATCAAATTAAAATATAAGAAAAATATAAGACTTACCCCTCCATCGAAATAGCCATTGTCTTCGACCCCTAATAATACGCCCCACCAAGATCGATCAAGCAACAAATAGATATCATCGTTGAGCTTGCATATGTCAGTGAAACACCCCTGGCTTCGCTCATGTAGATAAAAATCAACTACGGTCTTAGCCCAAAGGGTGTTATCCAGAATTGTGTCCGATAGTTGTTTCCTCTCCACTTCAGATACCGGTATGGTACTGGCCGGTAACTCATACGAGAGCCAACTTGAATCCATCATGTCTGGCACGTCAGAGGGTTTCTCAAGAATCCTACATGTGACGCCATGTGAATCGGGCTCTTGAATGGTGGGAGGGACCTCTTCAACGATGACAGTGGCCTCTTGAACGATGGGAGGGGACTCTCGAGGAATGATAGGGGCCTCTTCAATGATAGGAGTGGACTCTTGAGGGATGACAGGCGAGTCAGGCTTCTTCTTGCGGTGTCTTCGCACTATTGGGGTATACGGAGACTTAATAGCATATGCACGCCGTCTGATGCGTGAACTCTGTCGTGCAAGAAAAACCCGACGTAAAGCATCCACCTTATCGGTCCGCTAAATAATTAAATACAAATATCAGTAAATAAACAGACATGATATTTAAACAGTGAAAACAAAGACAAATATATTTCAAACTTTCAACCAAAAGACAAAACAAAGACAAATACTAACTTCACAGTGTTAAAGAATACACAGTTTAGCAGAATTGGCAGCAACCGAATAAATTTACTTCAACCAAAAGACAAAACAAAAAGACAAATACTAACTTCACAGTGTTAATAAATAGTTTAGCAGTATTGGCAGCAACCGAATAAATTTACTAAGCAATCTAAGTGAAATGGTTAATTTAAGTGAAATTACGAGTAAATTTATCATCAAGTTAAATATGAAAAATCTTAAACTTACCTCGTTGCGTAGAGTATGAACCTTATTCTGCAACGATACTACCATCTCACGTAGAGCGGCAACCTCACCACGTAAAGTAGACACCTCCACACGCCATGCACCATCGTTATCGCGTAGAGTACCGATCTCCTCACGCAAGGCATTGACCTCATCACGTAACTCCCTTGACTCATCCCGTGGAGGTAGAGAACAGGGAGATAGAAGTCGTGGCATCTTTGCCGGTTGCCTATCATGAGGTGATGGTGGAGAAGAGGCTCGATGATGTGACGGGATAGGTGATGGCTCTCGTTGTAGAGGTGTATAGTCGAGTCAATCAGGTGATGGCTCTGGGTGAGGTGATGGCTCTCGAAATGGAGGAAGTGGAGGCTGCTCATCATTCGTGCCATCAAGAAAACGCTGACTAGCTTGCCACCAATCAGTGGCAAGCTCAGCCTCCGTGGGTGTCAGTCTCATTAATGGAATGTTGGCCTCCTAAAAATATAAAAACTCAAACAAAGTTAAACGTCTACTATTAATAACTTGTTTATATATGATAGTATTTGTGTTAATTTACATTATTTATTGTCGCATATGGTATTAAGTCTTCCCAATCCAACAGACGTTTCCTCTTCCAGGAAATAGCCCTGGGAATATCATTTGAAGTTTTTATTGCATATGTCTTCATGGGGGGAAAGGCCTCGAATATCCAAATCTACAAACAATATAATAACAAACATTAGTAATTGTTAAATAATTAATTATAATTTTGAAAATATTATATAGAAATTCTTACCTTAAAGGCCCAAACAAAGCATGACAAAGTGTATTTCGACCCATCGCCCCGCAAACTTTTACGGTCATCAAAGGCAGACGACAACTTAGTCCAGGTAGCTTTCCATATATACGAACCCCACGGAAACAGATTCCATGCATTTAGGTCCTCTACCAATAATATTAGCTCTGAGGAATAGGTTGTCTGGCCTCTCTGCTAAAAAGCCGGCATACAAAAGTAGTAGAAGGCATACTCGGACAACATCGACGTCATTCATCCGAGTAAAATCATCTTTCTTATTAAACAATTTCTTCATGTCGTCGACGTGTAAGTTCGGCTTCTCTATTAACTCATTAGGAAAAACCCTGGATAACCATGATGGGCGGGTGATATGACGAGTGTACCGGCCTACATCAACGTGTCCGAATCGTAGACCAGTGATTAAGCAGAACTCCTTCCGCCCAAAACAAGTATACGCCGGTGGAAAATGAAACCATATCTCTTCCTCACCACGTTGTATACTGTCGGGTAGATCGCTAGTCATGTCTGAAGCCACAAATGGGTCAAATTAGCATCTCCACCCGGATGCTGTACTCTCAGTCATGGCCCGAAGCAGGTTTCCTCAAACAATTTTCTTTGTGCAGGTGAAAGCTTCGAAGCAATTGTAGTGGCTAGGCTAACTTTATTCCTTAATGTCAATGAAGCCGAAAAAAATTTCTACAAAAACAATAAACATACCAAGTTAGATATACCAAAAACTACACTGTCAAGATATACCAAAAATAATAAACATAAATAGTAGTTTATTCTTGAAACTAAAATTTGTAACACTGTTTTGTCTTTTGGTTGAAATGAAAATCGCAACGGGATAATGAGAATCACAACGCGGAAATGACTATCGCAACGAGAGAATCGCAACGCGAAATGACTATCGCAACGAGAGAATCGCAACGCGAAATGAAAATCGCAACGCGAAATGAAAATCGCAATGCGATTTTGGTTTCGCGTTGGGATAGTTATTTCTGCGTTGCGATTTTCATTCTCGAAACTATTCTTCTTCTGCATTACTTCAACCAAAAGACAAAACAAAGACAAATACTAACTTCACAGGCTAAACAGTTTAGCAGTATTGGCAGCAATCGAATGAATTTAATAAGAAATCTAAGTGAAATGGTTAATCTATTATTGAAATTACCAGTAAACTTATCATCAATCTCAATATGAAAAACCTAAAATAATGCAAAATTTTCAAAATAAAAATAAAACAAAACTAACCCTCGGAGGTTGATTTTCCATTTCTGAATGATTGTGAGGGATTTTTGACTGTGAATGGTTGTGAGGGATTTCGCCGGCGATGGGGACGGAAATCTTCGGAGATGGGGACGGATTTCGCCGTAGAGAGTGAGAGATGGAGATGAGACTGAGTGTTGTGATTTTGGGTTTGAGGTTATGAGTTGCGATTACTGTGGACGGTTCAGTTTTCGATTTATTAAGGAAAAATTCGTGTTTGGAATTTGAAAAAAAAATACGCGTTAATACGAATGACGCTATGTAAATCGCGTTGCGAAAGTCAGAATCTCGTTGCGAAAGTCAGTATTGCGTTGCATTGCGATAGTAAGTATCACATTGCGATAGTCAGTATCGCATTGCGATAGTCAGTATCGCATTGCGATTTTCCTAATTCGCGTTGCGATTTACTTATTCGCATTGCGAATTGGGAAAATCGCAACGATACTGTAGACCATCGCAACGCGATTTTCAACTATCGCAACGCGAAATGTAACACGAATTTGCGATAATAGAGATCGCGTTGCGAATTAACGATCGCATTGCGATTTTGTTGGTCATTTTGACAAATCCAAAAAAAATTGATTAAAATCGTATATTATATGAGATTTTTGGTCACTGAGGTTATTTTCTCTAAACTTTATTTAACCGGAATGTTAATGAAATCTAACATTACGATACTTGAAACTCGTAGGAGCCGGAGGCCCGATAAGAAACAGTAGAGGAGAGTTGGTTAAATGATGCACAATCTACATAGGAAATTCAAATCATGTGCTAGCAGAGCTATGGGGTCTGAAGAAAGGGCTTACAGACGCGAAATCACTGGACCTGAGACAGTTGAAGGTTGAAATAGACTCTCGAAAAGTGATTGAAATCCTTCAAGAGAATGAAGCAGATGATCCGCGCATCAGATCCATGATTAAGGAGTGCAAAAACTTACTAAAGGAGCTTGAAGTGAAGGAAATCATACATATACTAAGAGAGAGAAACATATCTGTAGCTAAAATGGTGCTCGGCGAAGAAGAGGGAGAAAAGGAATTCAACGAGCCACCTGAAAGCATTCTCAGCTATTAGAGTCGAATAAGAAAGGCCAAGAAACCCTAAGGGTGTAATGGAACGGTGTCGTTTCTCCTCTTATCTTTTGTACCAAAAAAAATTTTAAATTTTATAATAACTTAGTTGATCAATCTCAAATTCTTGTTGAATATATTCTCAAACAGAAATAGACAGAAGGTGCAATCGTCTCTTTAATTTTATAATTTTAAACCTTTAAGCTTCTAATATAACTTCCTATATTCATAATTTAATATAAAATCTTGTATCCGTCATGTTCTCTAGTTATACCTAAACCGAATCCTTCTTCGGATATTCAAACCATGCATATTGAATTAAAAATGCAACTGTTCTTAAAGACAATGAACCCAAGAACACACAAAATATAACAACTGTTTCTATGCGTAATGAAAACGGGCCAAATAAATAAAAGATTGCTGTTGTTGTTTTCAGTCCTTTACTGAAATATGGCGGAGCACATGTCTGAGATGAGGAAGCCTGCTGGGAAGATCAATCATACGCATCGCGGGTTTAATGAGTCTCTTTCTTCGGGTTAGACCGACAAAGCTCATCGATTTGGTTTGTCACCTCGGCCATTGAAGGACGATTGGCAGGGTATTGGACAGTGCAATTAATGGCAAGCTGTAGGAGCTGGATCATATCCTCCTCAACAGTCTGTTATCTCAGAAGTTCGAGATAGAACACCTCGGCAGTCCAGTCCTCTCGACTATTGACTGGACCCATCTTGGAAGGTCTATGCCTTCCTCATTCAATAAAGCATCTGTTGGTGCCTTTCCGGTAAGCAATTCCAAAAGCAATATACCGAAGCTTTAGACATCAGCCTTTTAGGAGACTTTACAAGCATCCGTCTCTTCCGGAGCACGATAGCCGTCAACACGTATGGGAGTCGATATAGGGCCAGCAAGTTGAGCAAGACCAAAATCAGATACTCGAGCTTCGTACGATGTCGTAAGTAGGATATTTGACGATTTGACGTTTCCATGGGAGATTTCGGGGCCCTTGGAATGGAGGTATGCAATGCCTCTGGCAGCTCGAGGGCAATGCCGGACCTTGTATCCCAATTCAACGGAGTCCTACCGGCTTCTCTGTTACCTGAATAATAATATGCCAAACTTATGACTATCCAATCCTAAAGAACTCAATGCCTAATTCAGAAAACGCAGCGAGACATAAAGGAAATCAATGAATCCCATAGAAGTATATTGTACCACTTATGTTATGATCAATGCTAATGACAGTGAAAATTCGTCTATAAGATGTAGGTAATGGAAATTCCAAAAGGGAATGTTGGACCCGACACGAATTGATACTTACAAATGAGCAGGATTGCTAAATACATTCATGCTAAGATTCAATTTCCGGCAAGCACAACGAAGAACAGCAATGATAACACTATCAAAGAAGCAAGAAACACAATGCAAAAGAAATACTCACCGTGTAAAAGTGAAGACAAGCTTCCCATAGGCATGTAATCATAAACTAGAAGTTTCTCATCTTCACTAAAGTAGTATCCCTTAACCGGACCAAATTCTGGTGTTCCATGGCGCCAACTACATCCATCTTCTCCTTGAATTCCTTCTCCGATACTGTCACATCCTTTAACCTCTTCACTGCAACAACCATCCCCATATCCAAGGTGGCCTTGTTCTTCGTCCCGAATGTTCCCTTCCCCAATACCTCGGCAGATGCCCTCAACAAATCCTCAAGATCGAACACCCTCAACGGCTTCCCAAAAAACACCAGATTCTTAACCCCACTACTCTTAGCCTCCTCCTTTGCTATCCCAGATAACCCACTACTTCTACTATCACTCTCCCCTGCTGCATTATCTCCAGGAATTTCAACCACAGGCTGCTGTGCAGGGGCAACATCTCTTCCGCGAGTTTCATCAATTTTTTCACCACTCTTTCTTCTACATAAACATAACAATAGAATCAAAATCAATAAAAGACCAAGCAAACAACCAATCACAATACCAGCAATTGCTCCACCAGACAAATTATCGCCACTACTTTCAGTACCATTACAAGAGACCAAAGGACTCCCACATAAAGAATTCCCCAGAAAAGCACTTTGAGGATTACTTGATAAGCCTCTTGGAATGGAACCATTCAACTGATTAAAAGAAACATTGAATTTCACAAGTGAAGGCAAATTAATATCCGGAATTGACCCAGATAAGTTATTGTTCTCCAAATACAAAGTACCCAATCTAGTCAAATTTCTAACACTGTCGGGAATCGGACCACTGAAATTATTGTTGGCAAGATTATGCCTTATCAGGTTCTTCAAAGTAAACAAAACAGCGGGAATCTCACCAGAGAATCGACTCCCTTGTAAGTAAAGGTTTCGAAGGGCTGTAAGCTTGGAAAAAATAGGGAGGGATTGATCCAGAAATGGCGTTGAACCGAAGAGAAAGAGTTTGAAGCTGAGTTTAATTGCCCACATCAACTGGAAACTGACCTAAAAGTCCCATTCCAGGGAGTCTTAACTCAACAACTCGGTTTGAAGAGCAATTGACACCAGTCCAATTACATGGATTGCTCGAAATATTCCAGTAAAGTAAGCGCCCGCGAACATTTGCTCGAAGAGCCACCATCGCTGCCCTGGCGGAAGCGAGATCTGAGTCCACCACACTCACCAACAAAGTTGCCCATAACAACAAGGAGAAACTGATCATGTGACGATTTGATTTCATCTTTTTCTTGCTCTACAACAAAAAGGGTCAATGAAAACGACGGAATTGCTTTGATTTGCAATGCTGCAAATGGTTTTTCAGAGGTTAAAACATTGTAACGCAGATGGGATTTTCATGGCTGATTTCGAGTTTGTATATATATATATATATATGAATTTTGAAGCCTTTTATTTTAAAGTCAATTTGGTTCCCGGTAATTGGATCTTTAAGAAAGTGATAAAATTCATATTGAAGAAGAAGAAAAGAATTAAAGTTGATGAAGAGCATTCACATATAAATACTGTGGAAGAAGAGAAAGAAAAGGCGTTGCTTTCTCCCTCCTTTTTCCTCTCTTTTATGTAATTTTACCTTTCGTAAGGGAAAAATCCAAGGCATTTATGGCACCGGTATAAATAAATACTATAATTTATTCAGATTATACGTATTCAAATTTGTTAATATCTTTTAAAAACATATATTGAATATATAGAAAGAAAAATATTTACAAATATAAATAAATAAATAAATTTGTACTAAAAGAATATAATTAATAAATTTTAAATATGTCTTAACATTTTTTCTTTATCTTTAGCTAGTATTTTTCATTTTTCTTTTGTATTATAACTTAATTTTTTAACTTTTAATAATTCTATATTTATAATACGATTTTCTCCGTTTTTATACATTTTTTTTCTATTTTTGGTTACATTTTTGTTATCTTTTTTTAGGTTGGATTTCACATCAACATGATTGATAAAAATGTTGTTTATTTATTATTATGTAGATCTTTCCTACTTTAGACTCTCGAATTCTATTTGGATACATTATTTGTGTTCGTGAATATTTTTCTCGTTTCACTTGATTCTGATTTATAATTTGAAAGTGGTTTTTTGATAACTTGACCCCTTTTATAATTCTTTTATTGATGTAGTTAAATTTATTAGTATGTATCTTTTGTTCGAATTAAAATTTAGATAAATTGCATGATTAATCACCAAACAATTAAATAAAGTTTAAATAATAAAAAAATCATTTTAACTTTTTTTTACCTAACCGATTCACATTGTTTCAGCCCAAACGGTCAGCATTGAGTAAAAGAAAAAGTTGAAATTCTCCAATAAAATTTGGATAAATTACGTAGTTAATCACCAAACTATTATTTCCTTTGTACTTTGTTGACCGAATTGTTATTTTTAACAAAGTTTTCACTAATTCTATATTTTTACTATTTTGATCATTAAGGCGTAGGCCTGTAAACGAACTGAATGAACACGAATGAACGAAAAAGAATGAGTATATATTTATGTTCGTTCATTTAACTTTAATTAAACAAACAAACAAACACAAACAACTACACGAACGAAATTTCTTGTTCATGTTCGTTCATTAAGAAATTTAGTTTGTTCATGTTCATTCATTTAAATGATAAACAAACACAGATGAACGAATGTAAACGAACATAAAATTATTTGGGTTTATACTTGAGAAGAGTTTTTTTTTCTTTTCAAATAATTTTAAGATTTATATTTTCTTTAATTGATTTGATTATTTTTATTTGAGTTTAAAATTAATTGAGTTTAAAAATATTTAAGGTTAAAATTTATTAAGTCTTAATATTTCAAACGTGTTTGGAGAATATAAACAAACATAAATGGAAGAACATAAACGGACATATTATCAAACGTTCACAATCGCAAATGAACGATGAGCCTTTTGTTCATATTTGTTTATTTAATTAAACAAAATAAAATCTTATTCATATTTATTCATTTAATAAATTAACGAATATAAATAAACTTTCCACCGAACGATTCACAAATGGTTCAATGAATTTTCTATTCGTTTACATGCCTATGGTGCGATGTTGATGTGAATTATTTAAAAAAAACATTTTCTTTCATTTTCCACGTTATTTTGTCTCTCCTTATCGATGTGCACATTATTTTTTAATAATTTTATTTGGACGAATAAGGTAATGATAAATGAGAAGTTCTGTTGTGTGGTGGTTAAAAAAGGGCTAAAAAATGGTGTGTTTGGTTAAATAAGTGACCGATTAAAATTTAGACCGGTTATGTTATATCATTTAACACGGAAATATTATCAAGTACAATAACATATTAGGTAGTGCTTATATAATGTAATAGGTAGCGTTTATATAATAAAATAGGCATTTAACCAGAAATATTATCAAGTACAATAACATATTAGGTGGCGCTTATATAATGTAATAGATAACGTTTATATTGACCTATTTTCTAACTAAACCGATTTATTTATACCGGTAATAATGCAAATTTACATATTACATTATAATTATCGGTTTCGATGTTTTTGGGATCGATACAATTTTAAATATATCGACACTTTATGTGTGCACCTCGTTGGGCATTCATTCTGAAAAAAGTATCGACACAAATTTAAAAAGTGTCGATACATTATGTTGACCTATTCTCTCATAAAACCAGTATATTTATACCGGTTACATTGCAAATTTACCTACTACATTATAATTATCGGTTTTGATGTTTTTAGGATCGATACAATTTTAAATGTATCGACACTTTATGCATACACCTCGTTTGGGCATTGATTCTGGACAACAAGTATTAACACAAATTTAAAAAGTATCGATACATTATGTTGATCGCTTTTCTAATTAAACCGGTATATTTATACCGGTTACATTGTAAATTTACCTATTACATTATAATTATCGGTTTCGATGTTTTTGGGATGGATACTTTTTATAAATATATCGACACTTTATGCGTGCACCTCGGTTGGGTATTCATTCTGGACAAAAAGTATCGACACAAATTCCACAAGTGTCGATACATTATGTTGACATGTTTTGTAATTAACCGGTATTTTTATACCGGTTATATTGTTAATTTACCTATTACATTATAATCATTAGTTTCGATGTTTTTGGGGTCGATACTTTTATAAAATGTATCGACACATCTATTTACATATTCTCTCATTAAACCGATATATTTTACCTATTAGTTTATAATAATTGGCTTCTATGTTTTGAGGATCGAGACTTACAATAAATGTATCGACACTGTTTTAGAAACTTTAAACTTGAGAACCATATTGGATCAAATGTTGGAAACAAATCTTTGAGTTTATGAATTTTGTCAATAAAAAAATCTATTTTTACCACCATTGTAAATTTACCTATTACTTTAAAGTTATTAAATTTGTAGTTATTATACATACCTAAATATGTCCTGCGAATTTAATGTTGTACTCACGCTTCAACTATTCACTACCAATACCTCATTCTATTGAAAGCACGACTGAAACATGTTGTTCAATGAACCTTACTTACATCTCCATCAACTCCTGTTGGGACCACTGAACTTGCACAACAAAATTTTTGCCATGGATCATACTGATGCAGACAATGTTAAGCCAACAGAGGAATGTCATTAAGTACATAATGTTGATGAATCTGATAGATTGGTTGGTCAGTTCTTCTCTTCACGTGATCAAGCTTGGTACTTTTACAAGGGATTCACACGGGAACACGAGTTTAGTGCACGTCGGGGAAGAACACGGCTTGACATGAAAGGGAATGTGAATACACAAGAATTTTGTTGTTCCAAAGAAGGGTTTCGAGTATCAAAAGTCAATACTGTTGATCGTCAACGTGCTCATACGCCAGTCACAAGAATAGGATGCAAGGCTAGAGTTGTACTTACAGCAACAAATACAAACGATCACTGGGTTATAAGTAAGTCTTATCAGAAACATAATCATGCATTGTGCACACCTACTATGACACCATTTATGTGTTCTAATAGAGCTATAAGTAAGGCTGATATCGATGAAGCAACAACATTGAAAGAGGTCGGTGTTGGCACGTCATAAGTAATGAACTATTTAACGCAGCAGGCAAGGAGATATCATAATGTTGGATTTACACATAAAGACCTCTACAATGCACTTCAAAGAGGTAAAGAAAAGGAAATCGACGATGGGGATGTGAATACGCTTGTTGCTTACTTTGATTATAAGAAACATGATGATCCCGAGTTTTTTATGGCATACTCGGTAGACGAATCAGGGGAATTGTATAATCTTATTTGGTCGGATTCTACATCGAGATCAAATTACACATGCTTCGGTGATGTAATTGCGTTCGACATAACGTACAAAGATAATTTGTATGGTCGACCAATTATGCATATTGTCGGTGTCAATCATTACCATAACACAAATGTGTTTGCCACTGCCATAATCGCTGACGAGACGTCCCAATCTTCGAGTGGGTACTACAGAATGTTTTAGAAGCCATGATGAATAAATCACCTATTTCACAATGTGTAAATGTTTAGAAATATAAATAATTAATTACCTAACTCGTTTGATGTCGTTGACGTAATTCGTCATGCAAGATGGAGAATTCATCGCGCAATGATGAAATATCGGCTCGCATTCCGCTCACAAGGGAATTAATATGCTCCCGAAAATTGACCATGTATTCCATCATTGTCTTAATTGTGACATCATCTCCACCTGGAGCTTTTGGAGCTTCTAGAGCTTATCCATCATTGCATCTCCCATTGGTTGGTCGTCTTCATGGCCAATGGGGTTCATTTCCTCCCTCTCTCTTGATCTAATCCGACATTACTGACACGCTTCCAACCGATATTTTCAACAAAATCATATCCCGCTCTGGTAATAAATAACATGTCAATCTTACAGGTTAATTAAACAGGGGCGTCATGCGAAAAATCAACTTCTCTCTTATTCAACAGATGGGTGATGACACATCCATATGGTAGTGAAGTTGAAATTGATGTTCCCTTTGTGACCATATATACAATTGAATTAAATATCAGTTTAGCAATGTTTGGAGTTGTTTTGGATCTATACTTTGCTATCCACCAATAATCGATGTCTCGAATCATTGAATATTTTCCCCCAATAGACCGAATAAACCAAGTGAGCATTTTGTGAAACACTCTCGCCTCTACATCTAGGTGAATTGGGCTATTTCTAGCAACTCGTTGTATTGTAGTATATAAATCATTTTCATCTGAATCCCCTTTATTCTGTACACCTATACCCTCCACAATAGTATCCAGAGATATATATATATCCTTCCCCATGACATGGGTATTAATTTCTATTATATTACTCTTATTAGGCTCACGATGGAAGGAAGCATTGTTGCAGAATACTCTAACTAGGTTGGGGTAATATTTTGGTTCTACACCAAGGAATTCAAGTCAACCCCAAGATGTAAATGTGGATTTAAAACTAAAACCATATTTATCATCGAACAAGAAACTCAAGTCAATGACACGTTCGGGACGAATCTTCCTTACTTTGAAACTCCTCTGCCATCTTTCTTTCTCCTCATCGGATCTAAAGTTTAGAGTTTTGAACGACCTGATTTGCTCAGAAGAAGCAATTGGTTGAGAAGGAGGTTGTCTGATATGATCTCGATTATATGTTTTGAGTCATTTATGTGAATACCCGATCGTGATTCTAGTAAGAAACCCCGTAATGATAGCTTGAACTCTGAAAATTGCATAAATATAACATAAGAAGGAAATGATATAAAATAATAATTGAAATGATGGAATGAAAAGAATGAGGAAGTTGTTTGAAGGTGATGGAAGAGTGATGGTTGTTGTGGTTTAATGATAATGAAAATAGATGGTGAAGTATGAATGGCGTTGTCGTGGCAAATGGTGTTGTCGTGGCAAATGGTGTTGTCGTGGTAAGTGTTGTAAGGTTAAAGCGTATTGTGACCCGTTAGCTATTTGGAGCTAAGAACCAACAATATAAAAAAAATGGAATCGAAATGGTAGGGTATGGAACGCGACCCACTAGCTATATATGAGCTAGGAACCAACGCTATAACAAAAGGAAATGGATGAAGACTACAAGACTATCTTGAAGCCGATAAAGTTCTACAAGAGAACAAGAATGAAAGCAACCTCTCAAATATGTTTTATATATTCAAAATGTGTGTCTACAAATGATCCCAAAGGTGCCTATTTATAGTATTTCTAAGAAGCATATGAAAAGACTCAAAAGATGAAAACATTCTCATCAATTTAGCAATAAAATGCACTTGAGTGCTTTATCTTCTTATCTTCAAAGTTGGATGAATATTCTAGATCATTTTGGGATGAATCTAGACAATTTGAAGCTGAATTTGGCCTTAATTTCGTCCAAGGGAAGGAAGACTCTTGCTATTCCATGCTGAAAATTGTCTTGATAAGTGAATTAAATCACCCTTCATTGCATGCTCCCTTGAAGAATATGAACAGTCCTTGAACTTAGATGATAACAATCAGCTTTGAATGCCTTTAATAGGTGAATTAAGAGTCCTTCAATGGCTTGTCACTTGGCTGAAGTTGAAAAGACTCTCCCTTGGCTCAAACTCATCCAAATCATCCATGCATAAAATTCCCGTAACAATTCCAGCCTGCATTGTTTTCAATAAATCAATCATATCTCAAGCTCCCGATATCGGATTAAGGTGATTCAAAAGGCGTTGGAAAGCTACGAGATAGAGGAATAATCTCAAATTGATTTCTAGAACAAAACACATATGTATCACATCCAGAATTGGAAGACATTCTGACTAACATTCTTGCATATGATGAAACCATTCAACTTCTCTCATGCACCTAGACGCAAAGGTGAACTTTATTCAATATTTAATTGAAAGCATGCATGAAACAATTAAGAGTTAATCTAATAAATGAACTAATTTGATGAATGAACTAGATGATTTAAATGCAATGCATGCTTGAATGAACAACACACTTATTAAATGCAATGAATGTTATGCAAACTTTAAATTCTCATGCAAATTCATGCATAAGCAAAGTAAAGTGTTCCTCCCTTATTATTCCTTCTTCATCACGTTCTAAACATGATGTGAACATACTCTCCATGGCTGCTTGAAACTCCTTAGCCCTTGCCCGTGTGATGGGGCCACTTGGGTACTTCTCCGGGTCTTTGTTATTGGCGATCATATCATTGTCGTTGAGAAGAGCTTGGTTGAGAAGAGCTTTGAGAAAGATTGCGCCTCTGACGCTGACGTTTTGGAGCCATTTTGGGTGTGGATGCTGTTACGTTGGAACACAAACACATTAAGGAAAAAAATAGTCCAATCTGGAAATCAATCAAACCCATAAAATATTGATAAATTTACTTGAATATCTGATCCTAACTGTTATGAGAACACTGATATTCGTCGGAGTGGAAGAGTTCTATTCTGTCTTTAGGTTTAGGGTTTTTCGATTTGAAGTTTGTATCGATTATAATCTATAAAAAATGAAGGGGGAAAAACATGCGAAATTTAAAAAGGTATCGACACAAATTTAAAAAGTGTCGATACATTATGTTGAACGCTTTTCTAGTTAAACCAATGTATTTATACCGGTTATATTGTAAATTTACCTATTACATTATAATTATCGGTTTCAATGTTTTTGGGATCGATACTTTTTATAAATGTATCGACACTTTATGCATGCACCTCGTTGGGCATTCATTCTGGACAAAAAGTATCGACACAAATTTAAAAAGTGTCGATACATTATGTTGACCGCTTTTCTAATTAAACCGGTATATTTATACAGGTTACATTGAAAAGTTACCTAATACATTATAATTATAGGTTTTGATGTTTTTGAGATCGATACTTTTTATAAATGTATCGACACTTTATTCGTGCACCTAGTTTGGGCATTCATTCTGGACAAAAAGTATCGACACAAATTCCACAAGTGTCGATACATTATGTAGATATATTCTCTCATAAAACCAGTATATTTATACTGATTACATTAAAAAATTACCTATTACATTATAATTATAGGTTTCGATGTTTTTGGGATCGATACTTTGTATAAATGTATCGAAACTTTATGCGTGCAGCTAGTTTGGACATTCATTCTGGACAAAACGTATCAACACAAATTTCAAAAGTGTCAATACATTATATTGACATATTCTCACATAAAATCGGTATATTTATACCGGTTACATTACAAAATTACCTATTACATTATAATTATGGGTTTCGATGTTTTTGGGATCGAGACTTTTTATAAATGTATCGACACTTTATGCGTGTACCGCTTTTGAGCATTCATTCTGGACAAAAAGTATCGACACAAATTCCACAAGTGTCGATACATTATGTAGACCTATTCTCTCATAAAACCAGTATATTTATACATGTTACATTAAAAAATTACCTATTACATTATAATTATGGGTTTCGATGTTTTTGGGATTGATGCTTTGTATAAATGTATCGACACATCTGTTACCTATTCTCTCATTAAACTGGTATATTTTATCTATTACTTTATAATAATTGGCTTCTATGTTTTTGGGATCGATACTTACAATAAATGTATCGACAAACTTTTTTGGAAACTTTACGTTTGGGAACCATACTGGACAAAATATTGGAAACAAATCTTTGCATTTATTAATTTTGTCATTAAAAAAGTCTATTTTTACCACCTACATTGTAAATTTACCTATTACTTTAAAGTTATTGAATTTTGTAGTTATTGTACATACCTAAATATGGAATGACCATTCAGTCCCGCACATGATGACAATTATGTTAGTGACATTTGGAATAATGCAGACAGCGATCTCCATATATCGTAAGTATCAACATGACTCCTACTGTGTATAAGAAACATGTACAACAACATATTGCTAACTTTTCTCATCTCATACATAATTATATTCACATACAAAATTTAAATCGTATACAAAATTATAAACCTTATACAAAATTAACCCTACATTTACATCATCACTTCCTTTTGTTATTCTTGTGTCTCATGGCACATTTTGTCATCCCTTCTCTTAGTTTATTTTGATTGTGGTTTACGAGATCGTTTAATATTCGCATACGATCCCAATGTCCAACAACCTATATTCAAATTGTCAGTACGTTAAGTATTGTAAACACAACATTCAATCTATGACTTTTAACAATTTAACCCACAAACTAATTTTTAATTCCACTTACAAAATCACCAGTTGCCCCTCTAGAACCGATCGATTACATCCGCATCATCACATAAATGCCACAATCATATCTGTTACAAAATTTGAATACCACACATGTCAATTATGAAACCTGTATAAGTTAAGCTTTCTATTTATGATAACATCTCATACCCATTCAATTGCTCATTCATCTTATGCTCCACATGCTTCTACCCAATTGCGTTTATTATTATAACTATCTAATATTTTCATCAACATTAAAAAATATCAAGTTATGATCCAAACAAAGTATGCATTATAATTTACATAATTTCCTTTTATACATACCAATCTCTTAGCATAATTCACTCTCTATTTAGTTGCTTCAGATGTAAACAGACTATCATATACCATTGCAATACGTTCTACCATATCCAACACCAACAAATATCAATGTGAATTATGGTAGTTTATTGTGATCATGATCTGCAACAAATTTCACACACAACTTGACAAAATTCAACATTATATATCCAAAAACATCATTTGCAATTCGTATGGTGTCTTACCTTCTCACAGTTGGTGAATTTCACATAGTTATCCAATATAGGACCCCAAAAGCTCGTAATACCCTCAACAGTTACTTTGTTGTTGGCCTCTAATGCCTATTGCTGCAATTACGCGACAATTATTATTAATTTACCGTCTATAACACTACTTTGCTAAGTGGTATGGAAGGTATCCAATCCTCCATAGTGACTTTTTCGAATCGTAGCATACTGTTCAGGCGAGCAAATCAATAACCTAACAAAATTAATTACACAATCAGAACATATTTAATAGGTTTTAACATTTTGTACTTTCTACTTACCACACCACCAACCCATTTTCGAAGGCTTCAACGTTGCAATGTCAGATACACTAGCGTATTGATTTCCCATTGCGATTACAGAATATCTGTATGAATCATTAGGATTAATATATTGTCATGAAATATTTAAAAATCACTCACAAAACAATATTTCACTTACGACGATTCTAACCCACTATTCCATAAATAATCACACATTGCAGCTTCGAGCTCATCAATTCCACTTGGAATATCCGCTTTTTCAACCTACACTTTTGCATACAATTTTTTGTCACAACAACATGATAAAAATCAAATTAAGTTTTCTTTTATTCAACTTACCTTCAGCTTCTTCTTCTGGGGTGCAGGACATTTTCGAATCCAAATTTGTATCTATAACACTCTTCGATGTATAGATCACATCGACATCCTTCCTCCTCATTTCCTCCATCTTTTATTCTTCCTCCATCTTTTCTTCTTCATATTTTTTCAGTTCATCGTATTTTTACTCTACATAGCTCTTCATCTCTTTTATTTCACCCTTTATTTTTCCCCTTCATCCAAGTTTTTCTCAACCACCCCCTTCACCCCCGTAAGTTCACTTCTCAATTATACAACCTCCTTGACCACTCCATCAAATTTTCCATCCGTCACCATCTTAAGTTCACCCCTCAACACCTCAATTTCTTTCATCACTCCATCTATTTTTCCTTTCACTTCCCCCTTATGCCTCTCAAATGTCTCTTCGACTCTTGATTGTCTTTGCAGATTATCAAAAAGGAATTTTTTATATCAGTCAATTCAAACATCAAAATGTCGAATTTACTCTGTTTTTCCTCACGTCATCCCCCTTACCGTCATCCCCTACAACCATCTATTCTTCCTTCTCCTCCGCCTCATCTGCCTCCACTGCCTCCTCTACCTCCTTGCCAATAACCTTCAAAATTAAATTACAATATTAAGACATTGATTATATTCTTAATATTATTTAATTACTTTTGTTACTCTTTCTTATTTCCTCGGTCTATCCAATTTCAACTTCGCCATCACTCTAACCACCTCTTCCTTCCCCCATGCACAGATGCGCGTCATTCTGGTTCTTTCATAAGCCGGCACACTATCACAACCCGACCAAAAATCAAACAGTGCAACCTGCATTTATAATAAAATTTATCATTTTATATAAAAAAGAAAAACGTTCTTCAACTCATTTACATCTAAGATTGTTATGCACCCTTTGAGGTATCACCCGTTAGAAAAAGAAAGATCCCGATAAGGTACAATAGAACTTGGGCCTTCAGGTCATCCCCCCGTAAGATCCACTTTTGATATCCTCTTCAATTTCAACATATGTCATCTTCTGTTTCAAACCATAATTGGAGGCAAGTGTTTTTCAGTTCTTTCTCTTGCAGACTTCTACAACACTTTTGCCTTCATTTCGTACCCCCAAGACGGCTGCAACACATAGGACACCCAGAGGAAATGAATAATCACCATATTCAACTGATCCCTCTCCTTAAGGTGTTCAATTAATGATTTCACCCTTTTTATGCTACACCTTGTCGAGACTTCCTACATTTTTTAATAATACATAATGTTATTATTTTTATATATCTTGTATCAACGTATTTACAAGTTTAATGAATACCTTCTTCTCATGTGCTTTCCTCCATTCTTTGTATTCTTCACTATCCATCTTTGACTGTGTGATATAAGGTTCATTCTCAGCATCACTCATTGAATTTCATTTCTCCAACACATTATGTTTCACCTAATATTAAGCATAAACGTTTCTTAATCAATACATTAACGCTAAATAATACTCAATGTCAATTTCAATTTACATACCGAACCGATGTGTTTGCCACATTCCTTCATCAATTTGGCATTCAGTTATACTGTCAACATTTAAATTTTGTAATCAATTTAAAGTTCTTAAATACTTTAATCCAATTACCATTTCAACTATAATAACAAAAAGACATTGATACTTACTAAAAGTACATATATCCAACCTTTGGTTGCTTTCGACTCTCGGCCTCAATTTCAAAGTCATCTTCACCACCAACAATTCCAAGATCCTGTGACTTCATTTTTCCTTCATATATCAGTTTACGCAAATCAAATCAAATACTGATTACATACACTTTATTCAATATACAAATATCGATAACTACTCTTGTAGTAAAACGATTTCCTTCAAAAGAATTTGAATGGCCACTACAATAAGTGTCAGCACATTTATACAACCTACAATATCATTTCCTACCTATAATATTATAAACATGTATCCATATTTATTTTCTACCTATAATATTATATAATCGGTCCCAAATCCTTCTTGGCTTCTATTCAAAATCCTCAATCCAAACCCAAAAACCCTAATCCCTATTTCCTTCATACGAATGAGAACACTCAATACTCCAAGTATCAGTACATTTATACAACCTATAATATCATTTTCTACTTATAATATTTAATAAAAGTATCGATATTTATATTTTACCTAGAATATCACTTTCTACCTGTAATTGGTCACTAATGCTTCTTTACTTAGAAAACCCCAAACAACACATAAAAACTCTATTTTCGATTACTGTAATAATAAAAAAACTAAGGTTTCAACAACATACTTTTTGAAACGACTGCATCAACAAACAAACAAACTTCGTTTTAGAAACGCCTTCTGAAATGCAGCAACAATTACACTTCGATTTCAAAAACTCGTCCGTGTTCTATCTATTTTCAAAGGAAATTTAGCTATGCCCTTCATATTTTCACCGAATATGTTATTTATATTTAATCGATACAATAACCCAAGTGTCGATACTTTTATGTCAGGTGTCGATACTTTCGATAGGATATTTACCTATTTCTTTAAAAGTATCGATAATTTATTACGCGTACTTATTAAAGTATCGACACTTTCAACATATCCAGTAGCGCTTTACCGGTTTTTTCATTTTGAGACCGGTTTTGTCATATTTTTATCTGTTATATTATTATGGATCGATACATTTGTATAAAGTATCGACACTTTATAGGAGCTATTACTACTTGTCTTTTAAATTCTAAAAGTGTCGATACTTATAATAAAGTATCGGCACTTTCAACATATCCGGTAGCGCTTTACCGGTTTTATCATCGTGGTACCGGTTTTATCATCGTGGTACCGATTTTATACATTTTTATATTGTTATGGATCGATACATTTTTATAAAGTATCGACACTTTATAGGTGCTATTACTGCTTGTCTTTTAAATTCCAAAGGTGTCGATACTTATATTAAAGTATTGACACTTTCAACATATCCGGTAGCGCTTTACCGGTTTGGTCATTTTGAGACCAATTTTGTCATATTTTTACCTGTTATATTGATATGGATCTATACATTTTTTATTTGTATCGACACAAACCGACAAGCTAAGTTTGCCGGTTGCCAATTTTTTTAATATTTATTCATGATTTCCACCTACAACATTATTATCACTCAACATTTCCGTTAGCGCTAAACCGATTTTGTTAAATATCTTTTAATGTATCCGGTCACACCGTATATTAGCCGCATATTAGTCTGCCTTTCCTGAGACAACGCCATGATAAATGTAATCATCTTATTAAAAATTTGACAAAAAGGTATCGGAGGTTTATATATATATTTTAAAAAATGTAACCATTGTATTAATTTTTCTTTGGCCTTTCAACTCAGAAAATAAATCTAATGTGACCATTTAATTAACGTTTTTTTTGTCATTTACCGTTACGATGTTCACGTAACAGTTCAAAGTACCGATGTGGCAGTCAACTGTGGCTGATGTCATAACAGAAGAGCTAAATTATTTTTTTAGTTTTATTCCAGGGCCAAATTATTTTTTTAAGTTTAACAACTTATTTAATTTTTTTTAAAAATAAAAGTTATTTTCGATTTTAAATATAAAATTATCAAAATATTCAAAAATTAAATATAAAAATAAAAATTAAATTATTAAAAAAATTGAATATTGATATTGAAAATACTAAAACTATTATAAATGATTTTTTAATAGAAAGTCGCTAGTTTTATTAAAAATTAAAAATATCCAAAATTACAATGAAAATTTACAAGCATAAATGTAAACCTAAAATATAATTATGGTATTTTCCTATTACCATGGAGACCAAAACTAGCAACTTTGAACACATAAGTATCAAAGAAGGAAAATGTTAAAAAAAACATAACCAAAAAGTTCAAACAAAATAAAGTAATGAACAAATATGACTGCATTGACAAACGAGCCACAAAAGGGTATACAACTATTGAAAGACCATCGATAAATCGCAAATCAGAGTCGAATGACGTGAGAAAACTATAAACGAAAGCAAAACATGTATCTAAATCAATCCAAGGGTCCAAAGTAGGAAAGATCAACATGATAACAAATAAGCCCCATCTTAATCAGTCGTGGTAATATCAAATCAACCTAAGAAAAAATATAAACGAAAACAACGACAAAAAATCGTAAGCTACCAAAAGACAAAGAAAAACGTGCCAGAAAGGTAGAGATAAATGTGTCATAAAGACATAGAACATGCCACAAAGACATAATTATTCTTATTAAAAAATAAAAAAAAAACAAAGAAAGAAGATATCTGACGGGTAACAACCAGCATAAAAACCAGTGCCATCGATCATTAAACAAAATTAAAGAAGAAAATTTTGGATTGATTAATAAAATTGACACAAATTGTAAAGAAAAAAATGAAAGAGAGAGGAAAAGAAAGAAATCGACTATTATAAAAGATTATTTTGAATATATAAAATGATAACTAATAAATTATTTAAAAATTTAAAAAATGTTTTTAAAATGGATACATTATACCTGCTATATACATGTAATACATAAGCATATGATCAACACTTATACAAAAATATTTTTGCTAGATTAATCGACGCTTATAAAATTTAAATAAGTCGGACTTATAAATTTTGGATTAGTCAAAATTTATTATCTTTTGTAGTTATATTTTATGTCAAAATTTATTATCTAATTATCATTTGAATTAGTCGAGTCTTACAAAAAAATGATTAGAAAATATAATATATTTTGACCAATCAAAAAATTATAAGTCTTGACTAATTTAAATTTTATAATTCTCGATTAATCCAGTAAGAATATTTTGTATACGTATTGATAATATGCATATATGTTTATATATGTTATTTATAATACATATTTTTTAAAATTTTTAATAATTGATATGTATTTATCTTATAATTTATATATATTTATTATTTTTAAAAATTATAATATTATACTATTTTTAATATGTATATTCAATTTTTTAGTAATTTAATTTTTATTTTCAGTATTTTATATTTAATTTTTTTAATATTTGAATAATTTTATATTTTTATATTTTTTTTAAAATTAAATAAGCCCTTGAAATTTAAAAAAAATCAATTTGGCCCATGAACAAAATCAAAAAACTAATTTAGCATGTCATTGGCCATATCATCAGCCATAATGAACTGCCATGTCAGAAACGTGGACCACCATATCAGCACAGTGAATTCACACATCATCATTGTAACGGTTACCGGCGGAAAACGTTGGTCAAATGATCAAATTAAGTTTATTTTATGAGTTGGAAGGTCACGTTGAGAAAAAAATAATACGAGAACCACATTAGTTTTTCTTAAAGTACATGGACCTTTGATACCATTTTTGCCTAAAAAATTTTGAACAGCTAGGGAGGGGATTCAAGGCCTAGACCTTTTTTGTTTTGTTTGGTTTATCTTCTTGCTCATGCTGAGAATTAATGGCTCTAACATTTACAGACTTGCGTGCATCATCGTGAATGCTCAAGAACTCCTCCACCATCACAATATTGTTCCTTCCATAATTAACGTTGAGCTTGAGGTAGTCAAAATGACTCGGAACAACCTTCTTGTAATTTTATCAAATGTTGGGGGTTCATTTTATCATCATGCCTTTAAAATTCTATCAATTTGGTTTACTTTTCTTTAACCAAAAATATATCAGTTAAGGTTTGAATATCAACATGATTTTGAACGTGTGTCAAGGAAAATCAAGAAAGAGAATATGCAATGCAAGTTCCCAATGAAGCTAGAATCCAACTCTTAAGAATCATTTGGGTTAAACCCCGAGACGAGCTTCCCATTAGTTCATTGATGTCTGCATAGAAGACTAAGTAATTGCCATATGTTCACAACCCCCAGTTTGGCAACCACTAATTTGATAACAATGCCAAATCAGTTCCACCTATACACCATTTCTTCATTTCGTTAACGTTGTCTGACATGCATTTGGACACGAGTGCTGCAGTATGATTCGCCGATTACATGAAGAAACTTCGAAGAAAAAATTGAGCATCCCCATATCGGAAATATAATGTTTCCGACACCTCCAATCCAAGTAGCATAGAGCTATACAGCTACTTGGTCTAACCACTTAAATAGAGATGACTGAATCACCACCATCATTGCTTTCACTGTCACTACTACTGCTCCCACTCCCGCTCCCACTACCGTTACTCTCACTTCCACTGCTACTGCTTGAGCTCGAGCTATGCTCTTCTTTCTCTTCTTTCTCTTCTGCATTTACTCTAGCTCGAAGAGCTTCAGCTGCACTCTGTCCCACATTTTGTTCTTCATCATCACTTACATCTACATCAGCAATCTCATCATCCATGTCATTGTGATGTGGTTCGTTGATATCAATACTGATACCAGTTGAAACATTTTCAGAAGCATTATCTTCTTTAGCTATCCCCAGACCATCATTATCATCATCGTCATTGACGATATCCACCTGTTCTTCCGATTCATAACTTTTACGATCCGGTGACACAGTTGGTTTATTTGGAATTGACGACTCCTTCCTGGGTTCTGCAATATGAGCAGTCAAAGTAAGAGTTTGCCATGTTTTATGACTATCAAAAAGCAAGTTCTTCAAATACAAAGCGGTTAATAAACATGTAAAAGCTCAGCCCCCGGAGTTTTGACGCTGAGTAAAGATAATTGTCCTTTATTTCAATTCTTAGAATCCTCTATCCCTCCAAAAAGGATTTCGACAATGACGGACCTACCTATTCTTTCGAGAAAGGCACTCAAACATGAAAAACTTCCTAATCTAGCTGGATACCTTATTTCTGACAGAAGAAACTATCACCGGGAATGTTTAATCGACAATGTTAGACTGATAAATGCCACCTTTACTTAGACGTCCCGAAAGTGCCTATTTGTTCAAGAAAGACTATATAGAACTCTGCAAGCCACATTAAACAATAAAAGAAAGAGCAAACTATTCTTTTACTCAATCGTTCAAACACGATATACTTCCTACCCTAGACAAGTACCTTCTTTCAAATAGAAGAAACAATCTCCTTCGATTAGGCTTTCATCAGGACGGTTTAAGTTTGAACCATAATTAAGATAGACCATTAAAATCAAGATGACGAAACTCTAACTTAATTATATTAGATTCTCTTAAGAAAAAAGAACCTCACCTCCACTCTCGAAGTCGGATGTATCAATGTGTCCCACCAGAAGCTGCAAATCACATTGAAAACAAACAAAGAGAAAAGTCAATATATTGTAGCTAAAACAGTAATGGCCCAAAAGATGCATAAAATTGCAGGGTCAAGTAAACTCACAGGCAATGGCGGAACCAGGACTTTGTTGGAAGATTCAGGCTTTAATCCTTTACCAAGTGGAGGTGAATAAGATTCTGCAGAAGGGCCAGCTGAAGCAGCCAAGGATGCTGACTCACCAGGCTGCCGGTTATGCCTCAACCGTTTCACAGCTCGATGTAAACGTTCCAACCGTAACGTCTCACCATCGAAGAACAACACCGCATCGTTATCTTTGTAATCTTCACTGGCACCCTCAAATGTCACCTTGGGTTTCCCAGGCTGGTTGTTTTCAAATTCCACCTTAACTCGATTATCCTTAGACTTGTGGAGTAATCCTGGTTGGTTCTTATCAATGGATGCTGGTTTAAATTCATCTGAAACAGAATCAAACAAAAGATGTAATGCTTCGGATTCTCCAGACACATCCAGAATGGATAGCACTCCAAATGCATAAAAACAACTTGAAAATTTGACCTTTATCTTGATACATAAACCATATCTGACAGATACCGAGTAAAATTTCCTAAATGTATAATTCCTAGCTAATGGGCAAAGTTCTAATCTCGTAAATACCAAATCTGAAATCACAAAGTTGGATATTCAAGGAAGGATATGAAAATCACCGATATTCTAATTCAAAAGGATTAAACTAGGTGGGCTACTAAAAACGAGAAAGGGTTTTAATAGATACCAAACAGAACCCAGAAAAAATTAAGAGCAAAAACGAGAACTTACATCGCAAAGTGCAAAATTTGGAGGAAGGCTGGTGTTGGTCCTTGAAGGATGATCCCAAACTTATATTGTACCAACAATTAGACTTTGGAGCAGTGGCTGGTTCTTCTTTATTGCTGTTATTTGCCATTTTTGGAATTGGAACCCTAGAAGAATTTCTCGAGAAACAAACGGAGACAACGGAAAGAGTCGGGATTTGTCCAATTGGGTCAATGGGGGTACTTTTGTCTTTTTCATTTGCGCGGGCAAAAGGTTTCACTTTTTTTTTTTAATAAAGTCTTCATTGTTTTCCTTCGAAACCCTCTCCATTTTTTTTTTTTTAGAGAAAATAACTTCAGTGATCAAAAATATCTTATAATATACGATTTTAACTAACGTTTTTTGGATTTGCCAAAATGACCAACTAAATCGCAATGCGATCGATAATTCGCAACGCGATCTTCGGTATCGCAAATCAGTTTCCAGATTCGCAACGCGAACTTCGACTATCGCATTGCGATTTACATATTCGCATTGCGATAGTCGAAGTTCGCGTTGCGATTTATTCCAAATTCGTTGCGATAGTCGAAGTTCGCGCTGCGATTTATTCCAAATTCGTTGCGATAGTCCAAGTTCGCGTTGCGATTTATTCCAAATTCGTTGAGATAGTCCAAGTTCGCAACGACGATATTGCATTTGTTTCTTAAGAATTTTCTCTAAAAAGATAGTATTCGCGCGGACGTGTCGAAGACACGTATTACCACAACCACGACCACGACCACGACACAACACGACACGACCCGAGACGAGATGGACGGCGGTGGCGGCGGCGCGCGAGAGTCCCCTTGTTCTCTATCACTCAACAAGGAAGTGGGAAAGCCAAGCCTTAAATACCATTCCCAATAGTGTTTCCAATACTATGTGGGATTGAGCATTACCAACACTTGTTCCCAATACTATGTGGGATTGAGCCTTAAATAGTGATATTATTTTTGAATGTTTTTGCTTAAAATTGCAATAATCGCAATTGATTGTAGATTGACTTTTAATTATGACATATTTAATCGTATAATACTAATGCAATTGGTTGCTGATTCAGTTGTTTTAAGGTGCATGATTGTTAATTGTTTCCTGAATAATCACATTGTATTGGAAACAAGTGTTGGTAATGCTCAATCCCACATAGTATTGGGAATGGTATTTAAAGCTTGGCTTTCCCACTTCCTTGTTGAGTGAAAGAGAACAAGGGGACTCTCGCGCGCCGCCGCCGTCCGTCTCGTCTCGGGTCGTGGTCGTGGTCGTGGTAATACGTGTATTCGACACGTCCGCGCGAATACTATCTTTTTAGAGAAAATTCTTAAGAAACAAATGCAATACCACTAGTCGTTGCGATTTTGGACTATCGCAACGAATTTGGAATAAATCGCAACGCGAACTTCGACTATCGCAATGCGAACTTGGACTATCGCAATGCGAATATGTAAATCGCAATGCGAACTTGGACTATCGCAACGCGAACTTCGACTATCGCAATGCGAACTTGGACTATCGCATGTCCAAGTTCGCGTTGCGAATCTGGAAACTGATTTGCGATACCGGAGATCGCGTTGCGAATTATCGATCGCATTGCGATTTAGTTGGTCATTTTGGCAAATCCAAAAAAAGTTGGTTAAAATCGTATATTATAAGGCATTTTTGGTCAATGAGGTTATTTTCTCTTCTTTTTTTTTATCTCTAATGGCTGCATTTCATCGATAGGCATGAGTTGGGTTTGGGTCAATCAGATTCGACTTGAAAATTTTACATCATTCATCCGATTTGAACTGAAAAATATATACTTTTCACTTGATCTGAACTCGACCCGATTTTTTGAGATAAAATCTGAATCGATTCAACTCAACTCGAAATAATAAAAAAATATTATTTTTATTCAATAAAAACAATGATTTGATTTAAAAAAATAATATATAAAAGGGTATTATTATAATTATTCTTAAATATATAAGGTAAAATTATTTTTTAAGATCAGATATTTTTCACCCTAACTCAAATCCGACCGGACCGAACATCACTTTAAAAAAAACGACATGATCTGACCTAAACCCAAAATTTAAAATAAAAAAGATCCAACCCGATCGAGTCGGAATCCGTCGAGTTCGAGTCTCATGCCCATTCCCTAATGAACCAGTCTGAATCGAATCTCATGCGCTTCCCTAATTTCATCTCAGATACTTACACAGTTTTCCCCATTTCCTTTTTTTTCCCCTTAATAAATCTTTGTTCTTCAATCTTATACGTGATGTTTTGTATGATTTGTTCTTGTTTTCGTATATATCTTTTTCCCAATTTCCTGGGTTTTTTTCTTAATAAAATTTGGCTCCAATTCGAGTTTAGGAAAATATTGAATTGCTTGAGCTTGATTAGATTCTTTTACCAAATAAAAATGAATTTGATCCCTACAATCAGCTTCAAACTCGAGCTGAAAATTTTTATTAATTAAAAATAAACTCAGTTAGGCTCATATGCTGCTCAAGGCCAAGCATGAAGCATTATTGTTATTTCTTTTAAAATGAAAATTCAAACTATTAGATTACATTGCTTAATTCTTCGATTTGTTGATTACAGTTTGTAGGATTATTAAGGGCATGATACATTAGTGCAATTTTACAGTTTCCAAGTCTTTGTAAGTGTTTCTCTTTTTACATTTTCTTTTTCTATTTCTTGTACTCCAACTTTGTCTGCACAACTTGATAGTTTACTTCATGAAAATGCACACTTCACTTTTCCTCGAATTAAACACTAAATAAACACGACTATTAAACTTTAATAAAACCTTGCATGCAGTTGATATTTTAATCTTATTACTAGTTGTTGAATTTCAGGAATTTCGGAGCTTTGGCGGGGAGTAGACCATTTAATTTGAGATCAAATCTTCGTCCAGGTGTTCGGTTAAGTTTGTTAGAATGGAAAATGATAATTGTAGCTTGATGGATGCAAGCAGTTAATCTAGAGGTGCCTTGGTAGTTTTCGAAGGATTGGATCGTAGTGGGAAAACTTCGCAATGTGGGAGACTGCTTTCATATTTGGAGGGATTAGGGTATCCGGTTGAGTTATGGGGATTCCCCGACAGAAACACGAGCGTTGGGCAGATGATATCAGCATATCTGAGTAATAAATCGCATCTGGATGACCACACAATCCATCTACTTTTCAGTGCAAATCGGTGGGAGAAGAGGTTCGTTTTCACATTTATGCATTGCATTATATTCTGCTTTAGAAAAATGTTTACATGTAGGAAATGCATGTACCATATGCTCTATGATTGTTTTCTAGTTCTTGACAGATATCTCATACACTTGACGTTTCTTGAAGTACCATGTCTGGCACATTTTGAACATGAATATGGGAATATCACTCTTCAAGGAAGATACCTGTGTCAGATTCTTATCCATATCACACACTTTTTATCAGCATGTTGTGCAATCTTTGAAGTTTATTGATGTTCGGTTTGATTCCTTTCATTAGAACTTCTGTTAGCCATATTGGTCGGAGAGAACAATCCTTTAAGTTGCACTGACCCATCTCCACATGCTCATATTTTGGTCTTCTTCTAGGATATGCAATACTGCATTTTTTTTCAACAAGTTCTGCTATCTTTGAAGATTTAGCCTCTGGTTTAATCATTTTTGTTGGAACTTTTATTTTTTGCTATTATTGTGAAAGGATGATACTTTTACCAACACTTCTCAGACTTTGCTTCATATGTTTATCTTCTCGGATCTTCATTTGCCTTATTTTCACAGCAGATATATGTTGGGCTTAGGTGTCAGAGTCGGATATAGCAATTTCTTAACAAATAGAATCGGCGCAACAAAGCTTAAAGTCCTACACTTTTTAGGTTAATATGAAGAAAAAAAAAACTACACCAAAACATGGGTTTTGGGTAATCCATTGACTATGTTCACGTGTTTTTGTTTGGTTGCACTGCAAGAATGACAGGTGGGCTGATATTTGCACGAGTCGGCAAAGTAACACTATCGGAATAGAGTTCCCTGACTAAGCTGATCTTTGAATGTTTATCAGATGAAATTATCAAAACTTCTAGGCTTTTAAGCAAGTAGGACAAATTCTGATGTCATATTTTGGTGATAGATACAAGGAAATATGATACACAGTATATGCATATGAACCACTCAAATATTCCTCCCAATGAATCTGATATCTGCGTATGCACACTTCTGATATTAGTTTGCAGCATAACACAAGCTCGTAAATCTACTATCATTTGCAGATCAATAATGGAATCGAAACTAAAAGCTGGAACCTCCCTTATAGCAGACCGTTACTCTTATTCTGGGGTTGCTTTCTCATCTGCTAAAGAACTTGATTTCGAATGGTGTAAGGTATACGCACACTGACAAAAGAGCTAGCATATACTCTGTATTAAGGTATTTCCTAGCTTGGCTATCAATAATAAAATAAGGTATTTTATTACAGGCACCAGAAATTGGACTAATAGCTCCTGATCTGGTATTGTACCTCGACATACCGCCTGAGGTTAGTCATGCATGCAACCACTTATGTTAAAACTAGTGAATTGGATTGGTTATATATTAAGCAACCATTTCTGGTTTTCAACCCGAAGTTTTTTTAGAAAAAAATATTTCAGATTTGAGATTTTGGTTGGGTTATTATAATGTTGATTATTCACTCTTACACACTCCCTGAAGTTTGCTATGTAATGGGACTAATATTACATTACTCTTGACTTCTCAATTTTCCTGAAATACCAGTGTTCAGCATCCATGTACAACATATACTCGGACACGAGTATGGTGATTTGATCTTATAAGGATCCTCCCAATACATAATAATCTTGAAAAAAACTGAACAAAACTGTGTTGGACACAAACCTATGTCCTCCATTTGCATTTAAGTTCGAGTAATATAGGACAAATATTTTATTTTCCATTTGTTCATGCCGTGGAATATTTCATCGTTTGATAATTGGAGGCTTCTTTTTGTTGTTTACACTGCCAGCTGCTCAAAATAATCTGATTACAATAGATCTCCGGCTTCAACAATTATTTACAGTACTCCATCTTCCCCCACCTAAACCTATATGTATAAAAGTGCCCTTTTCCCATGAAATTAACGATCCAAATATAATTTCATTGGAAACTTCTGTCCTTAGTTCATTAACAAAGGGTAATTTAAAGATTGATTTCTCTGTAAAAGGTCGACTGTATAGCCGGGTGTTAATGAAACAAGATAAAGCTCAATAAAAGTTATGGAAAGAGCCAATGCAGTTTGCATTACACATTGTAGTGAACATCTTATTTCGTCCTTAGGTTGGTGATCTTGAACTTCATGTTTTTTCGCACGTTAATTGATTAAAGTTCATATACATACCATACCTTCAGGAGAACATACATATGTGCATATATGTAATACGAAATTATTAAATTTCATTTTTATCAGAAAGCTGCGGAAAGAGGAGGATATGGTGGAGAGCAGCTCGAGTTTCAGAAGAAAGTTGCCCAACACTATAAGCTTCTTGAAGATTCTTCTTGGAAGGTAATAGTTTGTTTCATCTTATGCCATATAGTAATAGCAACAAGATGCATGGCCTCATCATGGTTGGTTTTGATTTGTGAATTTTTTTTCTGGTTTGAATGCTGGTAAACTTTAGTCATGGTCGCTCTGAAGTGAACTACTGGGTTTGTTTTGGAGTTATGACGCATAGTATTAAATATTACACCTGGATTTTGTGATGGTGCACATGTAGGGGGGAAAAGCTACAGCTTGTGTAATCAAACTTCTTCCCTCCATTTTATTGCTTCCATTTTTGTGGTGGTTAGTGTAAAAACTTTCGGCCTTAGATGCATGATTAAACCTATGTTACTCGGATTTCGGTTATCCAAGTGGATGAATATTATCAGCCTTGTGTTTGTAATTTCTTGTTACCCTTGCAGATTATAGACACATCCCAGTCCTTGGAAGATGTGGAAAAACAGGTGAAGGAGACGGTATCGGAATATGTCATGAGTTGCCAGAAAGGAAAGCCACTTTCGTCCCTCTGGTCTTACTAATTTATCTATTTCTTTTCCCTATTCAAAGATGCAAGACTTGTGTTTGACATAGGACTTCATACTGATGTGGAAGTAAATGACCTATGGTTGGTTGGTTGTTGAAAATTGTCATATGTATTACTCTGTTTATTATGAGTTAAAGCGTAATTGTCATTTATTATATATATTTTTAGCCGATATTTCTTTGTTTTATCTTGAGTTTGATTAAAATCTTTGAAGTAATATATAATGGTTATTAAAATTCTATTCTTATAAGACATGATTGTTCCAGATTTCCCCTTTCCACTTTACCACTAAAGAAACAAAACAAGCATGGTACTCGATTGCCTAGGATAATCTCACCATAAGTTACACCACTTTGATTGAAAGAAACATAGAGAAGAATCCGATAAATTTAAGTTTCGAATGTCAATATCTATTCAGCACCAATGTGTATACATGATCCTTAACCGCTTTTAACCACGACAAATCAACGTGTAGTCGGTTCATGAAAAAAGACTCCATCCTTCAATTTTAGTTCCTTTGAAATGCAACGGTGGCAACACGTGATCCCACACATCCACCAAACATGAATGTTGGATAAGTCCGAACATGATTCAGATATCGAAACTGGGGGTGGTCGTTCTGTGTTTCTTGGTCCTTGACTGTATTTGGCTCTTGGGGTGTTGCAATGTTCCCTTGATTGAAATTTTCCACCTCTTGCACCAATTCATCTTTCGTATTGTTGCAAGATGTAATCACCTGCAAACAGCATTAAAATTAAAAAAGGATAGGGTGAAGGTTGCTCTCTATGTTGTTCCGACTCTTCATTCAAGTACTTGTGTCTGACATTGTTAGACAAGGGTATGAGAAATGACCCTCCAAATGCATAGAAAAAGATCTGCAAATACCCATGTCGAACAACTACCCATATCCGACACATCTGAGTCCTGGTAACATAGGTGGTGGTGTATATTTCTTTTAATGAAAACTCTAGCAGAGTCTAGCCTTCTCGAAACTATACTCGGGATAAAGTTTTATATTAGATCTTATCCAAGTAGTCGATGCAATGGCCCACATTTCACAGATTTTAAAAAATAAAAATAAAAGATAAAACCATAAACAAGCCTGTAAGGTGCTTACTAATATTCCACCAGGGGCCAACAACTTTGAAACTGAATCCCAATACATCATCCTGAAAAGGAAAAAGTTCAAGGAAACTTAAAAAGGTGATCTGATAGACAGCCATAACTGTAGAAGCCAAAGTTAGTTTCTTTTTCTTGTGGCGGTGGGGGGACTAACTAACTAATGCCTATCATATTCATAAGTGCAAATTGCACTAGTCCATGCATTTGATTCTATCTGCATGGACATGAACTTTTAATAATCAGTTACTCATCATGAATATTGCTGTACGAAGTCAAAAGGGGAATATTTTAGTAGAGATGGAATCACCATTACCTTTTGATAGGTCCATCAGGATGCAACCCAATGGCATCAAGAGTCCCCTTATCCATGACAAGTTGAAACTGTCTATCCAACTTTGTCTCAAGAATATCATCAACCTAAGGACAAAATGAACAGGGTAACTGTCAAGATGCTTTGAGAACAGTAAAGAGCCAACAGAGTTATCAATTATGTAGGAATTCAACTCCAACAGGAATGTTTTTACGCTCCATTTTCTGCATAAGAAACCTACAACTCCACACTTACCTCTTAGGTGTTAGAAGTATTAATATCCAGTTCTTCTCAATATGGATCTCAATTGTCTTTTGGACTGCATTGTTGGCCAAAACTTCCCCAAGGCAATTTATTTTTGGTTTATAGCACCTCTTACCAGGTTAAAAAAGTTTAAAGATAAACAAATATCTAAAAGTAAATAAGAATGTGGTTAACTGGATTGCCCAGGAATTGAAAATGGGTACAATGGTTTCTCACAACAGATGAAAGCGAAGTAAATAGGTCATCTTAATTAAGACAAATGGATAAGGAAGTTCTAAAAATTAAACAAGAATATAAAGAAAGAACCAAGACAATGCTGATGTACAAGTACGTTGAAAAAAATATACAAAGCATAAGAATTAACCCGTGCAAACATACCATAGAGCAATTCATTTCAAATCAGAGATAAGCACTAATTTTTTTTAGGGGGAGGAAAAAGTCTACTTAAAATTCTTTTAGATTCATAGAAAGCCATCCATACCAGGAACTTAATGTTTAAAAATCCATCTCGATCTGCAAGGCTTCGAGCAAGGTCAACTGCCCCTTCACTATAATCAGTTCCAGTTAAATCTGCGAACCTGAATTAAAAAATGCAGCACATTCACCTGACCATAACTATCAAAGCAATAACAAAAAGAAAATTTTGTTTCTTTACACATAAATTTATCATAACATTTATTAAAGGCCTAAATATATTATTTGAGTATATTTATTTAGACTACAATTAAAAAGATTAAACTAACACTGAAGTGATAGACAATGGAATAACAGAAATAGTCTTTTCTGTGCCTTTTCAGTTCATTTTTGGGTGAGTGCTCTGTCATGTACAGTCTCTCTAATTTAAGAAGAAAAAGTCAATCATTGAATTCACATACAAAGATGATAACTAATTGTAACAGTTCATAAAGTGTTTGATGCACATCCAGAATAAAGTGTTTGATGCACATCCAGAATAAAGTGTCGTTCAATTGATTCTTCAACCTAGAGTGCCATTCTAATTAGGTCCTTCTGTTGGCCTATCCATTAGTTTTGGTGTTAAATGCCAGGCTGCAGCTTTGAACTGAAGTGTTTAACATATTATTAATCCATACATGTTTTGAAAAAAAACATTTTAGATTCAAGTAGGAATTTAACACCTAAGCTAACAGCTAATAGAATGGCATGATTGAAATGATACTTTGTTTCAGGAATCAATCTGAATGTTTTTTAGTTTTTAAATCAATTTAAAATTTTGCTGATACCTTGGGTATGGCTGTTGCAATTAAACCTAATAATACGCATGGAATTGTAAATAGGGAAAATGTTCTCTGGTTATTAAAATAGTTCATTTTTAAAGTAATACTGCCACGATGGCTACATTTCTATATTCAAACACTAGTTACAATACCATGGTTTCTTTATATATCTATATTGCTTCACATTTACAAGCATCATTAAATGTCAATAACTAATGCATATATATGTAAGTGAAATTTTTTCCATCTTTAATTAATCTTGCATCTTTTTCTAAAGAAAACATTCATTCATACCCATTAAATCTGATAATATTATGGCCAACCTAAATTCAATATTCTAAGACCAAGAGCTGCTCTCATCTGCTTATGTTGAATACAGCAAAATGTCTTATCAAATACCATAAGAGCAATAAAAAGAACAATATGCAAGCCAACAGATTGTTTCACTCTAAGCCCATGAATTAGTTTTACTTAAATTCATATTTGTAGCATAAAATACCATTACAGGCAAAATCTTAAGCGTACCCTTGCTTAGAAAGTTCCTGAAGGAGCAGACCATTTCCCGTGCCAATGTCAAGTACACTCCAGGAAGACAAATGCTTATCATCCTGCTCAGCAGGCTGAGACTTGGCCTCTCCAACATGATTCAGGATGTGACCTTGGGAAACATCAATACACAAGCTTTTGGTCCAAGAAATAACAGTATCCATGACATCGGTTCCAAACCTATGGAAAGAGAGGTAAAAAGGTGAAGAGCAAAAACTAACTAAAAGACTCAAAATGAAATTAGCACAAATAAAGGTTCTTACAGTCATTTTCCTATAAGATGGTTACTAAATTCCATTTAATATATTTATACACAGATAAGTATTTATGTGATAGCAAATAAATAACAAATATTTTGGCTATTAGTACATAGATCGTGCCTATTCTGAAGGAAAATTAACATTATTAAGGCAATGCTAACCAAATTTCACCGACGTGGCCATGTTCACGAAAATTTGCAAGCTCATCGAGATATGCAGCATCCCAGTAACTCTGAAGACCAAGCATTGATGTCATCGCATCCGCATCTGGTTCATCCTTGTCGGAACTGTATGTACAACACAAACCATACAGGCCTGATAAATATACACTATTCAACTTCTTTAGCAATGAGTAAAAATAATACTCCTAGAATTCCATCCATAAAAACAAAATCCTGAAAAGCTTCTGTTCTAATGTTAACTTTTCCACTTTCCATAAAAGTATAACATTTTCGGATATAAAGGGAAATAATAATCTTGACTCGAGCCATAACACTTTTACATTTTCATTGAATAAATTATGTTTGAATCGGTATTTCGTTATACTCAGTAGCACATTTTTCATCATATATGATTTTCAACAATACCATTTCCTATTTCTTTATAGCTGAAGCCTCAAGGGGGGGGGGGGGGGGAAGTACCCAAACAAGAAGAAAAAAACTTGTTTCCTGATAGCATTCATCTATAACAATAAATATTTTATATATTGGATGTCGATCTATTAACTTTTTGGCTGTAAAGAACTAAAGTTTCTATAGATTGGTAAGCTTAATAACTTTTACTTTCATTTCAATAGCAGGGATCCACATATATTTATTTTTGGAATAATATGAAAATCACACTAATACAAGCCATAAATTGGGAGGATAAGGTAAAATAACCTATGAAATTTTCCAATCCAAAAGTCAAACTAAGTTAAATGTTCATCTAACCTTGTCGCAAAAATTTAACTTGTTAGTAGATCAAATCTCAAGGTTCAAAACCATTCCCAAAAAATACATAAACAAACAAATAAACAAAACATAAAACTAAGAAAGGAAGGTCCGAATTCAGTTTCTGCAACTCCAAAACCCTGATTTATCAAGTAACTTAAAAACTCAAAAGAATAACCTGTAGTCAGAAGCGGGACGGAAGTTGGCGGCGGAGGAGAGGGCTTCGGCGGCATCAGCGTGGCGCTGCTCATCATCAAGTGTGCTTCCGTAATCGCTCTTAATAGACCATGAATCCGCAGCCACCGACCTGTCATCGTCGGACGCCCCTTCTCGACCGGTCTGAAACAGTTGCTGATGCGGCGCCGAAAGATGCTGGTTTGCTTCCGACGAATCTTCAGGCGAAAACCTCATTCCTGCCATCGATCTCAAGCTAATTAAATAAAAAAAAGTTTAATTTGTGAGTGAAGCAAGGAAGATGGAGACTTGATTTGTTTACGACTTCGATATTTGTTTAATGAAAGTAGAAAAAGTGGAGATTTTAAGTAGATTTTTTTCAGTGTTCTTTTTTGTAATTTCATTTTTTTAATTTTTATAAACAATACTATTATTATATGGATTAATGACCAAATAAGTGTCCAAACTATATATTTTATGCTGAATAGGTGCCTATATTATTTTTTGGCCCATCCAGTTGTTTAATGTTACAAAACATTATCCCTTAAAGTGCCCGAGCCATTAACGGCGTTAGTTTTCCCATTAAGCGACACGTCTCATAATCTGATAATTTTAAATATATATATATTTAAAAAATTAAACTATATATTTTTAAAAAAGAAAACATAAATTTTGAAATAACCCCTAAACATGTATAGACTCTTCTACCACTAAGTTATTTTATTAAATACTCGATAAGCTTTAGAATTTAAGAAATAACCCAGAAAAATTCCTTCATTTCTTTTAGCATCAAATTTGCCAAGATTGTATTATCTTTACCGTTGTTTAAAACAAAACATTTACATCCAAATGGATGAAAATAGCTAATGTTAGGCTTTTTATTTTTGAAAAGTTCATATGGAGTTTTCTTTAAAATAGGCCTAATCATTACTCGATTTATAACATAACAAGCAGTATTTGTGGCTTCCGCCCAAACATTTTTTGGCAAATTATTTTCACAAAGCATGGTTTTAACCATTTCCTCTAAAGTTCAATTTTTCCTCTCAACAACTCCATTTTGTTGAGGGGCTCTAGGTGTTGAAAAATTATGGCTAATTCCATTTGAATTACAAAACTTAGTAAATCCAAGATTTTCAAATTCAGTACCATGGTCACTCCTAACACTAGAAATGGAGTAACCTTTTTCGTTTTGGATTACTTTTGAAAACGTGATGAATTTTTCTAATGCTTCATCTTTAGTACTTAAGAATATAACCTAAGTATATCTAGAATAGTCATCTACCAATACAAAACAATATTGTTTTCCACCCAAGCTAACATTCCTAATTGGCCCAAAAAGATCTATATGGATCAATTGTAATATTCTACTAGTTGATACATCATTAATGGATTTAAAAGAAACTTTCTTTTGTTTTCCTTTTGAGCATGCATCACAGATTTTATCTTTGTCAAATTTTAGCTTTGGCAACCCTCTTACTAAATCTCCTTGAATTAGTCTATGTAAAACACTCATGCTTGTATGTCCTAGTCTCCTATGCCATAACCAACTATCATGTTCATCCTTAACAACTAGGCACAAGTTAGTCATATTAACATAATCTAAATGCACAATGTATATGTTTCCTATTCTATGACCAATAAACATAATCCGATTAGATGCAATGTCAACAATTTTACAACCATTTAATTCAAATAAGACATTGTATCCTTTATCACAAATTGACTAATACTCAATAGATTATGCTTTAACCCATTCACATATAATACTTTTTCTATTTGTATGGAAGATGTATTACCTATGGTACCTATACCTTAAATGTAACCTTTTGAGTTGTCACCAAAGGTTACCACTCCTCCATTTTTGTAGTTAAGCTTTATAAACTGGCTCTTGTCTCCAGTCATGTGTCTTGAGCATCCACTATCAAGGAGCCATGAATTTGAACTTATATTTTGTGCCTTGTAGCAATGCTCATTTTCCTACAAACATAGATTATTTTTTTATTTTTGGTACCCAAATTCTTTTTGGTCCATATTCATTAGTCTCTAAAATTCTAGTCCCCTTTGATATCCATTTGTGTAGGATATCCTTATCTTTAGTAGTAATGAGTTCTTTAGGAACCCTTATACTTCTAATGATTTTACTATTTGAGGTTTTTTGGGGACCTCTATGATTGTAGTTCTTAAAACTTTTTCTAACAAAGTTGGATTTTGAACTTTCTCCATTTTCAAAACGTTTTGTTCCAACTTTATCAAAATAAGCTTTAAGATCATCAATTTCTTTTTGATGATCGTCATTTACTCTTGAAAGTAAATTATGCAAATCAGTATTCATCTTTTCAAATTCATGTAGTTTGATTTGCAAATTTTTCATTTTACTTTCAAGATCATTGTTGTCTTGGATATGAGATTATTTTCGTTTTTCAATTTTGAAATATCTTTCTTGTATTTTGAAAATAATTTCTCATAATCCGAAGCCAACCCAGTATATTCCTCTACTAACTCATCATAAGAATAATCTTCTAAATCAAATAAGTTAGAGGTTACCTGAGAATCTTCCCAGTGGCCATCAAGCACAGGTTCACTACTTCTTGTTCCTCTTCATATGATGATTCATCATCATCGCTCCAAGTAGCCACGTGTTCCTTGTGCTTCTTCTTTGATTGACCATTCTTCTTTAATTGCGGGCAATCGTATTTGACATGCCTGGGCTTTTTGCATTCATAGAAAATGATCAGGTCCTTCTCTTTTGGTTCATTTTTGAAGCCTTCATTTCTTTTGAATTTTCTTCCTCTGTTGGGCTTCATTAATTTTCTGAACCGTTTGGCAAATAATTCCATCTCTTCATCATTGTCATCATCATCAGAATCACTCTGATCTTTTGTAGATTTGAGATCAACTCGAACACTATTCTTTTTCTCCGTCTCATTCTTTGTCTCGTCCTTCTTCTCGAGGTCTTTCTCATTTTGAATCATCATTTCATGCGTGAGAAGAGAACCAATTAACTCATCAAGAGTTAAAAGACTTTAAGTTTTTAGCCTCGATGATCGCCGTCTTCTTTGATTGCCAAGCTTTTGGAAGAGAATAAACTATCTTCCTCACAAGCTTCTTGTTTGGATTGATCTCTCCATATGCCTTGAGACCATTGACAATCACGAAAAATCTATCGGTCATAGCTTTGATATCTTCATCCGATTTCATCCTGAAATTTTCATAGCTATGAGTTAGAATACTTATTTTGGATTCTTTTACCTCATTGGTGCCTTCATGAGTGACTTGTAATTTATCACATATCTCCTTGGTGGTTGTAAAAGATGAAACTTTCATGTATTCATCTGGTTCAAGAGCACAAAATAGAATATGGATGGCTTTTGAGTTGAGCTGGAACATTCTCGTCTCTTCTTCACTCCACATATTTAGGTCTGTGGATGGCTCGGAGTATCCGTTCACTACGATTTTCCATGCTCCCATGTCACTAGCTTGAATGAAGTATCTCATTCTATTCTTCCAATAGACATAATTAGCTCCATTGAAGAAAGAAGGCTTGTTGACGGGCTGAGAATCAAGAACGAAGTCGAAGTTTGAGGTTGAGGTCATTGATGACTTGATTATTGATATAACTCTTCCAAAATTGACTCAAGAGGTGGTTAAACCTTCAAATGAGTGTGGCTTTGATACCAATTGATAAGTTAATCGATTGATGAATCAGCCAAGATGGGGGTGAATTGGCAATAAAAATTTCGGTGTAAGCTCTTACAGAAAATTGAAAATATTTGCACAACGATTTAGAGTGGTTCGACTTTCTCAACCAAAGTCTACGTCCACTACCTTAGCTATCCACACTAAGGATTTTCCACAAATTCAGTAATTTGTCTTTCTTTTGAGGACAAAGAGTAACCTTATAACTCCCTCAAGAATTATAGCCCAAATTCTTGAGAACACTCTTTCCCAAAGAGAAAATTACAAATTCTGTAAACTTACAAAAAAACCTCACAAGGTAAGATGTTTGTACAATTCTAGAACAAAGAAAAAACACTCAAGAATGAATACAATTGAGTACAAATGGTGTTCTTGAAAGCAAAATGAATATTGAATGAAAAATAGGCTTGAAATGCTCAAACTTAACGTTTGATGCTTTCTCTTTGATTCTCTAGCTTCTCTTCTTAATTGTTGTTGATTAATGGCTTCAGGACTTGTTTAAATACACCTTGGATTGATTCTGAACGTTGGAGATCATTGGTGAAGTCAATAGAGCCGTTATGGTGTGAATACCATTTAACAAATCTGTTGGGAGTGTAGGTGTATCGGTACACTATCAAGGTGTATCGGTACACTCAGTGTAAAATTCAAATATTTCGACCGTTAATTGACCTAGTGTATCGGTACATCCCATGTGTATCGGTACACTAATTACATTCGATGTTTCTCGGAGCCAGGAGTGTATATATACATCGACTGTGTTTCGGTACACTAATTACATTCAAAATATGGGGTGTATCGGTACATACAGGAGTGTATCGGTACGTCCCTTTGTAAAAATTATTTTTTGCCCGATTAAGGTTCGAAATAATTTGTAAAAATTGTTTCAAAAATATTTTAAGATTAAAACACAATTTTACACTTAAGTAAGGTTTAAAATTGACATTTGAAAACTTGGAGTAATATTTATGATATTCTATTAATTTAATCGAATATTATTTTTGAACCGAATATAAAATCTTAAAATTCAATAGTACTTTATTTGTTATATCGAAACATCAAAATGTTTTCAACATATAAAAACTATTATATCAATATATCTATTATTTTTTTAACAATGGGATACCAAATTTAAATTTAAACTTAAACTAAATATTAAATATTAAAGAATAAAGTTTGAGTATCAAAATGAAACAAAAGTAATAATTTAGATTGTAAACACGTATTTTATCTTAAAAAAGATAAAGTTAAAAAAATGTGAGTAAATTATTAAAATAATTTTTTGAAATTAAATTCTTAAACTATATATGGATATTAAATTTTGAATTTTAGGGTAAATTATGTGTTTAAACCTAAACTATTAGTTTTGGTTCATTATAATACCTAAACTTCAATTTTTTTAATCATAATTAAATTTTAGTTTTTGTTTCATGTTAGTATCCGTTCAAATTTAATGTTAAGTTTTGAAAAAAATGAAAGTTTAGGAACTAAAACCTACCAAAACTGATAGTTTAAGTATTAAATGCGTTAAGTTTTTAATGGAAAATACTAAAATGAAACAAAAATTAAATGTTAGATACATTTTGAAAAAAAATTGAAAATTTAATTACTAAAACGGACGAAAACGGATGGTTTAGGTATTAGGTTCGCGTGGATTTTTTTTATGCAGCTAGAGGAGGCTGCTATTGGTGATCCAAAGGCCACATCGCTGGAGCGGTCAGGCTCCCCTATGGTTGGGGATGATCGGTCAGATTCAAAGATGGGCTCCTGTCACTCGGAAGGGACTTCATGATGTCATAGAGGAAGATGGAGGTACGCTTACTGGTGGGCCACTGATTCATGACGTTCCGACTAGTTGTATGCGGCAATGGTTATCGGAGATACTGAACCAGTTATGAGTTATTTTACGGGATTTGGGGATGATGATGTTATTTTTCATGAAGGAGACATTGTCATTGATCGAAATGACCCGTTTTTTATCGTTCAATTCTTTAATCGAGTTCACGATTCGATTGATAAGAACATGCGCCTTACGGTGGTAGTGTGTCTTCTTAGGAAGACCACTGGATATTGTGTTCTTTCGAACAAGAATATGACTATGGAGAGTGTAAGGCAAGTTTTAGTTGGTGGCAGGGATTCAAATAGCGGAACACAACCGCAATAGTGACCGCTATTTTACGGTAGTGAAATCACGATAATAGCAATCTGTCGTGGTCGTAATTTAACATTTAACGGTAAATAGCATTGATAACGGGACGTTATTCCCGTTATTCAATCATGACTTTAAAAAAAAAAGATTTTTGAGGTCAAGAGCAGCGTCGCCGGTGAAGAAGCAGCGGAGTCGAAGGACCTAGAGTTGTTCGATTTCATGGGAAAGAAAGAAGAGGAGAAGCCCCTAGAGGAGGCGCTCGTAACTGAGTTTGACAAGGTTAAGATTGAAGAACCAAAGCCAGAGAACGAGGGAGAGGAGAAGAAGAAGCATGGTCTCCTGTAGAAGCTTCACCTATCAGATAGCAGCTCCAGGCAGCAAGACATTGATGGAGTATTGAATCCAGCGGCACCAAGTAAGGTTTCTTTAGGTGGCCATGATGGTGCATTTGAAACCACTGCTGTTGAAACCACTAATCCAACCGATTTACTAGATTTTACTGATAAATTGCTATTGAAACCACTAATCCAATCGACTTGCTGGATTTTACTGATAAAGATATATTGGATGCAAAATATTGGGAGATTAGTATGTATAAGACTGCATTGGATGGGAGGAAAGGGGAGTTGGCGGATGGTGACGTGAAGAGAGATGATGATTTGGAGGTTCAGATTAGGAATAAGTTGAGAAGGGATGCCTTTTTGGATAAATTGTGAGATGGAAAAAGTGGGTCATTAATTATAATTATTATGTTTTAGTATAAATTGTGTGAAATTTAAAAAATTTAGGACCGCGACATCCGTAGTGACCGCGATAGCATTCGTTATGTCCGGAATCGCGATAAATACGACGTAATCAAAAATGTGACCGCCAACGCTATTTAAATCCCTGGACTTGGACAACGATTATTTTTTGGCTCGGTTTTAACGTGAAGAGGATTACACGAAGGTGTTAATGGAGGGGCCTTGGACGGTTTTCGGTTCGTACCTCGCTGTTCAACCTTGGAGTTGTACCTTTTCAACATCGACGAAGCATCCCTATCAGGTTATCGTTTGGGTCTGTCTTCCGGGACTGCCTTATAGGAACTATACGAAGTCTCTTTTCGGGTGCTTACAGCTGAACTTGGGCGGGTGATAAAGGTCGATTATAACACCAATAAAGGTGAAAGGAGGAAGTTCACGCGTCTCGCAGCGGTAGTTGACTTGACAAAACTTATACTCTTATGCATCGGGATTGATGAGTTCGTTTAAAAGCTGGAGTACGAAGGACTACCATCTTTTTATTTCTGATGTAGGTTTTATGGACACATACAGGAGGTTTACAGACATTCGACAGAGAAGAGCGTTGAGTCGGGTGGGCCCCAAACTGAAGTAACAACCTCATGTGAAGATCTAGCTACGCGTGTAGATGGTAAACTTTACGGACCCTGGATGGTGGCAACCAACCGACGGAGAAAAACAGAGAGGGAATACTAATACAAACACTATGGACGAAGCTTGTTATGCTCAGTACTATGGAGGGAGAGAAGTTGAATACGTCATGACAGCAGAAAGGTGTTGCTTCGAATGCTAGAGTAGATCGAGATAGGCCGCATAGTGAGAAGGTTCATGGGAAACAAGTTACTTCTCTTCCAAGGAGGTCTAAGGTGGCACAGAACGATACAAGTAGCTCTATAGCCGTATCAAGCTTGTCGAGTGGAACGAGTCGATGTTTGGGGCTATCGAGAAGCAAAAATGGATGATTTTAGCTCGTCTCTGTGGGATTGACAAAGCTCTACTCCAAAATCATTTTGAGTTCTTTTCAGATTAAGAGTCTAATTTAAAAGCTGAATTGGAAACTTTACTAGAACAAGAAGAAAGTATCTGGCTATAAAAATCTCGCACTAATTGGATTTTACATAGAGATAGGAACATATATAATATATGGTTTTTGAAAATATATTATATAGTTTTGAAAACATATAAAAAATATGGCTTTTGAAAATAATTTAAAAAAAAACATATATAATATATATAGTTTTTGAAAACATATTATATAGTTTTTGAAAACATATTATATAATTTTTGAAAATATAATATATGTTATATAGTTTTTAAAATAAATATATTGTACATATTATTTATTGTATTATATATTATTTATAGTATTATTTATTATTTTATATTATATTATATTATTATTAATATTATTTTTTCGGTTTATTTCTAGGTCCAAATAAAAGTCCAACAAAGTCCATCCCATAGTCCAAATCCAGGTCCTAAGCCCGTCTACATGGCCCATCAGGGCTAGGGATTTGCATTTAGCAAGAGCGTCGTACTGTTGAGATATCAAGAGTCAAATATGGTGCGTGACGACCACGCGCCGACAAGGGAGCAATACATGCCCAAAATAAAAAATCATAGTAAAATCGAAGAGCAAATCGGAGCAAAACCCGAACAGATCAAAGGGGAAAACTTCCCCTATTTTTCAGCAACAACATGCCGAGAGAATCAGCCACACCCAAAATCCCAGTGGAATCGGGATTATAACACCCAATTCAAGGGAAGTAACCCTTTTCGAAGGCTACAAGAGGCCACCGATGAACAGAACAAGAGGATACAGAGAAAAACCAAGAGAGACAAATAGAGCAACTAAGCAATATATAACAAAGGTATCGCACATCAAAGAAAAGAGAGCAAGTCAAGCAAAAAGCATTCGCATAGTTAGAAAAAATATCATAAAAAAATTTCAAGGTTATCATTGGTCTAGTGTCGGAAGGAGAGCAGTCGTCGGGAAAGCGAAAAGACTTCACCGAAAAAAGGTAAATCTGAAAGTCTTTTCTTAGATCTACACTGATAGAGGTGTTTTCTTGGTATTTGGGGGTCGATTTCGGCCTCAGGGTGTTGAGAGCTTTCAAAAGGGGTAGGTTTTAGGTTTCAGGTGACGGTGTCTCGTCGGGGAGGGTGGCTGGCCATAGGCCGGTTAAGTTGGTGAAGAAAGAGTTGAGAGGATTTGGGGGTTTGTTTTTAGGAAATGTTAAAAATGAATGAAAATGGGGATTTAAAGGCTATTTATAGGGAGAACTGATATGCAATTACTAAATACTTTAATTATTTTCACAGTCCTTGAAGGTTTGATGTGTAATTCATTTTGGTCACCTGTTGTAATTTTGCCCTTGAATTTTGAATTATTTCAATTTAACCCCTATTTATATTTTTTTATTTTTCAATTTGGCACCCTAACCTTTTTATTTCTTCATGCAAATCACCTTTAGTGTCATTTTGATCCCTAAATTTCAATTTATTTTAGTATAATCCTCTATAATATTTATATTTTAAATTTAACATTATTTTATTTATTTCTCTTTATCTTTTTAATTTAGCCATTTTTTATTCTAACATTAATTTGCTTTTTTAGGCAATTTTAAATTGGTCAAAGGTAACAATTCAAATCGAACTTTTAAATTTTAATTTAACTTTTAATTTTCGCAATTAAGACAATTGGGAAATCAAATTGGTACTAAAAGAGCAGTACAAGGGTGCTAATTCTTCCTTGACCGTAATTGACTCCCGAATCCAAATAATTTCTGGTAAAACACATATCAAATAAATGGTTAGTTAAGGTGTCCGATAAACCTAATTTAAATTGATCGAGGCGGCTCCAACACATCAATTCAAGTCGGAACTTAGTTCCGGGACCACCCGAAGGACGGTTATGATAGCTTGGCGACTCCGTTGGGGAGAGGTAAGAGAATCATGCCAAAATTGATTTCCGGTTGTCTTCTTACGCAAAAATTGTAAGTATGAATTATAATTTTTCCTTTCGATCCTTGTTATTTACCTTTGATTATTATTTTCGAATAAATAGTTGTCCTGATGTTTTTTAATGATTTTAGAATTTTTCAAAAAAATCATTCATCTCAGGTTCTATTCCCGAGCTCCAAATCCTTTTTAAGTGGGGGTAAATGTAACATCCCAAACTACGGGTTAGTGACTAAATTGTAAAATTTCAGAATTTGGTGATCAAAGTAGAATAGTTGAATAGTTAAATGATTTAATTGGGGATATTCCCTAAAAGTTATTAGTAATTATCCAAAGAATTAAAGGGTAAAATGGTCATTTTTCATAAAATATATTTCTTTATCTCTTTAAGAAGAGATAAACACGTTAGGGGAGAGTATCTGGAAAACTCTTCTTGTTCTTGCTCTCTTATTCTCCAACGTGCTGAGCAAAGGTGAGTTTCTATTTAGTTGATTATTTGTTGATTTTATGAGTTAGTTTTGATCATTAGATGATAACTAAGCTTAAAGAAAGCTTAAGTTATCTTAAAATCAAAAGATAAAGGGGTTAGAGAAGATTAAAGATTTGGAGTTTTTAAGTGAAATCTTGAAATAGAGTTGATAAGTTGAATTTGAAGTTAAATTCGACTTGTCATCATCTTAATTAAGAGATATGAAGTGATAGAATTGAAATTAGATCATGTTGAAAATTTGGTATGATTATTGATTTCTATATGGAGAATAGAATTTTGAGGTTTAAGATGAAATAAATGGATATAAATTAGTTTAAGTATGTATATTGAGCTAAGAATATAAAAGGGGATGAAATATAAAGAATTGAAGCAAAAATAGTAAATTTTCGTGTAATGAATAGTGATTTCTGGACTTGAACAAAATTTCCAGATTACACACGGGGTACAGATTCCCCCTTAAATGAAAAATGGAATTTTGGTTCATTAAATCGGATTAAGTTATTAACATCAAGTCTAAGGTTTAGGCTTCTGATAGTTGTTTTGAAATGTTATATTTATGTAGATATTGAGCCTAAACAAGTTCCGGAATAATCAAAGGATTAGGATTGAATCAAAGCAAGGCTAAGGTGAGTGCAATTTAATTTTACTTGTGCTATCGAAAAACATTGGCTTGCGATGAGCCAGTGATGGAGTTACTATGGTAAGAAGTGACTCATAAAGTGTTATATGATTCTTATGAGTGCATTTTAGTTTATAGAATTATAAGGAATTGGACTTGTGATAAGTCTATTTCCAATAGTTATAGTGTATAAAGTATTGCTTATAAGGATGTGAATGACATGAAATGTATGTATACTTGATTATATGAACTGATATAGTAAGAAATGACTCCTAAAGTGTTATATGATTCTTATGAGTGCATTTTAGTTTATAGGATTATAAGGAATTGGACTTGTGATAAGTCTATTTCCAATAGTTATGGTATATAAAGTATTGATTATAAGGATGTGAATTACATGAAATGTATGTATACTTGATTATATGAACTGATATATGCTTATATGTGCTATGTGATTTATTTGATATGCCATATGTGGAAATAAAATATGAACCATAGGAAAGAATTATATGAGTATGTGGAAAATATGATTCAAAGTATATGTGGCATATATATATATATATATATGAACATAGGTGGAAAAGATATGACGTACATATACGAATAAATGAAAAATGATATAACCATATGAAATGAGCTACATGATTACATGTAATACGTGATTACATGCACTTGTGATACATGTTAAATGACATGAGATAGATGTTTATACATACATGTGGTATGTGACAAAAGAGAAAGAACAAGTGATATGAAATGAACAAATGACAATGCCCACATTATATGATATGAGAGCTATAGGTATAGTTGGCATGCCAAGAGTTGAGGGTTTCATAGGTTCTTGGGGACAATACAGTGGTCCTTCAGGACAATACAGTGGTCCTTTGGGACAATATAGTGGTCTTTCGGTACAATACAGTGGTCCTTCTGGACAAATTTCGTATGCCACTCAGTGGGACTTATACGAGCTGTGGTGACAGTATTAGTGCACAACCTCAATGTACTCACATACCTTTAGTTCTCAACAGTGTATATGGGCTAATAAAGAAATTAAATAAATATATTGAATGTGATATGTATATGTGATTTGTTATATGGAATAAATTACAAGATTCATGTATTGGTTATATGAAAGGATATATGTTTTTAGTTGTATGAATTGTATTACATGAATTATATGAGGTTAACTGTATTTCTTTATGAAATGATATATGATGGGTATAAATGATAAGTATATGATAATATGATAAAAGGTATTAATGATAATAATAGGATAATGACAAGGAAGAAGATAATTATATATGTACATGTGTGGATTTGATACATGAATAGAAATATAATGGTATATGTGCATGTATGCATTTTGATATATGAAATGTTTTATGGTTTTTATTACATGTTTTTATATGCCTCACTAAGTCATCGACTTAGCGTGTGATTATTTCACACGTAGGTTTGGAAAGCGAAAAGAGAAGTAAAGAGGAACAAGACATGTCAGTTCTCCTTATCTAAGATCAGATCAGAAATGTGAATCAAATTACATGCATTTTGTTAGAAAGAATTTAGTTGGCATGTAATAATATAAAAGATTTGAATATGATATGTTTTAATCAATTTTGTAAAATCATATGATTGAATTTGTAATGTTTTAAAGGTGTATATATAAATGGAAATTTTATACGAATGAAAACTTTGATTTTTATAAATTTATACGTATTTTACGGAAGTACTGTAGCAGTACTGTAGCAGGTTATCGATTCCCTGTAGCAGGGGAATCGGTTCCCCTCTTTGAATCTGGAAAATTTTAACATTCGGGTACTGTAGCAGGTATTGTTCATCACTGTTCATTATTGTTCATATGGAACTGTTCATACGTATTTTACTGTTCATAAATATGTTTTTGATTGCAAATTTTATACAAAACACAATTCAACAATATATGATCGTATTTTCAAAGTGAAAAATTTTCTGATATGATAGTGTAAGGAGTATACTGTCTTGATAATAGAATTAAATTATCATGTTATATTAGATGTATGATCATAAGAGTTTCCAAAGTGAAGCATAAGGCAATAGACTGAAGGTAATAGCATTCACTGGCCCTGGCCAGGCAGGGAGAAGAGCGAAAAACCTCAGGGCGTGCTTGTACAAGATTAGAGAATGTTTCATGATGTTAAATGATATTAAGATATTTTTTCAATTTTATACTACTATAATTCATAGAATGAATGTATCGAAAAGAGTTAAGAGCACCCGAGTTCAAGGGTGAATTTGAGAAATGTTCTGTTGTTACAGACCTTTGGATAAATGATATGAAGATAATGCTAGAAGGTTTTGATTTCTCCAAATTGGAGAAGTTAAATTGAGTAGTTTTGTTACTATGTGGGCAAGCTAGAAATATGGTGGACAAATGTCACCATAAGAATGTTAAAAGATAAAGTGACACGGTTATCATTTGAAGAATAATTCAAAAATAAGTACATGGATGATCAGTTCATAAAATAAATGAAGCTCGAATTATAAGTTTGAAGCAAGGGAATTATATATGCATGTGTATGAAAGTAAGTTTGATAAGTTAAACAGATTTATTGCTGAGTTGATTCTGATTAAAAAGGATAAGAAGGATACATGTGATTGGTTGTTTAGGGCTTGTGCCTTAAATTAAAAGAGTGTTACGGGTTTTGAAATTGTTCTCGTTTCAAGAAATGGTTGATCGCGTTAAAGCTCTAGAGAGAGCTAATAATAAAAGGATTGGAGAACAAAAATCTCATATGATTAAGAGAATTAGTGCTTCATAAAGTTAAGCACCATCAAAGAAATATAGAGATTTTGATTTTCAACTTTAAACCAAATATGAATTAGTTGTATTCTCCGCTAGGGAATAAAGCCAATCAGTTCAGATGGATTGAAAATTATAGTATTAAAGGAACTTTATCGTTCTGAAATAGAATAGTTTCTTTACAACATGGACAAGATAAAGTGGAAGAGATTGATGTTAATTGGAGAATATTAAAAGACCAAGGAATGGTTTAAGAATATGTATATCAGTGATCAGTTATAAGACAAAGGTAAATGAAATGGTTGAATTCGAACCAAAGGAATTATATTCTGATCAAGTGATAATGAAGGTTTGATAAGTGAAGGAAATAGCGAATGAATTATTTTGACTGGAAAGAATATATATATATATATGGATAGTTTGATGAATGTTTATGTTTTGATTAAAAGAAATAAGTTGAATAATAAAGTAGTGTGCTTGTGAATGTATTAAGGTTAAATGATTTGTATGTTTGAGGGAAACTAAGGATTGATATAAAGGTTAAAAATAATAAAGAAGGAAAAGTATAAATGATATGATAGGAATGTAAAAGCATAAGAAAAAAAAGGGTAATGAAAGGATTAAAGTAATGAAATGAAGATTATGATAGCACAAAAGATGTATTGAAGAGGTGATATGTGAAAAGGAATATTAGAATGGTAAATAGTATTGTGTATAAGCAAGAGTGTGTATATGATATGAGATTTGCATTATAGATGAAAAGAGTTAGCAATGGCTAAAAAAATTATGTGATGGAAATGTATTGAATTATAAGATATTGATATGTTATGATAACTAAATATGAAGTGAATCCGAATACATTATATGTCTTAATTATGTAATGTGATGTAGTGAAGGAGATAAGGATTTGAATGTTCAAGAGAATATAAAGAGTAATAGAAAAGTTTGAGAATGAGTATGTCAATGAACAATTTATAAAATAAAGGAAGTTATAATGTTTGATTTTGAAACAGGGGAATAATATTGTGTGTGAGTAAAAGTCCAAGTTTGAAAAGTTGAGTAAGATACCATTGAGGAAAATTTATGTGGAAAAATGTATATGACCAAGTTGATAAGAGTTGTACCCTAGATTAAAAAGTTAAGGATTGTGTTAAAAAATTGAATGTGCAACCAAATAATGTTAAAGGATTTCCACTATCCTAAAGTGGAAAAGTTAGATGAAGTAATTTAATTGCTATGCGGTTGAGCTAAAATATGGTAAACAAATGTTATAATAGGAATAATAGGAGATTCATTAATATGATTATTGTTTCGGAAAGAGTTTAAAGAAATATGTACACCAGTTATTATTTTATAAGCTATAAGAAGTTGAAAGGTTGAGTGTAAACAAAGGAAATTTTATGATACATGAGAATGAATGTGGATTTGATAAGTTAAGTAAACTGTTGTTGAGATAACTCTGATTGGAAAAAAAGGGTATATGATTAATTGATGAGGGCTTGTGCCCTAGATTGAACAGTTGTTATTGACTAATTGTAAGAGTAAAGGTGATAAAGTAATAAGATTGGAAGAAAAGATAAAACGAGTTAATCAAGTATGATATGGATCTGAATATGATTATGTATTTGGATCATATAGATATGATAAAGGCAAAGAGAAGAGTATTTACAAGTTTTAAAGAGAGCTTTGAAAAAAAATACAGGTACAAGAGATGGTGAAGAATATGATTCAGTATAAATAAAAAGGATTATCAAAGTTACGAAGATGCGATGAAAATCAGTAATCCTGGTTAAGTATGATAAAGGTTATATGGAAGTGTAAAGGATAAGTTCGATATAGAAATACAAGAAGTGTGTAAGGTGATGTGAAAAGATTGTTTAATTCCATAAAATATATGTTTAATCACATTTGAAGAAGATTTAAAGTTGTGTTTTTGGTCAAATGATGATGGAATAAAAGTTTTGTATTGTTATAAGATAATTATAGATTAATGAAGAAATAGATTGATTTATGATATGGAGTGAAGAGAATGAATGTTATTGTCTACGTGATGAGTGACATTGTATGAATTTTAGAAAGATCAAAGGAAAATGCAAAATCAAAGGAAAGAAAAGACAGAAATGGATGAGACTACCGGTTACTGTTTATATGATAAACGACAGTAGATGAATGAATAAGGGAAAAGTTAGGGGAAGAACTAAAGGAAGGAAAGATCAAATAAAGAAAACAACATGAGAGAATTAAAAGATATGTTCTTAACAAAGTGTGAAATAAAAAGTCGAGGACAAATTTTCTTAAAAGGAGGGGAGATTTGTATCATCCCAAACTACGGGTTAGTGACCAAATTATAAAATTTCAGAATTTGGTGATCAAAGTAGAATAGTTGAATAGTTAAATGATTTAATTGGGGATATTTCCTGAAAGTCGTTAGTAATTATCCAAAGAATTAAAGGAAAAAATGGTCATTTGTCATAAAAGATATTTTTTTATCTCTTTAAGAAGAGATAAACATGTTGGGGGAGAGTATCTGGAAAACTTTTCTTGTTCTTGCTCTCTTCTTTTCCAACGTGCTGAGCAAAGGTGAGTTTCTTTTTAGTTGATTATTTGTTGATTTTATGAGTTAGTTTTGATCATTAGATGATAACTAAACTTAAGTAAAGCTTAAGTTATCTTAAAATCAAAAGATAAAGGTGTTAGAGAAGATTAAAGATTTGGAGCTTTTGAGTGAAATCTTGAAATAGAGTTGATAAGTTGAATTTGAAGTTAAATTCGACTTGTCATCATCTTAATTAAGAGATATGAAGTGATAGAATTGAAATTAGAACATGTTGAAAATTTGGTATGATTATTGATTTCTATATGGAGAATAGAATTTTGAGGTTTAAGATGAAATAAATGGATATAAATTAGTTTAAGTATGTATATTTGAGCTAAGAATATAAAAGGGGATAAAATATGAAGAATTGAAGCAAAAATAGTGAATTTTTGTGTAATGAATAGTGATTTCTGGACTTGAACAAAATTTCCAGATTACGCAGGGGGTACAGATTCCCCCTAAATGAAAAATGGAATTTTGGTTCATTAAATCGGATTAAGTTATTAACATCAAGTCTAAGGTTTAGGCTTCTGATAGTTGTTTTGAAATGTTATATTTATGTAGATATTGAGCCTAAACAAGTTCCAGAATAATCAAAGGATTGGGATTGAATCAAAGCAAGGCTAAGGTGAGTGCAATTTAATTGTACTTGTGCTATCGAAAAACATTGGCTTGCGATGAGCCAGTGACAGAGTTACTATGGTAAGAAGTGACTCCTAAAGTGTTATATGATTCTTATGAGTGCATTTTAGTTTATAGGATTATAAGGAATTGGACTTGTGATAAGTCTATTTCCAATAGTTATAGTGTATAAAGTATTGCTTATAAGGATGTGAATGACATGAAATGTATGTATACTTGATTATATGAACTGATATAGTAAGAAGTGACTCCTAAAGTGTTATATGATTCTTATGAGTGCATTTTAGTTTATAGGATTATAAGGAATTGGACTTGTGATAAGTCTATTTCCAATAGTTATAGTGTATAGAGTATTGATTATAAGGATGTGAATACATGAAATGTATGTATACTTGATTATATGAACTGATATATGCTTATATGTGCTATGTGATTTATTTGATATGCCATATGTGGAAATAAAATATGAACTATAGGAAAGGATTATATGGGTATTGGAAAAGATGATTCAAAGTATATGTGGCATATATATATATATGAACATAGGTGGACAAGATATGACATACATATATGAATAAATGAAAAATGATATAACCATATGAAATGATATAAATGATTACATGTAATACGTGATTATATGCACTTGTGATATATGTTAAATGTCATGAGATAGATGTTTATACATACATGTGGTATGTGACAGAAGAGAAAGAACAAGTGATATGAAATGAACAAATGACAATGCCCATATTATATGATACGAGAGCTATAGGTATATGTGGCATGCCAAGAGTCGAGGGTTTCATAGGTCATTCGGGACAATACAATGGTCAGTTGGGATAATATAGTGGTCATTCGGGACAATACAATGGTCATTCGGGACAAATTTCATATGCCACTCAGTGGGACTTATACGAGCTGTGGTGACAGCATTAGTGCACAACCTCAATGTACTCACATACCTTCAGTTCTCAATAGTGTATATGGGCTAATAAAGAAATTAAATAAATATATTGAATGTGATATGTATATGTGATTTGTTATATGGAATAAATTACAGGATTCATGTATTGGTTATATGAAAGGATATATGTTTTTAGTTGTATGAACTGTATTACATGAATTATATGAGGTTAAATGTATTTCTTTATGAAATGATATATGATGGGTATAAATGATAAGTATATGATAATATGATAAAAGGTATTAATGATAATAATAGGATAATGACAAGGAAGAAGATAATTATATATGTACATGTGCGGATTTGATACATGAATAGAAATATGATGGTATATGTGCATGTATGCATTTTGATATATGAAATGTTTTATGGTTTTTATTACATGTTTTTATATGCCTCACTAAGTCATCGACTTAGCGTGTGATTATTTCACACGTAGGTTTGGAAAGCGAAAAGAGAAGTAAAGAGGAACAAGACATGTCAGTTCTCCTTATCTAAGATCAGATCAGAAATGTGAATCGAATTACATGCATTTTGTTAGAAAGAATTTAGTTGGCATGTAATAATATAAAAGATTTGAATCTGATACGTTTTAATCGGTTTTGTAAAATAATATGATTGAATTTTGTAATGTTTTAAAGGTGTATATATAAATGGAAATTTTATACGAATGAAAACTTTGATTTTTATAAATTTATACTTATTTTACGGAAGTACTGTAGCAGTACTGTAGCAGGTTATCGATTCCCTGTAGCAGGGGAATCGGTTCCCCTCTTTGAATATGGAAAATTTTAACATTCAGGTACTGTAGCAGGTACTGTTAATCACTATTTATTATTGTTCATACGGCTCTGTTCATATGTATTTTACTGTTCATAAATACATTTTTGATTGTAAATTTTATACAAAACACAATTCAACAATATAAGATCATATTTTCTTAAAATGAGTTCAAATGTTCAGTTATTTTGTAAGAAAAAGGTTTTGAAAAGTCAATGTGACATCTTAGACTCGTATTCGGGTTGGATAGGGGTTGCGGTGTTATAGTAAAAGCGATGCCTTCATGGGAATTTACTCTCTGTATGGGCCTAGAAAGTAACCTTCGGGATTCATATACCTTATGTTTTCGTGTGAATTTATTCTCCGTACAGACATAAGGGAGTGTATCCTCTCGAGTTTAACTCAGTCCACATGAGCCTGTGATGGGTTTAGGACTGAGGGTCAGCCAAACCTAATGGGGCACTAGCAAGAAGAACTCAGGTACCTATTTTAGAACCAAATTGGGATACTGTAAGGAATTAGAGCCCACCCCAAAAACTTCATTCAAAACCTAAGATGTCTGATTTATTTTATGCTTTAGTTTTAATGCTCAAAGCATGCGTATTAGAAATATATGTGGTTAGGATTTGTTCAAAGAAAATAGCATGCGGGATAGAGATCATGTATGGGTAGGAATAAAAGGCATGTGGGGTAAAAATCATGCGAGGAAGGAATTTTTATTATTGTTTTGATTATTATTACTATTTTACTAACTTGTTTCCTTTCATTTTTGTTTTATTTTTTTTTTCATTAGCATCATTTAAAGAGGTGTTGATTCACAAAGTGTTTGTTAAAACTTAAACAGTTTGCATTAATGGATAAAGGGGTTACAATGCAAGCGTCAAAAATTTAGAAGCACGATTATAGTAAAAAAAGACTCAGAAGGAAAAATGGGACAGTTTGCAAGATAAATATGTGTCAGATCTGGCTGGCTACACTTCCATTAGCCTCAAACAGAATGATACTCAGGAGTTGCGGAACATTTGGGACAATTGGAAAACTGACAGAAAATAGAAGTTTTGCCAGCAATATGGTGATATCGCACACTTGTTTTATGTCAATATAGATGAACCTCTAATTAAAGCGTTAGTGCAATTTTAGAATCTGGGATTCAGCTACTTTACATTCAACCAAGAAGACATAGTACCCACAATTGAAGAGTACACTACCTGTTACATTACGAATGAATCAAATGGATCGGGTCTTTATCAAATACATCAAAAGTCAATATTTCAAGAATGGGTTGGCAAAGGTCGCAGGAGTTGATGAAAATGGGTAACTGACTGGATTCAACACAAAGAAAAAGGAGAAAGAATTGCTTTGACTCATATCAAGCAATTAATGAAGAATCATTTTGATGAATGAAGGTGATCGATCTTTTTGCATTGGGAATCTATGGCTTGGTTATCTTCCAAAAAACTTTAGGATACATTGAGGTAGCTGAGGTGGAATTGTTCGAACAATTGCCTAAGCAAGTGAACCCTGCACTAGCAATCCTAGCTGAAACTTTCCGCTCACTAAACCATTATAGAAGGACTGGTGGGGGACGTTTTATAGGATGTACACAGTTACTTAAGGTTTGGATACATAGTCATTTTTGGAAAACTGAGGAGATTTCTTATCGCCAGCTCAGTATGACATATTCACATTTGGAGGAATTCCTTACACAAAAATGGTGAGAATCTGATCTAAATGAGAAATAGGTAAAGGTATTATTGCACCTCCAGGACAAAGACATCGTATGGAGAGCCCCTTGGCTGACTCACAGTGATATTGTTTATCGATGTAGAGATTCAATAATAGTAATGTTACTCGAGCTGTGGGGAATGGGTTTGTTATTCTCCACTTTTAGCAGTTCGACAGTATGGGGCACGTCAGTTTGTTCCAGTCACACATGAGATATCCGTATCTGAGTTAGCATATCATGAAGATAATTACAAAAAGAAAGTCAAAGATATAACTGACTCAGGAATATGATATTTCGTATAGATATTGTGACTGCCAAAGACATGCTTACTCCAGACTATATGGAATGGCATCTTAAACTAGTTCCATCTGAGATGGAAATAAAAAATAAGGAATTTGAAACTAAAAAAGAGTAACTTAAGCAAAGATTCTCGAGAGAGCTAGAAGTTGAAAAGTTTTAGTGGAAGCTGGACGCTGATACTCAAAAAGACCGAGTAGACATATTAGAAAATGAATAGAAGAAAGTCTGCTTTGAGTTAGAAAAATTGAGAAAAGGATATCAAAAACATGTTCAAAAAAATACCAGCTTGAAAAGATCTTCTGAACATTGGAAAGATGAAGCTGGAAGCCTAAAAAGGAAATTTGAAGGACATTATGACAGTGAAGAACTGAAAAACCAGTTAAGGGCTTCCCAAAGATAGTTATCAGAAAGTCAGCACCAAATCAAGCGGTTGAAGACCAATGTAATTGATCTAGAAAAGTCCATTCAAAGGCAACATAAACAGGATGGAAAAATTATAGTTGAACTGGAGGTCATCGTGGACAAATTCAAGAAGCATGCAAATGAACTCCAAATAGTTCCCTTTGATGGAGGGCATCTGTGGCGTTTTTGTTGGGAGCAGGCTCAGTAAAAGGTAAAAGCTAGAGATATAATCATTCAGGACTTTCTAGAGCAGGTATAGAAAACAACTCGTCACTTGTATGGTTTAGCAAGAGAAGGCGAGGTGGTTCGACAAGGTATTCAGCCAGTGACAGAAGAAGTAAGAAGACTTGTCAACTTATTAGAAGCCGTTTGGGATCTAGAAGATCTATCTAGAATGTACCTTTGAATTGTTTTTGGTCTTTTAGAAATAACACTTTTGTCCCAATAAAGACTATTTATAATAGCATACACGTTTTGGATCAATGCCTCAGAAATTACATATATCTTGCATTTTTTCATATTTTGCATTTTCATTTCTTCACATTCAAATTAACTAAAAGAAAATGACTCATCAAAAAAAGGAACAAGCACTGGACACACTTCATCAAGTACTGGACACACCTCATCCTCACAATACCTGCACAAATAAAAAGAAGATGAAAGCAAGGACTGCTCAGCTTGAAGAAAACATGCTGAGACTGCAAAAGGAGCTTGAGGAGAAAATAAGTCAGAATCAATAAAATTCCTTTGATTCCATCACTAGGAACCAAGATTCATTGGTTAACCAGATTGTTACAAGGTTGTCTGGCCTGAATCAAATGAATGCTCCTAGGGAAGGGGCATCTGAAAGGGTGGTTGTACCACATACTCCACAATTGGTTATTTAACCTGGAATCTTGCCAATACTTCAAGGGGATTTTTTTGCAGCAAAAACACAAGCCTCAGTAACCAACCCTCAAAATAATCCGAATGATTACCGTATTTTGAATTTTGATGAGGAGCAAAGCAAAGAAAATGGAGGAAAAGATCATGCATTTGGAAGACCAAATGAAGACAATTAAAGGAGAATACAACTATTATGGAGTCGATGCTTTAGAATTAAGTTTAGTCCCACATTTAATTCTTCCTCCCAAGTTTAAAATCCCAGATTTCAAAAAGTTCGATGGGAACAGTTGCCCCTCGGCTCACATTACTATGTTTTGTCGAAAGATGATAGGGTATGTCAGAAATTACCAGTTCATGATCCAATGCTTCTAGGAGAGTTTGGTAGGTTCAGTTATTTGGTGGTTCAATCAACTGAACTATTCTCACATCAGGACATGGAAAGATCTTGCCAAGTATTCCTTGGAGCTGTCGACACACATTTTCATCCGACTTTAGTACATAATATTTATATATTAATTTATACTATTATTATAGTATATAGTGTATATGTATTATATTACATAATATGTACATACTATATTATATACTATAATTATATAGCATATATTATACATATTAATTTATTTTTCATTTCATTTACAAAATCAAGCCCTAAGCCCAAATACACATGTTACACATTTAAACCCAGCAACCCAAGTACAAATGAAGCCCCATAGACTCGGATCCAGTCCAGAACCGACCAGAGATCCAGACCCAGTGACAACCTGACTCGAACCGGTCCATCACGAGGGTTATGATTGCTCTTCTTTTGCCCTAGCTGCCAGTAGCATCCACCGTTGGATCTAGATGAGATCCAATGGTCCACAATAGATCTGGGCTAGGCTTTTACCCTTTCCCTTTGGCGCCGCACATCAGGGACCATCATATCAACCCACCATCTAACGGTCGAGATGACTTGGAGAAGTTGTTCATCCCTCACCTGTCCTTGCCGCATCTAACAACCCCATGCACCGAAATCCTCGACACCAAGTCAAAGAAAAAGAAAATAGTTTAGTGGGACTCTAAAACCGAAACATTTGAGTCCAAATAGGATTCTAAATCTATATAAAAATAGCCAATCTCAGGGCTATAAATCGATGTAAAATCATAATAACACATACTAGAAAATATACGAAAGAAATACAAGGCAATCAGTGCAAGAAATTTTATAAACTTTCGAAAGTGGAATCGAAATAAAAAAGATATCTTTTTTTACCTCGTTAGGTTTTTGGTTTTTGCATGTAGCTTTTTTTCTTTTTTTTCTTTTTTTTCCTCTTTTTTTTGGGTTCGAAACGCCGATGAACATGGGGCAGGGTTTTGAGATTTTCAATCTCAGATCTAGCCCTCCCCGAGGCTATTTTGCAAAAAATATGTTTGTTTTTGAAAAGGGGAGGTAAAGATCTTTTGAAACATGTAAAAAAATTATGACCACCACCGATGAACGACGGTCGGCGAGGCGGTGGCTGGTCGATTTTTGGGTTTTAAGGCGGTGTTCTTTATCAGATGAAGAACATCAAGAATATTTCAAAGAATTTTCTAGGGCTCATTTTGATCGGTTTTGAGGCTAAGGGGAAAAATGAAATGTATTATAGGTTTTTAGTATTTATTCCAAACCCGTGAGACCTGATCCGACCCCCCTCTAGGATCCGCGTGTTTTTGTGAAACAAGGGGGAATTACAGTTTCGATCCCCCATTTTTTAAAACTTTCATTTGGCCCCAAAATCGATTTTAATCATGAATTCCTCTTAAAACTGACCTTCAATTTTGATTTTCTTATAATTTAGCCCTTTTACTATTATTATTATTATTATTATTATTATATTATTATTATTTATTTTTCATTTTTCATTTTTTATTTTTTTTACTATTTTCTCTTTTTGGTTTCTTTTTATTATCTTTTTCTCCTAAAGTTTTTTTATTTGTTTTTTTTACCTAACATTCTTATGTGTATATATATATATATATGTATTTTTTCGTTATTGTTTTTCCTTTTTTATTTTTTTACTTTATTTATTAAATACTACATTTTACTATATATATTGTTTTTTTCTTTTTTGTTCGTGTTTTTATTTAATTCCATTATTTGTTTTATTCCTTATTTTTATTTTTTATTTTGTCTTATTTTGTTTTATTTGTTTCGTTTTTTTTATTTTTCCTTTTTTTTGAGATTAGTCTTTTATTATTTTTATTTTTTCAATGATTTAGCTTTTTTAGGGAATTTTTTATGTTTTTTATTTCACTTCTTTATTTGAGAAATCGTATACATTTAATCTTACAAATAGTATTTAGCATAACAATTTAATATATATATCTTCTTTTGATATTCGCATTTTGCTTTGTCTAATACTTTTCTTGACATTTTTAAGGGTACGTTTTTAAATCTATTGAAGGTAAGTAGTTTGGATCAATTTTTACCTTTTAATTTAACCTTCAATTTTCTTAATTAAGACAACTAAAAATTAATTAGTACCGAAAGGGCAGTTCAAGGGTGCTTATCCTTCATTGACTGTAACCGACTCCCGTATCTGACATATCTTTGGTAAGATGCAGATCAGGTAAGATGGTGTCCGATCAACCTAAGTTTTTTTAAAATTGATCAGTGGTGACTCTAACCATTCTATTCAAGTCGAAGCTCGATTCCGGGCCCACGCGAAAGACGGTCGCAACCGCTTGGCGACTCTGCTGGGGACAGGTAAGTGAGTCAAGCTAAGGTTAATTTTCAGTTGTCTTCTTAAGTGAAAAGGGTAAGTTTAAATTTTATGGTAACTTTTTCGATCCTTATTACTTACTTTTGATTATCTTTTGAAATAAATAGTTGTACTGACGATTTTTTCAATGGTTTTAGCTTATCAAACTTTTTTCCATCTAAGGCTTTATACCCGAGCTTCAAACTCATTTTTTAAGTAGCGGTGAAAATGACGCTTTCGTGAGAATTTATTATCCGTATGGGCCTAGCAAGTAACCTTCGAGATTCATATACCTTATGTATTCATGTGAATTTATTCTCCATATGGGCATAAGGGAATGTATCCTCTCGAGTTTAACTTAGTCCACATAAGCTTGTAATGGGCTGAAGACTAAGGGTTTGGCAAGCCTGATGGAGCACCGACAAGGAGAACTCGGGTACATTTTTTTTAGAACTTAAACCAGGAGACTACAGGGAATTAGAGCCTACCCTGAAACCTCATTTCAAAACCTAGGATGTTCTTTTACCCATGTAGATTGTTTTTTCATTTTTACTTTCATCATTTATATTTTTATCTTGCTAACATTTTTCTTTCGTGTTTGTCTTTTTAGCATTTGCATCATAAAAAGAGGTCATTAATCCATAAAAAGGTGTTAGTTACACACAAATAATCTGCATTAATGGACAAAGGTGTTGTAATGCAAGATGTAAAAAACGCCGAGGTACGACTATAGTCCAAAAAGACTCAGAGAGAAAAGGGAGACAGTCTGCAAGGAAGCTATGTGTCAGAACTGGTTAGTGTTGAAAACATTTTGATATTTCAATATAACAAATTAAGTTAAATGGATTTTAAGATTTTCCAAAACGATTTTCTAAGTATATTCGATATAATTATTCGAATATCAAAATATTACTCCAAATCTTTCAAATGTCATTTTTAATCCTTACTAAAGTGTAAAATTAAGTTTTAATCTTAAAATAATTTCAAAACGATTTTACAAAATATTTTGAACCATCTCAAAGCCAAAAATTTCAGATTGCTCAGAGGGAACCGATTCCCCCTGAATGGTTTGGCACCGAGAATTCCAGTATACTCAGAGGGAACCGATTCCCCCTGTTTAACGGTCGAAATATTTGACTTTTACACTTAGGGAACCGATTCCCCTTAAGGGGTACCGATTCCCCCACTCTCCAAACTGTTTTATTAATTGATTTCACACTAAAACGGCTATATTATCTTCATTAATGATCCCCAACGTTCAGAACTAATTCAAAGTGTATTTAAGAAAGCTTAGAAGCCATTGATCAATAACAAGAAACATCAAGCAACTAGAATCAAGAGAGAATCAAAGAGAAAGCATCAAACCTCAAGTTTGAGCTTTTTAAGCCTATTTTTCATTCAATATTCATTTTGTTTTCAAGAACTCTTATTGTGCTCAATTGTATTCATTCTTGAGTGTTCTTTTCTTTGTTCTAGAATTGTGCAAACAATCTACCTTGTGAGGATTTCCTTGTAAGTTTGCAAATTTGTATTGTTCTCTTTGGGAGAGAGTGTTCTCAAGAATTTAGGGTATAATTCTTGAGGGTTTGTAAGGTTACTCTTTGTCCTCAAAAGAAAGACAAATTAGTGAATTTGTGGAAAATCCTTAGTGTGGATAGCTAAGGTAGTGGACGTAGACTTTGGTTGAGAAAGTCGAACCACTTGAAATCGCTGTGCTATTTCTTTCAATTTTCTGTAAAAGCTTTCACCGAAATTTTTATTGCCAATTCACCCCCTCTTGGCCGATTCCTTCAATTGATTAACTCAATAATTGGCATCAGAGCCTAACTCATTTGAAGGTTTAATCGCTTCTTGAGTCGATTCGGGAATAGTTATATCGATAATCAAAGTCAATGGCCTCTACTTCAAACTTCGACTCTGGTCTCGATTCGATGCCCGTCAACAAGCCTCATTTTTTAATGGGGCTAATTATGCCTATTGGAAAAATAAGATGAAGTACTTCATTCAAGCAAGTGACATGGGAGCATGGAATGTCGTAGAAGAATGATACTTCAAGCCTCTCACTCATCCAAGATTATGGAGTGAAGGAGAGACAAAAATGTTCCAGCTCAACTCCAAAGCCATCCATATCATATTTTGTGCTCTTGGACTAGATGAATACGGAAGAGTTTCATCTTGAACAACCGCCAAAGAAATATGGGACAAACTTCAAGTCACTCATTAAGGTACCGATGAGGTAAAGAAATCTAAAATTAGTATTCTAACGCATAGCTTTGAAAATTTCAGGATGAAACCAAATGAAGATATCAAAGCTATGACAGATAGATTCTCAACAATTGTCAATGGTCTCAAATCATATGGAGAGATCATTTCAAATGAAAAGCTTGTGAGGAAGTTAGTCTACTCCATCCCAAAATCGTGGCAATCAAAGAAGACGGCAATCATAGAGTCTAAGGATCTAACATCCTTAACTCTTGAAGAGCTAATCGGTTCACTCCTCACTCATGAAATGATGCTTGAAGATGAGGTGGACCTTGATAAGATTGAAGAGACACCAAAGGAGAAGGAGAAGAAGAAAAATATTGGAGTTTCTCTCAAATCCACAAAAAATGAGAGTGATTCGGATGAAGATGACGATGACGATGACGAGGAAATGGCATTGTTTGCCAAACGGTTTAGAAAAATGATGAGACCTTACCGAGGAAGAAAATTCAAACGAAATGAAGGCCTCAAAAATGAACCAAAAGAGAAGGACCCGATCATTTGCTATGAATACAAAAAGCCGAGGCATGTCAAATATGATTGCCCACAACTGAAGAGAAAGGGTCAATCAAAGAATAAGCACAAGGCTCATGTGGCTACATGGAGCGATGAAGAAGGTTCCGATGAAGAGGAACAAGAAGTAGCAAACTTGTGCTTGATGGCATTCGGGGAAGATTCTAAGGTAACCTCTAACTCATCTGATTTTGATGATTAATCCTATGATGAGTTATTAGAGGAATATAATGGGTTGGCTACGGATTATGAGAAATTATTTTTAAAATAAAAAAAATGATGTTTCAAAATTAAAAATTGAAAATAAACTCATATCCAAAACCAACAACGATCTTGAAAGTAAAATCAACGATTTGCAAATCAAACTAGAAGAGTTTGAAAAGGAAATTTTGGATTTGCAAAATTTACTTTCAAAGGTCAATGATGATCATTAAAAGAAAATTGATGATCTTAAAACTTCTTTTGATAAAGTTGGAACAAAACGTTTTGAAAATGGAGAAAATTCAAAATCCAACTTTGTTAGAAAAAGTTTTAAAAACTACAATCATAGAGGTCCCCAAAGAACCTCTAATGGAAAAATCGTTAGAAGTATATAGGTTCCTAAAGAGCTCATTACTACTAAAGATAAGGATATCCTACACAAATGGATACCTAAGGGGACTAGGATTTTGGAAACTAATGAATATGGACCCAAAAGAATTTGGGTACCAAAAATTAGAAATTAATCTATGTTTGTAGGAAAAGGAGCATTGCTACAAGGCACGGGAAACAAATCCAAATTCATGATACCTTGATAGTGGATGCTCAAGACACATGACCGGAGACAAAAATCGGTTCATTGAGCTTAACGCCATAAATGGAGGAGAAGTGATTTTTGGTGATGATTCAAAAGGTCACATTGAAAGTATTGGTACTATTGGTAATACCTCTTCCATACAAATTAAGAATGTTTTTATATGTGAATGGATTAAAGCATAATCTATTGAGTATTAGTCAATTTTGTGATAAGGTATTCAATGTCATGTTTAATATTAATGGTTGTAAAGTCATTGACATTGCATCTAATCGGATTATGCTTGTTGGTCATAGAATAGGAAACATATACATGGTGCACTTAGATTCTATTGATATGACTAATTTGTGCCTAGTTGCTAAGGATGACCATGATAGTTGGTTATGGCATAGGAGACTAGGACATGATAGTATGAGTGTTTTGCAACGGCTAATTCAAGGTGATTTAGTTCGAGGGTTGCCTAAGCTTAAATTTGATAATGATAAAATCTGTGATGCTTGTGCTAAAGGAAAAAAAAAAGCGAGTTTCTTTTAAATCCATTAATGACGTATCAACTAGTAGAGTATTACAATTGATCCATATAGATCTTTTTGGGACAACTAGGACTACTAGCTTGGGTGGAAAACAATATGCATTTGTCTTGGTAGATGACTATTCTAGATATACTTGGGTTCTATTCTTATGTACTAAAGATGAAGCATTAGAAAAATTCATCACATTTTCAAAAGTAATCCAAAACGATAAAGGTTACTCTATAACTAGTGTTAGGAGTGATCATGGCACTGAATTTGAAAATCTTGGATTTATTGAGTTTTGTAATTCTAATGGTATTAGTCACAATTTTTCAGCACCTAGAACCCCTCAACAAAATGGAGTTGTTGAGAGGAAAAATTGAACTTTAGAAGAAATGGCTAGAACCATGCTTTGTGAAAATAATTTGCCAAAATATTTTTGGGCGGAAGCCACAAATACCGCTTGTTATGTTGTAAATCGAGTAATGATTAGTCCAATTTTAAAGAAAACTCCATATGAAATTTTCAAAAATAAAAAGCCTAATATTAGCTATTTTCATCCTTTTGGATGTAAATGTTTTGTTTTGAACAACGGTAAAGAAAACCTTGGCAAATTTGATGCTAAAAGTGATGAAGGAATTTTTCTGGGTTATTCCTTAAATTCTAAAGCTTATCGAGTATTTAATAAAAGAACTTTAGTTGTAGAAGAGTCTATACATGTTGTTTTCGATGATAATCCCCTTCCGATGAAGGATTCTTGTGTTAACGATGATGTAGGGATTATAAATATAAATGACGTTAGACATAACGTTGGAGAATCATCATCAAAGGAAGAAATGAAAGATGAGGAACTCATGATCCCCTCGAGAATCCAACCATTGAAGAAAGGGAAGTATCTTATCCAAGAGAGTACAACTATGTCAAGGATGGTGAGATTATAGGTGATCCATCAAAAGGGGTAACAACTCGATCTTCTCTTAGAAATATTTGTAATTATGTTGCATTCATTTCATGCATAGAGCCTAAGAATATTAAAGAAGCATTAAATAATGAACAGTGGATTATGGCTATGCAAGAAGAATTAATTCAATTTGAGAGAAGTAAAGTATGGACATTAGTTGAAAGGCCTAGTAATAAATCTACTGTAGGTACTAGATGGGTATTTAGGAATAATCTTGATGAGAGTGATAATATAGTGAGAAACAAAAGCCTGACTTGTTGCTCAAGGGTATACTCAAGAAGAGGGCATAGACTATGATGAAACATATGCTCCCGTAGCTAGGATGGAAGCAATTAGAATGTTATTAGCATTTGCATGTTTTCATGAATTTAAATTATATCAAGTGGATGTTAAAAGTGCATTTTTAAATGGTTTTATAAAGGAAGAAGTGTATGTGGAACAACCTCTAGGTTTTGAAGATTCAAAATTTTCGGATCATGTTCTTAAATTGACAAAAGCACTTTATGGTTTAAAACAAGCTCCTAGAGCTTGGTAAGAAAGATTGTCAAATTTTTTAATTGAAAAAGGTTTTTCAAAAGGAAAGGTTGACACTACATTGTTTTTAAAACATAAAGGTAAAGATTTATTAGTAGTTCAAATTTATGTTGATGATATAATATTTGGTTCTACTAATGATGTTCTTTGCCAAGAATTTTCTAAGCTAATGCAAAGTGAACTTGAAATGAGCATGATGGGGGAGCTCTCATTTTTCTTGGGACTCCAAATCAAGCAAAGAAAAGATGACATCTTCATCAATCAAGCTAAATACGTCAAAGACATGCTCAAAAAGTTTGGACTGGAAAATGGCAAACCGCATGACACTCCAATGAGCTCTTCAAACAAAGCTTGACTTAGATGAAGAAGGTAAATGTGTAGATGTTAAATATATAGGTCAATGGTGGTGGATGGCTTACTTCTATGCCCTAGGAATCACATTTACTAGCAGAGAATCTTTAGATACCTTAAGGACACTCCTAGTTTAGGACTTTGGTATCCTAGAGACTCTAGCTTTAGCTTGCATGCTTTTTCTAATGCGATTATGGAGGATAATGCGGATTATGGAGGATGCAAATTAGATAGGAAAAGCACCTCCGGTACTTGCCAATTCCTTGGAAATATGCTGATTTCTTGGTTTTCAATGAAACAAAATTGTGTTGCATTATCTACCACTGAAGTCGAATACATTTCAGTTGGTAGTTGTTGGGCACAAGTTTTATTGATGAAACAACAACTTTTTGATTATGGAATTGAAGTTGGTACCATTCCTATCAAGTGTGACAATACTAGTGCTATTTGTCTCACTAAAAATCCCATCCAACACTCTAGAACTAAGCACATTGAAATAAGACAACACTTCATTAGAGACCATGCCACTAAGGAAGATGTAGTTCTAGAATTTGTTGATACTTTGCACCAATTAGCGGATATATTTACAAAACCTTTAGACAAGGAAAGATTTTGGACACTTAGAGAGAATTAGGTTTGACCAACCTATCTTCACTTAGTGTTTAAAATAATTTTAGCAATTTTAAAGACCAAATGAAAAATGCTTAAAATAGTAATTTTTGATTGCATTCATTGCTATTAGTTAGGGGAGTTTATGATTCTTGATGAAAAATTAATTTTATGTTCAAATATCGTTTAAGGATTAATTTAATTGTTTGAACATGATTAATTTTCAATATATGAGTTGCCAATACCACTAGAGAAAATTAATTTAGCATTTTGTGTTTTTAAAATCGGATTTTAGCATTTTGGTGCAGAGGGAATCGATACCCCCATGAGGGAACCGATTCCCCCTTTGAAGGGGATCCGATTCCCCCTAGGGGAATCGATACCCCCTGAGGGTTCTGGTTATATCACTCCCAGAACTCTTTCTTTGCCTCAAACACTCTTCTCACCTTATTCACGCCATTCTCCTCTCCACTATCACCCTATATCTCCATTTTGCCTCAAATCAACGATTTTAATCGAAATTCACTTCAAATATCATCTTCTAAACCTGCTAGCATTATTAAAATCCTGCAAACAACATCAAAATCCACTCAATCTCATCTTTCAAGGTAAATTTTTCTAAACTCTCTATTTCATTGATTTTAAACATAGGACTAGTTTTAATTAGTTCTAGATAGAAATAGTGATCGTGCATTGATTGTTTAGTAATTAGAAATTAGATATTACAACTAATTTCATAAAAAACACAAGAATTTTCCAAAAAATTTTGAAATTTTTGAAATAAAAAAATGTGTTTTTCAAATTATTGTGTTTTAATTGAATTATGTTGTTGTTATGAAAACTATACATATATTGTTTTTCAAAATCTTATTTTTTAATATTTTTCAAAAACTTTGCCCATTAGGATTGATTTAGAGAACCTTGAAATATTAAGGACTCAATTGAGTTTTGGGATTGATTGAATTGCATACATGTGTTTTCTAAATTGCAGGTTATCTATCTATTTCGATTTCCTAAACCATGTCCAATCCTAAACGTGCTAGATCATCATCTAGTCGCTCACACCATCAACCAAATCCACCTCCAAATCCTCCTCTTATTCCTGAAATTCCAATTCCTAATCCTAATCCAGTTGATCCAAATTTAACTATCCAAAATTCATGCTTCAATCATCCTGGTCCCAGAAATCATCGTTTTTGGTATTATCAATATTTCGACTCTTACAAAATTAGAGAAGAACGTATCCCTTCTCGTCAAGCTATGTTAGATATTAATTTTAAATATCTTCCTCTTTTACAAGAGTGGAAATTCGATAAACTTTGTGACCTTGAACCTATAGTTTACCATCAACTTGTTCGAATCTTTTATTCTAATGTCGTTTGTGTAAATAACCGAGCTCAAATTGAAACCATAGAAGTTCGTTCCTACCTCCTAGGGCAATTCTTACATATTAACTCGGCTTAAATAGCCAAGGCATTAGGATTAGATAGCGATGGTATTTCAAATGAAAAATAAATTTTAGGTTCTCGTTATAAAAGAAGGGATAGTGCGAGTGTCTTAGACCTTCATGAACGTTTTCTTCACCTAATGATTTCTTGGTGGTTTCGATCATCCGGAGGTCGTTATTCTTACTCTTAGAGCCTTGGATCTTTGGTGGTTACATTGTTTCGAAAACAGTATTAAAATTAACCTACCTCAGATAATTTTTTGCTGAAATTGTTGAAACCGTAAATCTTGTTCTTAACAAGAAACTTTGTTCATCTCTAGTTTACGGTTGCATTTTGAGTAATCTATTTTCTAAAGCCGGGCTTAGAGTAGGTCTAGATGCCTCATTTCCTCTAAAGAAACAAATTAATCTTCTTTCCTTAACGAGAGCGGGATGGATAAAGGATAAGGAAAATGGTGAATGGGTTCGATCTTCTGAAAATACTCCGGGAGCTAGGTCTTCACGAGCTCCACCAGAAGCTGACGATGATCCCGAGCTTGAACAATTAATGCGAGACATCGATGAAGCCAAAGATGAGCCTGAACAGCCCGAGGAGCAACCCGAGGAGCAAGCACAACAAACGCATCAAATGCCTCCATATTTTCAATCTTTTATGGAGACATTCGATTTCCAATATGCTACCATGGATTCGCGCTTACTTTCTATAGAGTCCCATTATCCACAATGGGAGCTCAACAATTAGAAATTCTGAGAGATACGCACAAACAACGCTTCGATGAATGAACGTATTGATGCACTCTCACATGAGATGACTGCTATGCGAGCTCATTTTCCTCCTTTGTGATCTTAGCATCTTAAAAAATATAATTGGCTAAATGATTTGAAAACCTTGTTTAAATCTTTTAAAATGTCTTTTTGATTTAACAAAAAGGGGGAGAAGTGTTTAGTGTTTTAAATGGGAGAAGTGTTAAAGTAAGGGGGAGTAATTTCAAAATCTTAAAATTACTAAAATATTTTGTTATATCAAAAAGGGGGAGATTGTTGAAAACATTTTGATATTTCGATAACAAATTAAGTTAAATGATTTTAAGATTTTCCAAAAAGATTTTCTAAGTATTCGATATAATTATTTGAATATCAAAATATTACTCCAAATCTTTAAAATGTCATTTTTAATCTACTCAAGTGTAAAATTAAGTTTATCTAAATAATTTCAAAACGATTTTACAAAATATTTCGAACCATCTCAAAGCCAAAAATTCCAGATTTCTCAAAGGGAACCAATTCCCCCCCAAGGGGGTATCGATTCCCCCTGAATGGTTTGGCTCTGAGAATTCCAGTATGCTCAGAGGGAACCGATTCCCCCCAGGGGGTACCGATTCCCCCTGTTTAACGGTCGAAATATTTGAATTTTACACTTAGGGAACTGATTCCCCTTAAGGGGTACCGATTCCCCCAACGCTCCAAACTGTTTTATTAATTGATTTCACACTAAAATGGCTATATTATCTTCATTAATGATCCCCAATGTTCAGAAGTGATTCAAGGTGTATTTAAGGAAGCTTAGAAGCCATTGATCAATAACAAGAAACATCAATCAACTAGAATCAAGAGAGAATCAAAGAAAAGCACAACCTCAAGTTTGAGCATTTCAAGCCTATTTTTCATTCAATATTCATTTTGCTTTCAAGAACACTTATTGTGCTTAATTGTATTCATTCTTGAGTGTTCTTTTCTTTGTTCTAGAATTGTGCAAACAATCTACCTTGTGAGGATTTCCTTGTAAGTTGCAAATTTGTATTGTTTCTCTTGGGAGAGAGTGTTCTCAAGAATTTGGGGTATAATTCTTGAGGGTTTGTAAGGTTACTCTTTGTCCTCAAAAGAAAGACAAATTAGTGAATTTGTGGAAAATCCTTAGTGTGGATAGCTAAGGTAGTGGACGTAGACTTTGGTTGAGAAAGTCGAACCACTCGAAATCGCTGTGCAATTTCTTTCAATTTTCTGCAAAAGCTTTCACCGAAATTTTTATTGCCAATTCACCCCCCTCTTGGCCGATTCCGTCAATCGATTAACTCAACAGTTAGCTATACCTCTGTCAGCCTAAAGCAGAATGATATCCAAGAGCTATGGAGTATTTGGGATAGTTGGAAGGGTGACCGGATGTGGAAGTTCAGCCAGCGGTATGGTTATATTGCAATCATACTCTATGTCAAGACTGATGAGCCCTTAATCAGAGCCTTGGTACTATTCTGGAATTCGGGGTATAATTGTTTCACCTTTAACTAGGAGGACATGGTGCTCATAATCGAAGAGTATACCAAATTGTTGCATAGCGAGGGAATCAGAATGGATCAGCCTACATCAAGCACATCAAAAGTCAGCCTTTCATGAACGGGTTGGCAAAAGTTGTAGAGTAGATGAGAAATGGGTAAATGACCGGATTCAACGCAAAGGCAGTGAGGAAGGATTTCCTTGGGCCGACATCAAGCAACTGATGAAGAATCACCCCGATGAATAGAAGGTGATAGATATTTTCGCGCTAGGGATTTATAGTTTGGTAATCTTCCCGAAAACTTTGGGGTTCATTAAGGCATCTGTGGTGGAATTGTTTGAACAACTCCCTCGGTGGGTAAATTCAGCACTAGAAATTTTAGCTGAGACCTTTCGCTCTCTCTACCACTGCAGGAAGACTGGCGGAGGAAGATTCATAGGGTGTGCTCAGCTTCTCCAAGTTTGGATCTACAGTAATTTCTGGAAGACTAACGGGATTGCTTATCACCGATTCAACACAACTTATTCATCTTTGGGGGAATTTCTTACTCTGAAATGGCATGAAGGTGCCTCAAAAGAAAAGTGGATGAAAGTATTCACACATCTTCAGGACAGAGATATTGCTTGGAGATCTATTGGTTGACCCACAGTGATATTCTCTTCCGATGTGGGGATTCAGACACTATGACATTAATTGGATTATGGGGAGGTGTTGGATATTCTCCACTTTTGGCACACCGACAGTATGGAGCACACCAATTTGTCCTAGTAACGTATGAAATATCGAGATCAGAATTTGTATACCATGGGGACAACTACAAGAAAAAGGTCAAGGAAGTAGTTGAGGCATGGAAAAAAGTATTCTGAATGGATGTCGTGGCTACCAATGACATGCTTACTCTGGACCATCTGGAGTGACGACAGTTAAGGAAAAATGATAACATCCCCGTGCCCGATCATGAGGACACCCAGACCATAGAAGAACATCTTAAGCCTGTTCCTTCTGAGATGGAAATAGCAAGAGAATAATTTGAAGCTGTATAAAATAAGCTGAAACAGAAGGTGAGGGAATTGGAGGCTGAAAGATACTAGTGGAAATTAGATGTCGATACTTATAAGGATCGGGCAGACAAGTTAGAGAAGAAACAGAAGAAAGTCTATTTTGAGCTCGAGGACCTGAGGAAAGGGTACCAATAACAAGTCCAGAGCAACTCCAATCTGAAACGATTTCTGAGTACTGGAAAGGCGAAGCTAGTAGTCTGAAAAGGAAGATTGAAGGGAAAGATGAAAGAGAGACTCTAAAAGAACAGCTAAAGACTGCTCAAAGGCGTTTTATATATAACCTATATTAAAACAAGTGTTTAAGAATCCAGGTAGCAGATTTAGAGAAGTCTCTTCGAAAACAACAAGATCGGGATGACAAAACCATAGCTGAATTAGAAGCCGTTGTGGACAGATTCAAGAAACAAGCAAGCGAGCTTCATATAGTGCCATTTGATGGAAGGTTATAGTGAAGTTCTCGTTCGGAACAAGCTCAACAAAGTATGAAGGCTAGAGATGCAGTCATCATGATTTCCTGGAGCAAGTACAGAAGATAGCTCGTCATTTGCATGGTTTAGAAAGGGAAGTCGGAGTGGTTCGACAAGGCATTCAACCAGTGACAGATGAAGGAAGAAGACTTGTCAACCTACTAGAAGTTGTTTGGGGTCTAGAGGATTTAGTCTGGATTTACCTTTAAATTATTTTTTGTCTCTTAAAAGATAAAACACTTTTGTTTTAATAAGGATTATTTATAATAACAGACACATTTCTGGATCAATGCCTCTAAATCACATACATCATGCATCTCATACTTTGCATTTTATTTTCCATGTTTATTTTTCTATTTTCCATGTTTTTACATTCATATTAACTAACAGAAAATATCTCATCAGAAGAAGGAACAAACACAGAGTTTACCTCCACAAGCTCTGGACATACATCATCCTTACAACACTCGCACAAAGAAAAAAACAAATGGAAGCCAAAATCGCTCAACTCGAGGAAAACATGTTGAAGTTACAGAGAGATCTGGAAGAAAAGATAAATCAGAAAATTCAGAGTACTCTAGATACAATCACGAAGAGCCAAGAGTCATTAGTTGATCAGATTGTGGCCAAGTTATCTGGTTTACATCAAACAAGTGCACCAGGGGAAGGTTCGTCTAATGGGGTAACTATACCATTGACCCCACAAGTGGTTATTTCACCTGGAATCTTCCCAGACTGCAAGGGGACTCATCTGCTGCAAAAGATAAAGCCTCATCTGCTGCAAAAGAGAAAGCCTCATCTGCTGTGAAGATAAGGACTTCTGTATCCAACCCTGACAATAATCCGAATGATTACCATATCCCGGATGTTGATGAGGAAGACAATGCGAGAAAGATGGAAGAGAAAATTAAGCTGCTGGAAGACCGAATGAAGGTGGTCAAAGGGGACCATGACTATTATGGAGTGGATGCATTGGAGTTAAGCCTGGTCCCGGATTTTGTGCTTCCACCAAAATTCAAAGTCCCTGAATTCAAGAAATTTGATGGAAATAGTTGCCCCTCAGTCCATATCAATTTGTTCTGTCGGAAGATGACAGGATATATGGGAAATGATCAACTCCTGATTCATTGCTTGAAGGAGAGCCTGTCCGGTTCAACTATCTGGTGGTACAATCAGCTGAACCGATCTCATATCAAGACCTGGAAAGATTTAGCCAAGTCTTTCTTGGAACAGTACAAACACATTAATGATATGAGACCGATCGAGTTATGTTTCAAAGCATGGAAAATAAGCATAACGAAAGTTTCTGAAACTATGCACAGAGATAGAGGGATTTAGCTGTGCAAGTTCATCCGCCCTTGGATAAAAAAGAAACCAGGAAACTCTTTGTGCAGACTCTGAAGGCTCCTTACTTTGGGCATGTAATATCCCAAAATTCGGCTAGTGACTAAAACGAGAATTTTGAAAGTTTTGTGCTTAATTTTAAAATAAGTTAATGTTCTGGGATTTAAGTAAAGAATTTTGATGATGGATTAAATAACATAGATGGATAATTAAAGGGCAATTTAGTCTTTTTAGCTTAAAGGATATTTTTCCCTTTAAAAAAGAGTTATACACGTGGGTTTTGGGAGATTTCTGGAAGCCTTCTTCTTGCTATTTTCTTCTTCTTCCCGTAGCTCAAGCTTAAAGGTAAGTTTGATTTGTAGTTATTGGTTTCTTGAATTTATATGTTGGTTTTAAATCTTTTGGGGTTATATAAGCTTAAGGAAAGCTTATATAAGCTTAAAACATCAAGGAAAGAGAATTAGAAAGAAATTTCTATTAAGAGTTTATAAATGAACTCTTGATGTATAATGGTTTTTGAAATTCTAAGGATGACTTGTCCTCAACTTAATTAAGAGATATAAAGTGATGGAATTCAATTTAGAACAAGTAGAAAATTTAGTATGATTCTTGAATTCCATATGAAAGATAGAATTTTGAGTTTAAAGAAGTGATTATGGAGTATAAATGAGTTTAAGTATGTATATGAAAGTTAGGAATATTGAAGGAGGTGAAAGATGTAGAGTTGAGTTGAAAAAATAGTAAATTTTTGCTTAAAATGGGATTTCTAGGTTGTGTTCATCGATGCATCTTCAATGTGTATCGATGCACTTTCAAATAAATGAACATCGAATGCAATTAGTGCATCGATGCATCCTCTTAAGAATAAAACATCAAAGGTGATTTGTGTACCGATGCACAGGTAGTGCATCGATGCACACGTTAAAGAATGCATCGATACACTGTAGAGTGCATCGATGCACTGTAGAGTGCATCGATGCATACGTTTATTAAAAGATGAAAATAAATTTCTTTTAGCCTAAGAATTGATAGTTTAGAATATATTAATTAGTATACTGATATGCATCAATAAATTACTACGTAGATTCAAAGCTTAAACGAGTTCTGAAATCATTGACAAGTAAGATCGATCTAGGGGAAAGATAAAAGATTGGTATTGACTAGTGAGGCCAGGTGAGTGCATACTAGTGACATGTAGAGTTTAATGGAAATAAGACTTGCGATGAGTCTATTTCCTAGAGTAATATGCATGAAGTCATGAACATGATTATGTGTTTGTTATAATTATATGTGCTATATGTGATTATATGTATTACATTAATTGTATGTATGCATGACTAAAGATATTGATATGTTTTGTATATGCTATATGATTTGTGTAAAATACTATTATGTAATAATGGAAGAACATGAAATAAGTTATATGTAAAGACATAAATAATGAAATGAACATGTGACATAAGCTACAAGTTAGTGAATCATTGATATATATATATATATATGTGAACATAAGATAACCCAATATAAGTCATATTATATGGTATAAGTGATTACACGAGAAAGGTTAAGAGACTCTATGATAATAGTATAAATTTGAGGGCATAAACATAAGTAATGATACATAAGTTATATAGGGAATATTTATATACTTAAAGGAAACTACGGTTTATGAGTTATAAAGTGAGAAATTACAAAACTTTATGAAAGAGTATTATAGAAGTCATGGAAAATTTAACTAAATAAATAGATAAAACTAGTATACAGATGATTTATGTGAGGGGAAATGACAAGTGAGATAAGATAAGTAGAAACTATGTATAAGATAGAATGAGATTATTTTAACATGTAGTATAAACTTTATAAAGGAAGACTTAGGTAAACTCATTATATGATACAATTATAGAGCATTATTATACAAATTATATTAAAGAGTATATATGAGTATATGAGTAACTTTATAGGTTAATGATAGGACATATAAGATTATATAAATGTATGATAATATGGAAAGTGAACTAAGTTTAATGATGTTGAACCCTGTGAGTAGAAGTTATGTGATTATAAGTAACATGATTACATGATCACAAGATATGATACGTGACATGAGATATATGAAAGAAAAAGTATATGTCATATGAAATATTATATGACTATGTGATTATATGAAAAAAGAATACAATTATATGTGATAAGCTCTGTGATATGTGAATCATATGAAAATGTTATACGCGTAAGTGAACCATGTGGTTATATGTATATGTGATATGTGATTTATATGACAATGAGCTATGTGAAAGAACTATGTGACTATGTGTATATATGAATGTATGTTAACATAAATATTAATGCCCATGTTATGTGACATGATAACTAGAGGTATAGTTGGCATGCCAAGAGTCAAGGGTCTACGCGGTCTTTCGGGACATATATGTATTCTTTGGAACATGTGTGAGGTCTTTTGAGACACATACTTGATCCTTGGCATATATATGATTCTTAAGGAATTTTCTACGTGATCCTTAGGGACAACCTGATATAGCACTTCGGTGTATTTCTATGCGGCACTACGGTGCAATTCTACGTGGCACTTTGGTGCATTTATACGAGCTGTGGTGACAACAATAGTGCACAACCTCTATAGACTCACATATATATAGTTCTCACATGTGTACATGGGCTAATAAAGAGATAATTGTGAAAACAATGTATGTAATATATGTATATGATGTATGATATGAATTGTATGACATGATATATGTGTGATATGGGTGATTGCATCTGTTACATGATATACATGAATATATGTTGATGTATATGTGAATGAGTATAAATGACTTATATGATGATATAAGAATTTGTTATAAGATATAGAATATGAACGTAAGAGATCATATGAACAAGAAATAAGAGATATGACGTATAAGAGTATAAGAGAATTATAAAAATATAAATGATGACATGTAGTGCACAAGTATGTAATTGTTATATGGAAAAATATATGAGTTGAATTATTTGATAGCATAAAACAGTCATGCATGATTAGTGAATATGAATTTCATTAGATGTGTTTTTTTATGCCTCACTAAGTCATTGATTTAGCGTGTGAGTGTTTCACACGCAGGTTACAGAAAGTGAATATAGAAACTGAGAGGAGCAAGACAGGTCAACATCTTTCTTACAAAGTTCATATCAGAAAAGAAATGTTTGATATGTATTTTATTCTTTTAGATGTAGTTGGCATGTCATATAAATGATTTGAATTGTATATGCTCTGATAAGTGTGAAAAATTTTATTTTGAAATAATAGTAAGTTTTCTTTAACGGGGATTTTTCATTATTTTGAATAAGTAAAGGTTTAAAAGTTGATGTGACACCTCGAACTCGGATCCGGGTCGAATACGGGTTGGGGGTATTACAGGGCACCTGAATGCAATCACATCAGGAAGCTTATCAGATTTAGTTATGGCCGAAGAGATGATTGCGTTGTCCATAAAACAAGGCACAATCGAGGGAGGTGAATCAAGCAAGAAACCTCCAATGAAGAACAAAGATAGAGAGATCAATAAACGTCAACACCTACAGTGCCAACAAAGGTGTTACGATCTCTAACACAAAAACAACTGCAGTTGTATTGTCAGGTACTTCTAGACAATGTCCGAGGGAACCTAGGAAAGAAAGAGAGAATGAACAATTCGATCATATTCCCATGTCATACAAGGAATTATACCAACAACTCTTTGACACTCATGTGGTGTTACCTTACCTTGTGGAACCAATGAAGCCCCCTTACCCCATATGGCATGATGAGAACGCTCACTACGAATACCATGGTGGTGTGTCGGGGCACACGATCAAAAACTGGTATTAACACAGTCACCACAGAGAAAGGCAGGAAAATTAAAACTAGTGTTTCTGAAGTAAAGTCTCTTTTGGCTTGGGTATGGAGCCAAATGGTGAAAGCAGGGCTTCTCGCACCACATTCAAATACATCAAGGAATGGAGATGGTAACCACTATTGTTACCATAATGAAGAGGGGCATGAAGTGTAGGATTGCCCAGAATTCAAAGCTTTGGTCCAGCTCATGATGGATAGGAAGGAGCTGGAGTTTTATAAAGAAATTTGAGATTCTACGGTAGGGGTAGTCCTCTGATAATTACCCCTAAGGTGAAAATAGTAGAAAAAGCACAAAAGAAGGTGGTGATCACAACACCCTAAGCTTTTCACTACAAGGACAACTGACAAGTACCTTAGAAGTACGAATGCCAAGTGAGCACCCCAAAAGAAGATGATAGTGAAGTGGGGCAGGCTACAGGGAAATACTACTTCCAAGAGGCCAAATCCCCCCTAGAGACCACTTGAACCCTTCAAGGAGGATGTGCTAACAATCAACGAGCCCATAAAGGAGGAAGAAGCTAGAAAGTTTCTCAAATTTTTGAATCACAACGAATACAACATTGTAGAAAAGCTATATAGCTTGCCGACACGCACTTTAATGTTGGAAATGTTGTTGAACTCGAAGGCACACCGGGAGGCACTATTAAAGGTCCTGAATCAGATGTTTGTGCCACAAGACATACTAGTCAGCAAGTTGGATCGACTGGTTAACAACATACAAGCCGATAATCTCATCTCATTTTCAGATGATAAGATTCCGTCTGAGAGAAGAGGTTGAGCTAAGGCATTACAAATCACCATCCACTTTAAGGGGCACGCCTTACCAAGTGTATTGATCGATAACGGTTCAACTCTTAAGGTGATGCCTTTAGTCACATTGAAAAGGCTGCCAGTGGATACCTCTCACATGAGAATTTGTCAGAGCATGGTCCGAGCATTTGATGGGACCAAGAGGGATGTAGTTGGCAAGATTGAGATGACGTTAACCATCATACCTGCCACTTATAATATTGAATTCTTAGTGATGGATATCATGCCTTCCTACAAGTGCCTTTTGGGAAGGCCTTGGATTCATCAAGTGTGTGCAATACCATCCACGCTGCATCAAAAAGGCAAGTTTTTCATTGATGGGGCCTTAATAATCATTAACATCGAAGAAGATATCGTGGCAAGTGTGACCACGGATGCTCCATACATCGAGATAGATGAGGAGGTGGTAGAACGTTCATTCCGCTCCTTAGAATTTGTGAATGCCACATTCGTGGCTGAAGGAAGAAAGATTTCCAAACCCCGACTTTTTGAGTGCACCAAGATGGAAACAAAGAAGACCTTGGAAAGAGGTGCCAAGAAAAGAAGAGGATTTAGGAAGCTGTTGCAAGAAAGGATTAATCATGTCTTTCCTATATCAAAGTTGGATCAGTTTGGGCTTGGTTTTCAGCCCAGTCAGCAACAAAATATGAGATAAATTCAGAAGAACTGAGAGAGACGATTGGCCAGATTGATTGGAGTTGAATTTCAATGGGAACTCATGGTATTCCCACCTCTTTACGACACATTCAAGTCGGGTGGTTATGTGTTTAAGACCACAACACCAGATTTGGAAGAAACTCTAAAAGACCTGAGTATTAACGTCGTAATCACAGAGAATGTTGAAGATGCAGATATATCTGAAATCCTCCCACTGCCACCTGGGTCTGTGCTTAGCAACTGGTCGACGAAAGAACTACCTGTGATTTTTAAAGTTCTTTCAGAGTGATATTCAAACTATCCCTATTTGCCTATACCCGGGGCAATAGGCGATCTTTTATAAGGGTGAATAAACATGTTGATTTAAATACAATAAAAGATGCAATTTCTTTCATGGCAAACAGTTTTCTTATTTCATTTCTTTTTTCAATTTTTTCTTTTCTTCATTTCAGTACTCTATTTCATTCTCTTTCGAATTTAATTTTTGGTTGTTCTGTGTAGGATATTTTCCTGTCACGCATACACATTTTCTTCTTTCCTTCAGGTCCCCAGATAATGATAATGTAGACAATGATGATCCAGATCCGGAAGTGGATTTTGAATTGGTCGTTTGTCTCGGGGAATTTAATGAATGCGACAATTAAGAGGAGTGCAACTTACATAACGAATTGTTGAGAATGGTAGAAAGAGAATACAAACAAATATTGCCATACGAAGAGAAAATCGAAATCTTGAATATGGGCACCGAAGAGGAGAGAAAGCAAGTTAAAATTGGCACAACTCTTTCATCTGAAGCAAGAAAAACTTGATAACCTTACTTCAAGAATACATAGATGTGTTTGTATGGTCGTATCAAGACATGTCATGGCTAGACACAGATAAGGTAGTCCACAAATTGCCAAACAAACTAGAATGCAAACCCGTGCAACAAAAGCTAAGGAGAATGCGACCCGAAATGCTCCTTAAGATCAAAGAAAAGGTAAAGAAGCAATTCGATGTTGGTTTTCTTCAAGTGGCCAAGTATCTGAAGTGGGTTGCTAACATAGTGTCGGTTCCAAAGAAAGATGAGAAACTGTGCATGTTTGTCGATTACCGGGACCTTAACAAAGCAAGCCCTAAGGACAACTTTCCTCTGTCACACATAGATACTTTGGTGGTCAATATAGCTGGGAACACTTTCTCCTTCATGGATGAATTTTCAGAATATAATCAGATTAAGATGCGTCATAAAGATATGAAGAAGACCACATTCGTCACCATGTGAGGAACCTTCTGTTACAAAGTGATGCCCTTCAGATTGAAGAATGTTAGGGCAACGTATCAGAGAGATATGGTGACCCTATTCCATGACATGATGCACAAAGAAATTGAAGTTTATGTCGACGACATGATTGTCAAGGCACAAACCAAAAATGAACATGTCAAGAATATGAGAAAGCTCTTCCAGAGATTAAGAACGTTCCACCTAAGACTTAACCCTAGCAAGTTCACCTTCGGAGTAACATCTGAGAAGTTGTTAGACTTCGTGATCAGCAGGAAAGGCATCGAAGTTGATCACGATAAAGTTAAGGCTATCCAGAATCTACCTCCTTCTCAAACATAAAAAGAAGTTCGAGGTTTTTTGGGTAGATTGAATTATATAGCATGGTTCATATCTCATTTAACCAACAATTGTGATCTTTCACCTTCTCCGAAAGAACAACCCTGGAGCATGGGATGAGAACTGCCAAACTGCGTTTGAGAAAGTAAAGGAATATTTGTCTCACACTCGTATCCTAATATCCCCCATTCCGGGCAAACCTTTATTCTTGTATCTATCCATATTCAAGAATTCAATGGGGTGTGTCCTGGGTCAACATGATAAATTCGGGAGGAAGAAAAGGGCCATCTACTACTTGAGCAAGAAGTTCGCCGATTGCGATGTCAGATATCCTCCTATTGAGAAGGTTTGTTGTGCTTTAGTCTGGGGTACACAAAGACTCAGACAATACATGATGGGTATGCCTGCTCTCTTTGGAAGGTTAGCCCGATAGTAGATACTGTTATCTGAATTTGACATCGAGTATGTGAGCTAAAAATCCATAAAAGTAAGTTCCATATTGGATTTATTGGTAAGCAGAACTGATGAAAATTACGAGCTGCTGTACTTTGACTTCCCAGACAAAGACTTGATGGCCATATCCTTAGAAGATGTAAGTACTTCCACAGATAGTTCTTAGAGAATGCATTTTGATGGTGCATCAAATGTATTAGGACATGGCATCGGGGCCATACTGGTCTCCCCAGAAGGGAATCATTACCCATTCACCAGCAGACTGAATTTCGATTGTACCAACAACATGATAAAATATGAGGCTTGTGTTTTGGGGATTCAAGATGTAATGAGGTAAAATATAAAGACCTTATGGGTATCTGGAGATTCTGCCTTTGTAATCTATCGGCTCCATGAAGAATTGTAAACCAAGGATGTAAAGCTGGGGGAGTACCAGAAGCTAAAATTGGATCTACTCGAAGAATTCGATGAAGTCGCATTCCATTATGTGCCTAGAGAAGAAAATCAAATGGTTGATGCTTTAGCTACCTTGGTAATTACATTCAAGGCTGACGGGGAGTCTGAAATGATACCAATTGACATGCAGTTGTACGAGTACCCGACTCATTGTTACTAGGTCGAGGAGGTGAAAGAAACTAAGCCCTGGTACCACGACATTTTGCAATACATCAAGAATCAAAGTTATCCAGAGGAGGCCATTGAAACTGATAAAAGAACAATTAGAAGGATGGAAGTTGGATATGTCCTTGATGGGGAGGTCTTCTACAAAAAAAGCCATGATCAAGTCATGTTAAGGCGTGTAGATGTAGAAGAGGCAAAGATTGTAGTGGAAGAAGTACATGATGGAGTATGTGGAACACATGCAAATAGACATATAATGTTAAGGCAGATAATGAGATGTGGATATTTTTTGTCCAAAATGGAAAATGACTGCATCAACTACGCTAGGAGATGTCATAAATGTCAAATTTATGAGGATAAAATAAATGTTCCACCTCAGCCTCTTCATGTGATGACATCACCATGACCTTTCTCTATGTTGGCATGTATGTTATCGGGCAAATCCATCCGAAGGCTTCAAATAGGCACCAATTAATTGTTGTGGCAATTGATTATTTTACCAAATGGGTAGAGGATGCATCATACGCCAGTGTCACTTAGTCCACTATTTGTAAGTTTTTGAAGAAAGAGATCATATGTCGGTATGGTTTACTTAAAAGGATCATTACCGATAATGCTACAAATCTGAACAATAAGATGATGGATGCTGCTTGTGAGCAATTCAACATAAAAGCATCACAACTCTACTGCTTATAGACCGAAGATGAATGGAGTAGTAGAAGCAGCAAATAAAAATATCAAGAAGATAGTGGAGAAAACGACTGAGACCTATAAGGATTGGCACGAGAAATTATCTTTTGCTTTGTTTACTTACCGAACCTCTATACGAACTTCGAATGCGGTAACCCCATTTTTATTAGCATATGGGATAGAAGCAGTGCTGCCCATTGAGGTAGAAATTTCGTCACTCTGGGTCTTGTCAAAGTCAAACTAGATGATGCAGAATGGATACAATCTCGATATGATCAGCTGAACCTAATAGAGGAAAATATATTAAAAACTATTCATCATGGTCAAATCTATCAGAAAAGAATGATTCAAGCACATAACTAAAAGATGCGCCCGAGAGTATTCCGTGAAGGAGATTTTGTGCTAAAGAGAATTTGGACAATTCAGAAGGATTTCAGAGGAAAATGAATGCCAAATTAGGAGGGACCTTATGTCGTGAAAAAGACCTTCTCCAGAGGAGCACTTGTCCTGTCTGAAATGGACGGGCCAGAACTGCCAAATCCTATTAATTTGGATGTAGTCAAAAAATACTTCGCTTAGGATGAAAACCGGAGAGGGTGTCCTAAGTCGAAAAAGAAAAAAAAAATGTTTAGGGTGAAAACCAAAAAGGGTGCCCTAAATTAAAAAAAGAAAAAAATTGAAAAATAAAAGGAAAGGAAAATATGGTGGGTCCAAGATGAAAACCCGAAAAGGACGTCTTGAGACCAAGGACGGGTCCAAGTTGAAAACCCAAAAGGGCGATTTGGATAATGATTTAGAAAATGTCCCTAATCCAAACAGTGAAGTATCCCGACATCCGAATCTTCTACAAACTTAACGAGTCAGAGAAAGGTTGCACTCTCCTGAACATTGTCGCATCGTCGAAGATCCCTTGACAAAGACTGCATTCAAGGTCACCTAATGGCTTATCAATTCAGAGGCGCCCACATCATTAAAATCTAAGACATCCATTCATACTTCATTTATGTATTCACTTTTCAGAATGTTTGTCATGTATTGTTTGTTCTTTTTCCCTTATGAATAAAGATGACCATTTTCCTAATTCAATTCCTTTTAAGCATCTTGGATTGAATTTAAACCTAATGATTTATTCGCTTCTAAAAAAGATAATTGCATATTATTGTACAAAGATTTTTTTTGAAAAGTACAGATACTTGGAAACCGATCAAGGCTCATGCACTATACTTGAGATGGTTAAGAAGCATTGCCCAAATCAAGGATAAAAAAATTTTGTACATCGGATTTAAACGTTTGAAGAATTCAAGATCAGGAATCAGAAATTCAAGATTCTAGAGTCAAGAGTCATCAAGATTGACAACCGGAGATTGATATTTCTCTCCAGAACCTAAAATAACATATTTTACATATGTATTTTAGGCACACCTAAGAGCATTGCATCCATAGGATTGCATATATGCAAAATTTTACAAATTCCTGTTAGAGTCAATTTTAACTTCACAATGAAGGATATTGAACTCGAAGTGATAAATTTACAAGATGGGATTTCAACTTCACAATGAAGGATATCCAATTCAAAGCTCAACTTCACAACGAATGAGCTATCTACAATTTCAACTCCACAAAGAAAGATATCGTGCCCAACAGATTGAATTAGTTTCACAGTAAATGAGTCATCTACAACGACATGAGTTTATTCCCCAGCCAAGTATAGCATAACTCAAAGGCGAGAAGAGTTATCTGCCAACAAGAACTTTGGAGATCGCTTCCGTTCAGCTCGAGAGCATATTTACCGCAAGTAGCATCAATGAACTACTTTCCGGTCCAATTTTCACACCAGGGTCTTTAAGTCGAGAAGAAGACCAAGGTTGACCAAGCTTGGAAACAAGAAGCCACTTTCCGATCTACCTACGATTTCAACTTCACAACGAAGGATATCGTACCTAAAAGATTGACCCAACTTCACGACGAAAGAATGAAAAACCAGTCTCATACGGAAGTCTTTAGGTCAAGTTTCAGCTTCACAACGAATTGTCTTGGGCTAGAAGACGATCCAGGACCTACTTTCCAAAGCTTTGAGCTCGAATTTAACTTCACAATGATGGATATCATGCACAGGATTCTCCAGTTCAACTCAATCTTACAGCAAGGGAGTCACCTGTGATTCAGTCCAAATTAACTATGACAGATCAATCATGACATCGTATTTCAACTCTATGATGGAGGATATTCGATAAGACGGGAATTGATTCCCATAAAAGAAAACGTTAAACGATACATTCATGATAGGATGAAATTGATGTCTTTTAGTCTTTGCCCTATTTTCGTTACAAGATAATGGGTAAAAAGGGGCAGCTGTCGACACACATTTCCGTCCAACTTTAGTACATAATATTTATATGTTAATTTATATTATTATTATAACATATAGTGTATATGTATTATATTACATAATATGTACATACTAAATTATATACTATAATTATATAGCATATATTATACCTATTAATTTATTTTTCATTTCATTTACAGAATCAGACCCTAAGCCCAAATACAAATATTACACATTCAAACCCAGCAGCCCAAGTACAAGTGGAGCCATATTTCTTTACCTCATTGGTACCTTCATGAGTGACTTGAAGTTTGTCCCATATTTCTTTGGCGGTTTTACACGATGAAACTCTTCCGTATTCATCTGGTCCAAGAGCACAAAAAATGATATGGATGGCTTTTGAGTTGAGCTGGAACATTCTTGTCTCTCCTTCACTCCACAACCTTGGATGAGTGAGAGGTTTGATGTATCCTTCTTCTACAGCATTCCATGCTCCCATGTCACTTGCTTGAATGAAGTACATCATTCTATTCTTCCAATAGGCATAGTTAGCTCCATTGAAGAAAAGAGGCTTGTTGACGGGCATCGAATCGAGGCCGGAGTCAAAGTTTGAAGCGGAGGCCATTGATGACTTTGATAATCGATATAACTCTTCCCGAATCGACTCAAGAGGTGATTAAACCTTCAAATGAGTTAGGCTCTGATACCAATTGTTGAGTTAATCGATCGACGGAATTAGCCAAGAGGGGGGGTGAATTGGCAATTAAAAATTCGGTGGAAGCTTTTGCAGAAAATTGAAAAGATTTGCACAGCGATTTAGAGTGGTTCGACTTTCTCAATCAAAGTCTACGTCCACTACCTTAGCTATCCACACTAAGGATTTTCCAACAAATTCACTAATTTGTTCTTTCTTTTGAGGACAAAGAGATAACCTTACAACACCCTCAAGAATATACCCCAATTCTTGAGAACACTCTTTTCCCAAAGAGAAGATTACAAATTTGCAAACTTACAAGGAAAACCTCACAAGGTAAGATGTTTGCACAATTCTAGAACAAGAAAAGAACACTCAAAGATAATTACAAATGAGCACAAATGGTGTTCTTGAAAGCAAAATGAATATTGAAAGGAAAATTGGCTTGATTTGCACAAACTTGGTGTTTGATGCTTTCTCTCTTGTTTCTCTATGATTTCTTGTTGATCAAGGGCTTCAGAACTTGTTTAAATACACCTTGAATCACTTCTGAACGTTGGGGATGATTAGTGAAGATCATATAGCCATTTTAGTGTGAAAACAATTAATAAAACAGTTTGGAGCGTGGGGGGAATCAGTACCCCCTATGGGGAATCGGTTCCCTAAGTGTAAAATTCAAATATTTCGACCGTTTGAACAGGGGGGAATCGGTTCCCTCTGAGCATTCTGGAAATCTCAGAGCCAAACCATTCAGGGGGAATCGGTACCCCCTTGGGGGGGAATCGGTTCCCTCTGAGCAATCTGGAATTTTTGACTTTGAAATGGTTCGAAATACTTTGAAAGATTATTTTGAAATTGTTTTAAGATTAAAACTTAATTTTACACTTAAGTAAGGATTAAAAATTATTTTTGAAATATTTGGAGTAATGTTTTGATATTCGAATAATTATATCGAATATACTTAGAAGATCATTTTCGAAAATCTTAAAATTCATTTAACTTAATTTGTTATATCGAAATATCAAAAAGTTTTCAACAATCTCCCCCTTTTTGATATAACAAAACATTTTAGTAATTTTAAGATTTTGATTTTGAAATCAAGTTTTGAAATTACTCCCCCTTACTTTAACACTTCTCCAATTTATCATTTTAAAAACACACTTAAAACACACTTCTCCCCCTTTTTGTTAAATCAAAAAAATTCAAATAAACGTGAAAAATATTAAGCCAATTGATTAGGTATATGTATGCATAAGCTGCTAAGATCACAATCAAGAGAACCGTTAGCCATTAGTTCTATAATCAATATTCATAAACAATGTGATATGGTAAAATTGGTCATATTTGCTAATAATGATGTAATTGATGCAATAATAAATAAATCACACCAAACATATAAGTTCAAACCATCCATAAATCCAAACAAACATATAAGTTCAAACCATCCATAAATCCAAACAAATTCACAATCCAAAAATTTAAACATTCCAAAATATTCAAAATGTTAAAACAATAAGTTTGGAAAGTAAAACATTTAATCACATATCCGGATCAGGAGGAGGAAAACGAGCTCGCATAGTGGCTATTTCGTTAGTGAGGTCATTAATACGTGCGTTGGTTGCTTCATTATTTGCACGCATTTCCCGAAGAATTTCTAATTGTTGAGCTCCCATTGTGGATAAATGGGACTCTATAGAATTAAAGCGCGAATCCATGGTCGCATATCGGTAATCAAATGTCTCCATAAAAGATTGAAAATATGGAGGCATTTGAGTCGATTGTTGTGCTTGCTCTTCGGGCTGCTCCTCGGCCTGCTCAGGTTCATCTTCAGCTTCATCGATGTCTCGCATTAGTTGCTCAAGCTTGAGATCTTCGTCAGCTTCGGGTGGAGCTTGTGAAGAACTAGCTCCCGGAGTAGTTGCACAAGTTCGAACCCATTCCCCGGTTTCCTTATCCTTAATCCATCTCGCTCTCGTTAAGGAAAGAAGGTTAATTTGTTTCTTAAGAGGAAAAAAGACATCTAGACCGACTCTAAGCCCAGCTTTAGAAAACAGATTACTCAAAATACAACCGTAAACAAGAGATGAACAAAGTTTTTTATTAGGAACAAGATTTACGGTTTCAACAATTTTAGCAAAAATAATCTGAGGTAGGTTGATTTTAATATTGTTTTCGAAACAATGTAACCACCAAAGATCTAAGGCTCTAAGAGTAGAATAACGACCTCCAGATGGTCGAAACCACCAAGAAATCATTAGATGAAGAAAACGTTCATGAAGGTCTAGGACACTTGCACTATCCCTTCTTTTATAACGAGATCCTAAAACCTGTTTTTCATTTGAAATCCCTTCATTATCTAATCCGAATGTATTGGCTATGTAAGCCGAGTCAATATATAAGAATTGTCCTAGAAGGTAGGAACGAATTCCTATGGTTTCGGTTTCAGTTTGGTCTTTAACACAAACGACATTAGAATAGAAAATACAAACAAGTTGATGGTAAACGATGGGCTCAAGGTCAAAGAGTTTATCAAATTTCCACTCTTGTAAAAGAGGAAGATATTTAAAATTGATAGCTAACATAGCTTGACGAGAAGGAATACGTTCTTCCCGGATTTTGTAAGAGTCGAAATATTGATAATGCCAAAAACGATGATTTCTAGGACCAGGATGATTGAAACACGAATTTTGGATAGTCAAATTAGGATCAATAGGATTAGGATTAGAAATTGGAATAGGTGGAGGATTTGGAGGTGGATTTGGTTGTCGGTGTGAACGACTAGATGAAGACCTAGCACGTTTAGGATTAGACATGGTGAAGGAAATCGGAATAAATTGGATAACCTGCAATTTTAAAATCAAATGTATGCAATTTAATTAATCCCAAAACTCAATTGAGTCCTCAATATTTCAAGGTTCTCTAAATCAATCCTAATGGGCAAAGTTTTTGAAAAAAAAAACTTTTGAAAAATATGGTTTTGAGAAGCAATATATGTATAGTTTTCATAACAACAACATAATTTAATCAAAACACAATGATTTGAAAACCAACAATTTTTTTTTTAATTTCAAAAATTTAAAAATTTTGGAAAATTCTTGTGTTTTTGATGAAATTAGTTGTAACATCTAGTTTCTAATCACTAAACAATCAAGGCTCGATCACTATTTCAACCTAAAACTAATTAAAACTAATCCTATGTTCAAAAACAATGAAATAGAGAGTTTAGAAAAATTTACCTTGAAAGATGAAGATTGAGGGGATTTAGATGTTGTTTGCACGATTTTAATGACTCCAACAGGTTTAGAAGATGATATTTGAAGCGAATTCCGATTAATATCGTTTGATTTGAGGCAAGAAAGGAGAAAGGGAGAGAGTTTGGTTGGCAAGGAAGAAAATGGAGGGTTTTTGCATGTTTTGAAGGGTTCTGCCTGATTTTAACAGAACCCCAGGGGGGTATCGATTCCCCTGTGGAGGGAATCAGTTCCCCTTCAAAGGGGGAATCGGTTCCCTCATGGGGGGATCGATTCCCTCTGCACTAAAATGCTAAAATCCGATTTTTAAGCACACAAAATGCTAAATTAATTTTCTCTAGTGGTATAGGCAACTCATATATTGAAAAATAATTATGTTCAAACAATTAAATTAATCTTTAAACATTATTTGAACATAAAATTAATTTTCACTAAGAATCATAAACTCCCCCTAACTAATAGCAAGAATATAATCAAAAAATTATTATTATAAGCATTTTTCAGTATTTATTAAAAGTGCTAAATTATTTTAAACACTAAGTGAAGATAGGTCAGTTAAACCTAATTCTCTTCTAAGTGTCCAAAACCTTTCCTTGTCTAAGGGTTTTGTAAAGATATCCGCTAATTGATGCAAAGTATCAACATATTCTAGAACTACATCTTCCTTAGTGACATGGTCTCTAATGAAGTGATGTCTTATTTCAATGTGCTTAGTTCTAGAGTGTTGGATGGGATTTTTAGTGAGACAAATAGCACTAGTATTGTCACACTTGATAGGAATGGTACCTACTTCAATTCCATAATCAAAAAGTTGTTGTTTCATCCATAAAACTTGTGCACAACAACTACCGGCTGAAATGTATTCCGCTTCAGTGGTAGATAATGTAACACAATTTTGCTTCTTTGAAAACCAAGAAATCAGCATATTTCCAAGGAATTGACAAGTACCGGAGGTGCTTTTCCTATCTAATTTGCATCCTCCATAATCCGCATCAGAAAAGGCATGCAAGCTAAAACTAGAGTCTCTAGGATACCAATGACCTATACTAGGAGAGTCCTTAAGGTATCTAAAGATCCTCTTAACGGCTAGTAAATGTGATTCTTTAGGACATGATTGAAACCTAGCACACAAGCAAACACTAAACATAATATCCGGTCTACTTGCGGTTAGATAAAGCAATGAGCCAATCATGGATCTATATAATTTAACATCCACACATTTACCTCCTTCATCTAAGTCAAGCTTTGTAGAAGAGCTCATTGGAGTGTCATGAGGTTTCCCATTTTCCAGTCCAAACTTCTTGAGCATATCTTTGACGTACTTAGTTTGATTAATGAAGATGCCATCTTTTCTTTGCTTGATTTGGAGTCCCAAGAAAAATGAGAGCTCCCCCATCATGCTCATCTCAAACTCACTTTGCATTAGCTTAGAAAATTCTTGGCAAAGAACATCATTAGTAGAACCAAATATTATATCATCAACATAAATTTGAACTACTAATAAATCCTTACCTTTTCTCTTTAAAAACAATGTAGTGTCAACCTTTCCTTTTGAAAAACCTTTTTCAATTAAAAAATTTGACAATCTTTCATACCAAGCTCTAGGAGCTTGTTTTAAACCATAAAGAGCTTTTGTCAATTTTAAAACATGATCCGGAAAATTTAAATCTTCAAAACCTGGAGGTTGTTCCACGTACACTTCTTCTTTTATAAAACCATTTAAAAATGCACTTTTAACATCCATTTGATATAATTTAAATTCATTGAAACATGCAAATGCTAATAACATTCTAATTGCTTCCATCCTAGCTACGGGAGCGTATGTTTCATCATAGTCTATGCCCTCTTCTTGAGTATAGCCTTGAGCAACAAGTCTAGCCTTGTTCCTCACTATATTACCACTTTCATCAAGTTTATTTCTAAAAACCCATCTAGTACCTACAGTAGATTTATTACTAGGCCTTTCAACTAATGTCCATACTTTACTTCTCTCAAATTGATTTAATTCTTCTTGCATAGCCATAATCCAATGTTCATCTTTTAATGCTTCTTTGATGTTCTTAGGCTCTATGCATGAAATAAATGCAACATAATTACAGATATTTCTAAGAGAAGATCGAGTAGTTACCCCTTTTGATGGATCACCTATAATTTCACCATCCTTGACATAGTTGTACTCTCTTGGAAAAGATACTTCCCTTTCTTCATTGGTTGGATTCTCGAGGGGATCATGAGTTTCCTCATCTTTTGTTTCTTCATTTGATGATGATTCTCCAACGTCATGTCTAACGTCATTTGCTTGTACAATACCTACATCATCATTAATAGAAGGATCCTTCCTCGGAAGGGGATTATCATCGAAAAAAACATGTATAGACTCTTCTACAACTAAAGTTCTTTTATTAAATACACGATAAGCTTTAGAATTTAAGGAATAACCCAGAAAAATTCCTTCATCACTTTTAGCATCAAATTTGCCAAGGTTTTCTTTACCGTTGTTTAAAACAAAACATTTACATCCAAAAGGATGAAAATAGCTAATGTTAGGCTTTTTATTTTTGAGAATTTCATATGGAGTTTTCTTTAAAATTGGCCTAATCATTACTCGATTTACAACATAACAAGCGGTATTTGTGGCTTCCGCCCAAAAATATTTTGGCAAATTATTTTCACAAAGCATGGTTCTAGCCATTTCTTCTAAAGTTCGATTTTTCCTCTCAACAACTCCATTTTGTTGAGGGGTTCTAGGTGCTGAAAAATTATAGCTAATACCATTAGAATTACAAAACTCAATAAATCCAAGATTTTCAAATTCAGTTCCATGATCACTTCTAACACTAGTGATAGAGTAACCTTTTTCATTTTGGATTATTTTTGAAAATGTGAAATTTTCTAATGCTTCATCTTTTGTACTTAAGAATAGAACCCAAGTATATCTAGAAAAGTCATCTACCAAGACAAATGCATATTGTTTTCCTCCCAAGCTAGTAGTTCTAGTTGGCCCAAAAAGATCTAAATGGATCAATTGTAATACTCTACTAGTTGATACATCATTAATAGATTTAAAAGAAACTCGCTTTTGTTTTCCTTTAGCACATGCATCACAGATTTTATCATTATCAAATTTAAGCTTAGGCAACCCTCTTACTAAGTCTCCTTGAATTAACCGTTGCAAAACACTCATACTAGCATGACCTAGTCTCCTATGCCATGACCAACTATCATGCTCATCCTTAGCAACTAGGCATAAATTAGTCATATCAATAGAATCTAAATGCAACATGTAAATGTTCCCTATTCTATGACCAACAAGCATAATCCGATTAGATGCAATGTCAATGACTTTACAACCATTAATTTCAAATAAGAAATTGAATCCTTTATCGCATAATTGACTAATACTCAATAGATTATGCTTTAATCCATTCACATATAAAACATTCTTAATTTGTATGGAAGAGGTATTACCTATTGTACAAATACCTTCAATGTGACCTTTTGAATTGTCTCCAAAAGTCACTTCTCCTCCATTTTTGGCGTTAAGCTCAATGAACCGGCTTTTGTCTCCGGTCATATGTCTTAAGCATCCACTATCAAGGTACCATGAATTTGAATTTGTTTCCCGTGCCTTGTAGCAATGCTCTTTTCCCTACAAACATAGATTAACTTTTGATTTTTAGTACCCAAATTCTTTTGGGTCCATATTCATTAGTTTCCAAAATCCTAGTCCCCTTAGGTATCCATTTGTGTATGATATTTTTATCTTTAGTAGTAATGAGTTCTTTAGGAACCCACATACTTCTAACGATTTTTCCATTAGAGGTTCTTTGGGGACCTCTATGATTGTAGTTTCTAAAACTTTTTCTAACAAAGTTGGATTTTGAATTTCCACCTTTTTCAAAATGTTTTGTTCCAACTTTATCAAAAGAAGTTTTAAGATCATCAATTTTCTTTTGATGATCATCATTGATCTTTGAAAGTAAATTTTGCAAATCTAAATTTTTCTTTTCAAACTCTTCTAGTTTGATTTGCAAGTCTTTGATTTTACTTTCAAGATCGTTGTTGGTTTTGGATATGAGTTTGTTTTCATTTTTCAATTTTGAAACATCATTTTTATATTTTAAAAATAATTTCTCATAATCCGAAGCCAACCCATTATATTCCTCTAATAACTCATCATAGGATAAATCATCAAAATCGGATGAGTTAGAGGTTACCTTAGAATCTTCCCCAAATGCCATCAAGCACAAGTTAGCTACTGCTTATTCCTCTTCATCGAAACTTTCTTCATCGCTCCATGTAGCCACATGAGCCATGTGCTTATTCTTTGATTGACCCTTTTTCTTCAATTGTGGGCAATCATATTTAACATGCCCTGGCTTTTTGCATTCATAGCAAATGATTAGGTCTTTCTCTTTCGGTTCATTTTTGAGGCCTTCATTTCGTTTGAATTTTCTTCCTCGATAAGGTCTCATCATTTTTCTGAACCGTTTGGCAAACAATGCCATTTCCTCGTCATCGTCATCGTTATTCGAATCACTCTCATCTTTTGTGGATTTGAGAGCAACTCCAATATTTTTCTTCTTCTCCTTCTCCTTTGGTGTCTCGTCAATTTTGTCTAGGTCCACCTCATCTTCGAGCATCATTTCATGAGTGAGGAGTGACCCAATTAGCTCTTCAAGAGTTAAGGACGTTAAGTCCTTAGACTCGATGATTGCAGTCTTCTTTGATTGCCACGATTTTGGGAGGGAGTAGACTAACTTCCTCACAAGCTTTTCATTTGAAATGATCTCTCCATATGATTTGAGACCATTGACAATCGTTGAAAATCTATCCGTCATAGCTTTGATATCTTCATTTGGTTTCATCCTGAAATTTTCATAGCTATGCGTTAGAATACTAATTTTAGATTTCTTTACCTCATTGGTACCTTCATGAGTGACTTGAAGTTTGTCCCATATTTCTTTGGCGGTTTTACACGATGAACCTCTTCTGTATTCATCTGGTCCAAGAGCACAAAAAATGATATGGATGGCTTTTGAGTTGAGTTGGAACATTCTTGTCTCTCCTTCACTCCACAACCTTGGATGAGTGAGAGGTTTGATGTATCCTTCTTCTACAGTATTCCATGCTCCCATGTCACTTGCTTGAATGAAGTACATCATTCTATTCTTCCAATAGGCATAGTTAGCTCTATTGAAGAAAAGAGGCTTGTTGACGGGCATCGAATCGAGGCCGGAGTCGAAGTTTGAAGCGGAGGCCATTGATGACTTTGATAATCGATATAACTCTTCCCGAATCGACTCAAGAGGTGATTAAACCTTCAAATGAGTTAGGCTCTGATACCAATTGTTGAGTTAATCGATCGATGGAATTAGCCAAGAGGGGGGTGAATTGGCAATTAAAAATTCGGTGGAAGCTTTTGCAGAAAATTGAAAAGATTTGCACAGCAATTTAGAGTGGTTCGAATTTCTCAATCAAAGTCTACGTCCACTACCTTAGCTATCCACACTAAGGATTTTCCAACAAATTCACTAATTTGTTCTTTCTTTTGAGTCCAAAGAGATAACCTTACAACACCCTCAAGAATATACCCCAATTCTTGAGAACACTCTTTTCCCAAAGAGAAGATTACAAATTTGCAAACTTACAAGGAAAACCTCACAAGGTAAGATGTTTGCACAATTCTAGAACAAGAAAAGAACACTCAAAGATAATTACAAATGAGCACAAATGGTGTTCTTGAAAGCAAAATGAATATTGAAAGGAAAATTGGCTTGATTTGCACAAACTTGGTGTTTGATGCTTTCTCTCTTGTTTCTCTATGATTTCTTGTTGATCAAGGGCTTCAGAACTTGTTTAAATACACCTTGAATCACTTCTGAACGTTGGGGATGATTAGTGAAGATCATATAGCCATTTTAGTGTGAAAACAATTAATAAAACAGTTTCGAGCATGGGGGAATCGGTACCCCCTATGGGGAATCGGTTCCCTAATTGTAAAATTCAAATATTTCGATCGTTTGAACAGGGGGGAATCGGTTCCCTCCAAGCATTCTGGAAATCTCAGAGCCAAACCATTCAGGGGGGAATCGGTACCCCCTTGGGGGGGAATCGGTTCCCTCTGAGCAATCTAGAATTTTTGACTTTGAAATGGTTTGAAATACTTTGAAAGATTATTTTGAAATTGTTTTAAGATTAAAACTTAATTTTACACTTAAGTAAGGATTAAAAATGATTTTTGAAATATTTGGAGTAATGTTTTGATATTCGAATAATTATATCGAATATACTTAGAAGATCATTTTGGAAAATCTTAAAATTCATTTAACTTAATTTGTTTTATCGAAATATCAAAAAGTTTTCAACTGTTATGGTTGCTCTTCTTTTGCCCCAACCGCCAGTAACATCCACCGTTGGATCTAGATGAGATCCAACGGTCCACAGTAGATCTAGGCTAGTTTTTACAATTTTTTTTGCCGCCACGCATCAGGACCGTCAGATCAACCCACCATCTGACGGTCGAGATGACTTGGAGAAGTTGTTCATCCCTCACCCGTCCCAGCCTCATCTAACAACCCCATGCACCGGAATCCTCGACACCAAGTCAAAGAAAAACAAAACAGTTTAGAAGGACTCTAAAACTAAAACATTTGAGTCCAAATACGACTCTAAATCAATCTAAAAATATCCAATCTCAGGGCTATAAATCGATGTAAAATCACAATAACACATACAAGAAAATATACGAAAGAAATACAAGGCAATCGGAGCAAGAAATTTTGTAAACTTTCGAAAGTGAAATCAAAATAAAGAAGGTATATTTTTTACCTCGTTCGATTTTTGGCCTTTGCATGTAGCTTTTTTTTTCTTCCTTGTTTTTGGGTTCAAAACGTCGATGAACACGGGGTAGGTTTCGAGATTTTTAATCTCAGATCTAGCCCTACCCGAAGCTATTTTACAAAAAATATGTTTGTTTTTGAAAAGGGAGGGAAAGATCTTTCGAAAGATGTAAAACAATTTGGCCACCGCCGATGAACGGCAGCCGACGAGGTGGTGGTCGGCCGATTTCTGGGTTTTACGGCGATATTCTTCATCAGATGAAAAACACCAAGAACATTTCAAAGAATTTTCTAGGGCTCGTTTTGATGCTAAGGGGAAAAATGAAATGTGTTATGGGTTTTTGGTATTTATACCAAACCCGTAAGACCCGTGACCCAATCCGACCCCCTCTAGGATCCGTGTGTTTTTGCGAAACAAGGGGGAATTACAGTTTCGATCCCCCCATTTTTCAAAACTTTGATTTTGACCTCCAAAATCAATTTTAATCCCGAATTCCTCTTAAAATTGACCTTCAATTTTGATTTTCTTTTAATTTAGCCCTTTTATTATTATTATTTATTTATTTATTTTTTACTCTTTTTTCTTTTTGGTTTCTTTTTTATTATCTTTTTCTCCTAACGTTTTTTATTTTATTTTATTTGTTTGTTTGTTTTTTTTACCAAACATTCTTATGTATATAAATATATATATATTTTCGTTATTGTTTTTTCCTTATTTATTTATTTACTTTATTTATTAAATACTACATTTTACTATATATATTGTTTTTTCTTTTGTGTTTGTGTTTTTTATTTAATTCCATTATTTGTTTTCTTCATTATTTTTATTTTTTATTTTGTTTTATTTATTTTTTACTTTATTTTTTTATTTTATAATTTTTTCTTTTTTTGAGATTAGTCTTTTATTATTTAGCTTTTTAGGGGATTTTTTTATGTTTTTTTATTTCACTTCTTTATTTGAGAAAGCGTATACATTTAATCTTTCAAATAGTATTTAGCATCATAATTTAATATATATTTCTCCTTTTGATATTCACTTTTTGCTTTGTTTAACACTTTTTTTTACTTTTTAAAGGGTACGTTTTTTAAATCTATTGAAGGTAAGTAGTTTAGATCAATTTTTACCTTTTAATTTAACTTTCAATTTTATTAATTAAGACAAATGGAAATTAATTAGTACCGAAATGACAGTTCAAGGGTGCTCATCCTTCCTTGATTGTAACCGACTCCTGAATCCGACATATATTTGGTAAGATGCAGATCAGGTAAGATGCAGATCAGGTAAGATGGTGTCCAATCAACCTAAGTTTTTAAAATTTATCGATGGCGACTCTAACCATTATATTCAAGTCGAAGCTCGATTCCGAGGCCACCCGAAAGACGGTCGCGACAGGAGCAATACAAGCATGCAAATGACATGAGACCAGATCGTGTTATGCTGCAAAGTATGGAGAAAAAGTATAACGAAAGTTTCAGGCCGTATGCACAGCGATGGAGGGATTTAACTGTGCAAGTTAATCCATCATTGGATGAAAAAGAAACAAGGAAGTTTTTTGTACATACATTGAAGACTCCTTTCTTCGGACATCTGGTCGTAATCACGTCCGGGAACTTTTCTGATCTGGTTATGGCCGGAGAGATGGTGGAAACGACCATTAAGCAAGGAAAGATATAGAGATATGAGTCAAGTAGAAGACCTCTCATGAAGAAGAGAGAATGAGAGATCAATAACATCAACGCTTTCAAAACCAACAAAAGTGTTACGATCTCTAAATCAAAACCAACTACAGTTGTATCGTCAGGTACTTCTAGACAAGATTCAAGGGAACCGAAGAGAGAAAGAGAAAATGAGCATTTCAGTCATATTCCCATGAAATATAAGGAACTTTACCAGCAGCTTTTCGACACAAGTGTAGTGTCACCATACCCAGTAAACCTCTAAAACCCCATACCCTAAGTGGTATGATGAGAATGCATACTGTGAATATCATGGCAGTGTCCCAGGGAATACTATTGAAAATTGCCTCACTTTTAAGAGGTTTGTCCAAAGAATACGCAACAAGAACTAGATTCACTTCAATAATTCAGAGTAACCTAATGTTGCACAGAACCATCTACCTAATCGCCAAAAAACGGGGTTAATACAATCATCGATGAGAAAGGCCAGAAAGTCAAGACCAGAGTTTTAGAAGTGAAATCTCATATGGCTTGGGTATGGAAGTAAATGGTAAAGCCATGATTTCTTGCATCGCATACTAGCACATCAGAATACGAAGGTGGTAATCATTTCTGTTATCACAATGAAGAATGACATGATGTGAAAGAATGTTTCGAATTTAAGTATTTGATCTAGCTAATGATAGATAGGAAATAGCTGGAATTCTACGATGAAAGTAAGGATGCTCCAAAAGTGGATGCTTGTGTGACTGGAGATTAATATGATAAGAGATATGGTCCATGACACCCTTTGATAATCACTCTTAAAGTGAAGATAGTATATAAGGCACCAGCAAAAGTGGTGATAGTAGCACCAAGACCGTTCCCTTATAAAGACAGTAAATAAGTGCCTTGGAAATATGAATACCAAGTGAACCATTTGAAAGAGGATGACAATGAAATGGGGCATTTAATTGGGAAGTGCTACTCCCAAAAATCTTACTTACCCTAGAGAACGTTTAAGCCATTCAAATGGGATGAACCAGTAGTGAATGAGCCAATAAAAGAAGAGGAAATGGTGGAGTTCTTTAAGTTTGTAAAGCACAACGAATATAGCATCATGAAACAATTACATAACTTACTAGCACGCATCTCACTGTTAGTATTACTGCTGAGTTCGGAAGCACATAGAGAGACATTACTGAGGGTATTAAATCAAACATTTGTGCCAAATGACATACCAGTCAATAAGCTGGATCGACTAGTTAACAACGTTCAAGTTAATAACCTTATCTCATTTTCTGATGATGAGATTTTATTCAGACGAAAGGGTCGGACCAAAACATTACATATCACTACTTATTGCAAGGGGTTTGTTTTGCTAAGTGTACTAATTGAAAATGGTTCCACCCTTAATGTAATGCCTTTGGTCACTCTTAAAAGGTTACCAATGGATATTTCCCATATGAGAACGTGTCAGAGTGTGATTCGGGCATTTGACGGGACAAAGATGGAGGTGCTTGGTAAAATTGAAGTACCATTAACCATTGGGTCTGCCACGTACAACATAGAGTTCCTGGTGATGTACATTATGCCTTTATATAACTGTCTTTTAGGAAGGCCATGTATTCATCAAGCTGGGGTAGTACCATCAACACTTCATTAGAAGGCCAAGTTCATTATTGGCGGGACTCTTATAATCATTAATGTTGAAAAATACATAGTGGCAAGCATGTCCACAAATGCCCATTACATAGATATGAACAAAGAAGCACTGGAGTGTTCATTTCGCTCACTAGAGTCTGTCAATGCCACCTTTGTGGCTGAATGGGGTAAGATCTCCAAGCCTAGACACTCAGAATGCACCAATATGACAATCAAGCAAACTTTAGAGATCTGTGCAAGGATATGAAAAGGGTTCGAGAGCTCTCTATAAGGAATAATCAACCTCATTTTTCATGTTGCCAAGCTATATCAATTTGGGTTTGGATATCAACCCAGTAATCAACAAAAAGGAAGAAAAATCAAAAGTACCAAGAAAGAAGAAAGGCAAGATTGACTGGGGAAGAAATTAAATGGGAACCAATGGGTTTCCAACCTCTTAACAATATATTCAGGTCTAGTGGTTATGTGTTTGAGGGAGAAGCAATGATGACCTTACTTGATCTGGAGAAAGCTCGAAAAGATTTGAGTATCAATTCCATAACAACAGATGACGCTGAGGATGTTAATAGATCGAGAATCTGTCCATTACTGTCGGGGTTCGTGCTTAACAACTGAACTGCTGAAGAACTATATGGTTTTCAAATCTCTTTTAGATACTCGAACTTTCCCTATTTTCTTATGGAAATAGGTGATCTTTTATAAGGGTTGATGAACTATTTTTATTTATATTTCAATAAAAGATGCAATTTTCCTTTCTGACAAACATTTCTTCTTTTCACATCTTCTTTTATATATATATATAATATTTATTTTTATGTTCTATGTGGGATATTTTTCCTCTCGTATATATATTCCCCTCTTTTCCTCTCAGGACTTTGGATGTTAATGATGTGGATAATGATGATTCTGACTCGGAGATCGATTTTGAGCAGCTCAAGTGTCTAGGGGAAATTGATGAATATGACAACAAAGAAGAGTGCAACTTACCTTCTGAGTTATTAAGAATGGTGGAAAAGGAAGACAAACAAATATTACCCACGAAGAGAAAATTAAAGTTTTGAATTTGTTCACTGAAGAAAAGAAAAAAAATTTAAATTGTTACAACACTTTCGTCTAAAGAAAGACAAAGTTTGATAAACTTACTTCAGAAATACAAAGACGTGTTCGCATGGTCATATCAAGGCATACTTAGACTAGACACGGATATGGTAGTTCATAAATTATCAATCAAGCCGGAATGCAAACCCGTACAACAAAAACTAAGGAGGATGAGGCCTGAAATGCTCTTTAAGATAAAAGAAGATGTCAAGAAGCAGTTTGATGCTGGGTTTTTTTAAGTAGCCAAGTATCCAGAGTGGGTAGCTAACATAATGCCAGTGCCAAAGAAAGATGGAAAAGTACGCGTGTACATTGACTATCGAGACCTCAACAAAGCAAGCCCTAAAGACAATTTCCCATTGCCATACATAGATACTCTGGTGGATAATACAACCAGGAATTCTTTTTTCTCATTCATGGACGGTTTCTCAGGGTACAACTATATTAAGATGCATCCAGATGATATATAGAAAACCAAATTAGTCATAATGTGGGGAATATTTTGTTACAAGATGATGTCATTCGGATTAAAAAATGCTGAGGCAACATACCAAAGAGTTGTGATGACCTTGTTTCATGACATGATGCACAAGGAGGTTGAAGTTTATGTTGATGACATGATTTTCAAAGAACGAATTGAAGATGAACATATCGAGAATATAAGGAAATTCTTCCAAAGACTGAGAAAGTTTCAATTGAAACTGAATCCAAACAAGTACACCTTCGGGGTGACGTCTGGAAAGTTGTTGGGCTTCGTTGTTAGCAGAAAAGGCATTGAAGTTGATCCAGACAAAGTCAAAGCCATCCAAATTTACCTCACCCTCATACACAAAAGGAAGTTCGAGGGTTTCTAGGTAGATTAAATTACATTGTTCGGTTCATAACTCAATCGACAGATAAATGTGATCTAATTTTTCGTCTTCTTTGAAAGAATAATTTTGGGGCATAGGATGATGATTTCCAACTCGCATTCGAGAAAATAAATAATTATTTATCTCACACTCATGTTTTAATGTCTCCAATCCTGGCCAAACCTTTGTTTATATATCTATTAATCTTTGAGAATTCGATGGGATGTGTCTTGGGACATCATGATAAGACTAGAAGAAATGAAAGAGTCATTTACTACCTTAGCAAAAAGTTTACTAATTGTGAGGCCATATATCCACCAATTCAAAAAGTTTGATGCGCTATAGTCTGGGCTACACGAAGACTCAGACAATACATACTATACCATACCACTTGGTTAATTTCCAAGTTGGATCAACTAAAATTCATGATGGGTGTACTCGTTCTCTCTGGAAGGTTAGTCTGATGGTAGATGCTATTATCAAAATTCGACATTGAGTACGTGAGTCAAAAGGCTATAAAGGAAAGTGTTATATTTGACTTCCAAGCAAGTAGAGTTTCTGAAAACTATGAACCATTGGACTTCGATTTCCCAGATGAAGACTTGGTGGCCATATATTTAGAAGAAACAAGTACTTCCACATGTGATTATTGGAAAAAGCACTTTGATGGTGCATCAAATGTGTTAGAGCACGGTATTGGGGCAATTTTGGTCACACACAAAGGAAACCATTACCCGTTCACTAGTAGATTGAACTTTGATTACACTAACAATATGGCGGAATATGAAGCTTGTGTTTTGGGGATTCAAGCTGTAATTGGATAGAACGTAAAAACTTTGAGGGTGTATGGGGATTCTGCCTTAGTGATTTATCAGCTTTGAGGAAAATGGGAGATAAAAGATACCAAACTGGTGGAATACAGAAACCTCATTTTGGATCTACTTAAAAAGTTTGATGAAGTTACTTTTCATTATATGCCTAGAGAAGAAAATCAGATGGTAGATGCCTTAGCTACCTTGGTAGCCTCATTCAAGGCTGGTGGGGAATCCAACATGATGTCAATCGACATTCCTTCATTTGAGTACCCTACTCATTGCTATCACATCGAGGAATGAAAAGACGAAAACCCATGGTATCACAACATTCTGTAAAACATTAAAAATCAAAGCTATCCAGAAGAAGCTACTAAAATGAAAAAAGAACAATCAGAAGAATGATAGCAAGATATGTTTTTTATGGAGAAATCTTATACAAGAAGAGTCATGATCAAGTCTTGTTAAGATGTGTAGATGCAGAAGAGACAAAAATGATCTTGGAATAAGTGTATGATGGAATGTGTGGAACTCATGCAAATGGACATATGATGTTAAGACAAGTCATGAGGTGTGAATATTTCTAGTCCACATTGGAGAGTGATTGCATCAACTATGTCAGACGATGTCATAAGTGGCAAGTATATGGAGATAAAATAAATGTCTCGTCTCGTCCTCTTCATGTGATGATTACTCCACGGCCTTTTTCTATGTGGGCATGGATGTTATCAGACAAATCCATCCAAAAGTTTCAAATGGCCATTGATTTATCCTTGTGGCAATCGACTACTTTACCACATGGGTGGAAGCGGCATCATATGTTAATTTCACTTAGTCCACTATTTGTAAATTCTTGAAAAAAGAGATCATATGTCGTTATGGCTTGCCAGAAAGGATCATTACCAAAAATGCAACCAATTTAAACAACAGAATGATGGATGTTGCATGTGAACAATTCAACATAAAGCATCACAACTCTACTGCTTATCGACCAAAGATGAATGGAGCGGTAGAGGCAACAAATAAAAATATCAATAAAATAGTGGAGAAAATGACTGAGACGTACAAAGAATGACACGAAAAGTTACATTTTTCCTTGTTTGTTTATCGAACTTCAGTACAAACTTTGACTGGGGCAACCCCTTTTTCATTAGCATATGGGATAGAGGTTGTGTTGCTCATTGAGGTGGAAAACCCATCACTCCGAGTTTTGTCAGAAGTAAAACTGGATGATGCAGAATGTGTGCAAACTCAATATAATCAATTGAACTTAATAGAGAAGAAGAGGTTGAAAGCCATTCACTATGGTCGACTCTACCAAAAATGAATGATTCGAGCACACAATAAGGGTGTGCCAGTTTAAAGGTGTCTACATTATCGATATCTAGGGAACCTATTTGTCTTTTTGAGTATCTTCTCTTTTCAGAATGTTTACCATATATTTTATTTTTATTCCTCATAAATAAATATAGCCATTTTTTCTGAGAGAAATCAATTTCTTAGCATCTTGAATTGAATTTAAATAAGAATGATTTATTCACTTTGAAAAAGATAATTGTGTATTACTGCACAAAGATTTTCTGAAAAGTACAGGTGTTTGGAAGCTGATAGAGGTTCATGTAAAATACTCGAAAGAATGACACGAATACTAGTTTGAAACTCACCAAGGAGTAGAAAAGGCATTGATTAAAGGCCAAAATTCAATACTTCTTTCTGAAACAGAAATCCCCAAGAGGGTATCAGGTTCAAAGCCCATTGAATGATCAGAAAATCAACAACCAAGAATTAGAGAATCAGGATTAGAAAAAATCAAGAAACCAAGACTGACAGAAAGAGATTGATTTCTCTTTAAAGCAAAAAATCCTAAAATAACATATTTTGCATATGCACTTTAGGAATACATAAGAACATTGCATCTATAGCATTGCACACACGGGTACAATTTTGCATATCTTTTTCAGAGTCAATTTCAACTTCACAACGGAGGATATTGAACTCGAAGAACATTCAAGACCAAAAACAATACAACTTATCAAAGTGGGATTTCAACTTCATAACGAAGGATATCTGGCTCAAAAGAACATTTAATCTGGACTCAACTTCAAGATGAATGGCTCACTCACGATTTCAACATCACAATGAAGGATATCATGTTCAAGAAACTCAAGATCGACTCAACTTCACTATGAAGGAGTTATCCGCAGTATAGCTCAACTCAACAGAAATGAGTTATTTATGAGATCTTCAAGTTAAATTTTAAGAAGATCCATGATAAACTGCAAAGTGGTTCAACTTGACAATGAGGAGCCACATTTCGGTGCTTATTTCGAGCTTAATTTCAACTTCACATCGAAGGATATTATGCTCAAGACATCCAAAATCAACCCAACTTCATAACGAATGAGTTATCCATAATTTAGCTCAACAACAAAAAGATATTTTATAATCAAAGTCTTCAAGTCAAATTTCAACTTCACGACAAAAGATATTGGACTAAAAAAAGGCCCAAAATCGATGGAAATTTCGGGAAAACTCAAGAACCATTCAATCTCGAATTAACCTCTAGGTCGAATTTCAACTCCAAGACGGAGGATATTCGATAAAAGAGTCGACTACAACATTGAGTCAGATTTCAAACTCATAGACTGACGACACTCACATGAACAGGCTTGCTTTCAAAATCGATGTGTACCGAACGAAAATGTGTTTTTTTGTCTTTTTCCTATTTTCCTTACACAATAATGGGAAAAAAGGGGCAGCTGTAGACACCCATTTTCGTCCGGGACATCAAGGGTTCTTATTACAGTATTTATATTATTATATAGTATATAATATATATAAAATAATTTCAAAAAAATGTATATAATATATGGTTTTAGAAAATATATTATATAGTTTTGAAAGCATATAAAAAATGGCTTTTGAAAATAGTTTAAAAAAAACATATATAGTATATATAGTTTTTGAAAACATATTATATAGTTTTTGAAAATATAATATATGCTATATAGTTTTTAAATTAAATATAGTGTACATATTATTTATTATATTATATATTATTTATAGTATTATTTATTATTTTATATTTATTATATTATTATTAATATTATTTTTTGGTTTATTTCTAGGTCCAAATCCAGTCTATCCCACAGTCCAAATTCGGGTCAAAGTCAAAGATAAAGTCCAAGTCCAATCGGTCCAGAGTGAAGCCCAATCGAAGCAAGCAAGCTTGACCCAACAAGCTCGGTAAGGCCCAAGCCCGCCTGTCTGACCCAGCAAGGGCTAGGGTTTCGCATTTAGCAAGAGTGTCGCACGGTCGAGATATCGAGAGACGAATATAGCGCGTGAGGACCACGCACCAGCAAGGAAGCAATACGCACTCGAAACAGGAATTCACAGCAAAATTGGATAGCTAATCAGAGAAACCCCGAACAAATTAGAAGGAAAACTTCCCCTATTTTTCAGCAACAACATACCGAGAGAATCGACCACACCCAAAATCCCAACAAAATCGGGATTACAACACCCATTCAAGGGAAGTAACCCTTTTTCGGACGCTATAAAAGGCCATCGGTGAACAGGACGAGAGGATACAAAGAAAAACCAAGAAAAACACAAAGAGCAACCAAGCAATATATAACAAAGGTATCGCAAAACAAAGAAAAAGGAGTAAGTCAAGCAAAAAAACATTCAATAGTTAGGAAAAACCACAGAAAATTTTAGGGTTATCATCGGTCTAACGTCAGAAGGAGAACGATCGCCGGGAAAGAGAAAAGGCTTCACTGAAAAATGGTAAACCCGAAAGTCTTTTCTTAGATATACGTCGATATATGCATTTTTTTGGTATTTGGGTGTCTGTTTCGGCCTCGGGGTGTTGAGAGCTTTCGAAAGGGGTAATTTTTAGGTTCCCGGCCATCGAAGGCGATGGCCAAAGCGGTGGTCTAGGCGGCAATAGCTCGTCGTGCATGGTGGTCGACCATAGGCCGATTAAGTTGGTGAAGAAAGAGTTAAGAGGATTTTTGGGGGTTTGGTTTTTAGGAAAATGTTGAAAACGAATGAAAATGGAGATTTAAAGGCTATTTATAGGGATAACTGATGTGCAATTACTAAATACTTTAATTATTTTCACAATCACTGAATGTTTGATGCATAGTTCGTTTTGGTCACCTGTTGTAATTTTTCCATTGAATTTTGAATTATTTCAATTTAACCCCTATTTATATTTTTTTTATTTTGCAATTTGGTACCCTAACCTTTTTATTTCTTCCTACAACTCACCTTTAGTGTCAATTTGACCCTGAATTTCGATTTATTTGAATTATTTCATTTAACCCTAACCTTTTTATTTCTTCCTGCATCTCACCTTTAGTGTCAATTTGAGCCCTAAAATTCGATTTATTTTAGTATAATCCTTTCTAATATTTATATTTTAAATTTAACATTATTTATTTCTCTTTATCTTTTTAATTTAGCCATTTTTTTATTCTAACATTAATTTACTTTTTTAGGCAATTTTAAATTGGTTAAAGGCAAGCATTCGGATCGAACTTTTAAATTTTAATCTAACTTTTAATTTTTGCAATTAAGATAATCGAGAAATCAAATTGGTACTGAAAGGGGAGTAAAAAGGTGCTAATCCTTCCTTGACCATAATCGACTCCCGATTCGATTAATTTCTGTCAAACGCAGATCAGATAAACGGTAAGTTAAGGTGTCCGATGAACCTAATTTAAAATGTACATCAATTCAAGTCGAAACTCGATTCCGGAACCACCCGAAGGACGGTTACGATATATATCAATCGGACATTGTTAGTGTTTATTCAGAAACTGAAGGAGCCTGAATATTTCCCAATTTCAACCTATTACTTTATGTACTGTTCTTTACAAAACAGTGACAAAGGTGGTGGTAAACCGACTTAAGCCTCTACTGCCGATTTGATATTGAAAAGTACGAGTTTTGTATCGGGATAGAGTATTACCGATAATATTGTCATCACTTAGGAAGTGATTCACTCTACGTCGAAAAAAAAGGACAAAAAGGATGGATGACGATTAAAATTGATTTAAAGAAGGCATATGCTCATTTGGAATGGTCATTTATTAATGAAACTTTAGGTGATATAGGTTGTTCGATGAACCTTTGCCAACTGATTATGAGCTGTGTGTCTTCCGTTTCGATGCAAGTAGTATGGAATGGTGCAAAATATGAGATTTTTAATCCAACTCGTGGGATTCGATTAGCGAATTAATACAAGGAAGTAGAGGATAAAGAGTGGGTGCCGATTAAGCTTTCACGTAGGCGACAACTCTTTCATATCTATTATTTGCGGATGACCTTATTCTCTTTGCGTAAGTGTCGATAGAGCAATTCAATGTTATACAAAATATCCTGCAGGACTTCTGTGTCACTTCAGACACTGAGTAATGCAAAGTCCAATATTTATTTTTTGCGAACGTTGCTGCCCGTATCCGTAATGCAATTAGTGAAGGGTTTCACTTTTCACAAGTTGATGATCTTGGGAAGTACTTGGGTGTTCCACAGCTTCACAAACGGGTAACACTTGCTACGTATGACTACATCATTCAAAATGTTTGAACTATGCTTTCCGGGTGAAAAGTTAAATCCTTGTCGTTGGCAAGCCGAGTTATCTTGGCAAAGTCCGTTTTGAATGCGATACTAATATACGCTATGCAAACTTGTTTTCTACCAAAAGAGATTTGCATGGAAATTGAACGACCTACAAGAAACTTCATCTGGGGGACATTCTGACAAAAAATGTAGTGTGAACCTTGTTTGCTAGGACCAGGTTTGTAAATAGATTGCTAGTGGTGGACTAGGGTTACGACACATGGTTTCGTAAAATAATGCATTCCTAATTAAGCTTGGGTATCGATTGTTATATGATAAAACACATTTATGGGTGAAGGTGCTTCGCTCAAAGTATAAAGTTGGGGATGGAATACCACTCTCGATCACCAAAAAAAGGTGTTTGCGTCTTTGGCTTGGGATAGCTCCACAATTGTAAAAAATGTTGCAAGAGCTTACCTGGAATATTGGTAATGGAGCATCTATAGACTTCTAGCGTGAAGACTAGATTGGAGACATGTACCATTGGTTGATGCTATTTAGGGGCAGGATGTGAACGCTGTCATTCCGACGAGGGTGTACGAAATGATAGGCTTGAATGGAGACCAGAGGTGGGATGAGCTTTGACCTTTACTCCCGAACACAACTCTGCTACATCTGGCTGCGTTGAAACCGCCACTAGTTTCAAGTGGCGAGGATAGTCTAGAAGTAGACTGATTGTCATTTTTTATCACTACTAGTGCTTATGTGAGGTGTGTAGAGGATATTGTTAGATTTTTCTAGAAATTAAGTTGACAAGTTGGAAATTTCATCTTGGTTGGTGGCCAACTTATTGGAAATTTCATCTTGGTTGGTGGCCAAACTTTGAACATGTGAATTTCATATTTGGTGGCTAACTTGTACACATTGGAAAATTCTTTGGTTGGTGGCCAAACTTTGAACATATTGTTCTTAAAACTCAACTATAAATAGGCCTAAGTATTTCCATTAGAAATCATCCCAAAAATAAGTTCTCTCTTCCTCTTGTATTCTTCATTCTCCTACTTTAGGAATTCTAAAGAATTCCATTTGTTGTAATATTGGCGATATAGTGAAGTTATCATCCGGTGTGGTGCCTGAGGAGTAGACTATATTCTCGTCGAACCTCGTAAATTTGGTGTGTTATCTCCTTTATGTTTTTATTCGGTTATTTTCCATTATGTTTCAATATTCAATAGTTTGATAGGTTTATCCACTGTGCAACCTTTGGTGGTTTTAATCTTGACATTTTAGGTCAATTTTAAAACTACATTCGTGTGGGAAATAACCCGTTTTCCACAATAATTGACATCAGAGCTTCGGTTGAGGTTATCCTGGTGGTTCCGTTGCTGAAAAGATACAGTTCGTGATATTGAATATTGTTCGTTAGAATTAAAATGCCAAAATACGGATCAGTTGAGACATCAAGCTCTTCATCTGGACCTGTGAGGAAGGTGATGTCAAATGCAAATTTCTTGGTGGAGTTGTTCGATGGATCCGATCATTTTGGCATGTGGCAAGGCGAGGTGTTAGACGCTTTATTCCATCAAGGTCTAGACATCTCCATTGAGGAAGAAAAGCTCAAATATATGGAGGAGAAAGAATGGGGAACAATCAATTGTTTGGCGTGCAACACGATTCGATCTTGTCTTTTCAGGGAGCAGAAGTATGGCTACAAGAACGAGACTTCTGCAAGTAAGATGTGGAAAGCTTTGGAGGAAAAATTCCTGAAGAAAAGCTCTCAGAATTGTCTCCACATGAAGAATCAAGATTACAATGCCTGTAAATCTGTTGGGATAGGTTCAATTCGATTGAAGAATCAAGATGGATTAACCAGAGTTCTGACGGATGTCCGATACGTGCCCAGTTTGAAGAAAAATCTCATCTCCTTGGGAGCCTTGGAATCCAAAGGCTCGTAGTCACTATGAGACATGGAGTTTTAAAAGTCACATATGGCGCACTTGTGATGATGAAGGGCATCAGAAAAATAATTTGTATTACTACCAAGGTAGTACAATTATTGGAGCAGTTACAGCAGCTTCCGGAGGTGATGATTTGGACGCAACCCAGTTGTGGCATATGTGGTTGGGACATGCTGGAGAGAAATCCTTGCAAATTCTGGCAAAGAAATGATTGTTGAAAGGTGCAAAGGCTTGAAAATTGAACTTTTGCGAGCATTGTGTTCTGGGAAAGCATAAGAGAGTGAAGTTTGGCACCACTATACATAATACAAAAGGTATTGTAGATTATATTCACTCAGATGTATGGGGTCCTTCAAAGACATCGTCTTTGGGAGGAAACCATTATTTTGCAACTTTTGTAGATGACTTTTCCAAAAGAGTTTAGGTGTATCCGATGAAGTCTAAAGATGAAGTGCTTCAAATTTTCCTGAAATGGAAAAATATGATCGAGAACCAGACTGGTAGAAAGATCAAACGTCTTAGGACGGACAATGGAGGGGAATATAAAAGTGACCCATTCTTTGACGTTTGCCATGAGTATGGTATTGTTCGACACTTCACTGTTAGACATACACCACAACAAATGGGGTGGAAGAGCGTATGAATCGAACACTATTGGAGAAAGTTCGATGTATGTTGTCTAATGCTGGGTTAGGCAAGGCATTTTGGGCTGAGGCTGTGACATATGCTGGCCATCTCATCAATCGTCCGTCATCAGCGATAGGAGGAAAAACACCATTGGAGGTATGGTCTGGAAAACCTGCTACTGATTATGATTCCTTACATGTATTTGGATCCACTGCTTATTATCATGTGAAGGAATCCAAGCTTGATCCGAGAGCAAAGAAGGCTCTCTTTATGGGAATCACCCATGGAGTGAAGGGATTCTGCCTTTGGTGTCGAGACACCAAGAAGATAATTTGTAGAAGAGATGTTACCTTTGATAAATCTGACCTAGTAAAGAAGGTAACAAGTGAAGCTATCCAGACAAGTAGTACTCTACAGGAGGTGGACCATACTCCAAAACAGGTGAGTTTCAGTAGATGATGATCCCAGAAGTTGATGCAGCTGATTCTTCAACTCCAATAGAAGAATCAGAAGATGAAGAGGTTCAAACCCAAGAACCATTGGAGACCAGAACCACTTGTAGTTACAAGGCCAATGAGAGAAATTCGTAGACCTGCTCGATTTTTTGATATGGTGGCCTATGCTCTTCCAGTTGTTGATGATGATATCCCTATCACTTACCAAGAAGCAATACAAAGCTTGGAAAGTGATAAGTGGAAAAGTGCCATGGATGAATAAATGCAATATCTCCAAAAGAACAACACTTGGAAACTGACACAATTACCGAAAGGTAAAAGTGCCATTGATGCAAGTAAGTATTTGTAAAGAAAGATGGATCTCATAGCAAGAAAGATGTTCGCTACAAGGCACGGTTGGTAGCTAAAGGCTACGCTCAAAAGGAGGGAATTGACTACAATGAAGTATTTTCCCCTGTTGTGAAGCATTCCTCCATTAGAATATTGTTGGCCTTGGTAGCACAGTTGAATTTGGAGCTAGCTTAACTTGATGTAAAGACGACTTTCTTGCACGGTGATTTAGAAGAGGAGATCTATATGACTCAGCCAGAAGGATACAAAGATGGTGGTTGTGAGAAATGGGTTTGTAAGCTGAACAAATCGCTATATGGATTGAAACAATCTCCGAGGCAGTGGTACAAAAGATTTGATAGCTTTATGAGGAGGCAAAAGTATACTAGAAGCAAATATGATCATTGTGTGTATTTGTTAAAGCTCAAAGATGGATCTTTCATTTATCTTCTCTTGTACGTTGATGATATATTGATCACTTCGAAGAGTCAAAAGGAGATAGACAAATTAAAGGCTCAGTTGAATCAAGAGTTTGAGATGAAAGATCTAGGTGAGGCCAAGAAGATTCTTGGTATGGAGATAAGCAGAGATAGACAGAGAGGGAAGCTTTGTTTAACACAGAAGCAGTGTCTGAGAAAGGTATTACAATGTTTTGGCATGAATGAAAATACCAAACATGTAAGTATCTCATTGGCTTCTCATTTGAAACTTAGTTCTCAATTATCTCCTAAAACTAACGAAGAACGAGTGTATATGGCAAAAGTTCCATATGCTAATGCAGTTGGGAGCTTGATATATGCAATGGTGTGTACGCGTCCTGACATTTCACAAATGTTAGAGTTGTGAGTAGGTACATGCATGATCCTGGAGAAGGACATTGGCAAGCTGTGAAATGGATTCTACGGTATCTCCAACAAACCGTGGATGTTGGTTTAGTTTTTGAACAGGATGAAGCACTTGGTTAGTGTGTGGTTGGATATGCTTATTCCGATTATGCTGGTGATTTGGATAAGCGTCGATCAACTACTAGGTATTTGTTTACTCTTGCTAAAGCCCCAGTAATTTGGAAGTCTACATTGCAATCTTCGGTGGCCTTGTCTACTACAGAGGCATAATACATGGCAGTTTTTGAGGCAGAATACATGGCAGTTTCAGAGACTGTAAAGAAAGTAATTTGGCTTAATGGGTTGATGGAAGATTTGGGAGTTGTTCAAAGTCACATTAGTCTCTATTGTGACAGTCAAAACACTATTCACTTAGTGAAAAATCAAGTCTACCATTCAAGGACTAAGCATATCGACGTGAGGTATCACTTTGTGCGAGAGATCTTTGAAGAATGAAAGATTTTACTTCAGAAAATTGTGATATCAGAAAATCCTACAGATATGATGACCAATGTGGTAACAGTAATCAAGTTCAATCATTGTTTAAACTTGATTAACATCCTGAAAGTATGAACACCTTCGGGCGTGTACCGCTTGTGAGCGCAATTAGAGGCACTACAAATTTGGGGAGTTGAAGAAGTTGAGTAGGCTTGGTAATTTCAAGCCAAGGTGGAGATTTGTTAGATTTGTCTAGAAATTAAGTTGGAAATTTCATCTTGGTTGGTGGCCAACTTATTGGAAATTTCATCTTGGTTGGTGGCCAAACTTTGAACATGTGAATTTCATATTTGGTGGCTAACTTGTACACATTGGAAAATTCTTTGGTCGGTGGCCAAACTTTGAACATATTGTTCTTAAAACTCAACTATAAATAGGCCTAAGTATTTTCATTAGAAATCATCCCAAAAGCAAGTTCTCTCTTCCTCTTGTATTCTTCATTCTCCCATTTTGGGAATTCTAAAGAATTCCATTTGTTGTAATATTGGCGATATAGTGAAGTTATCATCCGGTGTGGTGCTCGAGGAGTAGACGATATTCTCGTCGAACCTCGTAAATTTGGTGTGTTCTCTCCTTTATTGTTTTTATTCGGTTCTTTTCCATTGTGTTTCAATATTCAATAGTTTGATAGGTTTATCCACTGTGCAACCTTTGGTGGTTTTAATCTTGACATTTTAGGTCAATTTTAAAACTACGTTCGTGTGGGAAATAACCCGTTTTCTCTAACAGATATTGGCTCTTCGGGATCTTGTCTGTGGCAATATATCTCTCATTTTAAGGGGTACCTCGAGTTAACATGCTGCTTTGGTTGATGTGCAAGGGGCGTCTCATGACAAATGAGAAGCAGATCCGACAGCATATCTCTTATACGATCACGTGTTCTTTTTGTGGGATTGTAGTGCAGTCCATCTAGCATATCTTTCAAGAATATATGGTCACCGGCTCTACATGGGCAACGGTGGTCAAGCTAGAGCGTTTGAATGAAATTCTCACCATGGACCTCTGTAGCTGGGTGAGAACCAATTTGTGGAATCCTAATTATTTCCTTAAGAATGGGATGGATTGGAAAATTTTGTTCGGTACACTTCTCTAGAACTTGTGGACTCGTCGGAATAGATTTCTTTTCGATGTTGATTTTATGGAGTTCGATAGTGTACTTCAATAGAGTCCAATGACACTTCGCGAAGCGGTGCAAGCAGTTACAGTTCGTAGTATAACTCAGTCTGCTCTGACGTTACAGAACCAATAGCTTTGTCAGTGGCAACCCCTGCGACTGGCTGAGAAAAACTGAATATTGATGGTGCTAGGCGATCGGTGACATGATTAGTTACCTGTGACGGTGTAGTTCGTCACAACGATGGTGGCTATGGGTTTTAGTAAAGCACTGGGGTGCTGCTCGATGGTTTATGTAGAGCTCTAAATAATGGAAGCATTTAGTGATGATTTGCATGGGGATGTGCATAAGGGTAAGCCTAGGGATGGAAACGGGTACAATTTCGTGGATTCTGCACCGTACCCGCTCTAATTGGGGTGGGGATGGGTATAATTTTAGTGGGTAGTAGGCGGGTATGGATTTAGAAAGTGGCACCCGTCGCGGGTAGTGGGCGGGTGATGGGTTTGAGACCTTATCCACCCCGCATCCTCTCCTCTCACCCACTAAATACCCATTAAATTTTGGACCATTATGAATTTAGGTATAATTTTAGAGTCTAATTTATAAATCTTAATATTGTAAAAGATATAACTTATAATTTAACCAAATATTAGGGATAATTTAACCAAAAGAACAATGTTGAATGAGTTTGTTGAATTTGTATAGCAAAATAATGATGCAATTTTAGAAACATCTAATTTGAACAGGTACTTATAAACTGCCAACATACCAATTGTTGATGATTTTGATATTCTTAACAGGTGGAAAACAAATGGAAATAGTTATCCAACTCTCCAACAAATAACAAAGGATATCTCCTGTCTCCACTGTCCCATCATAATTTGCATTCAGTACAGGTGGAAGAGTATTGGTCCTTATCGTAGTCGACTACTTCCGGAGACGATTGAAGCATTAATGTGTGCTCAAAATTGGCTTTGGGTCGATATTAAAGGTAATATTATTATTTAGTCTATGTTAGTTGTCAAATTGTGCTTAATTATCTTATTAAAGTTTAGTTACTAACTTATATTAGTTTTGCCTTCTATTATATATGTAGGTAGTAGTGAATTTAAATTGGAGCGTTCTCAATTGGAGAAAATAGATAATGATGATTGTAATACTGGAGTAACATACGTCACAAGTATTGCCTGAAATTTAAGAATGTTGCGTCAAAGAACAAAAATATTATGTGTTTGTTATTTATGTTTCTAGGCTTTAATTATGTATTTTATTATGGTGTTTTATATACTTTAATATCTATGTTAACACTTAACTCAGATAATTCTTGGTTTATTTTATTATGTTCTTAATGGACGTGTTTGTTTTATGTTTATTGCTTATGTATAACTTAAGGTTGTTGTCAGGCGGGTCTAGCCGGGTACGTCTCCAGTTGGGTAGTGAGTGTTTGAAATTTTTTATCTATCATAGGTGGTGTGCGGGTGGTGATTTGAAAATATTAGTGGGTATGGGGAGGAGGTATCCACACCTGACCCACCCATTTACCATCCCTAGGTAAGCCAGGCTGCATGTTGGCGACTCTGGGTTAGGATGGTTTCCTAGTTTGTTTTCTTTCCTTTTATTCAATAAATAATAGGATAAACTATGCTTTTAGTACCTAAATTATCAATTTTGATCCATTTTAGTACTTAAACTTTTTTTTTTTTCAAAATCATACCTAACATTTAGTTTTTGTTTCATTTTAATACCCGCCATTAAAATTTTCACGTTTAGTACCTAAACTATCAATTTTAGTCCGTTTTAGTACCTAAACTTTCAATTTTTTTGAAATTTAACGTTAAGTTTTTAACGCGATATTAAAATGAAACAAAAATTAAACTTTATGTACGGTTTTAAAAAAATGAAAATTATGTACTAAAACGGACCAAAACTGATAGTTTAGGTACTAAACATGTAATTTACCCTAAGTAATATCTCATTTTTTAATTGTAGTTAATTTTTTTTGATTTTATTTAAATAAATTAAATTTAAATTTTTTGAAAAAATAAGTTAATTTAGTTAAATATATTTTAAAAATAAAAATTAATGAGAATTAAAAAAAATAAAAGGGTTAAATTAGAACTTTAAAAAAATTGAAAGACCAAATGTTAAACTAGAATTTAACCATCCGCCTCTTCTCGCACAGGCAACCGCTACACTTACCCTTGCTCTCAAAACTCCCAAATCAACCAAAAAAGCGCCCTTTTTTCCCGCGTCGAAAAGCTCCGCCGATGTCCTCTCACTCGGCGGCCACCGCCTCCGCCGCCAAAACCCTTACCATAGACTCCACCCAACTCTACCTCGCCGCGGCAAATTCCTCCGATTCCACCCTTTGTTTCCCCCCAATTCCATCCTCTTTCCATCCTTCTAAACTCATCCCTAACACCCGCTTTCTTATCGACTCCTTCCGCCACACTACCACCACCTTCTCCGCCGCCTACTTCCTCTCCCACTTCCACTCCGACCACTACTCCGGCCTCTCCCCTTCCTGGTCCAAAGGCATCATCTTTTGTTCCCACCTCACTTCCCTCCTCCTCATCCAAATCCTTAAAATCCTTCCTCACTTCATCTTCTCGTTACCTCTAAACGACCCCGTTATGGTAGACGCCTGTGAGGTCGTTCTCATTGACGCCAATCATTGCACTGGCGCTGTCCAGTTCTTATTCAAAGTTCCCACAAAAAATGGGAGCTCCGAAAGGTATTGCACACCGGCGATTGTCGTTATTGTAACTCAATGAAGTTGAATAGTTATTTGAAGGAATTTGTTGGTTGTGATGCTATTTTTTTTATACAACTTATTGTAATCCAAAATTCGTGTTTCCTTCTCAAGAAGAATCTGTTGATTATGTGGTTAGTGTGGTAGACAGGATAGGGAAGGAGTTTAAGGGGAAAAGGGTTTTGTTTCTTGTTGCCACTTATGTTGTTGGGAAAGAGAAGATTTTGGTTGAGGTTGCTCGGAGATGTAAGAGGAAGATATTTGTTGATGGGAGGAAAATGGAGATTTTGAATGTTTTGGGGTATGGGGAAGAAGTTTTTACGGTGGATGAGAGTGAGAGTGATGTTCATGTCGTTGGTTGGAATGTATTAGGATAGACTTGGCCGTATATTCGGCCTAATTTTGTGAAAATGAAAGATATTATGGTGGGAAAAGGGTATGAGAAGGTTGTTGGTTTTGTGCCAACTGGGTGGACTTATGAAATCAAACAGAATAAATTTTCTGTGATATCAAATGATTCGGTCGAGATACATCTAGTCCCTTACAGTGAGCATTCTAATTATGATGAGCTTAGAGAATATGTGAAGTTTTTGAAACCCAAGAAGGTTATTCCTACTGTTGGTATGGACATTGAGAAGCTTGACAGTAAGCATGCTGATAAATTGAGAAAACACTTTGCTGGCCTGGTTGATGAAATGGCTAATAAAAAAGACTTCTTGATGGGATTTCATTGTGGCAATTGTGAAAGTGTAGAAAACGTCAAAATGGATGCTAGTCCTGTCTTGGAAAACGTAGAAATGTATGCTAGTCCCATCTTGAATGCGGAAAAGGACATGGAGAGAAAGCAAAATATATTGGAATGAGAACTGTTGAGAGTAATGATGTATGCATTACTTTGAATGATTCATCTTCTGTGCAAAAACCTGATTTACAAGATTCAGCTATACCAAGTGAGGAGGAAAGAGAGAGAATAGTTGAGGAATTAGGCGACTCTTTGCCCAAATGGGTTACAGGTACCAGATATTAAATTTGATTAGCAGCTCCAGATGGAATATTGTCGAAGCAGTTTCTAATTTTTACGAACTTGAAAATGAGTTATATGAGCAAATCTCTGCTTTTGGAACTTCTGATTCTGCTTCTCAGGCCGGTTCATCTAACGTCTCACTTCTAAATTCAGGGCCTTTTAGAAGTAGCGCTGATGAAAGTTTAAGCCTTCATTTAAGTCAAGTCATAAAGCCTTCTAGTTTTAAACTTTCAGTTTGGAGCAACATATCTCCTGGCAAAAGAAAGAAAAACACTGAAAAACGTCAAATAAGAAAGTCAAAAGTAACTCAAAATTGGAATCTAGCGGGTCAAAGCAACCTATGATAACTAGCTTCTTTGGTAAAGTTTCGGTTATTGGCTCTAGAGGTGGTAGGATTGGTCCAGAAATTGAGGAATGCCCCAAAGGTGAAAGCACTTTGTCTACTGACTTGAGTAAATCATATTTAGAGAAGATCGATCAGTTTATTCAGATAATAAATGGCAATGAATCGTCAAGAGATTATGTGGTCACCTTACTTGAGAAGGCCCAAGGAGATATCAACAAGGCACTGGATATATATTACAGTAATCCCGAGGTGAAGCATGATGAGAATACATAAAATATGGTAGTTTCCAATAAATCAGCACAGGTCCCCTGCTGTACTAATGATAGCCCTGTTAGCAAGAACAAACATTCGGCAGAGGAATCAAGATGTATTACCTATTTATCTTCGCAGGGACAACCAGTGGAAAATGTTGACACAACTCTTGTATCATTGCCTCCTGATACATATAAACCTATAGAGCATGGTTGGTGTTATGAAGTTTTAATTTGCTATTTTCTTAACATTGCATCTTGAAACTCTTCTTTCTAATTTTGTAGTATGGTAGTATCTATGTTGAAGTTATTTTATTGGTTTTAACTGCGTGACCTTTTTTGTTTTGAGCTATAGTCTTATTGCATCTTTGGTGTCTCTTTCAGGCAAATTTGTAGAACATTTCTTATTCATAGAATTTTGAAACTCCTACTGAGATGTGTATGCAGCATGCTGGAGATCTGGTCAGCCTGCTCCATATGCCCATCTTGCACGGACTTTTGTCCTTGTTGGCGGTCAAAAGGGAACGATTAAAGCTACTTCTATGCTTTGCAATAGGTTTAGGAGGTTGGTAAACTTGTATCTTGCTTTTTTTATATGTATTTCTTGGTTGTGAAATCAAAGTTTATAGTGCATTACCTAAAACTTATCCCCAACCTTTTTTCCTTTATGGCTTCTTTCAACTAGTTTGCTGGCATTGTCCCCCGAGGCTGTGCTTCCTGCTGTGTATCTGTGCACCCATAAAATTGCTGCTGACCATGAAAATATTGTTAGTCCACTTGACCAGTTCTCCTGTCCTTATCTTCCTTTTTGTTGTTTCACACAGTAGATTTTTTACTCTTTATTCTTAAAGATAAATTTCCCTTCAAATTGTATATTTTAGATTGCTTAACATGAGAAATAGAATATTAAGAGAGATTAGTTGCAAAAGAAAAAAAATGCACTCATGCTGTAGTAATGATGCAGGAATTGAATATTGGCGGAAGCTTGGTTACATCTGCACTGGAAGAAGCTTGTGGGACTAACCGTTCGAAAATAAGGGATATGTACAATGACATGGGTGATCTTGGTAGAAGCAGATAGTTTCAGTCATAAATTTCCATTTTCTGTTACTTTTTACCCATATTTACTTTTGGGGAGTCTTCTTAACACCTACATTTTGTCTAAGGTGATGTTGCACAAGCATGCCGGAAAACCCAAACTCTGCTTGCTACTCCTCCATCACTACTAATTAGGGACGTATATTCCATGCTTCGGAAGACAAGGTATGGTCAGCCCAGTCTGGATCCTACAACAATAAATGACTATGAGAGTACTGAAATATTGAATCCACGATTCCAGAAACAAGGAAACTATGAGTGTAACATTAATTTGCAGTACTTAAAACTTTACATAATTGGATGATACCTGGATTTTGGTGGTACGAAATTCACTGAAAACTTGTTACAATATCTTTTTTCTTCATAAGATTAAGGACCGTTTTCTCGTTCACTAAACGTATTAGAAGCAGAATGTTATTACCCTCGGCTGACGATAGACAAAGGATTGGTCCCCAGTGATACCATATTATATCATGCTATAAAATATTTAATGGTTTAAATAATTATTCAGGAGCACTTGAGTGCTGGATGCATATGCTTGTGCCTAGGGATTTATGCTCTCAAATAAGCCTTTGACATTGATTCGCTTTTTTCTTCTTCTCAAATAAGATAAATTCAGTCCTACAATTTGATTAATATAGCTAAGTAAAGCAACATGCTTATCATTTTGTTTTGCATTATTTTGGTTTTTGTCATCTATATTCTATTTGTCTCATTTTCCTCATATAGCATTTATCAGTGTACAAACAGGAAGTGGCAGTACCATCCGGAAGAAAGACCTCATTGTGAGTCTTATAGGTTCATGTAGACAGAAAGAGATTAAGTTTCTGGTTAGAACTTTGGTAAGATTCGAAAATTGATCCTTTTTTGTATGCATCTTGTGCAGGCAGTTCTTGATTTTATTTATGTAATTATGTGACTCTTATATTTAAGTATTTTTAATAGGTGATATTTTTCTGAAAACATAGATAATGAGTCTCTTTATTATCATATTGGAGTTTAAGCGCATTTGACTAGCTCCTATTGTATTGAATTTTCCCCAATTGATACATCTCGCATGGTAGACGTGATCAAAGCAAACACTTCTTTGTGCTGTTTTTTCTAATGCTCGTAGTCGTGATTGCTATCGGGGTGGTAGTAGAATTATCAACCTTCACATGCCTGATGTTTTTAGCAATTTTCGTGGAAGCATGTTAAGAATTTTGAATTTGTATAGTTGTTTTAAACTTCATGGTAAATGAAGGTTTCTCTATGTCTCAGTTCTTAATTTGCTGTGTGAGCATTGACTTGCATAGTTGCATTACAATTTCTTCTGTTTCTAAATTGTGACACATACAGGTCAGGAATTTCCGAATAGGAGCAATGATGAAAACGGTTCTTCCTGCATTGGCTCAAGCAGTTGTCATGAATTCCTCTCTTAATCTTTATCATGAAGGAATAGCTGATAGTCTAAAAGAGAAGCTTCAGGTTCGATGCTAATCGTAAGCTAATAAATTATTTTTTTGAAGAGTATGAAATAGTATATCTCTTCATGAAGACTTGAAATTTTACATCATTATGTATGAGAAGTATAAGCTACTCCCCAACCAAAAAACAAAATAAAAATGGGTATAATGGATCTGTTGATGTTTGTGTTGTTTGGATCTAACATCCATTATCTGCAAAGGATCTTGCTACCAAAGGCATCATTAGATTTATCTACATATGCATAATACTATTTTCAACTTTTCCTGCTTTCTGGGCCAGCAATCATTTGTGCCTGTTTCTGATTTGATCTTTGTTTACTTGTCAGGACCTTTCAACAGCTGTAACTGAAGCATATAATGTACTTCCAAATTTGGTAAGTGATTGTATATTTTATATTGAAGTTCTTCATTGTATATTATTTTCAAAATTTATAAGCTCCCGGATTTCCTTGTCCACTTTATGAGATGTTTTTATATAATATATTTATATATGTGCTAATTGTTTTTGCATGCAAGTATATATGAATTTATTTTCTCTTTATATCTTTGTCTTCTATAACTTAAAAATTTAAGTCTGGTTCATTTGCTTTATAACATGTTGCACATGCCAGTTTCTTGCCCTTTCCCCCCTTCTTTTGAAAACAGCATAAGACAGAATATGTTTGTTTTGTGGTACATTTATGCTCATGATGCATTGTTTACAGGATTTACTCGTTCCTTCACTAATGAAGGAAGGTATTGCGTTTTCATCATCAACCTTGTCGATGGTTCCGGGAATACCTATTAAACTCATGCTTGCCTATGGGTTTACGTGCTACCCTATTGTTTCTTTCTTGTACATCAAAATGTACTAATGCTATTGCCTATGGGTGGTAATATTCTCCATGGTGGTAGAATTACCAATGGGGTTCCAGAAGTACTGAAGCTTTTTCAAAACAAAGCTTTTACATGTGAATATAAGTAAGCTCTTCTGTGTTTGGGGGGGGGGGCAGATTATTCACATTCGTGAAGTTTAGAAGTGTATTATTTGTTATTTTGGGTACTGCATGAAACAACTGTGAAGCTTATATTCCTCTTTAGTATGGCACCATATTCTTTTGTTCATTCAATGTGGTTGCGTTTTTTTTCTTGAATGACATCAGTTGGATAACTGATTGTAGGGCACATCTTGTGGTTTCTCACCGTTCTTCTGCATCTCTTAGTTTTATCACATGTTGGGTATGACTGAGAGGTTTCCACATGCACATAATTTTCAGATATGATGGTCGGCGTGTCCAAATTCACAAATTGGCTGATGGAGCAATGCGTGTCTTTTCACGAAATGGGGATGAAACGACATTAAGATTTCCAGATTTAATTAATACAATTAAAGAGTGCTAAGCCTGATGTCCAAACTTTCGTATTGGATGCGGAGGTGAGATTGTCTAACAGCAAGATGCCTTTTACTTATTTTATGTTGCTAATTCTGATTCTGGTTGCGGCTTCAGGTTGTTGCAATCGATAGGAATAATGGTCAGAAGCTGATGTCCTTTCAAGAATTATCTTCAAGAGAAAGAGGGAGCAAAGATTTTTTGATCACAGTGGATAAAATAAAGGTTTGCTTTATATTCACTTTGTGACGTTACATAATTAGATTTTCTGTTTTTTATGAAGTTTTTAGTGCAAACATCAAACATTTAGGTGAATTGAAATTAATCTTATGACATGATCAATTTGCATAGCTGTTTCACTTATCGTTATTTAATATGCCCATTTCCTTTGTGCTTTCCAAAATGATGTTAAGGCTCTTTTGATATTTAATTTTCACATTCACTTATCTTCTCTTATAAGTTCAACGTTTTTCCCTGTATCCTGAAGTTAAATTTTGATTTTCTTTCTAATTATCATTGCAACATGCAGGTTAACATTTGCCTGTTCGTGTTTGATATCATGTTTGCCAATGGAGAGCAGTAAGTATCTTGAACTCTCTTGGAATTATTCCGATTTTCTTTTATTTATATACATATGTAGACTAGAAGACCGAGGACAAGTTGTAACAGTAGTATTTTCTGATTTTTGAACTATACAACAGAAGCTTTCCCATGAGCAATGACAAATAAATCTTTGCATGGAATATAGTATGTTGAATAAGAATTAGACTATTCCATTTATCAGTTATATATCTTTCCTCACTACCTCTTTAATTCACAAAATACATGCAAGAAGTTCATGTAACTCAGACTTGATTGTGAATGTGTGATTATCGGAAGAGAGTAGCCGAGCATTTGTCTGACATAGGTGTGTTTAATAAAGTTTTTCTATGTACTTGATCTTTAAAATGTTATATTCCCATACCCATGTCCAGTATGCAGTGGATCTTGGTGTTTGACATGGGTACTTAAACAAAAATGAAGAATTGGAGTAACATAGAAATTCATTAAATAACAGAAATTTGGCTAGTGATTTTCCGCCTTCAAAATGTGCATTCTTTAAACACATTTTATTTCTCTGATCTTGTGAATTCACCTTGACCGCGAACATGTATCCTTACTAAAAAACATATGCCCGCACTTGTAATTATTCCAATGGTGTGCCATGTTTCCAAGATGGTCTAGATCTTGTGTTTTCAACTGCATTTCAAGCTACTTAATGTGGATTGTAGATATGACGTGTATATTAGTGATTGTAACTAATTAGTTAGTTTTAGTAGAAGACTTATTCATCTAAAGGATAAGATACTAGTTTATCTCTAATTTACTTTTACTTGAGTTAGAATTCCTGTACAAGTGGTCTTTTTAAAGGAAAGACCCCTTTCTGTAACTGTGTGAAGAAATAGAAAAACAGAGAAATTCTATTTCTCTCAGCTCACACTTCATTTAAAGGAAATACCCTGAGTGTCAGACCCCTCTTTTCATAATTTAAAATGGACTCTATGCTGCTCTGGTTTATTCCTTTGCTGAAAGACCTTGCAAATGCTGCCATGTGTCCATGTGACATATGGGGATTATTGAGCAATTAGTTCAAGAGTTCAATCATTCAATGTTTTTAACTCCTTTCTCAGTGTGATAGAGATTGGTTAATCTTGTTGAAATATCCCCATTTTTACTTTTGTGTTTTAATTTGAGAAAACTGAAGAGTTGGTTGACAGTATTGCCATTATTTTATGGAAGGGCAAAGATTACGAGTAACCGAAAAATAAGTTCTGGACACCTGTGGTACTCTTTTTTTTTTTTTGATAGGATACCTGTGGTACTCTTACTCTTCGGTTTTCTTGAATTACCCATATTTAACACTCGATTTCGATGCTTTTCGGATGTGGGTAATTGGGTATGGGGATATAAACCTTTTAGGACCCTCCAAAGTCTAAATACATAGAAAAACTTAAAAAGATCGAACATACACCTGTCAGATACATAACCGTATCCAACACTCGCAGTTGAATCCGAGTAACATAGCTGGTAATATAATTCTTTACTCAGTGTTGTCGCATGGAGTAAGTCTTGCAATTTTATCAACCTATACTGTTATACTAAAATAAATCAACCTAAAGTTCAAAAAAATAAAAATAAATCAATCTATACTGCTGTATGTCAATTACTCAAAATCTGGCTATTTGTTATAGTTGAGCATATTTTGTTCTTTCCGGAATATGTCATGTAAATGTCAAGCTCTTTGTCTGAAAAATAAACTTTAGATTACAATTTTGTCCCCCTTATTTTTCCTGCTATTTTTTATTTTATTTTTCCATTCAACTTCAAAAATATCATATACTTTCTATTACAGGCTGTTAGATGTTCCTCTGCGCCAATGAAGGAAACGTATGCCTTCCCCCTCCCACAATTTTTTGGGTTATTTTCTTTCAAAGTCTCTCTTATCAAATTCTCGCGAGCTGTAAATTTATTCCTTCTTCTGCCATGCTTAAAAAATTAGGTCTGAAGGATTTGTTTCCCGAAGAGAAGTTGGGTCATTTTGAATATGCAAAAGAAATCACTGTAAGACCTCTCGGCTTTGCTTGTTTAGAGAATACAATTTTTTGGTTATCAACTCGGATGTGAGTGTCAGGTATAGGTATGTATCTTGTGTTTGAGACAGGTCTAATTATTATTATTTTTTAATTTAATGTACTTGGAAGGTACTTGATGTGTCATTACTCCACCCATAACCAAATATGTTTTTGACATAGATATTTTAGGTAATTGAAGAGTTGGAACAACATAGGATTGACTAGTATTGTCTATGATCTCTTGTTTAATAGGTGGAAGGAGATGATACTTGTTTGACCAGTGAAGCCACATTAACTCGGATAAACTCCTTCCTTGAAAATGCATTGTGGTTTTCATGCGAAGGAATTATGGTTAAGTCCTTGGATATTGATGCTGGATATCTTCCGTCAAAGCGTAGTGATTCATGGTTAAAGGTTCTGTGGTTACCAGAATATTCTGATGATTTAACTATTTAGAAAATACGAAGATAGCTAAATATTGAATCAAATTGCTTGGTGATCTCTATTAGGAAAAGCGGGACTATGTGGAAGGGTTAAGCGACTCCCTTGATTTAGTCCCAATTGGTGCTTGGCATGGTAATGGAAGAAAAGCAGGATGGTAATGACTATATATATACATGTATGTGTAGTTAAATGATGCTTCATGATGTATTTGAAACTTTTTGAAATTTATAGAGGGAAAGGTTCCTCAGTCCATAGTAAGCTTTTGATTTTAAAAGTTCATGAAACTTTGATTGAAAACCATCCCCTCCTAAGCCCACTAGGATGGAATTACATACGCAAAACTAACAAGTAGTTAAATATGACTGATAGGCATCAAGAAAAAAAATATAAGCTCCTAGACTCTTGGAATCATCTGAACTTCGGCCTCATAAATTGGAACATCCCATGTGTTGAAATGATCTTGCTGACGTTGGTAAAACTAAATTTTGATATCATTTGATAAATATCCCGTGACCATTTTATGAACCGATGTTTTAACAGATGCAATGTTTAGCAAGCAAGTAGAATTGAAGTGAAAGGGGTGATTTGCATTTTATGAAGTATGTTTAGATATTGTCAAAGAAAATGTTATAGACCATTGAACGCAAATCGATAAAATATTCATTTATTATACTGCATTTGAACTTCAATCTAGTAACTTAGAAAATCCCAAGTTTGCTGAAACGATCTTGGTGGCACTGGTAAGCTTAAAATTTGATATCATTTGATAAATAGCCTCTCGTTTGTTAAGAGGCCCTATGTTGTGATTGCTTATTTGCATTTTATGTTGATATATTACTAAAGAAAATGTTATATTATTGAATTTGAAAAAGAAATATTCATTCATTACGCAGCACGCCCTTGCCACATGCTCCCAATGTGAAATCCTTTCTGTTTTAAGTCATACTTTGATGTATGTTACTTTACTTTTCTTACGAATTCGTTCCTCATGGCATGTTACAACCCAGACGCTGAAGATTTCCAAAGCGTATGCCATGTTATGTCTGGATTCACCGATTCATTTTACAATGAGGTAAAGTGGAGCGTTGATGATGTTTGTATTCCAGAAAGTGTATCTTTTTCTTCATGTTACCAAGGATATGGTGTTAATCTTGCAAGTCTGAGCTAAAAGTTGAACATCGTTATGCGGTATGTGAGAATAGTTTTGTTTCTGATTTAAGATCTTTTTGATGTTGGCTTAGCTAGGATTTTGGCAGTGAGCATATCTGATTTGCAATTTACTGGAGTACAAATTATACAGTTCCTAACGATAGAGTAATGATAAAGGCGCTGAGATTTGATCTAATTGCCATAACACGGCTAAATAGTGTGCACGTTTCTCTTTGTAATCACTCGTTGATAGCTCCCTCAAGAAACCAGATGTGACTTCTGGTTTCTTCGCAAAGATCCTATCATTAGTAACCTATGTTTTTTTCCCCGTATATTTTGATGATCTTTAAAGGGTCATATTCTCATGCTCGTTGTCGGATATGCATTGGTATAGTAACACGTTTCTATGCATATATAAGTTTCAATCCTTCATGTTACACTAAACTCTTTTAAGTCTTTTGGTTTTCTTTATCGAATTCAGATGAAAGAGTTCTATTCCGGAGATAGGATCTTAGCCAAAAGGCCTGCTTACTATCAAACAGCTGAGGTGCCTGATATGTGGTTCTCTCCAGAGCTTGTTTGGCAAATAAGAGGTGCAGACTTCACAGTATCACCAGTTCATCAGGCTGCGATCGGGTTAGTTAATCCTTCCCGTGGCATCTCAATGAGATTTCCAAGGTTCATCCGCTCGGTGACGGACAGAATTCCCGAGGAATGTACCACGGCAGCGAACATAGCCGAAATGTTTCGTTTGCAGACTCGAAAGATGGATGTGACAGTCTAACAATGACCACTGTTTCCAGGTTTGTGTACGGATGTTTTCCGTCCAGGTTCTTGTATTGGATTGGATGGAGGTTAACCATTTCTGTTTTGTAATTTTTATTAACAATGTTTTTTTTTCCCGTCTCTTAATTAGATTTTTCAGGGATTACTTATCTATATTCCTAGAATCCTTACCACATGTTTGATTCTTCTTTTTGTTTATGAAATCTTATACATTCTGAATTGTTTTACTAATCTCATATTGACGTACAAAATTTTATTTTGCAATTAATTCTTTGTTTTTTGTTATCAACAATTTCTATGTTCTACATCAGTTACTCTTTTCACACTCAAACAAAAACAATGCCTTTTATCTTACTCAAATGCTTTTTATCTATATTCCCAGTATATTAACACTTGTTTTCATTAGTATACGTTTTTCCCCAAGTTTTATGGTGAACGTGTAGTTGGAGTACCAATGTATTTTTTTCTTTTTCAGAACATCAATATTTATTTACATAAATATAATTTTTGGTAAATTTCACGTTAAGCACCTAAACTATGTTTAGTTTTTGTTTCATTTTAGTATCCTACCGTTAAAAACTTAGCTCATTTAGTATCTAAACTATCAGTTTTGGTTCGATTTAGTACTTAAACTTTTTAATTTTTTTTAAAATTAAACTGTAAGTTTTTAACGGATTATTAAAATGAAACAAAAATTAAAAGTTAGGTATGATTTTTGAAAAAAAATTAAAAGTTTAGGTATTAAAATTGATTAAATTTGATAAGTTTAGGTACTATACGCATAGTTTACCCTATAATTTTTTCATCAAACTTCATTTTGAATGTGTCGTTGGAGAACCGATGTAAGTTTTTTAATAAATCATCACTTATTTAATAATGTTGTACATATCATCATACCAAAACATAATTCAAATGACGTGATATATTTATTAGTATTTTAATAACACATGGGATTGTAATAAAAAATAAAAACTCTAAATTATAGCTTTGAAATTTAAACCAAAATCTTAAAATCCTAAATCATATCTCAAACCCCATATCAAAACTTAAATTCCAAATTACATCTATTCGGCCTCGACAGACTCATCCTCCCATCAATGAACAGTGGCTCATTGGCAGTCTCACCCTTAAATCACAACCCCCCAATCCTTGATGATCTAACCCGTAATCACTTCTTCCCTTGCTAATCCTTGATGAACTCTATGTCTGTCATTCGCCAATAACCGTCAACACCTCAGATAAGATATTCACCTTATTTTTTTTCTCGAGTGCTTCTACCTGTTAACCCAACATACCCCGATGTCGCTTGCCCTTGCTCTTGAGAAATTGTTTGGAGAGGTTTTTCGATGACTTAAATTCAGTGGGTGTTTATGAGTTGGGGATTGCGAGAGTTTGATTAAATACTTATAAAATACCTTAGGTAATAATAATAATAATAAAATAATGTATATTGTCGTAAAAGATCAAAACAGGAACAATTCAAAAGTTAAATGATTAAATAAAATAATTAAATTTCAGTGACTCAAATATGAGTGAGAACAATTTCATCCAAACATAAAAAATAGTTTTCGAAAATAGTTTTTAAAATTATTATATAGTATATTTTACGAAAATCTTTTTTTTAGAATAATATATCAATAAAAAAGCTCTTACTATAACTTGAATTACTATTTTTTAAAATATGGATTGATTCAAAATTCAATCAATTAATCAAAATTATTTCGATTGAATTAAAAATGTTCATATATAATTTAGTTGAATTAAAAATTAACGATTTTAAAAATAAAATTAATTTAATTAATACTTATTTAACTGGATCATTTGTTGAACATACCTAATTGAGATGGCATGCTCCGTTTTGTTTTTTAATCTTTTCATACCTTGCAATATTCCCGCCAAACCAAATTTGATAACCAGCTATCACCGTACACTTTTGGACAGCCAGCGTGTTCACTTTATGATTTTATTCTAATTAATCAACCGAATTAAATTAATTCGGTTAATTTGATCCCTAACCGAATTAATTTAATAAAAAAACAGTTAATATTTCTTTAATATTTGATTGACGGTTAATTAGATTTGAAATTAATTAATTAATTAATTAATCAAAATTATAAATATATTATATATTAAATATTTATTTCAAGCTCAAGTTTAAATAAATACACTTTATTTGATTCGATTAATATTCTTAAAACAATTAATAATTAAAAAATTTAGTTCGAATTAATCATTTAAACATCTCTATACTATTCTAATTGCCCAAGAGGCCTAAAGTAGGAAATAAATATACATTTTCTTTATTTTTATTCCATCCCCCCCACTCCCCCCCCCCCACCCCCCACAAAAAAAAAAACCCAAAAAAATAAAATTACCATCTCCTTCATTTTCCCTCCTTCCATATCTTCTCCCAAACCCAATCCATTAATTCCAATTTCATTTTATATTTCTTTCCAACCCCAACTCTCGAAACCACACTCAGAGAAAACAATTTCTTTCTCTTATTCTTCTTTGATTGTTTTCCCTTTTGTATTTTGTTTCTTCCTTCTTCTTTTCCTTTTTCAAGTTAGGTTTTATTCAGAGTTCGATGAATTTTCGAGAAGCTAGGGTTTGGATTAGTAGAGTAGTGAACAGTGTAATTTCTCTCTGATTCGAGACAATGAGTGCTGTCAACATTACTAACGTTACCGTTTTGGATAACCCGGCGTCCTTCTTGTCTGCTTTTCAATTCGAGATCTCCTACGAGTGTTTGACTCCTCTTAAAGATGGTACGCTTTCTTTCTCAGCATTTTTTTTTGTTTCAATGCTTTTTAGATTTCAATTTATTTTTTTATTTGATTTTATATTTTTTTAGTTAGGGTTTGGCTGAGGTTAAGTCTACGAGGTTGTTTTCCCCTTTCTCCCCCCTCCTTTGTTTAATTATTAAATGATGGGACGAGAATAAAGATTTGGTATGCTTGAATAAGATATTTTAGTTAAGTGGCGGTATAATTGTAGGTTGGGGTTTGCAGTTTTATTGAAGAAAGTTAGGGTTTGGGCCAGGCATAAATTGGCCTTCACTAGCAAGTTTTTGTTACATATTTTGGTTTTACCAGTCTATATAAAATGTTTTTTTTTCAAGAGTAAAACTTGGTAGGAATTTGTTGTATTTTCTACTCTGTAGAAAGCTAGGCTTTATGTTAAATGGAAAATAAATTTATCGCCTCTTCTTTGAAGGAGAAGAAAAAAAATAAGAAACTTGTCTTAAGTTGTAAAGCTTTATGTTACTATATATTTTGGCATTTTGCATGTTGATTTCCCAATGGATTGTGGTTCAATAAATCTTTAAGAATATCCTTAAGAGCAGAGGAATAGAATTTTAGAATGCTAGGAATGCATGGGGGGATATTTTGATACAATTTATGCCAGAATATACAGTATTGACTTGAGTTCCAGAATTAAGTAGAATGGTTGCTAATTGTCATCTTGTACAAAATAATTCTAAAGTTTCTGGAATAAAGAAATGTGGAATGCTGATTCTATGTGTAGAAGGGAAGCTTTTCATCTCAGTGATCTGATTTCGTATGTTTTAGCTGTACGTGTGGCTTGAACTTGGGAGTTGAGTTTAAGACAGTTTCTAACACAGTTACTTCTATTTTTCCAACTCTTCTGTTACATTTGAAAGTTTTGAGTTTCATTAAAATTAGAATTTTAAGTTTGTCAGATAAACAAGACGTTCTTATTATTCATGAATACATTCTGGATATGATTGTATTAATCTAATATAAGACTTTACCAGCCATATCTGTCTACCCAGTAATGCTATGATTTTGTTGACTTCATGTCTTTTTTGAGGTTAAAAATATTCATGTTTTATTGGATCGACAGATTTAGAATGGAAACTTATCTACGTGGGATCTGCAGAAGATGAGACTTATGATCAACTACTGGAGAGTGTACTTGTTGGGCCTGTTAATGTTGGAAATTACCGTTTTGTATTACAGGCAATCTCAACTAACTCGGTTTTAGTTGTGGATTTGATGTATCTGTCTTAATTTATTACCTTTTTCCTTGAATATGTTGCAGGCAGACCCACCAGACCCGTCAAAGATTCGTGAAGAAGATATTATAGGTGTCACAGTACTTCTATTAACTTGTTCGTATCTTGGCCAAGAGTTTGTCCGAGTGGGCTACTATGTTAACAATGATTACGATGATGAAAAGCTTAGAGAGGAACCTCCCACAAAGGTCTTGATTGAGAAAGTCCAAAGAAATATTCTGACTGATAAACCCAGGGTGACAAAGTTCCCCATAAATTTCCACCCCGAGAGTGGTGGCAATGAAGAAGCCCCACCATCTGATCGCCCTGTTGAAAATGAGGGAAATGAGGAACCCCTTCCATCTGATCACCCTATTGGAAATGACAGAGACGAGGAACTTCCTGCTTCACCAAATCCAAAAGAACAGTAGGAACCTTAAAATTTCTAATTAGAAGATATGGTCAGTATTCAAGATGGATAACCTGGTAACCGTTTCATGGATTGACATTGGATGAGGATGCTTAATGAAGTAATGATTTGGAAGTGCTGGGTTTGATTTGGCTCTTTTTTGTTTCTTTGAGTAACTGTTTCACTATGATGATTTGCTTAGGAACTTGAAAGTTAAAATTGGATTTCCAAGTTTGTGATATACTTCTAAAGGAACTTGGTTGCACTTTTTTTAGCTTTGTTGTCCAAACAATTGACCTTTTCTGCATTGCTCTTACAGGCATTGAGATTTTGTGGATTATGACGTGTGTCAGAATCATTTAAATTTGACTTTAAAAGTGAGTTTCATATGATCATAATGTGTGACTTTATTTTACTAGCTTCTTGAAACTCAAGCTCGAGTGAATAGAAAAGGAAAATCATTGCTGTATGAGCGGATTGCTTAATCTATCTACCCTTAATGGTTTGTGCATTGTTCGAAAATGGTTGACACTTGCATTGGAATTATGGTCATATCCTACGGAGTTTTAGGTGAACTTGTTGATCTGGGAAAAGGAGCTGAGGTTCTTTGAATGCGAGGCTCTGGTTATCATGAAGTAATGGAAATCAGTCCGGTCTTGGTCATCCATGTGGGTCTGCTTTTTGTAGATTTGAGTATTGTGGATTCAGATATGTATTATGTATTATTATTATTTGATTAAGTAGAGAGGTATTATATTTAGGCAAATGCCGAGATTTGAACTCACAACATTGGACGGACAAAGGAAACATCTTTGACCACTCAGTCAATTAATGGATCTGTGTCATTGTTTTTTACATTGTAAATGGTTGGTATTTGATACCTGCACTGGAAGTAGTCATCTATGAAGTTCTAGGTGAATTAGGTGAGAAGTGCAAAGCAGGAGGAGCTAAAGTGTTGTACGAATGGGCTCTGGTTATTATGCAGTAATAGAAATCGGTTTGATCATGGTCGTACATGCAGGTTGCCTGAAGTTTTAGTAGGTAAAGCCCAAAACGGAGAGCTTGGTTGAAGAGGCATGTTCAATGAGACATCCATGCCCTGGTCAAAATTGGGTATCCATGCCTAGTTACAAGACTTGGAAATGGAATGGTGGGAAGATGCAATCAAAATTGTAAGAATCGATAGAAAAGAAAGTTTAGATTTTGCTAGCGGCTCATTTTGACCCGACCAAAAGCTTCGACCGGGAAAATTATTTGTCTTATGTATATAGCCACCGTCACAAAGGGGCATTTTCTGGTGGCGTGTACGGATTGGATTGGAACACATGCGTTATGGATTGTTGGATGGCAACAAGGCGACACCCACTCTTGTCCAACCCAAATTCATATTTGCTTTTCTTTGAAATTTTACAAAATAACATTTCATCCAATTAATCTTATAGTAATTATCCCTTAAACACTTAGATCTAATAATTCATACTCTTTTTGTTTCGTTTTCTAGTGATGTTTAAGTTCAAACCATTTCCTATTAAAAAAAACTTTTGATGATGCAAAGGAAAAATGGTGTCAGTCATCACCTCTAGGGATGTAAAATCAGGTAATCGTTTAGGTTTCAGTCGAATCATGTCAGTCAAGTAAAATTGGATACATGTTGTGTCATGTCATTTTGATGGTTGGACTCGGATTAGATCAGGTTCAGGTCAAATTAGTTCGGGTCATTTTCAGATTGATTTGACATCAAGTTCAGGTTCAAGTCGAGTTAATTTCAATTCGGATCGATGTTAGTTCAGGTCAAAACAGTTCAGGTCTGGAACAATTAAACACCAAATTAATTCAGGTTCGGATAAGTCAGATCTCGTTCAAATCGGGTTAAATCATTGGCAGATAAAATTCAGGCCGGATCTTTACCGGATACAGATTGGCTTCAGGCCAGGTCATTTTTTATTTTTGAATTAATTATTTTTCGCCTTTCGGTGAATTTTGAGTTGTAATTTGTAATTGTATATGATTTAGAGTAAATTGCTAAAAATATAAATAATTATGGATCAATTTTGATAAAAATATAATTTTAAGGATTAAATTGAACCAATATGAAATTACAAGTAAAAATTAAATAAATTAAACAACACGCATTGATGAGGGACAAAATCAAAATAATTTTAAAATGTGAGGCTAAAATTAATATAAAAAGCACTAAATTATACTCATTTAAAAAGTTATGAGCCAATTACAAAAATATAAATAAGTAATAAGTATGAGCCAATTTCACATGCAAATATAATTTTGAGGACTAAATTGAATAAATATGAAATTACAAATAAAAATTTAAATAAATTAAACAATACAAAAGGTCAAATCAAAATAATTGTAAAATGTGAAGAAAATATATAAAATAGACTAAATTGCATTCATTTCAAAAGTTAAAAAATTGAAACAATTATAATATATATATATATATATATATATATATATAAACTATACAATTTATATTTATATACTATATATAAACTATATATGAACTATATATAGTTCATATAGTTTATATATAAACTATGTAATTAGTTATATTAATAAACTATGTAATTTATACATAGTATATATAATTTATAATTACACATAATATATATATATATATATATATATATATATATATATAGTTTATATGTAAACTATACATTTATATAGTTCATATATATAATTATAATTATATATATATAAATATAAACTATACATTTATATATAGTTCATATAATTTATATATAATATATATAGTTATATTAATAAACTATATAGTTTATATATATAGTATATATAGTTTATATTTAGTTTATAATAATATAAATATAAACTATATATACTATATATAAAAACTATATAGTTTATATAGTTTATATATATAATTTATATATAAACTATATAGTTTATATTTATATATATGCTATATATATACTATGTATAATTATAAATTATATATGAACTATATATAAAATGTATAATTTATATTTATATATTATATACAATTATAAATTATATATACTATGTATAAATGTAACCCCCTAGACCCGACCTGGAGGTTATGCCCAAATCTAGGTGGTCACATATCACATTCAGAAATTCTTTTTATATTTAAAACAACGTTAAAATCCATATAACAGTATAATATGAAATTTATCCATAATAAGGATTTATACGATAAACATATATATCCATATATCAGAAAACCGTATAAACATTTACAGAACAAAATACTGGTAATACATATATATCAAGGTGGTAGCAAAACACGTGTCACAAAAGTATAACAAAGGCATATAGAGATATACATTAATACAAAAGTAGGAGTAGTCGATCCTTCTGATACCAAGTCTGCTAGCCTAGTCTGTTATTATCTAAAAAGGTTAAAATTTACATAATGAGCTAAAAAGCTAAGTGTGCTCCTTACGGTGTATAAAAACATACATATAAAATACCTTAGTAAAATATTAGTTCATCAAACATGCTTTAAAAACATGAACACTACCCCCGTCTAATCACTAGAATATGTAGGTTTCCCAGAACCATACACCCACTTGTACACCCAGTAAGGGCTTACCCATTGCATAAAGCAGAGGAGCTTGCAGTAAGGTCTTATCCTGTACACAAAGCAGATGAGCCTACTGAAAGCGGTAAGGTCTTACTAGTCATAGACTAGGCCTGAGATACTTCCTCCAATAAAACCCCAATGATAAAAATAACATGTATGTAGTCGAATGAAAACAGTAGTTTAATCCATTAAAACATGAAAATATTTCATTTTCAAAAAGCAGATATGAAAATACGGTAATCCAAAGATCATATCAGAAATATATAGAAAAATCAGATATCAGTTAAACCGTGTTCAGAAAATAAAGTATTTTTTCTTAAATTGTTTTAGTATTATCGGAAATCTAAAACAGTTCAGAAAGATAGTTGAAAACAGTAATGTAACACCAACAGTAAACTCACATGTATTGGTCTGAGTAGTCTAATAGGGAAGCCTACTACTGAGTCTGTCGATCACGATCAGCTGCAGCGCTAGATCCTACGAATCAGAAAATCCATATCAGAATCCTAATATGAATAATATTAACCTTTATTTAAATAATTTATGGAAACCTACAGGTAACTCTCGTAGAATGTGGATTGAGCGGGTCTGACGGACGGGAAAAACGAGATCTAATCGACCCTCGGTCGGGTGAAACACAAGTATCTTCATAAAAAATATATTCTCGAATCAATTCCATAATCAAATCCTAAAAAATTAAGTAAAATGCTAAAAACACTAAGCATTTTAGGATTAATAGGCTCAATTCGGGGATTTCGGGTCAGAATTTGACAAAACGGACTTTGGAATCAGACTCAAGATGTCGAAAAACATAAAATATAACTTTTCGAAAATTTTGACTTTTTGGGTCAAAGTCAATGGTCAACAATTCATATTAGATCAGGTCGAATTGGGTTGGGTTAGGTTGGGTCGGGCAGGTGGGTCAGGTTTGGGCAGGATCTAGAAACCACCAGGCGGTGGGAGATCCCCACGCGCAGGCGGCGCGTGCGTCGTCTTACAGGGTCATAATTTTTTTAAAAATTTCTACAACTATTTTAAGGGGTTTAGAGACACTTACCAAGCTCGGTTCACAACGATGAACGGCGGAGAGCTCGATTTTGAAACGTTGGAAACTTTATCTTCCTCACCCCTTCACACGCCGACAACAATGGATACAAGAAGGACATCAGTAGACTCGGGACGACGCAAGGAACACGATGGTACGGGAGGTGTCGAAAACAGAGCAACGATCGACGGTCAAAGATTTCTTTCTGGAAAATATTGAAGAGATAAAATAAAATAAAATGGGGTTTTTCTAGATTTGAGGTTATATAAACCTTAAAAAGAAAATAGTAAAATCATACTATAGGTCCTCCAGTTTTAGTTGCTTTCTGAATTTTGATTCAAATTTAATCAAAAATTTCACTCTGGTCCCCTAATTAAATCAAAATTCAATTTAGTCCTCGAACAATTTTTAAGAGAATTTTAGGCCCTATTTTGGGGTGTGACAACTCTCCCCCTTAAAAGAAATTTCGTCCTCAAAATTTACCTGATGTAAACAGATGCGAAAATTGAGCCTCCATTGACTTCAATGTCTCCCAAGTAGCTTCTAAGGGGTCACGGTTACTCCATTGAACTTTGACCATCAGAATACGCCTATTCCGAAGAACTCTCTCATCCCGATCTAAAATCTAAACGGGCTCCTCCTCATAGGACAAATCAGGTCTCAATTCTACCTCCTCAACCTGAATGATGTGACCTGGATCTGGACGATATCGCCTCAACATGGATACATAGAAAACATCATGAATGTGACTGAGCTGGGGAGGCAACTTAAGTTGATAAGCAACATGTCCAACTTTCTTTATAATATGATACAATCCTATAAACCTCGGTCTCAACTTACCCTTACGTCCAAATCTCAACACCTTCTTCCACGGAGATACCTTGAGTAAAACTTGATCCCCAACCTCAAACTCGATATCCTTTAATCTCTTATCTACAAATGATTTATGCCTATCAAATGCCTCTCTCAGGCGATCACATATCAATTGGATAGTATCCTCAGTCTCTTGAACTAACTCTGGACCCAAAGTCTTTCTATCATGCAACTCTGTCCAACAGATAGGAGTACGACATCTACGTCCATACAGAGCCTCGTACGATGCCATGTGAATACTTGCATGGTAAATGTTATTGTAAGCAAACTCAGCTAAGGATAAGAAATCTTCATAACTACCACGGAAGTCAAGCACACAACCCCGTAATATATCCTCCAGCAACTAGATCACTCGCTCAGACTGACCATCAGTTTGTGGGTGAAAAGTTGTATTGAAATTCAAACGATTACCTAGAGCCTCGTGCAAAGCCTTTCAGAACCTGGAAGTGAACCTCGGATATTGATCAGATATGATAGATAATAGAACACCATAAAGTCAACGATCTCAGAAATGTACAATCTAGCCAGCTTGCCCAAAGAATAATTAACCTAAATAGGGATAAAGTAAGCTGACTTGGTGAGTCGATCAACAATCACCTAAACAAAATCCTTTATGGAAGGAGTCAGAGAAAGACTAGGTAACAAAGTCCATCGTAATGCGCTCCCATTTCCAATCAGGAATTTTAATTGACTGTAACAATCCAGACAGATGCTGATGCTCTGCCTTAACCTGCTGACAAGTCAGACATTTCCCCACAAAATCAGAAATATTCTTCTTCATACGATTCCAAAAGTAGCGCTCCTTGAAATTCTTGTACATTTTGTCCCCGCCAAGATGCATAGCATAAGGACTACTATGAGCCTCCTGAAGAATAGCCTGTCTTAACTCATCATCTTTAGGGACATAATAACGATCGTGAAAGCACAAAATACCATCCTGATCCAAAATATACTTTGCACTCGATCCCTGCTCAACCTGTTCAATAATGGGAAGCAATGAGCTATCAAGGAGCTGTTTGGCTTTAATCTCCTCGACCAAAGTGGGTTTAACCTGCAAATCTATGATCAGACTACCGTCATTAAGCAAACTCAAGCTGACAAACATGTCTCTCAAATCAGATATCGCCTTATGGCTTAAGGCGTCAGACACCACATTGGCTTTACCTGGATGATACTTTATCTCACAATCATAATCCTTTAGAAGTTCCAACCAGTGATGTTATCTCAAATTCAATTCTTTCTGAGTAAGAAGATACTTCAGACTTTTATGATTGATATAGATGTAACAATTTTCTTCGTAGAGATAGTGTCTCTAGATCTTCAGAGCAAAAATAACAGCAGCTAACTCTAGATCATGAGTGGGATAGTTGCGCTCATGCGGCTTTAATTGACGCGACGTATAAGAGACAACCTTTCTGTCTTGAATCAAAACACATCTTAATCCAAAGTGAGAAGAATCACTATAGACAGAAAAATTCCTCCCAGACTCTGGTTGAATCAACACTAGGGCTTGAGTTAAAGCAGTTTTCAGTTCCTCAAAGCTAGCTTGTTGACCCTCAGACCAGACAAATGGAACATATTTCCTCAATAGTTTCGTTAGAAGAGCAGAAATAATAGAGAACCCCTCAATGAAACGATAGTAGTAACCAACTAAGCCCAAGAAACTGCTGATCTCAGAGACGTTCTTGGGTTATTTCCAGTTCAGAATAGCCTCCAATTTTCTCGGATCCACTCGAATACCCTTAGTAGAGATAATATGCCCCATAAAATTGACCTCACTGAGCTAGAACTCACACTTTCTCAACTTATAGTACAAATTGTGCTCATTTAGAGTCTACAAAATAATCCTCAAATGCTCATCATACTCCACTTCAGTTCGATAATACACCAATATGTCGTCAATAAACACAACCATAAACTGGGTCCAGATAGGGTCAAAACACCCAATTCATCATATCCATGAAGGCAACATGGGCATTAGTTAACCCAAAGGGCATCACTAAAAACTCTTAATGCCCATATCGAGTACGGAAAATAGTCTTTGGGACATCAAAATATTTCACCTTGAGTTAGTAATAACCAGACCTCAAGTCTATCTTCGAAAAGATAGAAGCCCCTAGAAATTGTTCAAACAGATCATCGATCCAAGGCAGAGGATATTTGTTTTTAACCGTGAGATTGTTTAGCTTCTTGTAATCAATATAGAGTCTCAATGTCCCATCTTCCTTCTTAACAAAGAGAATTGGAGCTTCCCAAGGTGAAATACTGGGTCGAATAAATCCTCTATGCAACAACTCCTGGAGTTGGACTTTTAGTTCCTTAAGATCCTTTGGGGCCATAAGGTAACAAGCCATTAAAACTGGGGTAGAATCAGAATAAACTTCAATCTCAAACTCAACTTCTCTATCCGACGGTAATCTCAACAACTCCTCAGAAAAAAATCAGGAAAATCCTTAACAGTTTGAATACCTTCAATGTCAGATCAGGAACTCCTAGTGTCCAAAATATAAGCAAGAAACACCTTGGAACTCTTCTTGGTCATCCTCTCAGCTTCCAATGTCGACACAATATTCGTCAAGAATCCACGACATTCCCCGATCATCACAATCTTTCGATTATCCAGAGTCTTTAGAACAGCTCGCTTGGTCTCACAATCAAGATTAACTCGATGCTTGTTCAACAAATCCATACCAAGAATCAAGTCAAACTCCTCCAAAGGTAACTCCATCAGGTCGTCCAGAAAGATTTTCCCATGGATCTCTATAGGACACCCTTTATAAATATGATATAACTCTATGGACTAACCTACAGGACTTTGAACCATCACCGAATTCTTAGTATTCTCAACAGGGATATTAAGACCCTCATAAATGGAATGCGACACATAAGAATGGGTAGAACCATTATCACAAAATGCAAAGTAGGAACTAAATAAATAGTAATAGTACCAGCAATCACATTAAGCTTATCGCGATCCTGTCGACGTCTAGCCACTTAAACCAATCCAGGATGTCTGGCCTCAAATCTGGATAAACCCCTACTATGAGAAGCTCAGCCTCTACTAGCCGATACCGATGCTCTATCCTGACTATAACCCCCTTCAAGAGTTTGAACTATACTCTGAGTGCGAGCGGGAGTACAAGATGGTGTCTGAACTGTAGGAGCTGGCTCTGGACAATTCCTCAAGATATGGTCACCATAATCACATCTAAAACATGTACCCAACTTTCTCATGCATTCACCAAAATGACATTTCCCACAATGCTCACATGACGGCAAAGACTGCAACCCAGAAGAACCACCATGTCTAGAAGGCAGAATTGCTGAAGAACCTAACACCACAGGCTTGGCACTCGCACCACCTCTCTGAAAAGATTTACCTCTGCCTTTCTTGATGGGGCGTGCATAAGAATCAATTGAACCAGAAAGCCTCTTGAATCGGTTTCGGTTTCGGTCTCGGTCTCGATCTCTCCTGTGCTCCATATGTAACACCCAACACCCGTAACCCGTATAATTATACCTATACAGATTACAGATGTCACCCGAATTTCTTAAAACCATTTCAAATTCGAAAACGATTTAAAATTTATTTTCTTAAAATGGTAAATAATATTATAAAAATATCATATAATATAATTTATATTACGTTATAAACAAATTTAATTCAAAGTGAACAGTGCCCGTGAACAGTGGCGATGAACAATAGGGGAATCGGTTCCCTGTAGGGGGAATCAATACCCCAAAATCATTCTGGAAAATCTCTTAATTCATGGTTACTGTTCATGCTATAGTAACTGCTACAATAACTTTCAAAAATACATATAAATTCAATAAAATTCCATTTCGTTTCCAAATTTGTTTAACAAAACAAATAAAACATTTATAATTACATGCCACTAATAAAACTAACATTAAAACTTAGGATGTCTTACTGATATTGAAATATACTTCTCGATCTTTGATGTCATTCCAAACTCTTTATTCGACTACTGGTTTTTACCTACGCGTGAAAATCATCACTCACTATGTATATACTCAGTGAGGCAATTAAAACAATAAGCATTGCAATACAATTCATGCATGAATTTAGATTTCAAATCCAATTCCATAAAACCTTGCTAATAGCATATTCAATCTTTTACCATGATCAAAATATCATAACTGAATATAAAAATATTCTTTCCAAAATACTTGCCCTTCATTCCAATAACTAGTAAGCTTATTTGCATAACTTACCATAAACTATAGACAATAGCCCAATATACAACCCTGAGGACCCTGGGTATACGAGTAAAATACCTGCACCTTAGTGCTAAACCTGCACTAAGCTTACGCCATAGTGCTAATTTTCGGACAATACACATAAGGTCGTGCCCACCACCTACACTAAGCTTACGCTATAGTGCTAATCCGGACATAAACCTGCACTTAGTGTTCTTACACACTATAGTGCTAATATAAACCTGCAGCTGCTATACTCTATGGCATGCCAACTATACCATGTCCCTCAATGACTTATTTGGGCATATAGTCTATTTTATTCAATTCATCCATAGCAAAGTATATTATCAATATTTAACATTGGGCAGTTCAGACCTGAAAACATTCATGGTAAAATATCATAATTTCCATAATCAATGCATTATATTTTCAACCTTTGACATATTTAGAACATATCAAATATATGATAAATGACATAAATATCATGTCAACATAAACAAGGTCGACTTATCACAAGTCTTCCTGATGATGTATAAAACATCCATGTATAATGTCATGCATGTATTGCACTCACCTTGACACTTTATAATTTTCCAAATTTGTGCCTCACTATTGTCCACAATAAACCCACTTGACTTGCTTCAAATCGCAAATCAATCATAATCTGTAATATTCACAATTTCATAATGATACATATGTTAGTATTCTACTAACATAAACATATCCCATAATAACTCCATAATATATTTGAAACTCATTATCTATCAAAATACTTATCTCTTAATAATTCCTTTAGCATTGGAATCAACTTTACCAATTTACACAAAATGGTCATTCACCATTTTACCACTTAAATTCTTAATACCAATAATTCCAGCATTAAAAATTATTTCCATTCAAATGCTTTTACAAAAGCATAATTACATTTAAGTACCCCAACTATGAAATTATTGTACTTAAATCACTAATCTTTTCAAACTTCTAAAATAGTCATATTTCACATATAACACCCATTTAAATTCCCAAACACAATTTCCAGTGTAGTACATCAATTATAAAACACTTTCACAATAACTCATCAATTTTCCAAAATTTACGAATTGATCCCCAACTTTTCAAAACTTACAAAATGGTCCCCAATTTTTCTAAGGCTTGTAGCATACTTCCTTCATCATTTCCAACCCATATATAATTTTTCCATAATTTTTCTCACTCAAACCATTCATGGCCGAAATTTAAAGAACAAGTTCTAAAAAGATTAAACAAGTTCTAATCATCTTTCATGTTTGAATATGAATCTACTACCTCACAAACATCAAAATCCATCATCAATTTCATGATCCTTTATATGAACACAAACCCTTAAATTTGGGATCTTTGAACACCAACAAGATTACCATGCAATATTGGTACCAAAAGATAGAGTTTTTCGCGTATAACAATTTCATATCTACAACTTACTCAAAATCCTAAGTAAATTGCTTGAAAATTTGAGTTGAAATTTTTCTCTTACCTTAATAGGAACCCACGACTGATTTGGGAGAAGAAGATGAGCTGAAAATGCTCCCCCATCATAATACTCTAATATTAAATAAATCTAGCACATGTCTTAATATAATATAATAGAATTATTTTATTCAATTCAATAGGAAATTCCATTTTTTCCATTAATGAATCTCCATATTCACCATAAAACCATGACAACTTATCCTTATCATATTTCAAAGTCAAATCTGAATTATTTTGACTTTTAATTCTGAAATTCCCCTTGAATTTTCAAAATTTACGTTTTAGTCACTAAATTCCATTGTTTCGGTTAAATCTGAAAATTTGCACATTTCCAGACCAAATTTCTCTGATCCAAAATATTAAAATAATATTTCCAACCATTTTATAACATCCTTCAAATTTTTGTAAAATTCCAATTTGATCTGAAATACCGATTTCCTTACCGGCTTTAACCCTTTCTAGTTTTTCTTTACTAAAATTCAAATTCCAAAATATATGATTTCCATAAAACTCCACTCTCAAGAGTGAACCATCTATTTGTGGAAGAAAATTATTTTTAGGAAATTTATCAATTAATTTCTTCAAACTTTTCCCAATTTACTACTTTGACCATCAAACTTTCAAAATTTTCATTTTGGTTATTATCTGAATTTTTGGGGTATTACACCATACCACTCGCTCTATATCCTCGACGGTCTTGGCTATCTCAACCAAGGCATCAAAGTTTTTTTCCCTGTGGGTAGCAACTCAACTCTTGATCTCATACCTGAGTCCATTCTCGAATCTCAAGCACCGATCCAACTCAGTGTCAACAAGTCCAATAGCATAGCGGTTCAATTTGATGAACTCAATCTCATAGTCCATAACAGACATATCACCCTGCTCCAAATTATGAAACTCCTGGCATCACTCCTAGGCCTGTAAATGAACTGAACGTTCAACGAACCATTCATGAACCGTGCGGTGGGAAGTTTGTTTATGTTCTTTTATTTATTAAATGAACGAACATGAACAAGATTTTGCGTTCGTTTAATTAAATGAACTAACACGAACAAAGGGCTTGTTCGTTCATTTACGTTCGTGAACGTTCGATTATAAGTTCATTTATGTTCGTTCATTTATGTTCATTTATGTACGTTCATTTATGTTCATTTATGTTCGTTCATTTATTTTCGAACAGAGGGCAAGTTGAATATGTTACAAAGATTATTTAAGTTGTTTGGATTTCAAGAAGATTGTTTTGTTGAACAAATTAACTTTAAGGCTTTATTATGTTCATATAGCTTATTTATGATTTATGTATATTTTTTTCGTATTCGAACAAATTAACTATAAAGTTGCAGGTTATATTAATGATTTTTAAGTTTTTATTCTTGTTGTTTACTTTTTTTTTAAATTCATTTGTTGTGTTCGAATAATTTTGTTTTTTGTGTTTGTGTTGTTCATTTATTGTGTTCATTTATTATATTCGTTTATGTTCGTTCATTTGTGTTCGATTATGTTCGTTTATCATTTAAATGAACGAACATGAACAAGCTATATTCCTTAATGAACGAACATGAACAAAAAAAATTTGTTCGTTTATGTTTGTTTATTTATTAAATGAACGAACATGAACACACCTCCGTTCGTGTGCGCTTGGTTTGTTTACAGGCCTAATCACTCCTATAGATATATCTCTTCAATGTAGCGACTCCGAAAATGTGCCTTGAAAAGATCCCACGTCAATTGACTTCCCCGGAATGCTACCAGAACTCGATTGCCACCATCTGAAACTCTCATTCTTCAACATAGCTAGGGCCCCTTTTAATTTCTATTCGGGCCCCAGATCCATCTCACACATAATCCTCTATGTATCCTCCAACCAATACTCAGCGTCAGTCAAAGGTCCACCAGTAATGCCTTCAAAATGAACTGCTCCAGCAGCTACCAAAGACTTCGAAATCTCAACAGCAGACATATTACCAGGGACTCTAGCATCTCTTTAGAACATACGAAAGATAACCCTATTAATGGAATCCTCATCCATATCAGTGTCTTCATCCTCAGTGACGGGAGGGTCTTTTGCAAGAGTGACCAGTTCATCTCTAGAAACAGATGGAATTATATGCGGGACAGAAGGATCTCAAGGTGACATAGGATCGTCTATCCTAATAGAAGGTCGAGTCGCTCACCCTCGACCACGGCCACAACCTAGCCTACGACCTCTAGTCACACGCATCGAGTAAATCTACAAGGATCTACATAAAGAATTTGAATCTAAGTTAGACTAGCATCAGGAACCTTGAATATATTATTGAGTTAATCGATCGACGGAATAGGCCAAGACGGGGGTGAATTGGCAATTAAAAATTTTGGTGGAAGCTTTTGCAGAAAATTGAAAAGATTTGCACATCAATTTAGAGTGTTTCGACTTTCTCAACCAAAGTCTACGTCCACTACCTTAGCTATCTACACTAAGTATTTTCCAACAAATTCACTAATTTGTTCTTTCTTTTGAGGCCAAAGAGATAACCTTACAACACCATCAAGAATATACCCCAATTCTTGAGAACACTCTTTCTCAAAGAGAAGATTACAAATTTGCAAACTTACAAGGAAATCATGACAAGGTAGATTGTTTGCATAATTCTAGGACAAAGAAAAGAACACTAAAAAATGAATACAATTGAGTACAAGTAGTGTTCTTGAAAGCAAAATGAATATTGAATGAAAAATAGGCTTGAAATGCTCAAACTTGAGGTTTGATGCTCTCTTTGATTCTCTCTTGATTCTAGTTGCTTGTTGTTTCTTATTCTTGATCAATTGCTTCTAAGGTTGTTTAAATACACCTTCAATTGATTCTGAACGTTGGAGATGATTAGTGGAGTCAATAGAGTCATTTAAGTGTGAAAATAATTAATATTAGTGGTTGGGAGCGTCTCATGCATCGATGCATACCCTAGGTGCATCGGTGCATCAAGTGTAAAATTCAAATATTTTGACCGTTGGACTCTCAGTGAATCGGTGCACTAAGAGTGCATCGATGCATAAAAATGCATTCGATGTTTTGAAATAGCCTGAGTGCATCGATGCATGGTCTTGTGCATCGATGCATCAAATGCACTAAGTGCATCGATGCATGGTATGTGCATCGATGCATAAAATGCATTCGATGTTCAATTAATTCCATGGTGCATCGATGCATGGATTGGTGCATCACTTTGAAAATTTGATTTTAGGCTTGATTTTGGTTCAAAATACTTTGTGAAAATTGTTTCAAAAATAGTTTAAGTATAAAATACAATTTTACACATTTAGTAAGGTTTGAAATGATCTTGAAAGACTTGAAGTAATAATTTGATATTCGATTAATTGACTCGAATATACTTTAGAAAATCATTTGTAAAATCTTAAAATTCATTTAAACTTAGTTTAATATATCGAAATATCAAAATGTTTTCAACAATCTCCCCCTTTTTGATATAACAAAACTCTTGAGTAATTTTAAGATTTTCTTTGAAAATAAGTTTTGAAATCAATTTTGAAATTACTCTCCCTTACTATAACACTTATCCCCTTTAAAACTTTTAAGACTTAACACTTCTCCCCGTTTTTGTTAAATAAAAAAAGACTCAAAAACTGAATGAAATAAGGCTTTGAAAAACATAGCCAATTGATTAAACATTTTAATTTAATATAGCTTAAGTTGCTAAGATCAAAGATCAAATGAGAGGTTAGCCATTAGTGTTCATAATCAATTTTCAAATCAAATTTGAAATGGTAAATTGGTCATAATGCAACTAAGATGTCAATAATGCAAAAATTAATAAACATGAAGCTCATAAAGATTAAACCAAATAAATAAAAAGTTCAAACATCCAACAATAGTTAAACAATTCAAAAAAAGAAAAAATGTTTTAACAATCCAAGTTTTAATCCCAAATACAATCAAAATAAAATAAGTCTAGTCATCCATAGAAGGATCGGGAGGCGGAGGAGGAAATCGGGCTTGCATCTCAAGAGATAGAGCATCCATGTGTGCAAGCATCTCCCTTTGAAACTCCATCTGACGAGCTTCCAAAGTGTCTAAGCATTGATTTACTACTTTGTGAGTAGCAGTCAAGTGGGATTCAATGGAAGCATACCGTAGATCAAATGTCTCAAAAAACGAACGAAAATATGGAGGCATTTGATCCTCTTGTGAAGCTGGTTCCGGTGCAGGCTCGTCATCGGGTACGTGATCATCGATGTTTTGCATAAGCTATTGAAATTTAGGATCATCGTCAGTAGCCGGAGGAGGAGGAAGAGCACCAGAGGAGCTAGGAGTAGCTCGTGAGGAACTAGCTCCCGGAGTTTGCTTACCGGGTCTAAAAACCCATTGACCGGTTACCTCGTCTTGTTTCCAATCCGCTTTCTTCAAGGATGTGAGATTGATTGGGTTTTGGAGAGGAATCGGATTGTCAAGAGAGATATCCAGACCGAGTTTGATAAAGAGATTGCTAAGAAGACAACCATAAACTAATGTTTCAACATGTTTGGATGGGATAATGTTTACGGTATTGACTAGCACAATAAAGATAATCTGTGGAAGATTTATTTTGATCTTATTCTTAATACAATACATCCACCATAAATCCCTAGCACGAAGAGTGGAGTACCTACCCGCGGATGGTCGAAACCACCACGAGATCATTAAATGAAGAAAATAATTGTGATGAGATCGAAAGGTACTAACACTAGCGTTTGGGAGATATGGATATTCCACAGTTTCTTTTTCGTCATATACACCATTTTCATCTAACCCAAATTTTAAAGTTAGAGTTGTGGAATAAATAAGAATATATTATCCTAAAAGGTATGATCTAATTCCTATAGTTCGACATTGAGTTTCGTTTTGAATACATACCACATTAGAATAGAAAATGCGGACTAATTGATGAAAGACGACAGGTCTAAGAGAAAACAGTTTATCAAACTTCCATGTTCTAAGAATCGAGAGGTATTCAAATTTAAAGTCTATCATGGCTTGTAGAGATGGAATATGTTCTTCCCTAATTCTATAAGATTGGAAAGAATCCATGTACCTATGGTACAATTCTTCTCTACGACACTCAGGCATGTTAAAGCAAGATCCTAAAGGCTATTAGGAGGTTGAGGAACGAGATTAGGAGGTTGGTTTGAACGAGAAAGACTCGACGAAGTTCTAGGGCGTTTGCGATTAGACATGGTTTAGGAATCGAAATAAGAAATAAAACCTGCAAATTGAATCACATGTATGCAATTTAATCAATCCCAAAACTCAATTGAGTCCGCAATAATTCAAGGTTCTCTAAACCAAATTCTAATGGGCATAGTTTTTGAAAAACTATTTAGAAAACAACGTTTGAAAATTATAATATGTATAGTTTTTCATGAAGACAACATAATTAAATCAAAAACATCAAATTTAAAAACTAAATTCAGATTTTCGATTTTTTTTTAATTTCAAAAATTCAAAAATTTATTGAAAATTTGTGAGTTTTTGATGAAATTGGTTGTAAAATCTAGTTTATAATCATCAAACAATCAATGCCTGATATAATGTTCGTCCTAGAACTAACCTAAACTAGTCTTAAGATAAAAAAATCAATGAAATAGAGGTTTTTAAAAATATTACCTTGAAAATTTCGGATTGATGAGAATGAGATGTTGTTTTGCACGAATTGATGATAGAAGCAGGATAAGGAATTGGAAATCTTGAAGATTCTGATCAAGAACCAAGGATTTGGAGCAATTTTGATAGTGAAGAGAGAAAGAAGAGCGGCGGCCAAGAGAGAGTTTTGAGAAAATGAGGAAGAAATAGGGTTTTTATCCAAAAACCTGATGGATGCATAGATGCATGGCCTTGTACATCGGTTCACCTTCATGGTTTATCGATGCACATTCAAGGATGCATCGATGCACTGTTAGGTGTATCGATGCATGAAGCACAAAAATGTCAAAAATCTGTTTTAAACACTCAAAATGCTAAATTAATTAGCTCTAGTGGTATTGGCAACTCATATAATGAAAATTAATTATGTTCAATCAATCAAATTAATTCTTAAATTTCATTTGAACATAAAATTAATTTTCACTAAGCAACATAAACTCCCCCTAACTAATAGCAATGAATGCAATAAAAAATTACCATTATAAGCATATATATATTTTATTTATTCTTTAAAGTGCTAAAATTATTTTAAACACTAAGTGAAGATAGGTCAGTTAAACCTAATTCTCTCCTAAGTGTCCAAAAACGTTCCTTGTCTAAAGGCTTAGTAAAGATATCCGCTAATTGATGCAAAATATCAACAAATTCTAGAACTACATCTTCCTTAGTGACATGGTCTCTAATGAAGTGATGTCTAATTTCAATATGCTTAGTTCTAGAGTGTTGGATGAGATTTTTAGTGAGACATATAACACTATTATTGTCACACTTGATAGGAATGGTACTTACTTCAATTCCATAGTCAAAAAGTTGTTGTTTCATCCATAAAACTTATGCACAACAACTACCAGCTGAAATGTATTTCGCTTCAGTGGTAGATAATGTTACACAATTTTGTTTCTTTGAAAACCAAGAAATCAACATATTTCCAAGGAATTGGAAAGTACCGGAGGTGCTTTTCCTATCTAATTTGCATCCTCCATAATTTGAATCAGAGAAGGCATGCAAGCTAAAGCTAGAGTCTCTAGGATACCAAAGTTCTAAACTAGGAGTGTCCTTAAGGTATCTAAAGATCCTCTTAACAGCTAGTAAATGTGATTCCTTAGGACATGATTGAAATCTAGCACATAAGCAAACACTAAACATAATTTCTGATCTACTTGCAGTTAGATAAAGCAAAGAACCAATCATTGACCTATATAATTTAACATCTACACATTTACCTCCTTCATCTATGTCAAACTTTGTCGATGAGCTCATTGGAGTGTTATGTGGCTTCCCATTTTCCAGTCCAAACTTCTTGAGCATATCTTTAACGTACTTAGCTTGATTGATGAAGATGCCATCTTTTCTTTGCTTGATATGGAGTCCCAAGAAAAATGAGAGCTCCCCCATCATGCTCATCTCGAATTCACTTTGCATTAGCTTAGAAAATTCTTGTCAAAGAACATCATTAGTATAACCAAATATTATATCATCAACATAAATTTGAACTACTAATAAATCTGTACCTTTATGCTTTAAAAACTATGTAGTGTCAACCTTCCATTTTGAAAAACCTTTTTCAATTAAAAAATTTGACAATCTTTCATACCAAGCTCTAGGAGCTTGTTTTAAACCATAAAGTGCTTTTGTCAATTTAAGAACATGATTTGGAAATTTTAAATCTTCAAAACCTGGAGGTTGTTCCACATACACTTATTCCTTTATAAAACCATTTAAAAATGCACTTTTAACATCCATTTGATATAATTTAAATTCATGACAACATGCAAATGCTAATAACATTCTAATTGCTTCCATCCTAGTTACGGGAGCGTATGTTTCATCATAGTCTATGCATTCTTCTTGAGTATAGCCTTGAGCAACAAGTCTAGCCTTGTTTCTCACTATATTACCACTTTTTTCAAGCTTATTCCTAAATACCCATCTAGTACCTACAGTAGATTTATTACTAGGCCTTTCAACTAATGTCCATACTTTACTTCTCTCAAATTGATTTAACTCTTCTTGCATAGCCATAATCCAATGTTCATCATTTAATGATTCTTTAATATTCTTAGGCTCTATGCATGAGATAAATGCAACATAATTACAAATATTTCTAAGAGAAGATCGAGTTGTTACCCCTTTGGATGGATCGCCTATAATCTCACCATCCTTGGCATAGTTGTACTCTCTTGGATAAGATACTTCCCTTTCTTCAATGGTTGGATTCTTGAGAGGATCATGAGTTTCCTCATCTTTTGTTTCTTCCTTTGATGATGGTTCTCCAACATCATGTCTAACGTTATTTGTATTTATAATGCCTACATCATCATTCAGACAAGAATACTTCCTCGGAAGGAGATTATCATCGAAAACAACATGTATAGATTCTTCTACAACTAAAATTCTTTTATTAAATACTCGATAAGCTTTAGAATTTAAGGAATAACCCAGAAAAATTCCTTCATCACTTTTAGCATCAAGTTTGCCAAGATTGTCTTTACCGTTGTTTAAAACAAAACATTTACATCCAAAAGGATGAAAGTAGTTAATGTACGGATTTTTAATTTTAAAAAGTTCATATGGAGTTTTCTTCAAAATAGGCCTAATCATTACTTGATTAATAACATAATAGGTGGTATTTGTGGCTTCCGCCTAAAAATATATTGGCAAATTGTTTTCACAAAGCATGGTTTAGCCATTTCTTCTAAAGTTTGATTTTCCCCCTCAACAACTCCATTTTGTTGAGGGGTTCTAGGTGCTGAAAAATTATGGCTAATACCATTAGAATTACAAAAATCAGTAAATCCAAGATTTTCAAATTCAGTTCCATGATCTCTCCTAACACTAGTTATAGAGTAACCTTTTTCGTTTTGGATTACTTTTGAAAACATGATGAATTTTTTCTAATGCTTCATCTTTAGCACTTAAGAATAGAACCCAAGTATATCTAGAATAGTCATCTACCAAGACAAATGCATATTGTTTTCCACTCAAGCTAGTAGTCCTAGTTGGCCCAAAAAGATCTATATAGATCAATTGTAATACTCTATTAGTTGATACATCGTTAATGGATTTAAAAGAAACTCGCTTCTGTTTTACTTTAGCACAAGCATTACAGATTTTATCATTATCAAATTTAAGCTTAGGCAAGCCTCGAACTAAATTTCCTTGAATTAGCCGTTGCGAAACACTCATACTAGCATGTCCTAGTCTCCTATGCCATAACCAACTATAATGCCCATCCTTAGCAACTAGGCATAAATTAGTCATATCAATGGAATCTAAATGCACCATATAAATGTTTCATATTCTATGACCAACAAGCATAATCAAAGTAGATGCATTGTCAATCAATTTTGCAAACACTTAGTTCAAAAATAAGACATTGCATCTTTTGTCAAATTCACCTATTCGGATTATGCTTTAATCCATTCACATACAAAACATTATGCAAATTTGATTATTGAGATTAAGAGCACATGGATAAAGTTTTTGAAAATGTTATGCATTAAAACTTTATAATATTTAAACAAAAATCTATGCATAAACATTACGAAAAATTTAAGGTCAAAATTTTGCAAAACCAAAGTTCTTGAAAAATCAATATCAATTGTTAAAGAGATATCAATTATATTTAAAAAAATAATTTGACCAAAAATTAATATGATGAATTAGAGTTTATAAAACATTGCCAAAAATTACTATGTTCATCATACAATATTTTTCAACAAACATGAGATGAAACATAATTATTCAATATTTAAAACCTCATGCATGCATAAACTAAATGAGAAACCAAATAGAATAATTATATTAAGTTGAGAGTTACCCATTTTTTTTCATGTATGGCAAGAGCATCTTGAATATCATCATCTTCATCACCATTGCTCCCACACACCTACAAGAGACATGTAAGTAGATTTTGGTATCCAAATTGCTTTGGATCCGTGAATGTTAGTTTCAATGCCCCTTGTTCCTTTTGGAACCCATACATGTCTAATTTTAAACCTTTTTCCTTTCTTTAAAGGACAAGTATGTTCCTTATGACCATGATAATGACAATGTGAACATATTGTCATTATTGAACTAGATGAATTATTTAAAATGATATCTTTTTCTTTTGTTAAGCATTCAAGCTTAACTTTCAAATTAAAATTTTCTTTTTCAATATTTTCAAATTTCATTTTTGAAAGTTCTAAATCCTTCTTCAAGAGTTCATTTTGATTTTCAAAATCCATTTTCATTTCTAGAAGAAGTTTGTTTAATTTGAAATTTTCTTTTTCAAAGTTTTCAGATTTTAGTTTTGAAAGCTCTAACTCCTTTTTCAACATTTCATTTTATTTTTCCAAGTCTGTTTTAGCTTTCAAAAGAAGATCATTTTTAGCTATAAGTTTAGAAATCAAATTCCTATATTTGGAGTTCATGGTCTCAAACTCTGAAAATAATTCATCATAAGCATCTTGTAACTCATTAAAAGATTTTGAATTTAATTTATTTGAGTTAGAAGATACCTTTGGCTCTGTGAGAGCTAATAGAGACATCACCTTTATTGGTTCTTCTTCTTCCTTGTCTCCATATTTCTCCTTAAGCTTATCCCACATTTCCTTGGCACTTGAACAAGAAGAAACTCCTTCATATACATTAGGATCAATTGCACAACATAACATGTGCATAGCCTTTGTGTTTTGTTGAGCTTTCTTCCGTTCTTGATCAGTCCACTTCTTTGCCTTCTTCGTAGGAGAGAAATATCCTTTCTCGATTATAATCCAAGCTTCCATATCAAATGCTTGGATAAATATCATCATAAACCTCTTCCAACGACAATAATTTGTCCCGTTGAAGTGTGGAGGCATGTCAATTGGTCTGGACTCTTCCATGGAGAATAAACCGGAAGTGGACGCCATCTTTATCGATTTAACTCTTCCCGAATCAACTCAAGAGGTGGTTAAACCTTCAAATGAGTGAGGCTTTGATACCAATTTATGAGTTAATCAATCGACGGAATCGGCCAAGAGGGGGGTGAATTGACAATTAAAAATTTTAGTGGAAGCTTTTGTAGAAAATTGAAAAGATTTGCACAGCAATTTAGAGTGGTTCGACTTTCTCAACCAAAGTATACGTCCACTACCTTAGCTATCCACACTAAGGATTTTCCAACAAATTCACTAATTTGTTCTTTCTTTTGAGGCCAAAGAGATAACCTTATAACATCCTCAAGTATATACCCCAATTCTTGAGAACACTCTTTCTCAAAGAGAATATTACAAATTTGCAAACTTACAAGGAAATCATCACAAGGTAGATTGTTTGCACAATTTTAGAACAAAGAAAAGAACACTAAAAAATGAATACAATTGAGTAAAAGTAGTATTCTTGAAAGAAAAATGAATATTGAATGAAAAATAGGCTTGAAATGCTCAAACTTGAGGTTTGATGATTTCTCTTTGATTCTCTCTTGATTCTCGTTGCTTGTTGTTTCTTATTCTTGATCAATTACTTCTAAGCTTGTTTAAATACACCTTCAATTGATTTTGAACGTTGGGGATGATTAGTGGAGTCAATAGAGCTGTTTAAGTGTGAAAACAATTAATATTAGTGGTTGGGAGCGTCTCATGCATCGATGCATACCCTAGGTGCATCGGTGCATCAAGTGTAAAATTCAAATATTTTAACTGTTGGACTCTCAATGCATCGGTGCACTAAGAGTGCACCGATGCATAAAATGCATTCGATGTTTTGAAATAGCCTGAGTGTATCGATGCATGGTCTTGTGCATCGATGCATGGTCTTGTGCATCGATTCATCAAATGCACTAAGTGCATCGATGCATGGTATGTGCATCGATGCATAAAATGCATTCGATGTTCAATTAATTCCATGGTGCATCGATGCATGGATTGGTGCATCGGTGCATCACTTTGAAAATTTGATTTTAGGCTTGATTTTAGTTCAAAATACTTTGTGAAAATTGTTTCAAAAATAGTTTAAGTATAATACACAATTTTACACATTTAGTAAGGTTTGAAATGATCTTGAAAGACTTGGAGTAATAATTTGATATTCGATTAATTGAATCGAATATACTTTAGAAAATCATTTGTAAAATCTTAAAATTCATTTAAACTTAGTTTGTTATATCGAAATATCAAAATGTTTTCAACATATATTTAAACTCATAAAATAAGGTGACACGATTTTTGAAAAATATCTTGAAAATCCAGATTTTTGGACTCATTTGCAGTCCGAGTGTTTAAAACCGAAGGCTCTGATACCACCAAGTGTAACCCCCTAGACCCGGCCTGGATGTTATGCCCAAATCTAGTCGATCACAAATCACATTCAGAAATTCTTTTTATATTTAAAATAACGTTAAAAACCAGATAAAAATATAATATGAAATTTATCCATAATAAGGATTCATACGATAAATATATATATCTATATATCATAAAGTCGTATAAACATTTACGGAACAAAATACTGATAATACAAATATATCAAGACGGTAGCAAAACACATGTGACCAAAGTATAACAAAAGTATATAGAGATATACAGTAGTACAAAAGTAGGAGTAGTCGATCATCCTGATGCCAAGTCTGCTAGCCTAGTATGTTATTATCTGAAAATGTTAAAATTTACAGAATGAGCTAAAAATCTCAGTGTGCTCCTTACGGTGTATAAAAACATACATATAAAATACCTTAGAAAAAATCAGTTCATTAAACATGCTTGAAAAACATGAACACTACCCCCGTCTGATCACCATAATATATAGGTTCCCCAAAACCATACACCCACATGTACACCCAGTAAGGGCTTACCCATTGCACAAAGAATAGGAGCCTTCGGTAAGGTCTTATCCTGTGCACAAAGCAGAGGAGCCTACTGAAAGCGGTAAGGTCTTACAAGTCATAGACTAGGCCTGAGATACTTCCTCCAATAAAACCCCCAATGGTAGAAATAACATGTATGTAGTCGAATGAAAACGATAGTTTAATCCATTAAAACATGAAAATATTCTATTTTTAGAAATCAGATATGAAAATACGGTAATACAGAGATCATATCAAAATATACACTAAATCAGATATCAGTTAAACCGTGTTCAGAAAATCAAGTATTTTGTCTTAAATTTTTTTAGTATTATCGAAAATCTAAAACAGTTCAGATAGATAGTTGAAAACAGTAATGTAACACCAACAGGAAACACACATGTATTGGTATGAGTAGTCTGATAGGGAAGCCTAGAACTGAGTATGTCGATCACAATCAACGGCAGCGTTAAATCCTACGAATCAGAAAATCCATATTGAAATCCTAATATGAATATTATTAACCTTTATTTAAATAATTTACAAAAACCTATGGGTAACTCTCGTAGAACGCGGATTGAGCGGGTCTGACGGACGAGAAACACGGAATCTAATCGACCCTCGGTCAGGTAAAACACAAGTATCTTCATAAAAATATATTCTCGAATCAATTCCATTATCAAATCCTAAAAAATTAAGCAAAAATGCTAAAAACACTAAGCATTTTTGGATTAACGAGCTCAATTCGGGGCTTTCGGTCATAATTTGGAAAAACAGACTTTGCAATCTGACTCAGAATATCAAAAAACATAACATATGACTTTCAAAAAAAATTTTACTTTCTGGGTCAAAGTCAACGGTTCATGTTAAACAAGGTCGGATCAGGTTGGGTTGGGTCGGGTAAGTGGGTAGGGTCGAGCATGGGGCGGTGCATGGGGCGCGTGCGGCGTCTTACAGGGTCGGAATATTTTTAAAAAAAATCCTATAGCTATTTTAAGGAGTTTTGTGACACTTACCAAGCTCAGTTCACAACGATGAACGACAGAGAGCTCGATTTTGAAACGTTAGAAAGATTATCTTCCTCACTCCCTCACAGACCGAAGACAACGGAGACAAGAAGGACACCTGTAGACTCGAGACGACGTAAGAAACACGATGGTGTGGGAGGTGTCGAAAACGGAGCAACGATCGACGTTCAAAGATTTCTTTCTAAAAGAGGAAAATATTGAAGAGAGAAAATAAAATCAAATTGAAAATTTTCTAGATTTAGGGTTATATAAACCCTAAAAAGAAATTAATAAAATCACACTATAGGTCCTCTAGCTTTAGTTGCTTTCTGAATTTAGATCCAAATTTAATCAAAATTTCACTTTGGTCCCCCGAATTAAATCAAAATTCAATTTAGTCCTCGAACAACTTTTAAGAGAATTTTAGTCCCTATTTTAGGGTATGACAATCAATTATATATTTTATTAATATAAACTATATATAAACCATATATACTATATGTAAACTATATAATAAACTATATATATTATATAGTTTACATAAGAACTATATATATAAACTATATAAACTATACTTTATTTATAAACTATATACTATACTTATAAGTATATAATTTAAGTATATAAGTTTACATTATAAGTATATACATATATATAAGTATATATATTTTAAATATATATATATATATAAGTATATAAACAATACATTATAAGTATATACATATATGTATATATATATAAGTTTATAATATATATATACATATATAATATAAGTATACATTATACTTATAAGTATATAATATATAAGTAGAAAGTACATATACATAGGACTAAATTAAATAAGTATAATATATATATAATGTATAAAGTATATATATAGGTATAAAGTATACATACTTAGGACTAAATTAAATAAATACAAAATTTTAAGCTGAAATTAAAAGCAATTAAAAATAAGATAAAGGATTAAATTGAAATAATTTAAACTTAAGAGACAATACTATCGTCTCCATATAAGCGCGGGCCTAGAAGCTCGAATTAAAATGTAATATAAATACCATTTTTTTTACTGATTTTCAATTTTAATTTTCTCATTTTCTGAATTCTCTCCCTCTAAATTATTTCTCTAGAAAAATCCTCTCCACTCTCTAGAAAAACATATATTTTCCAAATTTCAAAATTTGTTTTATATCAAACCCCTAAAACTCATTTGTGTTCTTTATCTAATCTTCCAAAAAAGGCTGTCTGATCCTAAAAAAACAGAAACTTTCATTATTTTTTGTGCTTTTTTGGGATCAAAACACAAATTCCTATATCAGTTCTTCATTATTTTTTTCGATCCAAAACAACATAAAAAATTGTTCATTTATTATTTTTTTAGATCTAACCCATAAAATAAGCATTGTTCATTCGGAAAAAAAAAATATCTGGAATTCTCCACCTTCTTAACTCCTCATCTTCGAAAAAACATAGAAAAATGTTCCTTTCTTATTTTTTATATCAAACCCAGAAAATAAGCATTGTTCATCCGAAAATAAATTCTCTGGAATCCTCCACCTTCTCTACTCCTCATCTACTATAGTTCTATTCTTCATAAAACCTAAAAAAAACTGTTCATCCCAAAACATTTCTGACTATTTACCTACTGTTCGTGACTACTCATCTTCTTGGCTCATCATCTTCTATTCTTGGCTACTTTCATTTTTTCAATTAAAATTTTCCATTTTTTAGGGTTCGATGGATTCTAATTCGTATGAGATAATTTTCCCAAGTAAAAAGACATGGTTTTTTTTTGCATTTTTTTTTTCTAATTTTTAGGGTTTTAAGAAATAAATAACTATCTTTTTTCTCCAGGAGACCTACAAAGAAATCAAAACGATCAACCAACACAAGGAGGTAAAAAATCACAATGTTTTATTTTTTATTTGGTTTTTATTTTATGTTTTTATATGTGTTAAAATTTTATGTTTTTTTTTTATTTTTTATCATTTATTTTCTATTATTTATTATTTTCTATATTTCTTTTTGTTTTCTGCTTTTAATAGTTTGTCTTGTTTTCTGTTATATGTTTTATGTTATTTATTATTTGTTTTGTCACACCCTAAATTTTTTTATTTAAAATACATTTAATTTATTTAGTTTAATTAAGGGATCATAACGAATAATTTTAAAGTTTTTTGGGTTAATTTTGAATATGTAGGAAGTTGAAGGACTAGCTCGTTAATTATTCATAACTCACTTGACACAAAAAATAAAATAATGGGTGGTTAGGGAGGTTTGAACCCCTAACCTATGGTATGGCCAACCATTTCCCTACCATTTGGGCTAGACCACTATTTGGATATAAAATAACAATTGTTTCTTTTAGGTAAAAGAAAAGGGGATAACCCATTTTTTCAAATCCCTCAGTGTTCATGATTCAACCCTAAATTCGAACCAGTTTTCCCAAAAAACAACCTTCACCGCCACCAGAACCAGTGTCATCCCAAGAACCAACCCCGAACCTTTGGTTACCCGGATTGACAACAATTCATAGAGAAGAAGGGGAAACTATTTGCACTTCCCTCCGTCGATTCTCCCTCCTCCGGTCAATGGTGGGCACCACCGCTCGTTCCAGTTAAGCATCGTCAAAGCTTGACCAAAACCCCTAAGGCTATTCGGTGTTATCTGCCGCCGTTCACCATAGGGGAGCTAGCCAAAGTTCGTTTAATCCCTATCATCGCCACCATATTTTTTCTCAATTCCGTCCAGTTTAGGCACCGATTCACCCCACCACTACCTAAGCTAGACTCCCCGTCGTCGTCTTCCCAAAACCTGAAAGGGTTCATCATCCCACCGTCGCTCATTCGCTATCTGCCATGGTAAGTGATCCAACCATTTTCTTCTGCCCGATTTACTATGTTTTAATTGGATTGTTGATCTATTTTTGGGTGATTTTGGAGAGTACTTGAACAAGAATTAATCGACCATCCGTCGCACACGCCGTCAGTGTGCGTGGGGCTCTTCTACCAGTCCAGAAGCCTTCTAGAACTGTCTAGGTGGACCAAACTGGCCTAACCCAGTCTGAACCGAGTCTGTTTGACCTGACTGAGTTAACCCGAATCGGTCAAGATAAGTCAACTCACTGATTCAACCCGGTTGAGTCAACTTGAACAGAGTCAACTTATTGACTTTGACCAGAGTTGACTTTGACCAACGTTGACTTTGACCAAAAAGTAAAATTTTATGTTTTTCGATGACCCGAGTCCGAATCCGAAGTCCATTTCGCCAAATTCAATATCAGTAAGCAATTTTTTGACATGTTATCTCTCGATTCAATACAAATTTTCACGTTTAAGTTACGTTTATAATGTAATTGGTTTTACCATGTATTCGAGACATTATGGGACGTGGAATTAAAGTTCGAGTGTGATCAAATGGAGTTTAATTGGTTAACCATTATGGATAAAAATTGAGGTAATATATTACTACCTTATGTATGCTTTATGGAACATACTGACATTGGTTAATGCATAGATGAATATGTTTAGTTAGATGAGTGTAATCAATATATTTCTAAACTGGATCCAAATGTTAGGAAAAGTAATTAAACTGAATAAGACTCAGATTACACGTATATGACACTAGAAGATTGATAAGAAATAATTTCAGGTTCAATGATTACTGATAAATCAATCAACCTCATAATCTTTAAATTCTAATTATTTTTGTTAAAAGTTTTAATACCGGAATCACTTAGTTAAGAAATTACAAAATTACCCCTGATAGTGAAAGTATCATGAGAATTCGTATTTAATCTTACAAACTACTGATTCACCTGTTAAATTCCTGACCTGTTCGAAAAATCGCTAATAATCATATCCTAATATCCGAGAAGGTAAAAGACATAGAATTATTGATTTATCAACAAACAACTAAAGACTAAAACATCGGGAGTATTATTAATGTTTGAATTGTTCAGAAAATTTAATTAAATGGAATGACTAGATTGAAGGAAATGACCAAAATACCTTGGAAGTGTAAAATGACCTAAAGTACCTCCAAGCCCTAGAATGACTAAATACCTTCAAGATCTGAAATGAATAAATCAACCTTGAATACCAAAATGACCTAGAATTTCTATTTCCTAAGAGAACACCCAGAGGCTAAATTATCGAAAGTACTTTACACGTATGAATTACTCAAAATGACTATATTTTATGAAACTCATAAATGACCAGGATAAATGTAACACCCCCAACCCGTATCCGACCCGAATACGAGTATGAGGTGTCACATTAACTTTTCAAACTTTGACTCTTGACAAAATTCAAGGAAATTTTAAAACCTTCATTAACATAAAAGCGGTTTATTTACATAAAATAACCAAACAACCAAAATCGATCAGAGCATTTATAACTGACACTTTACTTACATGCCAACATACTATACATGACAAAATACATACTTTATCAGTTACTTCTGATCTGATCTTCTGGCAGTGCTGCTGTTATTGCCACTCCTATTCCGGTTCTGCTCGATTCTTGGTACCTATGTGTAAATCATTTACTCACTAAGTCGGCATAACATAAATATATGTGTACACATGTATAACAATGAATTTATGAACATGCATCCTTACTATTGATCATGACATCTTAACTTGCATATATTTATTATACTATAACATATATGATGATAGTATGCACATATAAGACATATATTTTTATGTTGATTTCGCTTTAATTTATCTTTGGATTGCCCATGTACATTATTGAGAACAAAGGTACGAGAGTACATAGAGGTTGTGCAATATGCTGTCACCACAGCTCGTATAATTCCCTCAAGGGGCACTGAATATTTGTCTCATGTTCACTTCATATACACACATGTGATCACTTTCATTATTTCACATACCTAGATTAATCCTCTGACAATTTCATTCTTTCATATAATATCATAGTAAAGCATAAATGAACTATACATGAAATCACTGTCTCCAATATATATATGTGGATGCATGTACATGAATATGAAATCAGGAATTCAATCTATAAGAGATAGACTTATCGCAAGTCTTATCTCCATACAATTCTATCCAGTATGGGCACTCACCTTAGCCTTGATTTGACTCAATTGTAATCTCTCGATTGTTTCGGAATGAGATTACGTTCTAAATCTACATAGTAATATATTGATACATATCAGTATACTAATTGATATATTCTAAACTATCACTCCTTAGGCTAAAAAGAAAGATATTTTTATCTTTTAATGAAGGTATGCATCGATGCACTACACCATGTATCGATGCATCCCTTGACGGGTGCATCGATGCATAAATCCCATTCGAAATTTCTATTTTAAGTAGGTGCATCGATGCACTCCTCATGCATCGATGCACTTCAATTAGTGCATCGATGCACTCCTCATGCATCGATGCACTAATTGCATTCGATGTTCAATTATTATGCTTTAGTCACCAAATTCTGAAGTTTTACAATTTAGTCACTAACCTGGTATTGAGGCTGTTACAAATCTCCCCCTTAAGAAAATTCATCCTCGAATTTTCATTATGCGAAGAGATGGGGGTACTGAATCCTCATGTCCTCTTCACGTTCCCCATGTTGCTTTCTCTATCTTGTGATTCCACCATAATACTTTAACTAAAGAAATGGTCTTGTTTCTTAGTTGCTTAACCTCGTAAGCTAAGATTTTAACCGCTTCCTCCTCATACGTCAAATCTGGTTGAACCTCAACCTCTTCTGGTATCACGATGTAGGAGGGATCAGATTAATACTTCCTAAGCATTAAGACATGAAAGACATTGTGAATTTTCTCTATTTCAAGTGGCAACGCCAGCTGATATGCCACTGGTCCAACTCTCTTTACGATCTTATACGGTCTAATGAATATAGGACTAAGTTTTCCCTTACGTCCAAACCTCAAAACTTTCTTCCATAGAGATACTTTGAGAAACACTTTATCTCCAACTTGATATTCTATCTATTTTCTCTTTAAATCCGCGTATGATTTATGTCTATCACATGCTGCTTTGAGATTACTTTGAATTAGTTGAACTTTTTCTTCCACTTCCTAAATCAACTCCGGACCCAGAATTTCTTTGTCTTTAAGCTCGAGCCAATTTAAAGGCGTACGACATTTTCTTCCTTACAGAGCTTCATAGGGAGCCATTTTGATACTTGATTGATAACTATTATTGTACGCGAATTCAGTAAGAGGCAAGTACATTTCCCATGATCCTTTAAACTCGATAACACAAGGTCTCAACATATCTTCCAAAATTTGGATTGTTCTCTCTGATTGCCCATCGGTTTGAGGATGAAATACTGTACTGAAATTCAACCGGGTCCCCAACGCTTTATGTAATGATTTCTAAAACCGTGAAGTAAATCTAGGATCTTGATCCGAAACAATAGAAACAGTTACTCCATGTAGACGTATAATCTTCCTGATGTACAACTCTACATACTTGTCCATAGTAAAATCAACTCGTACCGGAATAAAATAAGCTGACTTAGTCAATCTATCTACAATCACCCAGATGGAATCTCTTTTATTCGGAGTCAAAGGTAACCCCGTTACAAAATCCATTATTACATTCTCCCATTTCCACTGAGGAATAGACATTGGTTGCAATAATCCTGACGGAACCTGATGTTTAGCTTTGACTTGTTGACACATCAAACATTTGGATACAAATTTCGTAATGTCTCTCTTTATTCCAGGCCACCAATATTGACTCTTGAGATCTATATACATTTTATTTACTCCCGAATGCATAGTCAATGGACTACAATAAGCTTCCGTTAACAAGTCTTTCTTTAGCTCATCATCATCTGGAATCACCAACCTCCCTTGATAATATAAGTTCCCATCAGCTTTCATTACTTAATCCGTGACCTCTCCATTCCTTATCTGCTGTAACTTCTTTAAACACTTTTCATCTCCAGCTTGCAATTCTTTAATTCGATCTAGCCATGATGGCTTGAGAGTCAATTCTGCACATATGGCACCATCTCCTCTTAACGATAGTCTGGCATCCAAAGCTCGTAAGGCTGCAAACGTCTTTCTGCTTAAGGCATCCGCTACCACGTTCGCTTTCCCCGGATGAAAATCAATCACTACATCATAATCCTTTAGGAATTCCACCCATCTTCTATGTCTTAAGTTTAACTCCTTCTGAGTCATCAAGTATTTCAAACTCTTATGGTCTATATACAAATAGCATCGTTCACCATACAAGTAGTGATGCCAAATCTTAAGAGCGAAAACTACCGCAGCCATCTCCAGATCATGCATTGGATAATTCTTCTCGTGCGGTTTTAGTTGCCTCGAAGCATAGGCCACCACTTTTCCTTCTTGCATTAACACGCATCCCAACCTGTTATGAGGTGCACCACTGTACACTACATAATTTTTGCTAGATTCGAGTTGAATCAATACTGGAGCTTCTGTTAAAATACTCTTTAGCTTTTTAAAACTCTCATGGCACTCTGGAGTCCAAGAAAATTTTACTTCTTTCCTCAATAACTTGGTTAGGGTAATGCTATTATCGAAAATTTTTTAACGAACCTTTGGTAACAGCCAGCTAACCCTAGAAAACTCCGGACTTCTGATACATTCTTTGGAACTTCCCATTCTAAAATGGCTTTGATCTTTTGAGGATCCACTCGAATTCCTTCAGCAGAAATCACATGTTCTAGGAACGTCACTTCCTTCAACCAAAATTCACATTTAGAGAGTTTGGCATAAAGCTTCTTTTCTCTCAAAGTCTGTAGAACGATCTTCAAATACAAACTATGCTCTTCTTCCGACTTCGAATACACTAAAATATCGTCAATGAATACCATAACAAATCGATCCAAATAGGGTTGGAATATTTGGTTCATCAAATCCATGAAAGCAGCCGGTGCATTCGTAACTCCAAACATTATTACGATAAACTCATAGTGACCATATCTCGTTCTGAATGCCGTCTTTGGAATATCGTTATCTTGAATCTTCAACTGATGATAATCAGAACGTAAATCAATTTTTGAAAACACTGAAGTTCCCTTTAACTGGTCAAATAAATGGTCAATTCGAGGGAGTGGATACTTGTTCTTGATGGTCACTTTATTGAGTTGCCTATAATCAATGCAAAGACGCATGGATCCATCCTTCTTTTTGACAAACAAAACTAGAGCTCCTCACGATGAGACACTCAGTCTGATAAACCCTTTGTCCATTAATTCTTATAATTGGATCTTTAATTCTTGTAACTCTTTTGGGGCCATTCTGTATGGTGACATGGCAATAGGTACAATCCCCGGAATGACTTCAATCTGAAATTCAACTTATCTATCTGGAGACAAACCCGATAACTCTACAGGAAAAACGTCAGAAAACTCTCTGACTATCGAAATTTCTTCAATTCCCTCTCTTTTGCTCTCACATCCAGCACACTTGTAATAAACCCTTGACATCCCTGTAGTAATAACTTCTTTGCCGACATCACTGATATTACATTAGCCAACGGGTTCTATCCTTCACTAGATACAATAACTTCTATATCTTCTGAACTTCTCAACGTTACTCTTTTTAGTCTACAGTCAATATTAGCATAGTAACGATATAACCAGTCCATTCTCAGTATCACCTCAAATTCGTCAAAAGGTAATTCCATCAGATTAGCAGGGAATTCAATTCCTTGAATCCGTATGGGACACCCTCGACACACCATATTAACTCGAGCACTGCGTCATAACGGATTAGTCACTATTACCTCACTGCTAGTAGATTCTAACGAAATATTAAATTCTTTCACTAACTTGCTGCAAATATAAGAATATGTAGACCCTGAATCAATCAATACAAACACATTCTTGTCATACAATTGGAAGATACCTACTATTATCTCTGGGTCATCTCAATCCTCGCTAGTCCTGAGATTATACACACGAGCTGTAGAACGTATTTCTTGCTGAGCAGATTCACCAGGTAACATGGGACAATCCCGAACAAAATGTCTGGTGTCCCCACATTTAAAACAGGCTCCAGAAATTATCATGCATATCCTCGAGTGATTCTTTCCACAATGTGGACATTGTCTGACTTAGCTCGAGTTAGATCTCCCAACTCCAGGTCCCACTGACTGTGTTTGTTGACCCCTCATCTGATTTGATCCCCTTGCAGAAGATGCAATCGACTCTGATCTCGCTTGGGGTCGAGAACTCAGATCTCTGCCCCTTTTTGACGGTGCAGCACTCGATGATGCTCCCGATCTTTTTGAAGTCTGAACTTAGGAAACCCCAAACCTCTCATTTTGAGCTCTTTCCAGAGCTTTAGCACGGTTACCACTTCTTGAAATAAAGATAAAATCAACACAATAAGCATCTCTTTCAGGCGAGGACGCAATCCCTCAACAAATCAATCGCAAACATCATTCTCTGTAGGAATTAATTCCGCAGCGAAGTGGCTCAACTTGTTGAATTCACACTCGTACTCATACACTGTACAATTCCATTGCTTCAGGTTCATGAACTCTTGCTTCATTTGTCGAATGAACTAATCTCCGATGTATTTATGCTTGTATTCTTTTAAAAACAAAGACCGGGTTACTTGATCACCGGGTATTCTTTTAAAGGATATGTACATATTTCTTCATTTTTTTGGAACACACTAGACTCCAAAATTTAATCTTCTGAATATGCTCCTCTGAATACTTCTATCGGACCGTAAATCCCTATTTGTAACTGAAGACTAATGGAATCTGAAATCATCAATAGAATCTGATGATGTATGTCCCACTAAGGTAAACTATGCTTTACCACATACCCGATGACCTGTTGCATTCATTGGTAGTTCTGTATTACTAAGCTTCCCAAAGCTCACTCTTTTACTCACCATTTCAGGTTATAGGAGTTGATCTAGTACATCTATCGACATCTATAATGGAAGTTCTTTTGGCTTGGATTGAAGAGTATGTTACAAGTGTAATTAGGGGCATGTAGGTTACATTTGATTTTTTTTATACTAAGTCTAAACTTGTATGATTTTAATTATGTTGTAATATATGAATGGTTTTCTGAACTTGTATTTTATTTATAATTTTTTTATGATCTTACATGTTTTAACAAAAGGTAAAATATTTCTTGGATTTTACTGCAGGTCGCTTTGGTGGCTCCAATATGACACCTCAGATCAGATTGGGTCACCCGCATCGATCTGGGGGTATTACATTTAGTGGTATCAAAGTTTAGGTAAAGTTGAGTCTTCTGGGTAGATCAGCCGATCAACTGTCATTGGATGTTTGGTCTCCACATGCCCCTAGATTATGACCGTACTTTTCTAAGCCAGAACTCTGATGTCAAGTTAGTATTCTGTAATAAGTATACCAAAGTATTTTATCTATTATGACTCAATCTGTGCAAAAAGAGAATAATGTCAGTATTCGTCCCAATCTTGGAAGTTACCCCGCGAGTATTATGGGAGATTAATTGTTCGAGGATTTTTACCCGACTTCAGACCTGAATTTGAGTTGTTACCCCCAAACGTTCTATGATGATAAACTTATAGCCAAAATTTATAAGTGATGTTTTGATATTAAAAATTATTACCTAACTGGATTGAAGAGCATGATTTTGGTCCAAGTTGTGATAAGATGTTCTCCCCCTAAAGTTTTGCACTGATGTACTGAATTGAAGAATTTTTGGAATCGTTCTTGTTCCAATTTTACGAGTTTGAAACTCAATAAGTGATGAGATTAGTACCTCAATGATTTGACATGTATGAGATTAAAGTAAATGTTCGAATACTTGGTAAAAGTACAAATCTCGAGGTGATGTTGCTTTACAAAAGAAAACATTTATGTCTGTATGTTGCACTGAAAGTAAGCAAGTGTTATTCTGACTAAGGATTGGTAATTAAGGTATGTTTGATTCTACGAGGAGAATTTTTCTTAGATTCTGGAATTTTGACAAATAAGAGATGTAGATTAAGGTTTAGTAGAGGAATTGTAATCATTTAAATTTTACCTGGAGAATAAAGAAGTGATGAAAGCTTAGTTTTTGTATTTCTTTTACTTAGGTGAGTTTCGAGGACAATGTTCTTTTAAGGGGAGAAAAATTGTCACACCCGAAATTTTTATTTAAAATACATTTAATTTATTTAGTTTAATTAAGGGACAAAAATGAATAATTTTAAGTTTTTGGGTTAATTTTATATATGTAAAAAGTTTAGGGACTAGCCCCATAATTTTCCATAACTCACTTGACACAAAAAATAAAATAATGGGTGGTTGGGAGATTTGAACCCCTAACCTATGGTATTGCCAACCATACCCCTACCGTTCGGGCTAGGCCATTATTTGGATATAACATAATAATTGTTTTTTTTAGATAAAAGAAAAGGGGATAACCCATTTTTTTCAAACCTCCTGTGTTTGTGATTCAACCCCAAACCCGAAACAATTTTCCCAAAAAATAACTCCCACCGCCGACCGCTTTACTCCGGCTATCCGTAGCTGCCACCCCATCGCCAGCAGAACCAGTGTCATCCCAAGAACTAACCCGACCCTTAGTTACCCAGATTGGCAACCGTTCGTAGAGAAGAAGGGGGAAACCGTTCATACTTCCCTCCATCAATTTTCCCTCCTCCGGCCAGTGGTGCACGTCACTGCACGTTCCAGTGAAACATCATCGAAGCTTGACCAAAACCCTAAGGTCATTCGGTGTTATCTGCTGCTATTCGTAGTGGGCGAGCTCGCCAAAGTTTGTCGAATCCCTAGCGCCACCGCCATATATTTCCTCGATTCTGGCCAGTTTAGGTACCGGTTCACCCCACTGCTACCTAAACTAGACTCCCTGTCAATGTCCACCCAAAACCCAACATGGTTAATCGCCCCACCCTCGCTCGTTCTCCATCCACCGTGGTAAGTGATCCAACCATTTTCTTCTGCCTGATTTACTGTGTTTTAATTGGATTGTTGATATGTTTTTGGGTGATTTTGGTGAGTACCTGAACAGGAAGTAATTTACCATCCTTAAGAACCCCCGTCATCGTTGCACTCGCCATCAGTGTGTGTGGGGTTCTTCTATCGATCTAAGAGCCTTCTAGAAAGGTTCAAGTAGATTGAACTGGCTCAACCCGGTCTGAATCGGGTCTGTTTAACCCTAATGAGACAACCCGAACCAGTTAAGATGAGTCAACCCCGTTGAGTCAACTTACTGAGTCAACCCCGTTGAGTCAACTTACTGAGTCAACCCCGTTGAGTCAACTTACTGAGTCAACCTCGTTGAGTCAACTCGAACAGAGTCAACTTGTTGACTTTGACCAACGTTGACTTTGACTTTGACCAAAAAGTTAAATTTTACGAAAAGTCATATTTTAATGTTTTTCACCATCCTAAGTTTGAAACCAAAGTCCATTTTGCCAAATTCAATATCGTTAAGCTATTTTTTGGCATTTTATCTTCTGATTTAATATGAATTTTCACGTTTAAGTTTCATTTCTAATGTAATTGGTTTTTCCATGTATCTAAGACATTATGGTATGTGGAATTAAAGTTTGAGGGCGATCAAATGGAGTTTAATTGGTTAACCATTATGTCGAAAATTGAGGTAATATATTACTACCTTATGTATGCTTTATGGAACATACTGGCATTGGTTAATGCATAGATGAATATGTTTGGTTACATGAGTGTAATGAATATATTTCTAAACTCGATCCAAATGTTAGGAAAAGTAATTAAAATGAATAAGACTAATAAGAAATAATTTTAGGTTCAGTGATTAACCGATGAAGCAGTCAACCTCAGAATCTTTAAATTCTAATTATTTTTGTCGAAAGTTTTAATACCAGAATCACTTGGTTAAGAAATTATGAAATTACCCCTATGAGGTAAAAATGGTCCGGATTAACCTTGATAGTGAAAGTACCATGATAATTCATATTTAATCCAACAAATTATTGATTCATCTGTTAAATTCTTGATCTGTTCGAAAAATCGCTGATAATCAAATCCTAACATACAAGAAGGTACAAGACCTAGAATTATTGATTTATCAGCAAAGAACTAAAGGCTAAAACATCAGGAGTATTAGTTATGTTTGAATTGTTTAGAAAATTAAATTAAATGGAAAGTCTGGATTGAAAGAAATGACCAAATTACACGTGAAGTGTAAAATGACATAAAGTACCTCTAAGCCTTTAAATGGCTAAATTCCCTTAAACTCTAAAATGAATAAAGCAACCTCGAATACCAAAATAACCTAGAATTTCTATTTCTTGAGCGAACACCCGGAGGCTAAATTACTGAAAGTACTTTACACGTATGAATTACTCGAAATGCCTATATTATATGAAAAAGTTGAATTGAATGGAAGTATTGTACGTATCCGAATTGTTGAAATGATCGAATTACTCAAGAAACTCCAAAATGACTGGGATAAACTTGAATACTAAATGACCTAAGTACCCTCTATGACCTAGAATTTAGTGGATGACTTGGATAAGTCTAAAAACGCTGATGAACTTATATGTTGTATCGTTCATAAGGGTTAGGAACCCCCGAATCAAGCACATCGACATTTCTTGATACCGTTACAATACATAAATGAAACAAATACCATTGAAATACCTTTCGTCTCCCTAATATCTATTCAAGGATAATTCTGAAGGTAATCAGTTCAATTAGAACAGTTAGTATTAAGAAGTGAATAATGGTGAAGTACCTCGATCTGAATGATTGGCAAGTATCGCAGTGTTGGGATTGGTTAGTTTAATTTGACTCGAAATCCTTAAAATTTTATATAAATCCTAAATACTATAAATTGTTATTTTACTTTCATTGAGTTAAATTACTAAGAATTCTTCAAGAGACCAAAATGTTTAAAATGCCTCTGATTGCCTGAATAATGGAATCAATTATGTCATATCCGAAATCTTAAGAAACTCTAGTGTAAAAGATTCTGAATACCTTCCTGATTACTTAGTGCCTCTGAAAAATATCTAAATACTATATGATCTTGATAAATCACTTTTTGAATGACTGATGAATCTGTTAGCTATCAAACCTCCTTATTATAGGAATCTTGTTTCTGAAACCCTATCAATTTATAAAAGTTTCATGGTTCCCTACATGAAAATACCATGTACCTCTTGAAAATCATTGAATCCTCTAGTGTGTTTCAAATGTGCTATATGATTTTTTATCTGTCCTGAAATGTGATTTACTGAAGTTATTGTTTTATTGAATCTTTTAACTGTTCGATATTCTGATGTATTGATTTACTGTTTATGAACTATGACTATCTGATATGGGCTCTCTGGTTACATACTTTCACTGGAAAATACAATCATTTCTGATTTATTGATCATGGAATCTACTGGTTACTACTTGAATTATTTTATTGGGACACTATCTGGGTAGGATTCTGGAGTATAAATGTTCATATCTGATCAAGCTGGTAATTCCTTACGGACCTAAGGTATTTCTTGGGTAGGCTCTAAGGCCCTAAGGCACTCCCTTAGTATGAGGACTGTATTTTAGTGTACGGATAGAGGGCATTCATGTGATTTAAATAACTACATTATCATTTTTACAACATTCTACTGGATCATGATTTTGATATTAAAGTTACTGCTCAATATGATTTCTATTGGATACTGTATGGGTGGGATTTTTGAAGTATGGAGGTTCATCTCTGATCAAGCTGATAATTCATTACGGACATAAGGAGACCCTTGGGTAGGCCCATAGGTCTCAAGGTACTCCCTTAAGGTGGTTCATTTGCTGTGTGCTTAGGGTAAGTCCCTTTGGATGTAGTTCTGGGGAAACTACATATATGTGTTTAGTTGGAGGGTATTGTTGTGGTTTTAAAATATATTTTAAACTACTAATGTTTTTAAAGGATATGTACACATTTCTCTGTTTTTTTGGAACACACTAGACTCCCCAATTTAATCTTCTAAATATGTCCATCTGAATACTTCTTTAGGACCGTAAATCCCTGTTTGTAACTAAAGACTAATGAAATCTAAAATCATCGATAGAATCTGATGATGTCTGTCCCACTAAGGAAAGCTATACTTTACCATATACCCGATGACCTATTGCATTCATCTGATATTTCTGTATTACTAAGCTTCCCAAAGCTCACTCTTTTACTTATAATTTTAAGTTAAAAGAGTTGATCTAGTGTAGCTATCGACATCTGTAATAGGAGTTCCTTTGGCTTGGGTTTAAGAGTACGGTACAAGTGTAATTAGGGGCATGTAGGTTACATTTATTTTTTATACTGAGTCTGAACTTGTATGATTTTAATTATGTTGTAATTTATGAATGGTTTTATGAACTTGTATTTTATTTATAATTTTTTTTATGATCTTACATGTGAGTCGCTCCGGTGGCCCCAATGTGACACCTCGGATCGGATCGGGTCACCTGCATCTGTATGGGGGTGTTACATGTTTTGTATTATTCATTTATAATTCTGAGTTGTAATATTAAAATGTAATTTCGGGCTGTTATGGGATCCGATTCAAGGTGTTTGTGCTGTGATATAGTTTGGTTTAAATTGATTGGCGTATTGATTCAATTGGTTTAATTGGATAGTTCAATCTTATTAAAAAAATTAGAAAACATAAATTAATAAAATAATGAAAATGCTCTAAATTAATAAAATTTGGTCAGATATAATATTAGTGATTTAATATATGATACTACAAGAAGTTTAAGCCTTTGAACTAGTCACTTCCAAAACTTATCAATTGGCATAAAACAATAACATTACACAAAAGCTATCCATGAACTATGAATTCAACTAAAATTAATAAAATCTCAAGTAGAACACAAAGTCATGGAGGAACATAAACTTAAAAGAAAATAAAACGAGAAAATATACAATATGGTCTTCAATTTATTATATATGTTGAAATTATGTACATACTTTAAAAAAATACTAATATGTTAATTAAAATTTCTCAGATATTTGTAAACTTCAAAAAAAATTAAAGAAATTTGATCTTTTTTATTTGCTTTTTGTTTTCTATTTATATATATATATATATATATATATATATATATATATATATATATATATATATATATATATATATATATATATATATCTAAAAATGATTATTTGTTTTTCATTTCTTTTCTGGTATTCATTTTATTTATTTTTTATTTTTTTATTTTTAATGGTTATAACTAATAAATGACTATGTTTTTTCTCATGCAGGGGACCTACAAAGAGATCAAATGATCAACAATCCTAAAGAGTTAAAAAAACCATTGTATATTATTTGGTTTTTTATTTGCTAATTATTTTCTGTTTTTATATATTTTTTATTTTGTTTTAATTTTATATGTTTTTATTTTGTATTTTCTTTTTCTTTTATGTTTTTATTTGTTTTTTGTATACATTATATGCTTTTATTTTTTGTTTTCTATGTTTTCTGTTTTATTTTCTTTTTTTATAAGTTCAATCTTATTTTTTGTTTTTTTTTTGTTTTATGTCTTTCTTTGTTTTTTATTAGTTGATTCTTATGTTCATGTGAAATACTTTGAATTAGATGATTCTTATATTGTTTTCTATTTTTATTTGTTAATGTGAAATATATTAAATGATTCTTATGTTAATGTGAAGGATATTAGTTGATTCTTATATTGTTTTATGTTTTTATTTGTTGATGTGAAGGATATTAGTTGATTCTTAATGTTAATGTAAAGGATATTAGCTGATTCTTAAGTTAATGTGAAGGACATTGAATTAGGTGATTCTTATATTGTTTTATGTTTTTATTTATGTTTTATTTATGTTTTTTTATTTTCTTTTTTATTTCTTTTTTATTATTTAGTTTCTATTTTTATTTGTTTATTTGTTTTCTGTTATTTATGTATTTTTTGTTGAGGCTATTCCGTGTCATGGTTATGCTTTGTGCATGGTTAAACACGATAAACTCAGGGCTTTGAATCATTACCTTAATGTTAATGTGAATGATATTTCGAGGTATAATATTACTAAGTTTTGCATGTTACAGCATGAAAAGCAAAAGGAGTACCTACTTGATTCAATGCATTTTGTTTCAAGTCGAATCTGTTTTACATGTTATGGATGGTCTGCATGCACTTTACGTTCTAATTTTTCTATCATTGCACACTATGTTGATAATAATTGGACACTTCAGTCTAAAATACTAAAATTTTGTCATTTTCTCCACCACATGATGCTGAGTCAATTTTTAAGTTTGTGAAAAAAACGATATGCGAGTGGGGTCTTGAAAGAAAATCTTGTACCATAACTCTTGAAAATGCTTTTGCAAATGATAAAATGGTTCAAAGACTTAGATATGATTTACATGCTATTTCTCCTCTTCTATGCAATGGTAAATATTTTCATGTAAGATGTGTTGCCAACATTTTGAACTTGATAGTTTAAAAAGGTTTGAAGGTAATTGATTCTTCTGTTATTAAGTTACAAGAAATTGTTAAGTTTATTGATTTTTCTGATTCTCGATTTTGTGTCTTTGAATTAGCTGTTAAAGATTGTGAATCTTCTTTTCGTGGTAAATTATTACTAGATGTTCCTACTTCATGGAATTCTACTTACTTAATGATTCATAGGGAACTTGATGCTAAACTAGCCATTAATTTGTTTGTGAATAGGTAAAATGACTTGGATGTTATTACTGAATACGAGTGGCAAACTGTTCAAACAATTTATGATTTTCTTAAACCATTTTATGAAATTACTACTATGTTCTCTAGATCTAAGTACGCCACCTCTAACTTGTATTTGGCTAATTTTGTTGCAATTGAAAAGTTGTTGTGTGATGCTCACAATGATCCTTGTCAAGGCATTTCTGCAATGGCATGACCCATGCTTGAATTATATGAAAAATATTGGTTTTATCACTCATTGATTCTATCTATTGTTGTTTTGCTTGATCCTCGATATAAATTAGAACTCTTGAAGGAGTTGTGCAGTGTTCTTTGTGTAGAGGATGAGGTTCAACAAAGGGTAAATGTCATATATAATGAGTTCGTTAATTTATATATATATTATTTAACATCTGCACTTTCTAGTTCTTTTTTTTATGTCCAAAGTAACACATCTCTAGAGACAAGTGGGTCAAGTTCTTCCAATCGGCCTCGAACATTTAAAAAATATGATCTATTTCAGGTCGGTTTTTTATAATCTTAATTATTTTAATTTGATTATTTTATTTTCACAATTTTAACTATTTTATTTTATTTGTCAATTCAGAATTTTGATGCTAATTTAGCTGTTCAAGGACTGGAAAATCAGATGTTGATTCCTACATTAATTTGCCTCTTGTTCCCCGTAATAAAGATACTGAGTTTGACATTTTGGGTATTGAAAATCACAAAATGCTTCTTATCTGATACTCTCTCACAAGGCGAGAGATATATTGGTAATTCCAACTACTTCAGTTGCTTCTGAATCTTCTTTTAGCATGAGGGTTGTATTTTGAACAAGTTGAGAGTCGAACTTTTACCTAAAAATGTTGAAATTTTTATAACAACTCGAAATTGGTTGTATGGTTTTGAACCAGAAGAAAGGGATGAAGAATATGTTACTATAGCTATTGATTCTTCCCTTTAAAGGTAAATATTTTATTTACTTTACTTTTCTTATGTTTATTTCATTTAAATTGTTTATTAATGATTTTTTTGCTTTTGTAGGGTGCTACTACTTTTACATTTACAGCAAGCACATTTGAATAAATTTGTCAATAATTATTTCTTGATTATTTCATTTTATGGTAATTTATATATTGTGTTTATTTCATAATTTTCATTAATACTTGAAATGATTTATTGTAGGGTGCTACTATTTTTCATTAATTTTCATGAATTTCAGCAAGCATGCTACTACTTTTTGATTAGTTTTCATAAATTTCAGCAAGCATATAAATGAATGTTTTACCATTGTTTTAACTTCTATAGGTTTGGTAAAGTCAGAAATGTTTGACATTGTTGGCCATCATATTCCCCTTGGCTTTACCATTTGATTGAATTAATATGAATGTTGACTGGGCTTGGTCTGGATGCTGATTGAAATTCGCATTAATGTTGATTAGAAATCGTTTGAATGTTGATTAGTTTTGGTCTAAATGATGAATTGATGCTTGTTGACTTCCCTGTTACCTTGTAAATTGTTGTTGGTGGTATGATAAAATGTTGTACATTTTTACCTAATTAGTTACCCATGGTTAAATTTGTTAGAGTATGCCCAAAGACCAATCATATGATGAGTGTAATAATATATTTATTTACCGATTTTATTGAATAAAGGCATTGCCACTATTATTTTCAGTTATGTGTCTATGTTTAACATAAACTGAAAGATAATAAAGTCCATATAATAACATTATTAAAAGATCCATAGTCAAGTATTATTATGGGCATAGACAATAATAATATGCTTAATACTAACATGGTATTGATTGATGACAAGGAGTTTTCATTGACATAGAGATGTCAGAATTGATACATGATTATATTGTTAGAGAACAATGTATTGGATTGACCCATCATGAGCATATGTCTTGGATTATTATGTAACGATCATAACATTGCTCATGGTGATGACTATATGTATGATCCTCAGACTTGAGATCAATGTCATCCCAACATATATTGTTGTATGTTTTGATACAATTAAACATGCTCCATAACTGGTTGCACTATAAAGACTGTTATTGAATATATTTTGATATATGTAGTGGGGTGTATATGGTTAAGATAGGATTTGTCCTTCCTACATAATAGGAAATATATATCACAGGCCACTTGATTGAGTGAGACTAGAAATGCATGGCCATGCTCGATTAAGTTGATATGTGATATCATATTCGTTAATTATAGTCTACTCTAGATATCTAGAAACAATAGATGGGCTATTCAAGTGTGACTATTCTAAGACTTGTGCCTATTCTAGTTATAAAGGGCAAAAGAATGTAATACATAAAAGAGTTAATCACGAAGATGATATGTCGAATCATAATTTCTTGTAACTTAGGTGACAAATGATATATTGCTAGAAGTCACTCATTGTATGTAATATTAAAATTGCTAGGTGACAAGAACCTACAGGGTCAGACCCTAGGATTGAAATGACCAAAAATGTACAATTTGTTGTATGTTACTAAAATATATCTAGAGTTATGATATGTATATTTGATATACATATTATTTTAATCATCCTAAATATAGTAAGTAAGCATTAAAAGAATGTAATTTAGATTACAACTATTTTAATTGGTATATATAATTCGGAATAATTAAATAAGTTTTTAAATAAACATTAAAGATTATAATTCAGATTATAAGTCTTTAATGTATATTTAATTGAATTAATTAAATGATATTTTATTGTTAATTCGAAATAACTTTGAAAAACCTAAGATGTTAGGGTAATGGATATAAAAGGGTGTGTTAGGTCTAGCAGCCATTTTTAACACACACACATAAACCTTCAGCCGTTTTTCTCTCAAAACAATTTTGGGGAAAACAAATATTGCTCTCAATCGGGTGAATTGAGTAGAGGCTGAGATGTGATTTCGTGGAGGCTTACGATTCGAACCGATCTACACCACCAGTATTCACTGTTGTTCTTGCTTTTTTCAAGGAACCCGCTATAAGTATTCACATCCCTTCCTCCCGATTTCAGTTTTACGTACTTGGATCACTAGTGAGACCGTCGAGTTTTGTTTCCGCTGTGTCGTGGGGTGCTCCGGCGGTCCTAACAGTAGTGTCAGAGCCACTTGTATGATACAAATTTGGGTTAAATTCTTGGATGATGTGATATGTATGAGATGCATGTTCTAGTTTTATCGATTTCGGTAAATACGTTGATATCATTGTTTGAATCGATAACCACAACGATTAATATGTTAATTTGTTAATATGTTTTTCAATCGATTTGTTGCTGCAAGGATTTTACGTAAGTACTATATTAATTTTTTTAACAATGGCGTAAGAACGTGTATATATATAATATGTTTGTTTTGCACGGTGTTTGACATGCATGGTTATAACCCTTGTTAACTTTATAATGGTTTAATTTGAAATACGATCTACGAGCCGTGCCTTTTTATATCTCTATTGTATTTCTCTTCTCATCTTACTCCCTCGTATGTAAAACGAGTTTCTTTTAAAATTGTAAACCTATGAAGATTCACAAGGAGCAGAAGAATGGCGAGAAGGTACCTAGAGAGCAGTCTTAGGCTTTAGGGTTCTTAGTTCTCCCTTTAGCTTGGGATGGGTCACCTTAGTCATTGTTTTGGGCTATAACCATTGCATCTTATTTATTGTTATATTTGTTATGTATGCAATAAATCAAATGATAAAATAAGAATGAATATTGATGAGATCAATAAGGGCCTAATCTTAAAATAAACAATGATGAGATAATTACGCAAATCCCTCTTTATAATCTAAGTTAACTTAACCGTCCAATATTTACCCTTGTTAAGGCTTCGATCGATATTGTGTGGGCTTTGCCAAATCATTGGCACATAAATATATCTTGGTTAAACGCGAAGAATAAGCAAGTGATATTCACCGGTTGAAATATTGGTAATAACTTAATTAGGTTATTCTAATAGGATTAGAAACCTAGAGGTTAAATATTTGGATAAGTCATGAGATGACTTGAACAAAAGTTGTTCACCAAAATGAGGAGTTACATGAAATGTAACAAGTAAAGTGTTACTTACCTAAATAATCATTATCCCAAAAGAAAAGCTAAAGTTGATTTAGGAAATTGATGTATTATGGATCCTCACCGACTAGAAAAAATTTCGTTGATTTTTTTTGAAATTAAACAGAGAGGGTTTTTAATTTTGAATAAAATAGTGGGAGTAATTTGTAAATAAAGTCCTATTTATAAATTTTAATTCGGTAAATTTACTTACTTTAGTATTTTCGTTATTGTAGATTTAATGGAAAACAAAACTTTATCACTGCGATCACTCCTTGAGAATGATAAACTTAATGGTATAAACTTCCTTGACTGGTTTCGTAATTTGAGAATTGTTCTCAAACAGCAAAGGAATGAATATGTCATTGAGGAACCTATTCCTAATTAACCGACAGCTAATGCTTCAAGAGCTGACAAAGACAAATTCAAGAAACATATGGATGATATGTTAGATGTTGGATGTCTAATGCTTGCCACTATGACTCCTAAGCTTCAGAAGCAACATGAGGACATGGTTGCATATGAGATGATTTAAAATCTCAAAGAAATATATGAAGGGCAAGCACGTCAAGAGAGATATGAGACCTCTAAAGCTCTATTTCAATGCAAAATGGTAGAGGAAACTCCTTTAGGAGCTCATGTCATCAAGATGATGGGCTACATCCAAACATTGGAAAAACTGGGATTTCCTCTCAAAGATGAATTGGCTACCGATGTTATCCTGCAATCGTTGCCAGATAGCTTTAGCCAATTTGTCCTTAATTTCAACATGAATGAAATTAACAAGACTTTGCCACAGTTACTTAGCATGTTACGAACTACTGAAAGTAACATGAAAAAGGTATGACCTAAACCCATTCTGATGGTCCACAAGGACAAAGGAAAAGGAAAGAAAAAGGTAGTGGCAAAGTCTAAGGGCAATGGTAAGACCAAACCAAAAGGGAAAAATACATTTAAACCCAAAGGGGGAGTTAGCAAGGAAGGAAAATGTTTCCATTGCGATAAGACCGGACACTGGAAGAGAAACTGCCATGTTTACCTTGAAGAGGTCAAGAAGGCAAAAGCAAAAGGAATGTTTGTTTTAGGTATTTATGTTATTGATGTTAATTTGTCAACATCTACTTCTTGGGTATTAGATACTGGTTGTGGTTCTCATATTTGTACTTATATACAGGGACTACAAAAGAGAAGGAATCTGGTTAAAGGAGACGTAGACCTATGAGTGGGAAATGGATCAAGAGTTGTTGCATTAGCTATAGGGACATATGTTTTATCTTAGTCTAGTGGACTTGATTTAAATTTAGAGGATTGTTATTATGCGCCTAGTTTGACTAAGAACATTATTTCTATTTCTTGTTTGGACAATATTGGTTTTGAGATTATTATAAAGAATAATTATTGTTCTTTTTATCTCGATAGTGTTTTTTATGGTTCGACACAATTGGTTAATGGTCTCTATATTTTGGATCAAGAAAACACCATTTATAACATAAATACTAAGAGATCAAAAACAAATGACTCGAAACAAACTTATCTTTGGCATTGTCGTTTAGGCCATATAAGTGAGAAACACATATAAAAACTCCATAAAGATGGATTCTTAGATTCATTTGTTTTCGAACAATATGATGTATGTGAATCTTGCTTGTTGGGAAAAATGACTAAAGCTCCTTTTAATAGTAAAGGTGAGCGAGCAAGTGATTTATTAGGGTTAATACATAGTGATGTATATGGACCAATTAATACATAAGCCATAGGTGGATTTCATTACTTCATTACTTTCACCGATGACTTCAGTCGGTATAGGTATATTTATCTTATGCACCATAAATCTGAAGCCCTTGAAAAGTTTAAGGAATTTTAAAATGAAGTACAAAATCAACTAGGCAAGAGTATTAAGGCACTTCGATTAGATCGAGGTGGAGAATACTTAAGCATAGAGTTTAATGAACTCCTAAAAGAATGTGGGATTGTCTCACATCTTACACCACCTGGTACACCACAGTGGAATGGAGTTTCTGAAAGAAGGAATCGAACACTGTTAGACATTGTTCGATCGATGATGAGTCATAGTGATTTTCCAACATGTTTTCGGGGACATGCACTTGAAACAACTGCTTTCACACTAAATCGTGTTCCATCTAAATTGGTTCAAAAGACACCATACGAGATATGGATTGGGAAACGTCCTAGTATGTCTTTTATGAAGATATAGGGTTATAAATTTTATGTAAAACATCAGATGTCTATAAAGCTCGAACCTAAATCTCATAAGTGTATATTTGTTGGATATCCTAAAGAAACTAAGTGATACTATTTCTTCAACCCTAACGAGAACAAAGTGTTTGTTACTCGAACAGGAGTTTTTCTCGAAAGAGAATTTATCTCAAAAAAAGGGAATGGTAGAAATATTAAACTTGGAGAAGTTCAAGAACAACAAATAAATGAACCTGAAGTTGAACATGTTTCACAAGTTGTTGAGGAGCATTCAACAAATTTAGAAACACAACCAATGCGTAGATCCACAAGAGAACGCCGTGCACTTGAGAGATTTGGATTTCTCGTTACGACACATGGAGATGTTCTTCTTATGGATCAAGATGAGCCCATGACTTATCAAGAGGTATTGTTTAGCCCAGACTCTGAGAAATGGCTTGAAGCCATGAGATTTGAGATGGATTCCATGTCAGTAAAACCAAGTGTGAACTTTGGTTGAACCACCTGAAGGGGTCAAACCTATAGGGTGTAAATGGGTTTTCAAGAAGGAAACCGACATGGATGGTAATGTACAATCATACAAGGGGCGATTAGTTGGTAAAGGTTTTCGACAAGTTCATGGTGTAAACTATGACGAAACATTCTCCCCTGTAGCTATGTTTAAGTCCATCCGGATCTAGCTCGCAATAGCTGCATTCCATGATTATGAAATATGGCAAATAGACGTCAAAACCGCTTTCCTTAATGGAAAACTTAAAGAGGATGTGTATATGACACAACCATATGGTTTTTTCATTCCAGGAAATACTGGAAAGGTTTGTAAGCTACAGAGGTCCATTTATGGACTAAAGCAAGCTTCTCGAAGCTGGAATCTTCGTTTCAATGATGCAATCAAAGAGTTTGGTTTTATCAGAAATAAAGATGAGCCTTGTGTTTATAAGAAGGCTAGTGGGAGCATTGTTTCTTTCCTAATCTTGTATGTAGACGACATACTCATCATAGGAAATGATATACCTACTTTACAGTCTGTTAAGACTTGGTTAGGTAGTTGTTTTTCTATGAAAGATTTGGGTGAGGCAGCATATAACTTAGGAGTTAAGATCTATAGAGATAAATCAAGAAGACTTCTAGGTTTGAGTCAAAGTACATATATATACAAAGTGCTGAAAAGGTTCAGTATAGAAGAATCCAAGAAAGGATTTTTGCCTATGAGACATGGCATTTCTCTTTCAAAGGAAATGTGTCCTTCAACTCCACAAGAAAGAGAACAGATGAATAAGATTCCATATGCTTTGGATATTAGTTCTATCATGCATGCCATGATATGTACTCGACCAGATGTATCGTATACTTTAAGCATGACGAGTTGGTATCAAGCGAACCCAGGTGAAAATCATTGGGTTGTGGTTAAAAATATCCTTAAGTACTTAAGAAGAGCTAAGGATAAATTTCTTGTCTATAGAGGGGAGGAAGAGCTTAGTATAAAAGGTTATACTGATGCCAGCTTCCAAACTGATAATGATGACTCATGATCGTAATCAGGGTTTGTGTTTTGTCTTAATGGAGGTATATTGTGTGCTGGAAAAGTTAGAAGCAAGACACAATAGTTGATTCTATAATAGAGGCTTAATACATTGCAGCCAGTGAAGCAAAAAAAGAGGTTGTTTGGATCAATAAGCTCATATTGGAATTAGGGGTTATTCCCAGCATATCAGATGATGTAGAACTTCGTTGTGTCAATAATGGAGCCATTGCACAAGCAAAGGAACCCATATCTCATCAACAATCCAAACATATTCTTAGGCGCTTTCATCTCATTCAAGATATCATAGATCGAGGAGATGTGGAAATATGCAGAGTACACACGGATGACAACATTACTGATCCCTTGACGAAGCCTCTTACGCAACAGAGGCATGATCGTCACACTGAGTCACTCGGTATTAGATATGTGAGTGATTGGTCTTAGTGCTAGTAGAAGATTGTTAGAGTATGCCCAAAGACCAATCATATGATGATTGTAATAATATATTTATTTACCGATTTTATTGAATAAAGGCATTGCCACTTTTATTTTCAGTTATGTGTCTGTGTTTAACATAAACTGAAAGATAATAAAGTCCATATAATAACATTATTAAAAGATCCATAGTCAAGTATTATTATGGGCATGGACAATAATAATATGCTTAAGACTAACATGGTATTGATTGATGACAAGGAGTTGTCATTGACATAGAGATATCAGAATTGATACATACTTATATTGTTAGAGAACAATGTATTGGATTGACCCATCATGAGCATATGTCTTGGATTATTATGTAACGGTCATAACATTGATCATGGTGATGACTATATGTATGATCCTCAGACTTGAGATCAATGTCATCCCAACTTATATTGTTGTATGTTTTGATACAGTTAAACATGTTCCGTAACTGGTTGCACTATAAAGACTGTTATTGAATATATTTCAATATATGTAGTGGGGTGTATATGGTTAAGATAAGATTTGTCCTTCCTACATAATAGGAAATATATCACAAGCCACTTAATTAAGTGAGACTAGAAATGCATGGCCATGCTCGATTAAGTTGATATGTGATATCATATTCGTTAATTATAGTCTACTCTAGATATCAATAAACAATATATGGGCTATACAAGTGTGACTATTCTAAGACTTGTGCATATTCTAGATATAAAGGACAAAATGATGTAATACATAAAAGAGTTAATCACAAAGATGATATGTCGAATCATAATTTCTTGTAACTTAGGTGACAATGATATATTACTATATGTCACTCATTGTATGTAATATTAGAATTTTTCTAATAATTACTACTAACGTTGCAAGAACCTACATGGTCACACCCTAGGATTGAAATGAGCAAAAATGTACAATTTGTTGTATGTTACTAAAATATATCTAGAGTTATGATATGTATATTTGATATACATATGATTTTAATTATCCCAAACATAGTAAGTAAGCATTAAAAGAATGTAATTTAGATTACAACTCTTTTTAATTGGTATATATAATTCGGAATAATTAAATAAGTTTTTAAATAAACATTAAAGATTATAACTCAGATTATAAGTCTTTAATGTATATTTAATTTAATTAATTAAATAATATTTTATTGTTAATTCGAAATAACTTTGAAAACCCTAAGATGTTAGGGTAATGGATATAAAAGGGTGTGTTAGGTCTAGCAGTCGTTTTTAACACACACACATAAATCTTCAGCCGTTTTTCTCTGAAAATAATTTTGGGGAAAACAAATATTGCTCCTAATCGGGTGAACTGAGTAGAGGCCGATACGTGATTTCGTGGAGGCTTACGATTCGAACTGATCCGCACCACCAGTATTCATTGTTGTTCTTGTTGTTTTTCAATGAACCCGTTGTAAGTATTCGCATCCCTTCCTCCCGATTTCGGTTTTACGTACTTGGATCGCTGGTGAGACCGTCGAGTTTTGTTTTCGCTGCGTCGTGGGGTGCGCTGACGGTCCCAACAAAATTATGTTGGTGTTATTTTGGATTTTAATGCTAAAAAGATGCCCATAATTTAATCATGTTGGCAGCATTTAGATACTTTGAGATAAACAAAAGCTCGATAAAGAAATTTCTGGTAGCAAAGTCGGGTTTTTAGCCTTGTAAAACTTTTGCTATAAAATCTAAGAGCTTAAATTTCTACGTAAATTTATTTACTTTATTTAATTGTAATTGTGGTGTATTGAGTTGTAATAAATTTAATTTGTACATTTATACATTTTGTTAGTTTCAATATTTTATAAAGTTATTAAATTTTTAATCTCATATTCTAATATTATCAATAACTAGAATCATATTTAATATATAAATTAAAAATTTAAGAGAAATTATATTTAAGTTATTAACTATTACATAAAAATAATTCATGAATCATTTAATAAAACTAATTTAATAGCCATAACTAATTTTTTTAATATTATGATCATAATAAATATATAAAGTAAATTTAGTAATTTAAAGTAAATTTAGTAATATAATGATGATAATTACTAATTATTTTGCATTTATTATTAATACCAACTCATTAATTTAATAATTTTTTAATATATTTATTATAAGTATAAGAAGTAAATACATTAATTCAATTATCATAGTTAATCATGCATTATAAATTGTGAAAAAGTATTATGTCACATTGTAATATTAGAAAATTATATTTTTTTAACTTCATCAATTATAACTTAAATATTAGTTTAGTTTAATAACAAATCAGATCATTTACAGGTTGAGTTATTTACATATTAGGTTTATAACAAGTTAGGTAGATAATAGATTGGGTAATATCAATTATTTGTTGGGTTATTCTCAGGTTCGGGTTCATATCAGGTCGGATGTAGGTCGTATTCGATTGTCACATTATCATATCGAATTCAAGTTTAAGTTGTTCTCAGGGCGGGTGCATGTCGTAAATTTCTGGGTCCAACTCAGATTCATGTCAACACCAGTTCAAACTAGAATCGGTTTCAGATAATCACCATCTTGAGTCACAAACAATTTTAACTCAAATCAGTTTCAGTCAATTTTTTACATCCTTACTTCACCTCATGGTTTTCAGAACCGGACCGGTTAGCGAACTGGCTATGCTACCGGTTCACTGGTTCAACCGGTCGAACCGGACGACATCATAATTATTTAAAAAATTAAATAAAAATACCAAAAATATTTAATAAAAAAATTTTATATCACAAGTCATATTCAAAGTAAGTCATAACATATATAAGTTAAAAACCATAAAATCAAGTGAAACAAAATGATTCAAATTAACTACAATATAATATTTAAGATAAAACATATTAAATTATAAATATAATTATATAACTATAATTAAAAAATAAATTTGGGGCTAAAAAAATCATAACAAAATGATATTGTTTGGTTTAATTTTTTTTAAAACAATCTCACATGACTAAGAAACATAGAAGAGCATCCCAAAAGTTTGAAGAGTAAAAATATGAGAACAAAACAATCCCACATGGCTAAGAAACATAGAAGAGCATCTCAACTAACTTCTATAAATAATAGAGGTAATTGGGCATTCAAAATCATGGAGCCTTTTGGTGAGCATTGAGTAAACTATTCTTTCACTTCAATCGAGCTCGAATTTTAGGCTTCAATCGAGCTTCTAAATTTTTTTTGAGTTCAAGCCTTTTCGAGTTCAAGTTTCAATATTATATTTCGAGTTCGAGTTGAACTTGATAATTTTTAGCTCGTGAGTTTGAGTCGAGTTGAGCTTACTTTTAAAGTTTTCAAGTTTGAGTCGAGCTTAGCAATACTCGAGTTCGACTTGGCTCGTTTAACAAACGACGTCGTTTAATTTAATTTTAAAAAAAAAACAAAATTGGTGATTTTTTCTGTGTTTTCAGCCGGCCCGATTCGAACGGTTCAGAGGTTCTGGCCGGTTCACTAATAACGGTTCAATTGGTGTAGATTGAACCGGACTAGACAACGATTCTCGATTGAACCGACCGATCCGGTCTGATTTTCAAAACACTGCTTCACCTCCACCGCATCCCAATCCCAATGAATGGAAACTTAAATTAGGTTAGCCATCAAAGAGACGAAAGCAAAACCCTATTTTTACACTCAAACTGAAACGGTCAATTCTCCTGGCTATTTTCCCGGTATATCACCGGTGATCGGTATTATTACCGATCTAACACCGGTCAGACTATACTTCCCGGTCTAACACCCTTAACAGGAAAGCGCGCCCCCTGCACCGCGTTATATGCTGATTTGGCGCCACGTGGGTATAGCGCTCCCCCTGCCCCGCGATATACAATGATCTGGCGCCACGTGGGTATAGCGCGCCCCCTGATCCGCGCTATACTCGCGCTATATGCCATACCAAAATTATATTTAACGCGGTCCCTGATCCGTACTATATCTTTTATCTGAATAATTGCATATAGCGCGGTGCAGGTACCGCGCCTTATATGCTTATAAATACACTCCGGCTCACATCTCCTCGCATCTCTCCTCTCTTATAAATTAATACAACAATTCCGTCAACGAGTAATAATTCTCGCAATCTTCTCAAATTTGATTTAGAAGTTCGTGCGATTTTTTGTTATAAGGTAATTTTGTTATAATTTTTTAATTATACTTATTGTTTATTATCATTATTTGAAAAAATATTATACTAATTATTTTCAATTAATTTTTATGTTTGTAAAATTGAAAAGCGGGAGCATACGTCGAAATAGTTTTGCGGTGCAGGTAATAATATAAAATTATATTATTTAAATTATTTACGTTGATGTGTAAAAATTTTATTGTGTTATATTTTCGTTCATATATAATTTATTTAATCAGGTTTGTTTAAGTTATTTTTTTTTGCATATATAATATTGTCGCACTTTTAAACTCAAAGAATGACGCGACTTTCAGCTATTGTTTATTATGATGGTGAAATTCGAGAAGATGAAACCGGCGTTGTTTTCGTATCAAATGAGCGTGTTAAAATATCATTCAAGAGAAACATAACTCTTGAGGAGCTAATAACGAAGATTTCGAGGAAGATTCATGTTGGAAGTAACAGAAGAATGTCGTCGTTGCAGTACAGAATTCCAACATCATTGTTGCCATTAACTTATACAGCGTTCGAACTTTCGAACAACGATGATGTTCAAATGATGGTTGAAGCTCAAAGTAATTATTCAGACGCCGCTATTGATATGTATGCACATTTTGTTCAAATGCATGATGTTCGGGGTCAATCTTTAAGCTCACACTATGGGCTGGCTGAACAAGTTGATAAAGTTGACAGCCCAACTACAATAATGTGTAATGATTTTAATGCCATAATGGGGAGACATTCATCAGCAACTCCTTATGATATGTACCGCGGTGGGTCCACGAACAATCTGTATGGCAACACCGCGTCCAGTTCAAGGGGAAGGCATTCATTTGCAAATTTCTTTGACCATATGGAGATGACATCGATGCAACCATCTGTGCAGTTTCCATTTGACACGATGGCTTCAAGCTCCAGGGGGAGGCATTCGACTGCGAGCTTTTTCGATCTCAATGTCGATATGCCTTCCAGTTCAAGGGGAAGGCGTGCAAGTAGTAGGTTCTTCGACCTAAATGGAGGAACCAGTTCAATGTACCGAGGTGGGTCCACGAACAATCTGTATGGCAACACCGCGTCCAGTTCAAGGGGAAGGCATTCATCTGCAAATTTCTTTGACCATATGGAGATGACATCGATGCAACCATCTGTGCAGTTTCCATTTGACACGATGGCTTCAAGCTCCAGGGGGAGGCATTCGACTGCGAGCTTTTTCGATCTCAATGTCGATATGCCTTACAGTTCAAGGGGAAGGCGTGCAAGTAGTAGGTTATTCGACCTAAATGTGAAGAGCATGGAGGAACCATCATCTCCACCAGAAGAACCGCTTTGTGAGCCTGGTGCGAATGATGCTGAGACTGGACTATTCATTCACCCAGAATCACCGCAATTCAACTCCGATGATGATGAAGTTCCAGGAAATGTGACACAAATTGACCCTCCTGCACACATGTATGAAGCTGATTATGGTGTAATGTACGGGCCAGAATTTGCGGATATGCCTTATCTCGGTGACTATTGATATTACTCATCAATAAATAATGGTGAGTTATCTTTAGGCATGGAGTTTTCAAGCAAAGAAGAAGCGATGATGGCTATCAAAAATTACAATATCCGTAATTCTGTTCAGTCCAGAGTCAACCGATCGACGACCAAAAAATATATATGCTACTGTGCCCGACGCGAAAACGGCTGCAATTGGATGGTTCGCGTATCGAAAATGAAGAGGAAAAACAACATATAGGAACTAATAATATACAACGGTCCTCACACATGTTGTGCTGGAGGGGTCAACCAAGATCATCCGAACTTGGACTCTGAAGTGATATGAGAAGCCATCATGCCCATGGTAAATGCAAGCTCTCATATAGTTGTTGCAGTGTTGATTTTAGCTATACAATCACAGTATGGGTACACCGTCTCCTATAAAAAAGCTTGGTTGGCAAAACAAAATTCCATTGTCAAACTTCATGGCGAATGAGATGCATCTTACAACGAACTTCCAGGTTGGTTTAGGCTGGTGCGGACGTTGAATCTTGGGACAATTATGGACTTCGAAATTAACTAAAATACAACAAACTTACAATAAGAATTAAATGGTAAATGATAACCAAATTACAATAACTGATATTAAATGGTAATAAACAAAATTAACTAAAATATATTAAAAAAATCCAACAAATTTAACAAAATAAAGTAAATATTAAATGAGAAATAAAAAAAATTACAATTAAACAAAATAAAGTAAATACAAATATAATAAAAAAATCTATCGATGCTTGCGTCGCGAATGTGTTCCGCATGGCGGTGGCTGTCGGTCTCGAGGAAGATTTCTTCGTATCACTAGTTCTGACTCCTCGCTGTCATCATCGTCGTCGTCGTCGTCGTCGTCATCCTGAGCAGGTACATTAAAACGTTAAAATGTTACCGTATCAGCAAAGTGTCGAGATATTTAATTCTTAATTTAATAATCATGCATTAAATAAATCAACTAAATATTACTAATAATTTAAATTAAATTAAAACGTTAAAATGTTACCGTATCAGCAAAGTGTCGAGATATTTAATTCTTAATTTAATAATCATGCATTAAATAAATCAACTAAATATTACTAATAATTTAAATTAAATTAAAACGTTAAAATGTTACCGTATCAGCAAAGTGTAGAGATATATGATTTACATCCGAGCGAAGTAGATTGTCTTCCATTATATATCTGCAAAAGAATTATATTAGTAAAATATTAAATAAAGTAAAAACATAATAGTAAAAATATTATAAAATATACCTTAAAAAGAGAGTATTTAAGAGAAATTTAGAGAATTTGAGAGAATTTGGTGTGATAAAAGTGATTGAGGATGGGAGTATTTATAGGGAGGATGGGGACGTGAAAGGTTGGTAATTAGGGGTATAGTGCGCCCCCTGCACCGCACTATACCCCACTTGTCAGATATCCAGCTATAGTGCGGATCAGGGGGCGCGTTATACCCACGTGGCGCCAGATCACCGTATATCGCGGGGCAGGAGGCGCGCTATATCCACGTGGCGCCAAATCAATATATAGCGCGGTACAGAGAGGAAAAATATAGTCTGACCGGAAAATATAGCGTGGCGCGCTATATCCAAAAGATGTTAGATCGAGAAATATAATCTGACCGGTGTTAGATCAATAATAATACTGATCAACCAATCCTCATTCCTTCACCCACACTTTATAATTTATTTTTTCAGTTATAAACAAATTTTTAGTTTATTTAGAATTCTCACCACACAAACTTCCATCCAAAAAAAAAAGTAGAGAGGAAAAATGTCGGACTGCTTCGACGGCAATGGTTTAGCAGCTAAATCCTTTGCCCGTTTCGGCATTACCCACATGTTTGGCGTCGTGGGTATACCTGTTACTTCTCTCGCCAACCGTGCCGTCCAATTGGGTATCCGTTTCATCGCTTTTCACAACGAACAATCCGCTGGTTACGCTGCTTCAGCTTACGGCTACCTCACGGGTCGACCCGGTCTTCTCTTGACCGTTTCCGGTCCTGGTTGTGTCCACGGTCTGGCCGGCTTGTCCAATGCTATGATCAACACCTGGCCCATGGTCATGATCTCCGGCTCCTCCGACCAGAAGGATGCCGGCCTCGGAGATTTCCAGGAGCTTGATCAGATCGAAGCTGTGAAACCCTTCTCGAAATTCTCGGTTAAAGCCAAAGATATCAAGGAAATTCCCAATTGTGTTGCTAGGGTTTTGGATCATGCGGTTTCGGGTAGACCCGGTGGGTGTTATTTGGATATACCAACCGATGTACTGCATCAAACGATAACTGAATCCGAAGCTGAGAAATTGTTGACTGAAGTCGAGAAAGGACGGTCTTTTGAAGAACCTAAAGCTCCGCCGAATTCTGAGATCGAAAAGGCGGTTAGGTTGTTAAGGAAGGCGGAAAGGCCATTGATTGTGTTTGGCAAAGGGGCTGCTTATGGCCGAGCTGAAGGGGAACTAAGGAAGTTTATTGAAAGAACGGGAATCCCCTTTTTGCCAACTCCAATGGGTAAAGGACTGGTAAACGATAACCATGAGTTAGCCGCCAGTGCCGCGAGGTCACTCGCCATCGGTAAATGCGATGTGGCGTTGGTGGTTGGAGCAAGGCTCAATTGGTTATTGCATTTTGGGGAGAGTCCTAAATGGGATAAAGATGTGAAGTTCATTTTAGTGGATGTCTGTGAGGAAGAGATTAAGTTGAGAAACCCCCATTTAGGTTTAGTTGGGGATGCTAAGAAGGTTTTGGAGATGATTAATAAGGAGATTAAAGATGACCCTTTTTGTTTAGGTAAGTCTCATCCTTGGGTTGAGGCTATTTCGAAGAAGGTGAAGGATAATGTGTCGAAAATGGAAGCTCAGTTGGCAAAAGATGTTGTGCCGTTTAATTTTTTGACTCCTATGAGAATTATAAGAGATGCTATTTTGGGGCTTGGGAGTCCGGCTCCGGTGGTGGTTTCGGAAGGGGCAAATACTATGGATGTTGGTAGGTCCGTTTTGGTCCAGACAGAGCCTAGGACTAGGCTGGATGCAGGAACTTGGGGGACAATGGGAGTTGGTTTAGGTTATTGCATTGCAGCTGCTGCGTCTAATCCCGATCGGCTTGTGGTTGCGGTTGAAGGTGACTCGGGATTTGGGTTCAGTGCAATGGAGGTTGAGGTATGTTTCCTAATGTAAAGTCATTTGGAGAATTAAGTTTATTATCCCTATTCTTGGGCATTTTATGTTTAGTTTTGATGAAGAAATCTAACGCGAATGCTTATGTTGATAGTAAAGAGGTTTAATATTACACTTCCTGTTGCTTATTATGATTGAACTAATTTTCATTTTTCTATTAATCGAATCCCGCCTAAGGTAGCGGTGATGGTTTTTTGTAGGGCCTATGTAATATATCTTATCCTTGTTTGGCCTTTTTGGCGAAAGAAAAATTCCCTGCTTTTCTTGACCAGGTTAGCCAAATTGTGAGAGAAAATTTGGATTAAAGACAACTTATTTTGTAATAATGAATCGGATAGCAGTTGTTTGATTAGCAGCAAAGTTGTTTGCTGAAAGCTTGGTGTTTGATAATAACACAGTGAAGGGCAATTTGTTTTTTGTTTGATGCTTGATGTTCTTCCTTTTCTTCGTGTCCTCTCTCCGACTGTTAAATCCCTGAGGAGTTGTCTTCTTATTTTATTTTTTTAAAGATGCTTTAAGAAATCTCAAAATTATAGTCGTTGGTTTATGCCCTTTTCTGATCGAAGCTTTTTATTGTGTGTATCTTTTGAATATGATGTGTCTACCATTGTCTTACAATGCAGACATTGGTTCGATACAAGTTGCCAGTTGTAGTGATAGTCTTTAACAATGGCGGTGTCTACGGTGGTGACCGTAGGAGCCCTGAAGAAGTTACGGGCCCTTTCGAACACGATCCTGCCCCCACTTCCTTTGTTCCGGGTGCCGCTTACCATACTGTAATGGAAGCATTTGGGGGGAAGGGTTACCTTGTAGGGACACCTGATGAATTAAAATCCACTCTTTCTGAATCCTTCTCTGCAAGGAAGCCGGCTGTGATAAATGTGACGATCGATCCTTACGCCGGATCAGAAAGTGGGAGAATGCAGCACAAGAACTGAGTTGGTTTCTGTTGTCTCCTTTTTAACTTGAAGCCAGACGTGATTTATGTGATAATTGATCCTTCCGAAGTGGGAGAATGCAGGAGTATCGGTTGTATGATTTTAAATTTGTTTTTCCACCACTTACTGAACCCAATGAATAATATTGAAGTTTGAGTTTGATTTGTGCTCACTTGTGATATATAGAACAAATACAGATGATGTCTTCTGCCTTGTCTTTTCAAATGCCATTTATAAAATGTTTCTTTCTAGTAATTAAATATTCATCCATTTTAACTGTCGATATTAAACCTGATCGAAACTCATTGTCTATGTGAACTTGACTCGTATCATACGATTATGGATTCCTCGCCTTTACTTTGATAATACACGAAGATTCTATAGTAAATCAATAATAAAAACGAGTGGTGTTGTTGATCAAGCATGCTAGACAGGAATTTTCCATAATTTTACGCATTCATTCTTGATGATTTTCCTGAGTCAACTCAGTCCGCACTCGGTCAACTCCGTGTGGGACATAACCAGACTTCCAAAAACATATACGATCAATTCCATTTCCCTCAATCACGTCCTCTCTTCTCTTCAACTTTACTTAGCAACTTGTTTCTAAAACCAATAGCTTTCCCTCAAATCATTCTGCTTTTAATCTAAGTTCCGTTTGAATTCTTGGGCGTGTTGTACATGGCAGATGTACTTGTTTCTTCCCTTGTGAAGACCATCTTTGGGACCCTAAATTCTCTAGCACTTCGCGAGTATGAAATCGCAAGCAATTTGGAAACCGAGCTTCAAAATCTCGAGAGCACTTTAACTACGATTCAGACCGTGCTTCAGGACGCGGAGCAGAAGCAATGGAAGAGTGAGTCCCTCAAGAATTGGCTCAGGTAGCTCGAGGATGTCGCTTACGATGCTGATGATATACTCGACGAGTTCGCTGCAAAAGCTTTGAGATGGGAAGCTAGAAAGAAGATGAGCAGCAAAGTAAGTGATCTCTTTTCCTTGAAAAATTCCGCGGTGTTTAATTTCAGGAAGGCTCGTGAACTTAAGCTTAGAACTAGTGTAGCAGAGTAGTGTTGCCTTAGTGTAGGTTTTAACTCATTTTGACTTTATTCCTTCTCGTTGTTTGTTATCGTTGACTATTGTGTATCATTCTCGTCATGGTTTTATCTTTTTAAATTTTGTCGGGTCTAACGTTTCTGTCTATATACAGAGATTTTTACGCATGGATTCATTTGCAGGGATTACTTCCCATTACAGACGCGCATATGAAGACTGCATATGAAGACTGTTAATCTATGTATTTATATATTTATTTATACATGTACTACATTTTATCTTTATTTTTAAATTTTATAACTGCCGGAGGTCTTCTACAGAAGCTGCTCTCAACCTGGCATTGGGGGCAGCCAACTACCTTACCTCCCCCTTACCCCAATTACATTTGGGAATAAGGTTTTGTTGTTGTTATTGTTGTATTAGATGCTGTAGCGGAAAAGAAAAACGAGTTTCATTTAACTCACAATGTTGGTGATTTAGACACTGATGACAGGGAATGACGGTTAACTAGCTCACTGGTAAATGAATCTGAAATATTTGGAAGGAGTGAGTGTAATAACCGATTTTTGTCCGGACACGAAATTTTACTTGACGGGAAAAATAAAATGAATAAATAATGAGTATGATTAAAAGAAATTTTTGGGGAGTCGCCATTGATCTTTTTAGGTTAGGAAGGTTAAATACCTAAAAACAATCTTTTAAAATAGTTTTTAAGAAAACATAATTTAAAAGATAAAACTAATCTGCGTATAACCAAAAATTTTAATAAAAAAAAATTCGTGGTCGATTACGTTTGGGGAAGGATTAGCACCACCACAACGCCCAAAATTGATACTTATTAATTATAAATTGTCTCTATTATCATAAATTTAAAAATTCAAAGATATATTTAATTTATAATATTGTTATTTCGAATTTATAATTTTATGAAATTCTATTAATTTTTATATGTAAATAAGATATTTATTTATTTAGAAATATCATAAAAGGACTTCTAAGTGCTTTAAGACAGCTCTTTCCTTTGATATTATAAAAAATAAATATTAATAAAATATTTCTTAAAAATTAATTATATATTTTATAGGATAAAAATATCAGAAAACGGACTTCTAGGTGCTTTAAGACAACTTTTTTCTTTAATATTATTAAAATAGGATAAAAATAATTTATATAAATGATTTTAATAAAAAGTAAAGTAAAATAAAATAAATAAATATTATTTATTATTATATATATATATATTTATAATAATAATAATATTTTAAATATATTAATAATAAACATATAAAATTTAAACAATAACTAAAATAAATGAAAGTAAAAATAATAAAAACTAATAATTTAAAGTTAATGACTAAATTAGAATATATTAAAATTAAATATATAATTCGCAATTAATTTATTTAAAATTTCAGTGTCTAATCATGCTATTTTACCCATTTATTAATTTAGTGACTAAATTAATATTATATAACATTCGCATATTAAATTAAAACAAATTAAAACATGTTGTTCGGGACTAAAATATTATTTAACAAAATTATAATGGTTATTTCGGTCATTTTACCTAAAATTATATATAAGTAAATTAATGACTAAATTATAAGATAAACAAATTAAGAGGCCAAAATAAAAAGATTATAAAGTTGATTCCAGTGACTATAATGTAAAATTACAAAACTAATGGTCTGCGGACGGGGTTTAACCTTTAATAAATTATAAACAAACCCCTCCCCAAAATGGCTTCGTTCAGGGAGGGGTATTTAAGCCCCAAACCATACGGCCTTAAGGCCATTTTTTTCATTTCCCTCTTTCACTTTTTCTCTCTAACTAAGAGAGAATAACAAATTCTCTCGCTTCTCTCTAGCTTCCCTCACCGGAGGGAAGCCGGTTATCGACCGGCAGCCTTGCGCCGCCTCCAACCTCTACCACCGGCCACCGTACGTGGTGGCCGAAAATCATCAAAAACTCCCACGTAATATATCCGAGTGATCTAAAACTGAATCTAACCCTCGTTTACCCTAAAAAGCTTCCTATTTACATAGATCTATAAAAAATACCTTCGGTATTTTGGTTTTCTGACGAGATTTGGAGGCTCCGGTGACTGACTCTTCGGTAAGGTTTATTTCTATTTTTTTCGTGGTTTTGTTGTTGTTTGGTTCGTTGTCATTTGGTTCCCCGTCCTTGTCAAGCTTTTTCTTCTTTTTGCAGGTGTAGTCATATAGCCTCGATGAGGCTTTTGTCAGACCGGTCAATAGGGGAAGCTTTGGTGAGTCACCAAACTATGTGGCGACTCACCATATAGTAGAGACGTGGATGGCCGGCGTAGAGCTTATGGAGACTTCGGTTGGGAAGTAACAGATGGAACGTTGGCGTGGAGACAGTAGAGGCGGCGGCTGGGACGTGGCCCTAGGGTATCATACCTTAGGGTTTGTATCTTGAAGGCTGTGGGTCGTTGGATCAAGCCAGATCCAACGGTTGAGAAGAGGAACGGCGGCTGGAGCTGAGATCAAACCCTAAATGGGTTTTAAGGTTTCTATTAGGTTTGGGTCAATCTGTTTTGTTTGTAACTAGGCCGGTCCAGTTTTGATTGGGCCTGTTTGTAAATAATATTTTATTAATAATAATAATATTAATTAATAATATAAAATAATATAAATAATAATATTAATAATAATAATAAATAATAATAATAAAATAAATAATAGAAAAACCATATGGAAAATAAACTAGTGTCTTCAGTTGCCCCTCTTTGCTCATTCTTGTGTTAACGAGAATAGGGCAAAGACGAAAAGACAATAAGTTTTTTTTTTTTCATTTGACTTCACTTGATTAGGATGAAATGTTGAACAAGTTCTTCTCATTATGAACTCTTCCATTGGGGATGTCAATTCATCTCCTTCTATGATGTAATCTAGCAAAAAGTTTGAACAAATTCTTCTCATTATGAACTTCTTCTTCGTCAGATGAGTTCTTCTCATTATGAATTCCTTATGGACATGTTAATGCTGATCTATCTCCTTCTACGATAGATTCATGCAAAGATTGAACAAGTTCTTCTCATTATGAACGTTTTCTTCCTCTTCAGATGAGTTCTTCTCATTATGAACACTTCTAGAAATGTTGATGTTGATCTATCTCCTTCTGTGATAGAGTCAAACAAAAGGTTGAACAAGCTTTTCTCATTATGAATTTCTTCTTCCTCTTCAGATAAGTTCTTCTCATTATGAACATTCTCTGGAAAAGTTGATCCATCGAGTGATGAATTCGAGCGAAAGGTTGAACAAATTCTTCTCATTTTGAACTTCTTTTCCTTCTTCAGACGAGTTCCTATCATTATAAACTCTACCTTCAAATATTGATCCATTGAGTGATGGATTCAAATCTTGCTAAAATCTTTGAAATTCCTGTCAAATATTTAACATGGGTAAAATGAATGAAAATGCTCCTATTTTGCAAATGTCTAAATATGATCCATGAATGTTAAGTTCATCTCAAAGTGGTGAACTCGGTCTTTCTTCAATTGTGTAGAAATCCCATAAATCTTTCTTCTTTGAAAAGAGAATATATCATCTTTGGAGAGTGTAAATGTAGATATGCCTGAATTTTTGCATGATGTCACAAAACCACTTGAGAACAAAACTCAATGGTATGGGCTCTTGAAAAGTCTGCACTCATGCAACATGTTGATTCTGATAACTACTCATCTGATTATGAAGTGATTTTTCAGGATGATTTCACAGATATTGATAGTTCTTCTAATACCGAGGAAATCTTGAATTCTGATTCTGGTAAGGAGAGTAAACTGTTATACTTGACGAAAGTGGAATACTCAGATGCTGAGTCTTCAATAGTCGTAGAGATATGGTCAGGATTCATCAATTGTAGAGTTGACAGATTTTATATGTGCTGCTCAAATGGCTAAGGCTGCTGACGCACTTCTTCTGGTAAAAGATAGGAAGTCATTATGCAATAATCCCAATTACAAGAAAAGGCGAAACTTGGGCTATGCTTTGCTTAGAAAAAGAAGAAGCAGAGGTAGCTTGAAAAGAAGCTTCTTAATGAAGAGGATCATGTAGTTTATCTTCCTAATCCAATAATTGGTTTTGGAGTTCCTACTGAACCAGATCAGATAACTCAAAGAACACTTCCAGAAGATGCTATTGGGCCTCCTTATTTCTACTATGATAACGTGACGCTTGCTCCATTTGGTGTTTGGACCAAAATATCATAGTACTTATACGATGTAGAGCCAGAATTTGTAAATTTGAAGCATTTTTGTACTGATGCACGGAAAAGGTGCTATATTCATAATCTGCCAATTGAGAACTGATTTCCTCTTGTTCCGCTTCCAAATGACTCTATGATGGACATAACTTGTTTGCTTTTCAACAGTGATTGCAAATGTCGATAAGACTTACTTTAGATTTCATGCGCTTAAAAGTATTAACATGAAGTAATAGTCAGAAATATTTTTGTTTGTTTTTAAGATTATATTAATCTATTTACATGATGTTTATGTGAAAAATAAATTGAATTTCGAACAAAAGAAATTGAATTTCAAAAAGATAATCTTGGAATAAATAATAAATATATAAAAATGTATTCAAAGCCATGACAAACATAAGAATGATAAAAATTCAAATGACTCAACAAGTCATTAGCATAAGTGTTTCTAAACTAATCAACTTGATATAATTTAGAGAACTGAGGTAAGCTTATGTCTGGAAGATCTCAAATGTTGCCAGAATGCTTGTAGATGTGAAGTTCCTCCTAAAATATCAAGCTCTTAAGAGGGTTTGATTGCCAGATGCCTAATATCAACATGCATTTGAGCAGCCCTTTCAGGTTTTCAACTCAAATCTTTCTTTTAGTTGCAAGACGCCCTTTGCGGGTTTTCATCTTGACCCTCCTTTTCTATATATATATATATATTTTCATCATTTTTCATTTTTTTCATTTTTCATTTTTCATTTTTTCATTTCATTTTTTTTCTTTTTTTTTTCAAGCATAATATTTCTTGACAGAATCTGAGTTTATTGGATTTCTCAGAACTTTTCCATCTATTTCTACCAAGATCAACGCTCCTCCAGAAAAGGCCTTTTTTACAATATATGACCCTTCCCAATTAGCCATCCATTTCCCACGTAAATCTTTATGTATAGGCAAGATCTTTTTCAGCACTAGATCACCCTATTGGAATTCTCTTGGATGTACTTTCTTGTCATGAGACTTCATCATCCGTTTTTGATACATCTGTCCATGGCAAATAGCTTTCAATCTATTCTCATCAATAAGGCTCAACTGATCAAATCGAGCTTGGATCCATTCAGATTCATCCAATTTTACCTCTTTCAAAATTCGAAGTGATGGGATCTCAACTTCGATTGGTAAAACTGCTTTCATCTGTCCTTTGATTAAGCTTCTGTATTTGCACATTCTTGTTTCTACATCATTGCATCCAAGTGATGGCCACTTCTTGCTCTACTTCAAGTCTGGTGTTGAAATTCTTCATTTCCAGCTCCCATTTTTCTTTTTCAACATTGAAATCTTCAATCCTTTGGCCCCTAACTTCAAGCTCGGCAATCATATTATTCATTTCAAATTCAAATCCCTTGAACATGGTGTTTTTATCATCTTCAAATCTTTCAAGCATGTTGTTCTTCATATTTTCTAATTCTTTGGCTCGATCCCTTTCTTTTTGCATTTCATTCATGATCTCTCGACTTTCAGCTTTGTACTTTATAATTCGCTCTCTTTTGTCAACCTCAAAATCCTCCATTTTCTGTTTTCCTTTCTCAAGGCTTTTGAGTAAACGGCTATTATTTTCTTTCAACTCGACATTTCTCAATATTCAATTCTTTGGTCATCTGTGCTGACGCTCTCCAGGATTTGTGTAGCTCATGGTAATTCTTCTTTAACGTTATGAACTCACCATCAACTTTTTCTTTGTTTTCCCTCAACATTGCACATTATGCTGAATGAAAGTCAACGCCCAACATAGCTTTATCTCGTCTTATTTGCTCTAATTCTTTCGACCAACCTTCTCTTTCTGCTTCAAACTCAGCTCTTAAGATTTCAATCTCTGATGGAACTGACCTAATACGATCTTTCATAGAGATATCCTCATTTTGATCTGGTAGAGGGATATTTGCATTTTCCTGACAGACATCCATTCCTCATAATCAGGAGTTAGTATTACCTTCGCTGCTTTGGCTCGAATACAGAAAGTTTTTTTCCAAGCTGTAATAACATCCATGATGTTTCTTTTGTAATTTTTGCTATGAAAAGCGAACTCAGACGAATGTAATCCAGCAGTAACATGAACAAATTGATGACCCTCGTACTACCTTATAACCAGAAGTGGTGCATATTCGATTCCTCCCCACAAGCCAAGTAGCATCACCCAGTTGTAGTCACCACATTTGTAAAAGAACTCCCTTTGAATTTTCCACGGGGCACGCCAAATGATATCGTCGCTTTGTAGATTTCGAAGGGCATTGATCCACATATCTTTCGTGACTTCTTTCGGCCATTTTTGCTCCAGAAACTCTTTCAACGGTGAGTAATCAGTATTAAAGTGACGGTAAGAGACCTTTTCTGTCCTCCAAAAATGTCTACGGATCCATTCATATAATAATGGTGCACATCCTGAAAATCATCCACCTCCTAGCCTTCTACAAGCGCTTAACGATCGAAAAGTCTCTGCTAGAATTGCAGAAGCAAGATTGATCTTTTTTTGCAACTGCTCGAACAAATCTACTACTGCAGCCTCAATGTATCCCAATGCTTTCGGGAAAATGACCATACCATATATACCCAGAGAAAAAAGATCAAATCGTACTTTATCATCTGGATGACTCTGAATAATTTCTTTGATGTTGGTCCAAGCAATGCCTTCGCCTTCGCCCTTTTGTTTCATGCGGGATACCACCCATTCTTCTCGTACTCCTGCAATCTTTGCTAATTTAACTCGGAAAGGTTGAGTTTTAATTGACCTTGAATAAATTCGATTCTCCAAAGCCCCTTCTATATGTGGTAAAGTTGTGTACTCTTCAATAGTAGGAACCAAGTCCTCCTTATTGAAAGTGAAGCAATTATACCCTGGATTCCAGAATTGAATTAGGGCTCGAAGTAAGTCATCATCAACTTTGACATAGAGCAAATATGGGATGTCCCTGTAAAACTGGTAAAATTGCATCTTTCTATTTGAATCCCAACTCTCCCAAATGCCTCGCAAATCTTTCATATCATTTCTTTTTAGTGAAACTGGAGCATAACTTGCCAACTCAGGTACATAATCATCCTGCATACTGTCTCCCCCTTGTCTCTGTAAGTCTTCAGCCCACTGTCTTACTTCTGAGTTTGGAACTATTTGATTTGAACACTTTTTATCCATAGATGAAGGTTTTCCAATGAGACGATTAACTTGAAGATCAATACCTTTTATCCTGTATGATGCTATGCAAACAACAAAAATAAAAGAACACATAAAAAGAAATGAATTAGTTCACATAATAAAGGAAAAAATTCATTTAATAATAATGTCTACCTAAATATTTCTATTTAGACATGCTTTCTACATACTTTAATTCACATACAATTTATTCAGCAAGAAAATAAATAAATAAATTAAAAGGAAAAAGTTAGAATTCATTTCTCCTTTGTGTACACCTATTTTGGACAAAATTTCGGCATGGTTTCAGATCGGAAGAGTTTCTAGGGTTTATTATATGCAGAGTTTCAGATCTAAGAATAAAGGAACCTGAATTGTCCTTGTTAGTGCCCCCTTGGGCAGCTAACCGTCAATCCTAGTCCATCACAGACTAAAGTGGATCAAGTTCAATTCGAGGGGATACACTTCTCTATGCCTGACACGGAGAATAAATTCTCACGAAGACATAGGGTATATGAACCTCGAAAGCTACTTGCTAGGTCTGACACGGAGAATAAATTCTCACGAAGACGTCGCTTTCACTCCCACTTAAAAGGGGCAAGCTTGATTATAAAGCTTATGTTATGCAATACAAGTGGTGTGTGTGAGGCGAAATTTTCAAACCTCTGACAAATAAAATAAAAATGAAATTTAATACTTAAAAAATAAAATAAAACATTAATAAAATAGTATATATATAAATATTGTGAAAATAATAAGTATATATAGAAATTTGGAAAAGAAAGAATTATAAATTAAATATATGAATTTTTAATTTCTAATTAATAGAGACAATTTGTAATTGATTTTAAAGTTTGACCAGGTCCCCAGCAAAGTCGCCAAGCCGTCGTAACCGGTTTTTTCCCGGGCACGAAATTTTACTTGGCGGAAAAAATAGAATGAATAAATAATGAGTATGATTAAAAGAAATTTTTGGGGAGTCGCCATTGACCTTTTTTGGGTTAAGTAGGTCAAATACCTAAAAACAATCTTTTAAAATAGTTTTTAAGAAAACATAATTTAAAATATAAAACTGATCTGCGTATAACAAAAACTTTTAATAAAAAAAATTCGTGGTCGATTACGTTTGGGGAAAGATTAGCACCCCCACAACGCCCAAAATTGGTACTTATTAATTATAAATTGTCTCTATTATCAGAAATTTATAAATTCAAAGATATATTTAATTTATAATATTGTTATTTCGAATTTATAATTTTATGAAATTCTATTAATTTTTATATGTAAATAAGATATTTATTTATTTAGAAATATCAGAAAATGACTTCTAGGTGCTTTAAGACAGCTCTTTCCTTTGATATTAAAAAATAAATAAATATTAATAAAATATTTCTTAAAAATTAATATATATTTTATAGGATTAAAATATCAGAAAACGGACTTCTAGATACTTTAAGACAGTCATTTTCTTTAATATTATTAAAATAGGATAAAAATAATTTATATAAAGGATTTTAATAAAAAGTAAAATAAAACAAATAAATATTATTTATTATATATATTTATAATAATAATAATATTTTAAATATATTAATAATAAACATATAAAATTTAAACAATAACTAAAATAAATGAAAGCAAAAATAAACAAAACTAATAATTTAAAGTTAATGACTAAATTAGAATATATTAAAATTAAATATCTAATTCGCAATTAATTTATTTAAAATTTTAGTGTCTAATCATGCTATTTTACCCATTTATTAATTTAGTGATTAAATTAATATTATATAGCATTCACATATTAAATTAAAACAAATTAAAACATGCTATTCGAGACTAAAATATTATTTAACAAAATTATAACGGTTATTTCGGTCATTTTACCTAAAATTGTATATAAGTAAATTAATGACTAAATTATAAGATAAACAAATTAAGAGGCCAAATTAAAAAGATTATAAAGTTGATTCCAGTGACTATAATGTAAAATTACAAAACTAATAGTTTGCGGACGAGGTTTAACCTTTAATAAATTACAAACAGACCTCTTCCCAAAACGGTGGCATTCAGGGAGGGGTATTTAAGCCCCAAACCATACGGCCTTAAGGCCATTTTTTTCATTTCCCTCTTTCACTTTCTCTCTCTAACTGAGAGAGAATAACAAATTCTCTCGCTTCTCTCTAGTTTCCCTCACCGGAGGGAAGCTGGTCATCGGCCGGCAGTCTTGCGCTGCCGCCAACCTCTACTGCCGGCCACCGTACGTGGTGGCCGGAAATCATCAAATACTCCCACATAATAGATCCGAGTGATCTAAAACCGAAACTAACCCTCGTTTACCCTAAAAAGCTTCCTATTTACATAGATCTACAAAAAATACCTTCGGTGTTTTGGTTTTCTGACGAGATTTGGAGGCTTCGGTGACTGACTCTTCGGTAAGGTTTATTTCTATTTTTTTTCGTGGTTTTGTTGTTGTTTGGTTCGTTGTTGTTTGGTTCCCCGTCCTTGTCCAGCTTTTTCTTCTTTTTGCAGGTGTAGTCATATAGCTTCGAGGAGGCTTTCGTCGGACCGGTCAATAGGGGAAGCTTTGGTGGTTCACCAAACTATGTGGCGACTCACCATATAGCAGAGACGTGGACGGCCGGCGTAGACCTTCTGGAGACTTCGGTTGGGCAGCAACAGATGGAACGTTGGCGTGGAAACAGCAGAGGCGGCGGCTGGGACGTGGCCCTAGGGTATGAGGGTTTGTATCTAGAAGGCTGTGGGTCGTTGGATCAAGCCAGATCCAACTGCTGAGAAGAGGAGCGGCGGCTGGAGCTGAGATCAAACCCTAAATAGGTTTTAGGGTTTCTGTTAGGTTTGGGCCAGTCTGTTTTGTTTGTAACTAGGCCGGTCTAGTTTTGATTGGGCCTATTTGTAAATAATATTTTATTATTAATAATAATAATATAAAATAATATAAATAATAATAATAAATAATAATAATAATAAAATAAATAATAGAAAAACCATATGGAAAAAAAACTAGTGTCTTCAGTGAGGACTGAGGATAAAGAAAACGTAAACAATGGGTTGTTGGCTACTTCGGCTGATCGAAATGATTTGTCCATTTATGCCATTTGTGGCATGGGTGGACTTGGAAAGACTACTCTTGCTCAACTGTCTTGACCAAAGTTGCTCTTATCATGGCCACTCTTCCTATATACCATTTGGACTATCTGTCGGACAACAATTCTTGGTTTCTCTTCAAGCAGCTTTCGTTTCTGATGGAAAGCGAGGGGGGATACAAATGATTGGCAAGAATCGGGAAGCAAATTGTTCAAAAGTGCGGAGGGGTTCCTTTGGCCCTAAAAGCTCTTGGAAGTATGCTGCGGTTTAAGCATAGAGAAAGTGAGATCTGGGAGTTACAGGATGATGGGGGTGGCATTCTACCTGTCTTGAGATTAAGATATGACAACCTACCATCATATTCAAGGCAGTGTTTTGCGTATTGCTCAATATTCCCGAAAGACTGTGAAATGGATAAATCTCAGTTGATAGAGTTATGGATAGCAAATGGATTTGTTCCTTGCAGAGGACGAAGGGATTTGCATGAAATTGGATATGAGATTTTTCTCGAGTTAACTTGGAGGTCGTCCTTTCAAGAAGTTAGAGAAGGTAATGATGGTACGGTGACATGTAAAATGCATGATCTTGTCTATGACCTTGCAATTTCTATACTGAGATTCGAATGCTATATGTTCGGCAACAATGAGTGTTTTGAGTCTCTGAAAAAGATTCGACACCTACATATTCCCATTCGATATGCGCTTCCTCGCCATTTGGAAAGGGTTCTTGCAGACTGTTGACGAAAACGGGTAAAGAAAACGAAAGAACACGAGAATTTTACGAGGTTCGGCAATGTGCTTACGTCCTCGGTGCCTAGGCGGTGCTAGAAGTTTTATTCAAATGATATTTTAGGTCTAGGTTACATCTCTATTTATAATAGAAAACCCTGGTACATAATTACAAAATCAACCCTGTACCGTACCGCGGGGCTGCGCCCCCACACCCCCAACCCACATAATTCGTAACCCCACAACGAGACCTTTTATGAGCCATACATAACAAATCTCCACCTTGGCGAATATCCTGCCCCTTGGAAACTTCAATGTGGGTTGGGTTACCTTGCTTCTTTAACAACTCGAAACATTCAACAAGTCCAAGCAATGCTTGAACTTGTCTGTCGTAACTAGCTTGGTGAACATATCAGCGGCATTCTCATCAGTATGTACCTTCTGAAACAAAACCTCTCCAGATGCAACCAACTCTCTGATCTTGTGGAACCTTACATCAATATGTTTAGTTCTAGCACGATACACCTGATTCTTAGCCAAGTGAATAGCACTTTGATTATCACAAAGCAACTGAACTCCACCTTGTTGAACACCCAACTCCTTCACTAAACCAGTAAGCCATAAAGCTTCTTTGCAGCTTCAGCCGCTGCCATGTATTCAGCTTCAGTTGTAGATAGTGCCACGACAGATTGAACAGTAGACTTCCAGCAAATAGGCCCTCCACCAAGAGTAAACACATACCCTGTCGTAGATCTTCTATTATCCAAGTCACCTGCATAATCTGAATCCACATATCCTACAACCAAAGGATTATCCCGCTGACTCCCAAAAACAATTCCATGTCCCACAGTACCCTTTAAGTACCGAAAGATCCACTTGACTGCATCCCAATGTTGCTTACCAGGTTTAGACATGTACTTACAAACTTGACTAACAGCATGAGCTAAATCAGGACGAGTACATACCATCGCATACATCAAGCAGCCAACAGCATTAGAATACGGAACCTTTGCCATATTTTCAGCTTCCTTATCTGTCTTAGGGCACTGTTCTGATGAGAGCTTAAAGTGATTCGCCAATGGAGTGCTAACTGGTTTCGCGCTGCTCATCGCAAACCTTTCTAGCATTTTCTCAACATAACCCCGTTGAGATAGCCGCAGTTTCCTTGAGTCTCTGTCCCTGCAAATTTCCATTCCAAGAATTTTCTTTGCAGCAGCTAAATCTTTCATATCAAATTCCTGACTCAATAAAGTTTTCAAACCGATAACATCATCCATGTTCTTCGCAGCAATCAACATATCATCAACATACAGTAATAGAAAAATAAAAGAACCATCATCAAGGCTCTTAACATAGACACAACAATCATACTCACATCGGTTGTAGCCAATCTTGATCATATAGGAGTCAAACCGTTTATACCACTGTCTCGGAGACTGTTTTAACCCGTACAAAGATTTCTTCAATCTGCAAACTAAATGCTCGTTTCCAGGTTGAGTGAAACCTTCAGGTTGCCGCATGTAGATCTGCTCCTCTAAATCACCATGCAAAAAAGCAGTTTTAACATCCATCTGCTCTAAATGCAAATCCCAACTAGCCACCAATGCAAGTACTGCTCGGATTGAAGTGTGCCTGACCACAGGAGAAAAGATTTCATCATAATCAACTCCTTTCTGCTGTGAAAAACCCTTCGCTACCAAACGAGCCTTGAACTTCTCCCCCTCTTTTTCTGTTACTGCTGGTTTCTTCTTATACACCCATTTGCAACCAATCGGCTTCTTACCCTCAGGAAGGGGAACTAACTCCCATGTGCGATTGTGATTCAAAGACTCCATCTCCTCAACCATGGCTGCCATCCACTTGTCGTTTTCCTGACTAGTAACGGCATCATGAAAAGTAACTGGATCATCACTGCTAACAGTAAGTGCAAAAGATACCAAGTCTTCAAAACTCAATCTGTTCGGAGGCTTTATATTCGTCAGTCTCACCCTGTCTCTGGCGAGACTATAATCCTGCAAATCATCCGTAGTGGAACCACCAGAAGTCGGTTGAGAAGTTTCTGGTTTCTCAACTGGAAACTGCTCGAAATCTACCACTGTCGTGTCTTGCTTCTGCTGCAACATAGACTGTTCATCAAAAACGACATCTCTACTAATCACAACTTTCTTCGTAACTGGATCCCAGAACTTGAATCCTTTGACACCTTTCTTGTAACCCAGAAAAATGCACTCCTTCGATTTTGCATCAAGTTTGGATCTCTCATCAGCAGGTACATGCACATAAGCAGGACAACCAAAAATCCGTAAGTTATCAAAACTAACATCATGACCAGTCCATACCTCTTCTGCAACTTTCCCAGCCAGCGATGCCCTTGGCGATCTGTTGATAAGGTAACACGCCATGTTAACAGCCTCAGCCCAGAAGTGTTTGGGAAGCCCCGCATTCAACCGCAAACATCTGGCTCTTTCATTCAACGACCTGTTCATTCGTTCCGCAACACCATTCTGTTGTGGTGTCTTGCGCACTGTAAAATGCCTCTGAATCCCATGCTCCTTACAGAATTGTAGGAACTGTGAATCTGTGTACTCCGTACCATTATCAGACCGCAAACACTTGATTTTTCGTCCTGTTTGGTTTTCTACCTCAGCTTTCCACAGCTTGAACTTCTCAAAACTTCAGATTTCTGTTTCAAAAAATACACCCAAACTTTCCGTGAAAAATCATCAATAAAAGTAACATAGTACCTAGATCCACCCAAAGACGATGTCGTGGAAGGCCCCCATACATCAGAATGCACATAATCAAGAATCCCTTGAGTTGTGTGCTTCGCAGTCTTGAAACGGACTTTAGTCTGTTTACCAAGAACACAATACTTTCAAAAATCGAGCTTACAGCTTTTGACACCATGCAACAAGTTTCTCTTGTGTAATTCTGCCATACCACGTTCACTAAGATGAGCAAGGCGCATATGCCACAATTTTGTCGTATCATCACAGAACTCAACAGAGTGAACTCCACCTGCAACGGTACTCCCTAACAATCTGTAGATATTCCCTGCAGTCATCTTGCCTTTCATCACAGTCAATGCTCCTTTAACAATCCGAATGGTTTCCCTATCCTCGTCAGCCTTAGGGATAAAACCATTCTTGTGCAAAGTGCCCAAGGAAATCAAATTCTTCTTCAAGTCTGGGATATGTCGAACACCACTCAACGTCCGAACGGAGCCATCGTGCATCTTAATTCTGACATCACCAATACCAACAATATTGCAACATCGATCATCACCCAAATAAACCGAACCAGAATTAACCGGCCTGTATGTCGAAAACCATTCCCTATTTGGCGTGATGTGATAAGAACATCCAGAATCAAGAATCCAAGCATCCGTCAATTGTGTCATTGAAATAGAAAGCATATCACCCTCACTGCAATCAGAAGTATCATCCTCGACCACGTTCACAGACTTGGATGAGCCATCACGCTTCTCATCGGTCTGCTTTTTCAACTTCGGACAGTCTCGCTTCATATGTCCCGCCTCCTTGCACTTGTAACAGTGAATCGTCTTCTTATCCCTGGATTTGGATCTGGAATTCCGCTTCCCGGACCCTGCCTTCTCTGGCTTCCGTCCACGATCTCGGTTACCCTTGACATATAAGCTATCAGCTTGAGAGCTTTCCCCTACATTCTGCTTCCGCTGGTTGTGAGCCAACAAGGCTGCAGTAATCTCCTCAACGTTGATAGTCTCTTTCCCATATGTAAGAGTAGTCACCATGTGTTCGTAAGAGGAAGGCAACGAACACAACAGAATCATCGCTCTGTCTTCATCCTCAATTTTCACATCAAGCCGAGCCAGATCAGAAACGATTTGATTGAAGACATTCACGTGTTGCGCCAAATCGTGATCGTCCTGCATCTTCAGCCCATACAGCCGCTGCTTCAGATACAGTTTTGTCGTTAAGGATTTGGACATAAACTGACTTTCCAACTTCCTCCAAATTTCGTCTGGAGACGATAGATGTATGACGTGATACATGACCTCGTCCGCCAAGCATAATCGTATGGTTCCTGCCGCTCGCTGCTGCAATTCTTCCCAATCTTCCTCATCCATCGACGCCGGCTTTGTAGGTCGCAAAGCCTTCAAGATCCCTTGCTGCGCCAATAGATCATTCACCCTTGTTTGCCATAATCCGAAGTTACCCTGACCATCGAATTTCGCGACTTCGAATTTTGCTCCTGACATCTCTGATACCAATTGTTGACGAAAACGGGTAAAGAAAACGAAAGAACACGAGAATTTTACGAGGTTCGGCAATGTGCTTACGTCCTCGGTGCCTAGGCGGTGCTAGAAGTTTTATTCAAATGATATTTTAGGTCTAGGTTACATCTCTATTTATAATAGAAAACCCTGGTACATAATTACAAAATCAACCCTGTACCGTACCGCGGGGCTGCGCCCCCACACCCCCAACCCACATAATTCGTAACCCCACAACGAGACCTTTTATGAGCCATACATAACACAGACAAAGAACGGAATCTCATCAAAAGCTCCGTCAGTGCGGTCACTCATTCTTGGTGGCATTTGTCTGACAGAATCCAATTTCCCTTCTTTGAAACATGTGAGAGCATTGGACTGCGGTATACATGGATTGCCAAAGTCGCTAGGAAAGATGGTACACCTTAGATATTTAAATGCACGTTCTCACGGAAGCTTAAGCATCACAAGAATTCCGAATTCCTTTTGTAACTTGGTGCACTTGACATATTTGAACTTATCTTACTCTAGCATTAGAAGGAGTTGTGGAATAGGCGAGCTTAAAGAGTTAAACCTCGGAAAGGAGTTCTCTAAAGGAACTGGATAATGTGGCACGTTCAACAGAAGCCAAAAGTGCCAACTTGATAAGGAAGTCGAATCTCTGATTGTTGAGTTTGATCTGGGGAAAGAATGCAAGGGAATTTCCAGATAACGAAGAAGTGGTTCTTGTCTGTCCCAACCTCATTCTAATTTGGAGTATTTACGAATAAGCTGTTATCAAGGTCTAAGGCTTCCTGATTGGTTGATTGATTTACTGAATCTGGTATCAGTTAAGCTTGATCAGTGTAAAAGATGTTCACATCTTCTACCTCTAGGGGAACTACCGTTGCTCAAGTTTCTTAAAATAAGGGGAATGGATGCTGTGAAGTGCATTAACAATGAATTTTATGGAAATGTGGTTAATCCATCCCCATCATTGGAGGAACTCTATTTTGACTCGCTACCTATGTTGGAGAAATGGAAAACAGTCGACGGAAGGGGGGATTTTCCTCGTCTACAAATCTTGATTTTCAGGAAATGCCCTCGGTTAATTGAATTGCCAAGATTTCCAACCCTCAAAAAGCTTCGAATTTCGACAAGGAACAACTACTTCAGTCTTGTCCGCCTCGATCTTGGTTCACTCGAGATCCCTGTCCTTTCTAGCTTGACAATTTTTCCCAGTGGTTTATTGCAAAATCACACACCTTGAGGAGTTGACGATAGAATCCTTACCCGATCTCAAGTCTGTCAAATAAGCTAGATAATCTATCTATGCTTAAACACTTGAGCATTAGCTGCTGCGACAAGGTTGAAGACATCCCAGAAGCTATCCAAAACCTCAATGCTTTAGAGAGTTTGGCTTTAAGTGAGTGTCATAGTCTTGTTTCGTTTCCTGGTAATGGATTCCATTGCTCGCCTTCAATCCGTGTCCTGAGATTATGTCGTGCGATAGATTTGCCTCTTTATCTGAAGGAGTCATTCGTTTGACACATCTTGCGGAGTTGTCACTTGTTGATTGTCCCATGTTGAATTCCTTACCGCCAGAAATCCAGCATCTAAATGCTCTTCGAAAACTGAATATTAGTCGGTGTGATGGATTAACTTCTGTTCCGAACCATATAGAACACCTCACTTCACTTTTCGAGTTGACTTTAGAACGTTGTCATAATCTGACGTCATTGCCTGAGGGCCTAAAGAGTCTCACAACACTTAAAAAACTAACCATTTGGGCATGCTTGCGTTTGGAGAACCGTTGCTAGAAAGAGAGAGGAGATGATTGGCCCTACATAGCTCACATTCCTTCCATTCAGATCAGGACTCATGATGAACTATGCCACTGTGGACGACCAGGATCCCATGGCAGCTATGTTGCACTGATACGGATACGGGGACGGATACGGGAACGGGGACAGGAAACGGCAATTTCTAAAATTACAGGGTACGGGGACGGCAAGGGTACGGCATATAAAATAATTTTAAAATTACAAATATATATAAAAATTATAAATAAAGTCAAATATCAAGACTCAAACAAGTAAAATCCTAATATTGGAGCATTTTTTAAAATTATAAATATATATAAAAATCATAAATAGAGTTCATATTTGGATAGCAATGAGCTCACCCCATTTCTTGGCAATGCTTTGAAAGGTTGAATGGTTCCACGCAAACGGTGGAAGCCCTTTACACGAGAGCCATGCACGTCTGCTATTGCACTGCACATTTTCAGACCAAACTTCAACCTTCTCAGAACATATTTCCAACGCCTGCATCTGATTTTTTATTAAAAAAATTATATTTATTTTATAACCAAATGCATAACAAAAATCTCGTTTCTTCTTTTTTCACAATTACTAGCGCGAAATATATAAAAAGTTTAGAATGGAGAGAGGAGGGGCATGACTGTCATTACAGAGCTATACCAATAATAGTAATTCAGACGGGGATTCAAACTTGCTGTAAAGCTAGAAAAACTCTCCCCTGCAGAGGGTTAAAAATACAGCAAGCTCAACCTCGCCCCTCGGCATAAAATATATGGGTTTCTTCTAATTCTTCTTCGTTTAAACTTCTAGTTTTGTTGATAATTTTTTCCATCTTTGATTTAATCATACCTGGGAGGGGAAAAGGGACCTTTTTTTTAGATCCCCTGTTTTTCTCATATTTGACTCCCCTGTTTTATTTTAGAGTACAAAGAAAAATATATGGAGGAAATCGAGTATCCTTTTGGATTCAACAGTGGTGTTGATATTGGGTCTTCCCTGTTCCAGCTGATATTATCGGGTGGCTCAAATTACAAATACCCTAGATTCAATCTTCTCTCATTGTCCACCATCCACGACCATCACCACCACCGAGCCATTAGGCTCTTCAGTCTATCTCCGCCTGTGAGACCTGCTTCAAAAGTTCAGTCTATCTTCGTCAATGGAACCTGGGGACGCATGTGCTAGTCACATGTCGTCCCCGAAACGTCCTCAGTGAAAACCGAAACGTCCCCCGTATTGTTCGGACGTACCCTGCCACAGTGGCACGCCCCCGGTACGTACCCCGACCGTCCCCGTACCAGGGACGTTTCCGGTACTTGAAACGCCCTTCCTCTGCCGTCCCCGTGCAACATAGCATGGCAGTATCTGAAGAAGGTAAACTTTTCCTTTTAGTTACACATGCAGTTTTACTTTGAATTTCTTTTAGACTTGAACTTATCTTTGCTCTCATATATCACTTGATTATCGTCTTGAAATGGTTGATCCAAAGCCACTCTTTAAACAGTGCTTCTTGTCATGTTATTTCACGTTACTCGATTAGGATGTGAGCGCCAGATATATTATCTGTCTGGCCGAGATGAAAAAAGAAGAGGAAGCATACTTCACTGTTTTTATTGGACTTGGCATATTTTGCAGGTTTGGTGATTGGACTTACGGCCTCTCAAGCAAGTTTTTGAAATGTAAACCTGATTCATGAAGCTAATGGATGACTGAAAATGGAGTTTGTAGGGCACATGATACATGCACCAGAGTACAAAATACATGTTTCTTTGGACTAATGTTTCTACTCAAACCTATTAGAAAAACAAAATCTCAAATATTCAAAGCATATCTATTTGGTAAGCATAATGTGAATGAATCATTAAACGATTCTAATGTTGCTCCTTTTAATGTTTTAGATTTGATACATGCATCGCAAGGCTCACATCAAAGGAAGAAGTAATAACTCTTCCAAATGATCCACTCATCCAAGCCTTGGAAAAGAAGATTAGAACAGCAACAGACTTGCGACAACTTTTTGAATGAGATCCTAATCTTATTTGATCAACATGTTTTATGGATATATAACCGTATGTCTCTTAGCTTTCCAACAGTTCTTGAATCGCATCAATCCGATATCGGAAACTCAATATACGTTCATTTTAGTGAAGACAACACATGTAGAAATTTATATACGAGATTAATATGTGATTTTGTAAATATTACGAATTTTCAATATTTATATTAATTATTTTTAATATAATTTAATATAGGATAATGTATTATCTTTTAGGATTATATTTATTATTTTATTAGGAATTAAGGTTGAGTTAAAACATTAATTTTAGTTATTATTGTTATATTAGGAATTAGAGTTAAGACATGTTTAGTTTGTTATTATTTTATTCATTAGTTATTTAAGACCTTTAGAACTTAGCCCTATATAAAGGAGGTTTCATTTAACTTTGTGAAAAGTAGATTTCTTTGATTAATAATACAACGAGAGTTCGTTTTTGCAAGTGTTGATTGCCTTGAGGGAGATTAATCTTCACACTTCAATTTGCCTTTTCATCGAGACTAGGAGGGTTGGTTAGAGCCGTATTGTCGAGTTTGTCTTTTCATTGCGACTAGGAGGGTTCGATAGGACATTTATTCATCTATTTTCCACAAATCCATTCTCACCATCATCATCTTCACCGTTCACCTTCGTATGGGAGTCACCTTCTACTATTCATCCCCCTTTGTACTTCATCGAGTCTAGAGCTTTCTAGGTTTAATTCTTCAACAAATGTGGCTCTCTTATGAAGGTGAACGGTAAAGAAGATGATGGTGAGGATGGATTTGTAGAAAATAGATAGATAAGTGTCCAATCGATCCCTCCTAATCGCAATGAAAAGGCAAACTCGATAATATGACTCTAAGTGTCCTATCGAACCCTCCTAGTCGCGATGAAAAGGCAAATTGAAGTGTGAAGATTAATCTCTCTCACAAGAATTTGAAAGAACTCCAGGAGAAGAAGCTTCAAAGGCACAATACAATCAACACTTGCAGAAAATGAACTCTTGTTGTATTATTAATCAAAGAAATTTGCCTTTCAAAAAGTTAAATGAAGCCTAATTTATATAGGGGTTGAGTTCTAAAATTCCTAAATAACTAATGAATAAAATAATAACAAACTAAACATGATTTAACTCTAATTCCTAATATAATAATAATAACTAAAATATCGGATTGATGCGATTCAAGAACCGTTGGAAAGATAAAAGATAGACGGTTGTATATCCAGAATACACATCTGTGCGTCATTGCTGTTATCTGCGTCCAACATAAACTGCATCATGTATTCTTTATTACATTTACTTCACAATGCATGTTTTCTTAGATTATGTTACTCGGACTATATGGTATTCTGTCCGTATATAGTTTTCAATTATTATGTATTTAAATAAATTCTAAAATATTAGTAATGGATTTTATAAAGATTTTAAATTTTATTGTATTTTAATTATATATATGGCTTCGATTGTAAATCTCAACTGTGGGGAGGCTCCATTTAGCGAGCAGAATATCAGAGTTGGATTTGATAATCGTCTGACGACTGAGGATAGAAATAGAAAAAAGGAAAAGTTCAAAGTTTTGGGTTAATTTTACAATGTCAGGGAGAGTTTTTTTCTTGCATAAAAAAACTGAGAAAGCATAAGAGGAAACAAACAAAGGACTTCAATTTGGTGGCTTTTGTTACTGGAATGGTGAATTGGGCGGAGACGGTGTAATGGCTAGGATTCATTTTGGTTAGGAGAAAATAAATAATTTTTCTTTTTGAAGAGGATCATATGGGAAAAAAGATTTAACTGAATTTATATTTTAATTAAAGAACAAGGGTTAATTAGAAATTAACCTCTTTTGTTAATGTGTCACGATATTAATATAACGATAGTTAGTGTTCGAATGAACATTTTGTGATTAATTGATAATATATGTGATCAAAATATAACTTCTAAAAGTTAGGTGATAAAAATCAGAAAAAGTAAAATAAAATGATAGTTAGTATAACAACAACAACAACAAAACCCAATTCCCATATGCAATGGGGGTAAGGGGGAGGTAGGGTAGTAGGCTGCCCCCAACGCCAGGTTGAGAGTAGCTTCCGTGGAAGACTTCCGGCAGTCAGAAAATTAAAAATATAGATAAAATGCAAAGCATGTATAAATAAATACATAAATACATAGTTGAACAATATTCATATGCAGTCATAAATATCATTAATATTATATGCGCGTTCGAAACGGGAAGTAATCCCTGCAAATAAATCCCTGCGAAAAAATCTCTGCATATAGACAGAAACGTAAGACCCGACTAAATTTAAAAGTGAAGAGAATATTTCACAGAAGTCCATGATAGCAAGCCCAGTTCTAAGCATACATAAATACCAATAACAGAAACGTATAAAAAGTAGAATTCATGGAAATTACTACAAAGGCATTAAAAGAAGACAAAGATGATACACCCGAGAGATGTGACCCATACTACTCGACTACCCTAGTCTTTAGTCTCCATACTTTCCTATCAGAGGTCATGTCCTCGGTAAGGGCTAAATCCATCAAATCAGATCTCAAGCAGTCTTCCCACTTCCGCCTTGGTCGTCCTCTCCTTCTGGTACCGTCGACTGTAATCGACTCTACCCTCCTGACCGCATCCGACGGTAGTCGCCTAAGGACATGCCCAAACCACCGTAGTCTTTCTTCCCTCAATTTTTCAGAAACATGCACCACCCCAAGGACATCCTAATAGTAGAGTTTGTTGTCATATCCCACAGAGTCCTACCGCATGTCCATCGAAGCATTCTCATTTCTGCAACCTCTATCCTCCTTACATGATCCTTCTTGGTTGCCCAACATTCTGATCCATACAACAACGCTGGTCTTATTGCCATTCTATAAAATTTTCCCTTAAGTTTTAGAGGCACCTTCTTGTCACACAAAACTCCAGTAGCAGCCCTCCACTTTAGCCATCCCGCCTTTATACGGTGTGTTACATCATCATCTACACCCCCATCTTTATGTATCATAGACCCTAGGTACTTGAAACAATCCTTTGAGGGGAGAACATGTCCTTCTATGCATACTTCTACATCTTCATCGTTTTGGTCCCCACTGAAGTTTGAACATAAATACTCTGTCTTTTCAATATTGATCCTTAGACCTTTTTCTTCTAAATGATAGTTAGTATAGTTTACCCAAATAATAGTACGTAAATTATAAATTTCATCACTCGCTTCTTCTCTCACTCCTGTTTTGGTCACTAAAATTTAAAAAAAAATTAATTTATTCATTAAACTTTTGATTTGCTCATATCCTCATCACTTTAGTTTTAAGTCATAAATGAAAGGGTGACATGAAAGCCAGTGTGCTTATATGAACTGTTTTTTTTTTATTTACATGGAATCCATGCACTCAGCGGTTCAACATTTGTTTGGTTCCTCATGGAACCCTAGATCAATTCTCATTGTCTCTTATACGACTGTAAATAAGATGAGATATATCGTGAGCTACTCAAGATCGACTCGATCAAAGCTCAATAAATATTTGACTCGAATGGACTCGAGCTCGAGCTCGAGTTCTTAACGAGCCAAAATAAACTACTTGATACTCGACTCGAAAAGCTTGTGAGCAGTTTGAAAATATAATATATTAAGATTTTATTTTTTAAAATTTGTTAATAATATTAACATTTATGTGTTTTTTTAAATATTGTATAAAGTATTCATGTATTTAAAGTTCATATTTGAGTTTTAATTTAAGGTTTTAATCGAGTTAAGTTTAAGGTTTTTTTTTTCTTTTCGAGCTTTTACGAGCTTCGGTTCATGATTTCGAGTTTGAGTCGAGCTCGACTCGGCTCGTTTACAACCCTAGACCCTCTCCTCTCATTATTAATGATTTGTTTTATTTCAATGAGAGGGTGACACGTATCAATCTCTAGAACATAAATATTATTGATTTAAAATAAATTAAAGTTAATTTAACCCTCCAACCAAATACTGACATGTGTCATTTGGTTGAAAGGTTAAATTTATTTTAATTTATTAAATGTAGGATTAAATTGATAAAATATATAAGTAATAGGGACTAAATATATAATTATATTAAAATATGTAACTGTCACATCATCTTATCTGTTAATTATTAAAGACAAGTGGCTTTATTGATAACAATTAAATAGTTAGGTGATCTAATTGATAAAATTGAAAGACCAATGGTAAAAGTAAAATGGTTAAATAGTTGAGTGGTCAATAGTATAATTTATCCTAAATTTTGATTTTTTATTAATAAATTTTGAATTTGAATAAGAATTATAATTTCATATTGACCGAACTTAAATTATAATTTAATAATAGCATTATTTTATTTGAACTTTAATAATTAAATTTATACAATATTAATATAAATTTTTATTTAATTATTATTTTTACGAGTAATAAAATTGACTCCAGGGCGGCTGACCTAGTGGCTTTGGTAAACACACATCATTATTTTGTAATGTGACGTGTGGCAGGTGTTTATTACTACTGGATAATATTCTTTGGGGATTTTTCTTTCAACTATTTTGACTTGACCAAACAAGAAAAGAATAATAATCTCTCCAAATATTCTTTAGAAATTTTGTAATAAATAGAATTTTTAAAGGTATGAGTAGACAAGATTTGATTATAAAAATATTTTTATTTAACTTGATTTTATTCGTAGTTTTATAAAATCAATTCGATTCGAAAAATATTTTAATAAGGTTTGAGTTATAAAACATTACTTGGATAACTTGAAATTTTTAATAACTAGTAGATTAGTTTTCAAGTTCGAATCGAATCCATCAACTCTGCAAAATATATATATATATATATATATATATATATATATATTTATTTATTTATTTATTTATTTATCATATATGAAAAATATATAAGTATATTGTATATGATTATAGAAAACTATTTAAGTTAGAACCAATTAGTTAAGGGTGGGCAAAACTCGACTTGACTCAAATTGACTTCGAGTAGTAATTTCATAAACTCAACTTGACTCGAAAAATTTCAAGTTCAATTCGAGTTGTAAAATGCAACTCGGATAGTAACTCGAATAACTAAAAAATTTTAGTAATTAGTGGACTCTTTTTTAAGTTTAAATCTAGTCTCTTAGCTCTATATGATATATGCATATCATATATGAAAAATATGAAGAAATACATATGTATTGTATATGATTATAAAAAACCATTGAAATTGAAATCAAATAAAATCACAATATTATAAATATTTATAATTAAAATTATACAAAAATTTGAAAATTTGACTCGAATTTTATAAACTCGAATTAACTTAAAAAATTTCAAATCAACTTCAAGTTGTAAAATAGGACTCGTCTGTTGGAAATAGAAACTTCAAAATGAAATCGTTAGCACTAACTGGAAATTAATAAAAAAAATTGAATTCACATTAAGAGGGATGATTTCACGTCTGTTTCCCTCATTTTTTTTTACACAAAAATTGTCTTCTTTCTCTTCACTCTTTGTATTTTTTCCTCTCCAAGAACCAAGCCAACTTGAGAACTTTAAGAGTTCCAAGCACCCATTGTGAATTCTAAGGTAATATTCACAACCTTCATCCTTCAAGCTTTCATTCAAACCCATTTTTGCAAGTTTTGCCTAAGTTTTTCAGAAGCGGGTTTTAGTGGGGTTTAAGGTACTTTGAGCTCTAGCAAGTTTTATGGGATTTGAGTGTCAAGGAAACATTTTTAGCTTTGTTCCAAGAATTTCAATGAGTTTGCAACTCATTTCTCATGTCTTAATTAGTGCAAGAGAAGGGTGAGAGCTCTAAGGCAAGAGGTAAGGAGAAACTCACTCTTGGGTGATTCAAGAACGTTTTCTGTAGCTTTGGATCAAGGTAACACGATTCTAATTTGTCCATTCCACATATAGTTCATTAAATGTGCATGAATGGTATGTTTTGTTCATGTAAGCATGTTATTATCATTTCATCGCATAATTTGTATTTGTGTGTTACAAGCATGAAAGTTGATACCTTTTGACCCCTAAGACATCAAATAAGACTTTAAAAACATTTAATACACTTAGAGGAGTCAATGGGTGAGTTTTGGGAATGATTTTGTGCTCAAAAATAAAGCACCCAGGTCCATTAGTATTGGTAATGTAAGAACAGTATCGATATTGTTCTTCATGAAAGGCAAAAACCAAGTATTTTTCAAGGGCAATATTGATACTCGAGGTCCAATATCGATAATCAGAGGTTGGTAGCGATACTAGCGCTAAGTTTTAGATTACAGAATACCAATTTGGTACCGATACTCATGTGAGTATCAATAATCCCCATTACAGTATCGATATATAACATCCCAAACATCGGGTTAGTGGCCAAATTGTAAAACTTCAGAATTTAGTGACTAAAATAGATAAATTGAAATGTTCAGAGATGTATATGGAAAATTTTGTGTATGATTGAATAGAAAAGAAAGAAGATTGGAAGGGAAAAATGGTCATTTGACCAATAAATGAATTAAAAATCTGATATGGTGAGGATATATACACGTGGAGATTTGAAAAGAAATGGAAAGAAAATATCCAGAGAACTCTTCTTCTTTTTCTTCTTTCAGCCGTACCATAACAAAGGTGAGTTTTCTTGTGAGTTGATTATTCGTTGAATTTAAGTTTGGTTTATGATCCTTAGATGATACTTAAGCTTAAGGAAAACTTAAGTTGTCTTAAAACTATAAGATGAAGGAGTTAGGAATGATTAAAGATAAGGGGTCTCTAAATGAAATCTTGGAAGAGAGTTAGTAATTAAAGTTTGAGAATGAATTTGACTTGTCATCAGCTAAATTAAGAAGTATGAAGTGTTAGAATGGAAATTAGAACATGTTGAAAAATTGATAGGATTCTTGATTTTAATATATAAGATGAGATTTTGAAGATAAAGGTGTGTTATATGAATATAAATCGATTTAAGTATGTGTATTTGAGTTTAAGAGTATGGAAGAGATTAAGGAATGAAGGGTTTAAGTTGATATGGGTAAATTTTGGGTTTAAAAAAATAATTTATAGGTTATGAGTATCGGTAATGATTCATTCAGTACCGATACTTCAAAGGAAATAGAGTGATAGTTGGAGCAGGGGTATCGATATTGGTTGAACAATATCGATACCATAAAAATTGGACAAGTTATTCAAGGGGTATCGATACCTAAAAGATAGTTTCGATACCAAGGGTACTGATACCATAGGTCTAGTATCAATACCATTTTGAAGTAAGAATTCCAGAACCGGGAAAGGGTATCGATACCTAGCCTTGGTATCAATACTAAAGATAGGGAAGTATCGGTACCATACCTTGGGTACCGATACTACTAAAAAGGGAAAATTGTATAAAGCCTTTCTTTTAACTTGGATTATTAAGGATCGAATTATGATACTCAGAATTCTGATATGCATATCAATTGTTTGATTGTGTAGATATTGAGGATAATCAAGTTCCGGAATGATCGAAGAGTTAGAAACGAGCAAAAGAAAGATTAAGTTATAGAAGTTGATTTAGATCAAGTGAGGCTAAGGTGAGTGCATGCTATAGCATAAATATATTTTTATGGAAATAAGACTTGTGATAAGTATATTTCTTATGTATAAATTTCATGGTCCAATAGTTATGAATATGTATATATTATGATCATTATAAGTACATGCATAAGTGTTATATGTTTATATGTTTTGATACATGCTATATAATTCATGTGAATATAATCAAATAACATAAGCTATATGACATGATATAAATGATTATATGTCCATCTGATACATGATATCTGATAAGAAATATGTGATCATAAGAGAAATTACATGAGTACATGAATTAGTGATTATATGGGTATATGGAACATATAAATATTCAAGCCCATGTCATGTGATATGAGAACTGTAGGTATAGTTGGCATACCAAGAGTCGAGGGATTATATGAGGTTCTTCGGGACATATACGAGGTCCTTCAGGGCATACATGAGGTCCTTCGGGACAAATCTTACTTACCACTCAGTGGACCCTTATACGAGCTGTGGTGACAGTTTATGTGCACAACCTCAATGTACTCACATACCTTAAGTTCTCAGTAATGTAGATGGACTTATAAAGATATAAAAAGAATTTATGTTATTATATGCTATCATGTTATCATTTTTTATGATGGATCATATATGACATGATTGAATAATAATATAATATTTGTGATTATATTTGAAATAATTAGATTGCATGTTCATATTTTATGAAATGCATTATTGTATTTTTTTTATGTCTCACTAACTCTGTGACTTAGCGTGTAAGCGTTTTACACGTAGGTACTGAGAAGTAGGAGGATCAGACCTAGGACCTGCAGAACAATATACCTCCACTCGAAGATCAGATCAGAAGTAATTTACAAAATATGTCATTTGTTGTAATTAGTATGTTGGCTTGTAGATAAGTTGTGAATTATATATGTTATGATCGATTTTGTATTATTTTGGTCAAATTGGTGTAAATTAACTAATTTTATGTTAATGAAAGTTTAAATTTCCATGATTTTTATAAGTTGTAAAAGTTTTGAAAAATAAATGTGACACCTCAGATTCGTATCCGGGTCGGGTACGAGTTGGGGGTGTTACATTTAATGGTATCAGATCCATGGTTTAGCTGATTCTAGGCATAAACCGAAGTATATAGTGTCTTTAAATATATACATGCCAACAAAATAGTAAAAACTTCTGATTTGATAGGGTAACGAGTATGTTGTTTTGTTAATAGAACTATATGGTTATGTCTTATTAAATATCCGGACACGATAGCTCCGGAAGTGAAGTAGGAGATTATAGACCTACAGAGAGTAGTAATTCACCTGCTCTGGCCAGGTAAGGAGAAGAACAAACACCTTCTGGAGTGCCTGTGCAAGATCAAGATGTTTTCTTCAGGACTTTGGACGCTATCCTGACGCGTTTGCAACCTCTCGCTCCCTCAACTCAGAGAATGAATGTAGCAAAGGAGTTAAAGGGATTATGAGCTCCTGAGTTTAAAGGTAAAGCCGATGAAGGTCCTATTGCTGCGGACCTTTGGGTCAATGATGTGAAGATAATGTTATATGAACTCCATTGTTCTGATGTGGGGAAGTTATATGGAATGGTCTCCTTGATCCACGGGCAAGTAAGAATTTGGTGGAAAAATGTCACTTTGAGGATGACAAGTGACCAAGTGACATGGTCCTTGTTCTTAGAAGAGTTCAAGCACAAGTATATAAGAAATCAGTTCATTAAGTAGATGAAGCAAGAGTTTTTTAATCTGAAGCAATTGAATCGCACTATGTATGAATACGAGTGCGAGTTTAATAAGTTAAGTCGTTTTGCGGCTGATCTGATTTTGACCGAGAAGAATGCGTGTGAGTGGTTTGTAGAGAACTTGTGCCTGAGATTAAAAAAAATGATGATCGTGTTGAACTTGTCCTCGTTTCAAGAGGTAGTTAAACGTGCTAAAGCTCTGTAGAGAGCTCAAAATAAAAGATTTGGAGTGCAAATAGCCCAAACGTCTAAAAGAGATGGGGCTTCATCAAGTTCTGCACCACCTAAGAGAAGTAAGGATTATGGTTTTCGATCTCAGGTGAGATCTGAGTCGGTGGCATCCTCAGCTAGAGGCTCAAATTAGATGAGTGTTAGACAGACTCAATCAGTAGGGTCTGGTGTTAGGAGAGCAAATCAAGGTCAAGTCAGACAATGTCAGCTCTGTGGAAGAAGCCATACCGGAATATGTCGAGTTATTTCTTGAGTCTGTTTCTGATGTGGGAAAATGGGACATTATATGTGGGATTGTCCATTGAGGGCCGGAGAGCCTGTACAGTCGGAGCGATCCGCTTCAATGTTTCAGAGAGGAAGGGGAAGGGGTAGAGGAAGAAGTCAGCCTGAATCCTATACTCAACAGGAACTACGCTTCACTGCCCGAGTGTATAACATCAAGACCAATGAAAAGCGTGATGATCTGAAGATAATCAGGTACTTTCCTATTATATGATAAATGTGTTGTGGTAATGATTGATTCGGGTTCTACATATTCATAAATTAGTAGTAAATTGGTGAGAGAATTTGGAATTCAGTTAGAAGCCACTAGTAGTGATGTAATAGTGAAAAATCCATTATGACACAATGCTCGGGTAAATAGGGTATGTCGAGGGTGTCCCATACTGATTCAGGGAATTGAATTCCCTACTAATCTGATGGAATTACCCTTTGACGAATTCAAAGTGATACAAGGAATAGACTGGTTATATCGTTATCATGCTAATGTTGATTTTTGACTGAAGATAGTAACGTTGATCAGTTCAGAAGGATTAAAAGTTATAGTGTTCAGTGAAAGATGGAATCCATTGGTAAATGTAATATCTGTGATGTCGACAAAAAAGTTATTGTTACAAGGATGTCAGGGTTTCATTGCTAATGTGATGGACACTAGAACCAAAGAGAAAGGGTTATAAGAGATTTCCATAGTTAGAGAGTTCCCAAATTTATTTCCCTCATAGTTTCCAGGTTTACCTCCGGATAGAGAGGTTGAATTTCAAATAGAAGTCATACTGGGGACAACACCTATTGTAATGGCACCATACAGAATGGCTCCGAAAGAGTTACAAGAATTAAAGATTCAATTATAAGAATTGTTGGATAAAGGATTTATAAGACCAAGTGTATCGTCTTGGGGAACTCCAGTGTTGTTTGTTAAAAAAGAATGATGGTTTGATGCTTCTCTGCATTGATTATAGGCAGCTCAACAAGATGACTATAAAAAATAAGTATCCCCTCCCTAGAATTAACGATTTATTTTATCAGTTAAAAAGGAGCTTCATTATTTTCTAAGATTGATTTGCAGTCTGGATATCATCAATTGAAGATTCAAGAGAAATATATTCCAAAGATGTCTTTTAGAACGAGATATAGTCACTACGAGTTCATTGTTATGCCATTAAGAGTTACGAATTCACCGGCTGCTTTCATGGACCTGATGAATAGAATATTTCAGCCTTACTTGGATCAGTTTGTAGTTGTTTTCATTGATGATATATTGGTGTATTTGAAGTCGAATGAGGAGCATAGTGCATATCTAAAGATAGTTTTACAGATTCTATGAGATAAGAAGTTATATGACAAACTATCTAAGTGTAAATTTTGGTTGAATGAAGTGACATTCATTGGGCATGTAATTTCTGCAGAAGGAATTCGTGTTGATCCTTAAAAGATAAAAGCCATCTTAGAATGAGAAGTTCCAAAGAATGTATCTGAAGTTTGAAGTTTTTTGGGACTTGCAGGTTAATATCGAAGATTAGTTAAGAACTTTTTGATGATAGCTTTACCTTTAACTAGGTTGATAAGGAAAGATGTGGTATTTGCTTGGACTCCTAAGTATCAAGAAAGTTTTGAAACGTTGAAGAAGATTTTGACAGAAGCTCCAATATTGGTTCAACCTGAATCTGGCAAGAACTACATGGTTTATAGTGACGCGTCCCATAATGGCTTGGGATGTGTGCTGATACAAGGAGGTAAGGTAGTTGCTTATGCGTCTGGATAATTGAAACCACATGAGAAGAACTATCCAACGCATGATTTGGAGTTGGCTACAGTAGTGTTCGCTCTTAAGATATGGCGTCACTACTTATATGGTGAAAGTTGTTATTTATATACCGATCATAAGAGCTTGAAGTATCTGATGACCCAGAAAGAATTGAATTTAAGGCAGATAAGATGGGTGGAATTTCTAAAGGAATATGATGTGGTAATCCATTTTCATCATGGAAAAGAAAACGTGGTAGCGGATGCCTTAAGTCGAAAGACATTTGTAGCCTTACGAGCTCTAGATGCCAAGTTGTCATTGGATGGTAATGGTGCATTATGTACGGAATTAAAACTTAAGCCAACACGGTTGGATTGAATTAAATAATTGCAAACCAAAGGTGAAAAGTGCTTGAAGAAGTTGCAACAAGTAAAGAATGAAGAGATGAAAGATTATGAGATCAAGTCTGATGAGAAATTATATTATCGAGGGAGATTGATAATTCCAGATGATGATGAATTGAAGAATGATTTGTTAACAGAAGCTCACTGTAGTCCACTGACAATGCACCCAGGTGGAAACAAAATGTATATGGATCTTAAGAGTTGATATTGGTGGCCAGGAATGAAAAGGAATATTACAAAATTTGTGTCCAAGTGTTTGATTTACCAACAAGTCAAAGCTGAGCATCAGGTTCCATCAAGACTATTACAACTAATGTCTATCCCTCAATGGAAATGGGAGAATGTGACGATGGATTTTGTGACGGGTTTACCCTTAACTCTGAATAAAAGAGATTCAATTTGGGTGATCGTGGATAGATTAACTAAGTCAGCCCATTTCATTCTTGTACGAGCTGATTTCTCCATGAATAAGTATGTTGAACTATATATCAGGGAGATTATATGATTGCATGGTGTACCTATTTCAATTGTTTCTGATCGAGTTCCTAGATTCACATCAAGGTTTTGGAAGACTTTGCATGGAGCGTTAGGAACTCGATTGAATTTTAGCACAATATTTCATCCTCAAACCAATGGACAGTCAGCGGACTATCCAAATTTTGGAAGATATGTTAAGAGCATATGTGATCGAGTTAAAAGGATCTTGGGAAAAATATTTTTCACTTGTCGAATTCGCTTACAACAATAGCTACCAGTCAAGTATCAAGACGGCTCCCTATGAGGCTTTATATGGGATAAAGTGTCGTATGCCCTTAAATTGCTATGAGCTTAAGGATCGAGAAGTTGTTGGTCCTGAATTGATTCAGGAAGTGGAAGAGAAAGTCCAAGTGATACAGAACAATATTAAAGCGGCTGAGGATAGACAGAAATCGTATGTTGATCTCAAGAGGAAAGAAATCGAGTTTCAAATTGGAGATAAAGTATTTCTAAAAGTGTCTCCGTGGAAGAAATTGTTAAGATTTTGATGAAAAAGGAAAGCTTAGTCCCCTGTTTATTGGACCTTATGAGATTGTTAAGAGAGTAGGACCAGTGGCATACTAATTGTCTTTGCCACCACAGATGGAGAAAATTCATAATGTATTTCATGTTTCTATGATTCGGAGATATAGGTCTGATCCCTCCCATATTGTGACACCAGAAAAGATAGAAGTTCAGCCTGTTATGACTTATGAAGAAGAACCGGTACAAATATTGGCTCATAAGATGAAACAGTTACGGAACAAGACTATTCCATTGGTCAAGGTGTTATGGAGGAATCACAAGGTAGATGAAGCAACGTGGGAATGTGAAGAGGACATGAGAAATCAGTAACCCCATCTCTTTGTGAAATAAAAATTCAAGGATGGATTTTCTTAAGGGTGAGATTTGTAACATCCCAAACACTGGGTTAGTGACCAAATTGTAAAACTTCAGAATTTAGTGACTAAAGTAGATAAATAGAAAAGTTTAGGGACTTATATAGAAATTTTGTGTAGGATTGAATAGAAAAGAAGGATGATTGGAAGGGAAAATGGTTATTTGACCAATAAATGAATTAAAAATATGATATGGTAAGGATATATACACGTGGAGATTTGAAAAGAAAGGGAAAGGAAATATCCAGAGAACTCTTATTCTTCTTCTTCTTTCAGCCGTGAGCTACCATAGCAAAGGTAAGTTTTCTTGTGAGTGTATTATTCGTTGAATTTAAGTTTGGTTTAAGATCCTTAGATGATACTTAAGCTTAAGAAAAACTTAAGTTCTCTTAAAGCTATAAAATGAAGGAGTTAGGAATGATTAACGATAAGGGGTGGGTCTCTAAATGAAATCTTGGAAGAGAGTTAGTAATTACAGTTTGAGAATGAATTTGACTTGTCATCAAATAAATTAAGAAGTATGAAGTGTTAGAATGGAAATTAGAACATGTTGGAAAATTGATAGTATTATTGATTTCAAGAAATAAGATGAGATTTTGAAGATAAATGTGTGTTATATGAATATAAATCGATTTAAGTATGTGTATTTGAGTTTAAGAGTATGAAAGGGATTAAGGAATGAAGGGTTTAAGTTAATATGGGTAAAATTTGGGTTTAAAAAGTGATTCATGGGTTATGAGTATCAGTACTGATTCATTCAGTATCGATACTTCAAATGAAATAGAGTGATAGTTGGAGCAAGGGTATCGATACTGGTTGAATAGTATCGATACCATAAGCCAAAAATTGGACAAGTTATTCAAGGGGTATCGATACCTAAAGGATTGATTCGATACCAAGGGTACCGATACCATAGGTCGAGTATCGATACGATTTTGAAGTAAGAATTCCAGAACCAAGAAAGAGTATCAATACCTAGGCTTGGTATCGATACTAAAGATAAGGAAGTATCGGTACCATACCTCGGGTACCGATACTATTAAAAAGGGAAAAATTATAAAGCCTTTCTTTTAGCTTGGATTATTAAGGATCGAATTATGATACTCAGAATTCTGATATGCATATCAACTATTTGATTGTGTAGATATTGAGCATAATCAAGTTCCGAAACGATCGAAGAGTTAGAAACGAGCAAAAGAAAATTAAGTCATAGAAGTTGATTTAGATCAAGTGAGGCTAAGGTGAGTGCATACTACAACATAGATATATTTTATGGAAATAAGACTTGTGATAAGTCTATTTCCTATGTCTAAATTTGATGGTCTAATAGTTATGAATATGTATATATTATGATCATTATAAGTACATACATAAGTGTTATATGTTTATATGTTTTGATATATGTTATATGATTCATGTGAACATAAACTATATGACATGATATAGATGATTATATGTCCATGTGATACATGATATATGATAAGAAATATGTGATTATAAGAGAAGTGACATGAGTACATGAATTAGTGATTATATGGGTATATGGAATATATAAATATTCAAGCCCATGTCATGTGATATGAGAGCTATAGGTATAGTTGGCATGCCAAGAGTCGAGTTATTATATGAGGTCCTTCAGGACATATACTAGGTCCTTTGGGATATACATGAGATCATTCGGGACAAATCTTACATGCCACTCAGTGGACCCTTATACAAGTTGTAGTGACAGCATATGTGCACAACCTCAATGTACCCGCATACCTTACGTTCTCAGTAATGTACATGGGCCTATAAAGATATAAAAAGAATTTATGTTATTATATGCTATCATGTTATTATTTTTTATGATGGATCATATGTGACATGATTGAATAATAATATGATATTTGTGATTATATTTGAAATAATTAGATTGCATGTTCATATTTTATGAAATGCATTATTGTATTTTTTTATGCCTCACTAAGTCTGTGACTTAGCGTGTAAGCATTTTACACATAGGTACTGAGAAGCAGGAGGATCAAACCTAGGACCTGCAGAACAGTATACCTCCACTCGAAGATCAGATCAGAAGGAATTTACAAAGTATGTCATTTGTTGTAATTAGTATGTTGGCATGTAGATAAGTTGTGAATTACATATACTTTGAACGATTTTGTATTATTTTGGTCAAACTGGTGTAAATTAACTAATTTTATGTTAATGAAAGTTTAAATTTCCATGATTTTTATAAGTTGTAAAAGTTTTGAAAAGTAAATGTGACACCTCAAATTCGTATCCGGGTCGGGTACGGGTTGGGGGTGTTACACGATACCCATGCATTTTTGAAAACATCGAATCTGATTTTGGTATCGATACTTAGGTGAGTATCGATACCCAAGGGTCCAATATTTATATTGCTGGCACAATATCGATACCCACCGTGATTTTTGAGCAGTTTTGGTTAATTTATTTGGGTGTTCGAGTTGAGGTGTTTTGAGTTCGTATAAGCGTTAAGTATTCAATACAAGTGAAAACAAACAAGATAACTCAATTCTCACCTATAAATCAAGCAAGTTATGATAATATAAGATTTGCCTTTGTGTGATACTCCGAAAATAGTCAGGACATCTGAGTTACTCTAACATTATGACGATCGTCCTTTATTTGTGAATATATGGATATTGTTTGTTTAGTACGCATCTGATGCATATAAATTTTGGATCGTACTGGTATATTTTTCGAGGCACCTAAATTTTAGAATCATACCCTATGCTTGATTAGGTACGAGATGTGAGCTTCTGATGCACGTAAATTCCTCTGATCATGTAAATTCCTCTGATCATGTTACTTGGCCTATCTCATGTTTGTTATGTACTTCTGCATATATATGACTTGGTATTTCGGCACTTTCATGTAATGAATGAATGTAGTATTACATAGTTATTTTCGTGGCACTGAGCTTGTTAGCTCAACGTATGGAATATGTTTCCGTGCGCAAGTTAATGGAGGATTATTGAGGAAGTCTATTGCATCTGTCCATTCCAAACCACCCGATTATCAGAGTATGTCTTGAATATTTGTAAAGGGCATGTATTATATATAGACCTTTTGTATTCGAGTCATAATTCTATTTTGATTTTAAACTCTATGGTTGTATTTGTACATATTTTAGAGACTCATATTTTGTAACTTTAATTTGATTTCCTCTTATGATATGATAAATTATTTTTATATGCATAAATTGTCTTAAAAAGAAATTTTCAAGTTGACCATTTCGGTGGTTCCATGTGGCATTGTAATCCATAGATCTTCATGTCAGACTGGATTAAGGTGTTACATCATTTATTTTTAGAGTTTTTAAAGTCTGTTAGATTAATGTGAATGAATTCTAACGATTTAGTCTTTCTACTAGAAACAGTTTTGAAAGAAGGTCTATCATGCTTGGCTTCTACACAAATTTCACATTTGTTAAAACTATTCTCATCTAGATTAGGAAGTAGATTCATTTTAACGAGTTTCTTAAAAAGAGTGAATGTCTACATGTCCTAATCTAGTATGCCACATGTCAAGAGTCTCAACAATATAAACAGAAGTGGTGGTTTTATTACTTTCATTAAACTAGGTTTTGATTATAAATAAACCTCCGTTCAAATAACATTTCCATACATAATCACTATTACGGGAAAATATAAGTTCATCTTCTTCGAAAACTAGTTTAATTCCTACCTTATTTAGTAACCCACCACTAATCAGATTTTTACGTAGGGCAGGTACATACATAACATTATTTAAAGCTAAGGTTTTACTAGAAGTCAGCTTAAATAAAACATTCCCTTTACCTAGTACTTCAGATCTACTAGTGTTCTCCATGTACACTTGTTTACCATTTTTCATATCATCAAACTCAATGAGCAATTCTCGTTTGGCACAGAAATGTCTAGAAGCGCTGGTGTCAATGATCAATTCAACATTGTTCTCCACTAGGTTAACTTCAGAAACCATCACTGCTGTGACATCGTTAGTGTTCTAAAAAATGTTAAGTTGTGGTTTGTTCTCATTCTGGCGGTCTGATCGTTGTTGACACCTGTAGGCTTCGTGTTCGACTCTTCAACGCACATAGCATGATAAGGGTTTTGGTGGAGCCTTCTCCTTTGCTGGCTTCTTGAAGTTGATAGCTTTAAGGGCTTTGAATTTTTTTTTCTTTTGGCCACCTTGTCTTTTGGGTTTGTTAAACCTGGACCCTGAGGCAGACCTAGATTCAACCAGATTAGCCTTAAAAGAAATATTATTAGAAGAAGTCAACTTATCCTTGATTCATTTGGTTTCTTCTATCTTCATATATCACTAGTTCTTTGATTGTGAACACTATTTTCTTTTTCTTCAATGAATTACGGTAGTTGGACCAGGACTTGGTCAGATTTTTGATGAGGATATTGCTTGCAGGACTTCGTACATCTTTATACCCTCGGCTATGATATCAGAAACTAGCTTATCATAGTCATGGACTTGATCCATGATCGGCTTGTTATTGAAAATATGAAACTTGATCCATTCGCCCACCAAGCATTTCTTTATCCCAACATCGTTGGCTTCGTTTCTCCAGTGTGTCCCAAATCGCCTTAGCACTTTTTTCCTTAAGAAACATGTTAAAAAGTTTGTTTGACACGTTACTGAAGAGAAAACCACGAACTGTCTTATTATCATTCTCGTACTTCTCCAAGGAAACCTAGGAATGAACAACAACAGTAGTAGTTTGGTAGTACTTTACTGGAAGAAATGAGAGTCGAGTCACATTCAACAACATTGAAGGCGACATCTAATGATGACGAAGTAGGTTGGGGTGTTGGCTTGAGCAACACATAATACAGGTCGTGTTGTTCAAAGAAGATTATTATTCTCTAGGACCACATTCGATAATTTGTTCCATCAAGAGCATCAAGCTTGGACAAAACAGAAACAAGCTTTGTCATGGTTTTTGTCATTTTGCAGTTAAAATTCGTTTCTAAATTGTTAGAAAAAAACTACAAAATGAAATCGTTAGCACTGACTGAAAATTAATAAAATAATTAATCAATAAATCGAACAACCGTGTCATAGTATAAACAACAACGACAACAACAACAAAACCCTATTCCCATATACAATGAGGTAAGGGGGAGGTGGGGTAGTAGGCTGCCCCCAACGCCAGATTGGGAGCAGCTTCCGTGGTAGACCTCCGGTAGTAAGAAAATTAAAAATAAAGATAAGATACAATGTCTGCATAAATAAATCAATAAATACATAGTTGAATAGTCTTCATATGCTGTCTTCATATCTGCGTCTGTAATGGTTAGTAAATCCCTGCAAATAAATCCCTGCAAAAAAATCTCTGCTTATAGACAGAAACGTAAGTCCCGGTTAAATATAAAAAGAGGAAAAATGAAGATAAGAATACACATGAGTCAGCGATAGCAAGCTACGAGGAGGAATAAAGTCAAATGGTTTAAAACCTAAACTAAGGCAACACTACTCCGTTATCCTAGTTCTAAGCCTTCATAAAATCTAATAACAGAAACGTATAAAAAGTAGAAGTCATGGAGATTACTACGAAGGCATTAAAAGGAGACAGAGATGCTACACCCTATGGTTGTGACCCACATTACTCGACTACCCTGGTCTTAAGTCTCCATACTTTTCTATCAGAGGTCATGTCCTCGGTAAGGGCTAATTCCTTCAAATCAGATCTCAAGCAGTCTACCCACTTCCTCCTTGGTCGTCCTCTCTTTCTGGCACCGTCGAGTGTAATCGACTCTACCCTCCTGACCGTATCCGACGTTTGTCGCCTAAGGACATGTCCAAACCACCGTAGTCTTCCCTCTCTTAATTTTTCGGATACAGGAACCACCCCCAAATACATCCTAAATGCAGAGTTCGGTGTCATGTCCCACAGAGTTTTACCACATGTCCATCGAAGCATTCTAATTTCTGCGGCCTCCATCCTCCTTACATGATCCTTCTTGATTGCCCAACATTCTGATCCATACAGCAACGCTGGTCTTATTGCCATTCTATAAAATTTTCCCTTAAGTTTTAGAGGCACCTTCTTGTCACACAAAACTCTAGTTGCAGCCCTCCACTTTAGCCATCCCGCCTTTATACGGTGTGTAACGTCATCATCTATACCCCCATCTTTATGTATCATAGACCCCAGGTACTTGAAACAATCCCTTGTGGGGAGAACGTGTCCTTCTATGCATACTTCTAGATCTTCATCGTTTTAGTTCCCACTGAAGTTTGAACATAAATACTCTGTCTTTTCAATATTGATCCTTAGACCTTTTTCTTCCAAAGCAGTCTTCCAGGAAGTCAGTCTACTATTCAGTTCTGTTTTTGTTTCAGCAACTAGGACAATGTCGTCAGCGAAAAGCATACACCATGGAACACCGTCTGGTGTCGCACAAAAGATGTCGTCCATAATCAAGGCGAAGATGTAAGGGCTAAGAGCAGACCCCTGGTGGAGTCCGATTTCCACCGGTATAAACCACTGCCTTAAAAACGAATTTCACCTCGATGTGTGTAATCGATGCTATAGGCGGTCGTCCCCCGAGGTTAACACGACTCTCTTGAAAATTCGTTCGTACACCCGATTTTTCAGAGTGGACAATGGTGGAATTGTTCTTCTCACTTGAAAAATGAAGAAAGCTCTTTAGAGAGTTTTAAGAGGAAGAAGAAATGTTTTGTGATTGTTGGATGAAGAAATGAGATAAAAACATCTCTATTTATAGGCTAACATAAGGGGTAAAAACATTAAAAAAAATTAGTAATAAATCACTGATTTAATTATGGAAATTAAATGTTGTAAATATTTTGTTATAGCTGGATGAACATGGCCTCAAAACTGTCCAGGTTCGTTCACAGATATAGTTGTTGAGACATCTATTAAAGCGGCAAATAAACTGCTAAAATCAAGATCCAAAAGTTATGATTTTATCTGTTGTGATAAACATTTGAACCTAACCCCAAAACAATCTAGGTTCACTATGTGAAAGTCAAAATTAGAATTAAAATCAGAATCAACAGCTAGTCAGTTGTTAAAATACAATAGATTAATTTTCAGCTTTCCAATAATCAAATAGATAATTTCAACAATTAATTTGACCGGTTTTAAAATTTCTTTTGCCTAAAAATATGTTTTAAAAAATCTGTTTTTAGTTTTAGTTTCAATAAAATTCTTCCGTATTTTAAAAAATAAAAAATAAAACAAGCGTGAACCTGTTAAATTCAATTATGATCACGACCATGAACCCGAATAGAGTTGAGCCAGACAGACGATGGTGACGCGCGTGATCAAAACAATCATCTAGCCACATTCAACAATAGAGGGAAAAAGTTCCCCTTTAAATACCTCTCCAAAGGTATTTTTACTCCCAATGTGGGATAAATGCCCTTTAACTTGAAGGCACAACCAACATCGTCAACTCGAATAATTTGAAAATTTTTGACTTGACTCGATCGAACACTTACCCCCTACAATTAATAACATAATGTCATATAGATTATGAGATTATTGTGTGTTATTTTTACTCAATTTATTATACATTTGACATATTGGCACTAATAATATTAATTTATTATTATAATTTTATAAATATATAATAATTAAACTCTTTGTTTATGTTATTACTTATGACCAACCAAAGGTAACATTAAACTCCTATTTTTATGTTAAAGATATTAACATTAATCCAAATGCATTTTTCTTATTATCAATCATTGTTATAATTTATTTTAAACAAAATTAAGTGTTTAAAACATTTTCACACAAAAAAAAGTGTTTAAAGCATTTAAATAGTAAAAAAATCATCAGTTTCAATTGATTTGATCTAAAATTAAAGGTTCAATTAATTCGATTTCTAATTTGATGTTTTTCTACGTTTGATGATACTATTCTTCTTAAATCTTTTTACTCAAATTGAACTGCTCATTAAAAAATAAATAAAACATTTAAAAAATAATTTTATATTTATATTTTAAAATAAAGTTTTATTAATTAATGAAAAAAACCAAACCGAAACAGATTGATTGAGAATTTACAAAATCTTAATCCAAGATTCGACAGTGGGACAAGTTAATTCATCCATACAGTTCAAGGGCAGGGCACAGATTCTTGTAAATCTCGTACAACAACCTTTGATCAAATTCGGAGGTGGAATAACCCAGATCAACTTTTCGAGCTTTGGGAATCCGTTTTCCTCCGAATTCGTTCCGCGCGCTCAAATACCCAACGGTTCCGCCCAATCTCAGCAGCATATTCATGTAACCATTTTTCAGCTTCGTCAGAAGCTTCATCGGCGAAGCGATCATCATTCTCCATCGCAGCCTCGGTGCCGCTCTGATATTCCAAAACCGCCGCGATCTCCCTCCGATCCTCGTCACTTTTATATTCTTTCTCGCTTCGCCGCCGTACAGTCTTTGGTACCGCCGCCTCCCCCAGTACCTCTTCAGGGTTCCGGGAACAATTGGTTTCCGAAGGAACTCCATTGTTGAGAGAACGAAGAAGATGATTATGAGATTGAGTTATCCACGACGACTGCTTATATACATACATGCACATGAAATTTGTGAAGTGATCTCAAGGGCAATGCAAGTCAAATAATTTGAGGTCAACAAAGTCGGTTTTTGACTAATTAATTGAATATGTCATCTAAAAGAAAAACAAATCATCTTTGAAATAAAAAAATAAATTATTTTTTTGAAAACTTTTTAAAAAGAATTGAATTTTTTTTCATGATTTTATGAAGTGTTTGAATTTAATAGATATCATGTATCATGCGACATATCCATAAAGTGACATGCAAATTTTTATAATGAAATAATGAATTGAAATAGTATGCAAGCCAAATTGTAAAAACCATAGATGCTAAATTAATAATGGAATATAACTTTAAAGGATAAAATATTATTTAATATGTTTTGAATAATGAATGTTGGGTCAAACTTAATAAATAAAAAAATGAGGATGATAACTCAACCTTGAACACTATATATTTAATGATTAGTTTGAACGTGAATTACTGAATTGAAGCATGGCCCAGCTTAATTAGGTACTACATTATTTTATCAAGATGCAATAAATGTAGAACGAACCCACCCTCTATTAAAGATGAAATCTTGTCTTTGTTGAAACTCGAACAATTTACTAATCAAGTGTGATGCTTGAGTTTCAACAGAGACAAAATTTATTCTATCATTTTTATTTTAGATTCATAATATTTAAGTAATTGGGTATGTCGTATTCGAGTACGTTAATATTTGTCTTGGTACATTTAACTGAAGTTTTTGCTTTTATAACTTGATTCGAGTAAAATTCAATTCAAATTTAAATTCTAGTATAAATAATCAAGTTTAAAGTATGAGAATTATATTCGTCTTTTATTATGAGTCTAATCGAATTCTACTATAAATAATTTTTTAATCAACTCGAACTTAAATTTGTTATCATTTAGATTTGATTAGCTCCAATTACAACACTAACTCTACCCTTCAAAATCAAAATTTAAAAATGAAGTTTTGGAACCTTGTGCATGTATATGTCCAGTATGTATATACCTTAAATAGAATGACTTACTACACTGGTCCTTAGATTTTTTTTTTTTTTGTAGGCATGAGAATATCAAAAGAAAATTGGGGTTGAATTCATCTAGAAATGTTTGACCTTAGTGGATATGTACTATTATTTAAAACAAAATGTGGATTTTGTCAAAGATTCTTTTATATAAAAATTGTTATTATTGCATGGTTTTCCAAGTATAGGCGTGATCAAAATTAAAAAAAAATGTTATAATTGGATTATTTTCTTATATGCAACGTAATGACAGTGCAATTAGTTCGTTGTTAATTCATTTAGAACAACGTTGTTTCATGATGAATATTAAATAATGTCATATTTGATGATGAATGAAAATCTTTTATATAAAACTATATCTATAAAAAATATTTAATAAAATGAATTTTAGATTAATCTTGATGAAAAATTGTTTTGCAGACTCTTTTCTATCTTGTAATATGATTTAGTTTTAATATATGTATTTAACGTTAATAAATGTCTGACATCTAAATGAAGCAAATTTTGTCTTTGATTTGGGAAAAGGGAGGTTTATATATAGATTGTATAACGAGATTGATGTGGAACATATAGTTGTAGATAATCCTTGGTATTTCAACTCTTAAATTTTATAGGGAGATTGGTGGCCCATGACTCGAAGGTGATGGCATTGGGGTAAAATTATACGCACAAGAGCCAAACGAAAACCATTGAAGAGGAAGAATAAGTAAAGCCTCTTAGACGAAAAAAATAATAATAATCCGAGATAAAAAAAATAAAAGGTAAAATAAAAAATTGATAAATATTTGAAAATAATATAAAAATAAATACATGATTGGAAACGAATTGAAGTTTGCAGCTACGTGGTTTTCTTAAGATAATTTTTCAATCATTCTTATGGTATTTGAGATTGTTGGTCGCAGGGCTATAAATGATATGAGACAGATCACGAGCTACTTGAGATCGACTCAATCAAAGCTCGATAAATACTCAACTCGAATGGACACCAGCTCGACTTGAGTTCTTAATGAGCTGAAACGAGAAACTTGTTACCCGACTCGAAAAGCTCGTGAGGAGCTCGGAAATATAATACAATACGGTTTTATGTTTTTGAAAAAAAAAATTATTAATAATATTAACATTTATGTGTTTATTTTCTTTATAAAAATGTAGCATAAGGTTTTCATGTATTTAAGGTTCAAGTTTGAGTTTGAGGCTTCAATCGAGTTAAGTTAAAGATTTTTTTTCATTTCGAGCTTTTACGAGCTCTAGTTCATGATTTTGAGTCCAAAACAAACTTGAAAATTTTAAGCTTTCAAGTTTTCGAGTCGAGCTCAGTAATACAAGAGCTCGACTCGACTCATTTAGAACCTTAGTTGGTTGTCTGTCTCCCAGGATACAACTGTTTGATTAAAATCCATAATTATGGGCACATATTTATAATGTATATTGTTATCAAAAAAATATGACATAAATTAAATGACCAATTATGTTATAAAGTCATAAGGTATTAGAAGTGTCATGGAAATAAAAGTGTAGATACTATTAAAGTTGTATCTATAATTTCGATGAGAGGCAAAGTTATAATTACAAATAATAAATGATTCTTAAATAAGCTATACAAAGGGGTTATGGTCCCCAAGAAATATACACTCTCGTATTTACTCTTTTCCCCGTCAGAGAGTTTATACTTAAGGGAACTCTATCTTCTTGGAAGATAACAACCAAAGAAACATTCAAGGATTTCAACCTATCAATTAATTCAGGCACGCTTCCGCAAATCCAATATTTATTATTCTTGATGATTTAACATGATTAAATCCTAGTTGTTTTTCATATTTATTATGATTTTGGTTCTTACAAGTGATATTATCGCCAGATCGTGTTGAGTCATTGAGAATCGATTTTTTTTATATTATTTTTTGATTTTATTTGCTCTTAAGATTCGAAGGATTCGATATTTACATTTAATAATAACCATGAATATTTATGTGTTATTAATCTCTAGAATATCTTTAAATATTGCATTTTTTTATTTGAAAAATCTTTGTTTTCGATGACCATAGTGTGATGCTAATATCTGGATTCAGATTCGTTTATGAAAATTCATTAAATTTATTTTAGTTTACTATTAGTCAATTTAGAAACCCAAAACTGGCAATTCAATGCATTCCTTTTGTTTTGTTGTTCGTGGGTCTGAAAATCTTTATTTGACAATTCAATGTTAGTGTGATTTCATGTCCTATGATGTTGTTATACGCGAAAATCCTCATGCTGTTATGCTTTCGGAATTTTTCAACTCATGGTTATTTGTGATATTCATCAATTAAGTAGATTTTTGGGATTTTAAACTTCCCTTTTATGTTATGTTATTTGTTTTGCTAATATAATATGGTCGTCAATTTGATTTTTTTTATGTATATCAATTATGATTGCTTTGGTATAAAGTTTTAAGTTAATTTCTCGTCTATTATTATAATCGTGTTTATGGTTGTTTTAGGTGCTATTGTTGTGAATATTAAAGTTTTAAGTTGGTATAATGGCACAAAGTTACAATAAATTTCTTTATTATTATTATAATCATCCATTATTATAAAAATAATTATGTAATTGGTTTTGGTTTAATTTGGTGAATCCATAATTATGAAACTCTAGAGAAATAGTCAAATATTTAGATTTTCAGTTTCTAATAGCGTCGTTTAGACAACCTTATGGGTTACTTCGAAAATCATGACGTGATAAGAAAATTCAGTTTTGGCTTTTTTCTATTATAGAATATATATTTGACAATGATATATTCGAGTTTGATTAACAAAATATTTTTTAATCTTTGGAAATGTTTTAATTTACTGGTATGTACTTTTTCTGACGTTTGGTTAAATTTTAATTATTTTTGAATTCAATTTATTTTTGGTGAGTTATGAAGTTATGAATTAAATGCATGCTTAAACAATACTTCATAAACAATCAAAGACTTAGTTCCCGACTTTTGATAGCACTATTTATGTAACTTTATTTTGAGTTATTTCAGATACTGTGGTGGAATCAAAAATTTCAGTTTTTACCTTTGACTGTTATAGAAATATTAATTTTGAATACTAATATTTATTTTGAGATGACTTAATTAAAGCAATAAGTCGTTAAAGTGACATCAGTTATGGAAAATATTTTATTTTAAAATATGAAGAATTACGTGCATGCAACTTAGGATATTTTAGTATTGATCGGCCCAAAGGAAGATTAATAGTTGACATAATCGCATGTACAACTTTGGTAATAAACATGTGATAATTATTCGGTTTAATGTGTGAGTAATAAATCGACCCAAAGGAAGATTTTTGCTTGAACTGTTCTTATTATCAGTGTTTGATTACCTCATCAGATATCACTTAAGGTGAATATTTTGTCTAAAGATAAAATATTAATTGAGTATTTGATATCTTGTGACAGGTGGAAGTGTATTCAAATTTATTATTATTTTGGTTATCTTTTAATTTAATTAAAAGATAGATTAAGAGAAATTGATTGGTTGACAATATTCATATGGTTTTATTTATATTGTTAATACAATATAAGTATATATTCAATTCAGTTTTTCAGTTTTGATTTTTGGTTATTAGAATATATATATATTTTGAAGCACATTAATTCATATTATGGCTATGTCTGATAGTTTGATAGATTAGTTGAAACATAATGTCGCCAAATGCCCTCTTTTTGTGTAAACTGGTTTATTTAAAATATCAAGATGATCATGTGTTTCTTGTGATTCATGCGTTTATTAATGAACCCAAAGGAAACTTAATATTTGGTCGGATTTCAAGCGACACTTGTGGTAATAATATGTGACAATTATAAGGTACTTTATGTGAGCATTACATTAGACCAAAGATTAGTCTATTGTTCGACATAGTTTATTTTCAATGTTTGATTACTACACCAATAGTACTGTTTACTGTTAATATTATTGTCCAAAGACTTAATATTGATGTAGTGTTTGGTATCTTGAGATGAAAATTAGCCCTAATTTTCAATTTATTTGTTTTCTTAAGATGTGAGATTTAATTTTATTTATGTTTTGTTATGTATCAACTATTTATTTATTTATTACCATCAGAATATCGGCTATTATATATTTTCTACTCATTCTTAAGAAAACGAATCTCAAGGAATGCAAAAATGCATTTACATAAGGTTTTGGTTGTAATAACATAGACTTTGCACTAAGGAAATAACAATTTCCACCTCTCATGGGGATGACATCCTTAATTGGTATAAGATATTTTGAGAGGTGAAATTTGTTCAAATTGTATAAGTTTAATGGTCATGAAACACAACATTTTAGAAGCCTTTAGGGACATATAATCTAAAAAGATTACTAAGGCTAATGGTTTATATAGCGAAATTGAGAAATATTTTTTCCAGAAACATTAAGGTTCAAATAACATCTTTTTCGAATTCTTTGATGTCTATAAAGTATAAGGGTCGAGGAAATGTAAGGGAGTACATTATGGATATGTTTCATATTGCTTCAATACTTAAGGCACTTAAGATCAAGTTTTTCTGAAGAATTATTTGTTCTTGTGAGAATCGTTTCCTATATAGTTTAATCAACTCAAAGGCATAAATGAACTCTAAATGGGCTCATTTTTCATTGTGTGCAAGTAGAAGAAAGATTAAAGCATAATAAGTTTGAAAGTAATCAGTTTGGAAAATGCATATAAAGATAAGGGAACAAGTAAAACCAGAATGTAGTTGTTAAGTCGAAAAAGACAATAATATGTTACAAAAGGTTATTCTATTTTGATATAAGTTAAGACAAATGAGGAGAAATTGAATTCTTAAACATTAAGTAACTACTTAGGTTATTTTAAGCAATCCAGGGTTATAAATTTTATGATCTCATAATTAGGAATAATTTTAAGGTGAGATTTATAACATTATTTTTGTAGATGTTAAGTTTGGAAGGATAAATAAAGTTTAAGGAATTTATTTTGAGGAGAAATTGGATTATAACTCAATTCCTATTATCACTTTTGATGATATCCATGTGTTCATACATGTCGTTAATCAAGAAATGAATCTAGAATATCAACAAGATTATTTTGAACAACCCTACATTAACAATGAGAAATTGTTACAGAAGAACAAACTCAACAACCTAAAAGAAAAAATGTCAATAAGAAGATCCATGAGATGAGAGAAATACTATTTAGAGTATTATGTTGTATTTCTCCACACAAAAAAGATGACATTAAAATATGGGAGGATGATCGAATCAACTTACATCACATCCTAAAAATTTCGACTCTCAAAAGTGGATTAATGCAATATAAGAAGAGTATAATTTCTATACAAGATAATAAAGTTTGAGAACTTGTCTCATCACCTGAAGGTACAAAGTTAATTGGTTACAAATGATGATGTTGACATGTATAGGGCATGTCTTGTATCTAAAGGATATACTCATAAATAAGACATTGATTTTGTAGAGACTTTCTCTTTGGTTTCATTGAAAGACTCTTTCTGGATAATTATGATATTTATTACTCATATTTGATTTTGAGTTACATAATTTATATTTCAAAATTGTGTTTCTCAATGAAAACATTGATGAAATATTTTATATAGCGCATTTAGAAAATTGTGTCTGGTGATACAAAATTATAATATGCAAATTAAGAAAATCCATTTATATGTTCAAGTATCACTCCCGTTAATTGTATAACTAATTTTGCCAAGAGATTATCTCATTTGGTTTATAGATGAATTTGGTTGACAATTGTATATACTTGTCATCACCATTTTTTAACCAATAAAATATACTATTTTCATAATTAAACCAAATAAAATCCAAATGTCCAAGTCCTTTATTTACAAAACCCATCAACACATTATCATGAACCAAGCCCGATTACAAACAACTCTATCACAATACCCAAACCCAACTAGACCCAGTTACACTTTTGGCCCAAAATAACCCTAAGCCCAAATAATTATTCAATATCTAAACTAGGCGAAAACCCTAAGGATGTGTTTGATTCACGAAATATAAGATTACTAGTGGAAATAAAATATTACCAGGTAATAGGATTACTGGGAATGTTGTATTTTGTGTTTGGTTGGTTTAGCAGGAATGTATAATTACCGTGTTTTGGTTAAAGGAATAAAAGATTATTGGAATGTATATTTGACCAAATTATCCTTATTATATATTTGTTTTTTAACAAGTTGAAAAATATTTATATATTTTCTTTAAAAAATTAAATTAATATAATTAATATAATTTTTTACAAAATTAAAAATATAAAAAGGTTTAATGAAAGGATAAAATTTTATTTTAACCCTTGAACTTTATATAAAATTTTAATTATAGACTTTTTTTGTAAATCTAAAATAGTTTAAGGATAAATTTATAATTTAACCATCGTAGAATTTTTATTATTCAGTGACAGAATAAGCAAAAATAGTTTCTATGATGCCACGACATCATCCACATCACCACCAGGGTGGTACCAACTTCACTCGAATGCTCCACAACATCAATGGCCCCCGATCATTCATCCTCATCAGCAAATCACAAACAAGAACAAGCAAAAATAGAAATCAAAATAGGTTTCTTCATATTTTCGTTTTTACTTTTTAAACCCTTGTAACCGGGTATAAAATCCACAAAATATACATAAACAGGGGGAACCAAGCAATCAGAAAAATCAAATTTCAAGAGGTATTTTGTCCTCTCTTGTTATTTCCATTTTCAAGTGTAGATTTTCCTTTTGTTATGTTTGTTTTGAAATAAAAGAAATCAAAAAGGGAGACCATTTTTTACCTAAGGTGTTCAGATCTCCTTTTAGGGATCCTTGTCGCTCAGGCAAGGTCATTATCGTCGAGGACCAACTGTTTTTGTGTGTAAGACCTCTTAAGCTTCTTCCGTATTGAGTGGGGCCTCATTGCTAAAAAGAGAGAGGGTCCTCGGAGAGAATGAAACTAAAGGGTCGAGGTATCTTTGAGGCTTTTAGAGTCTCATTTTTGTGATTTTTACCCCATATCTAGGTTCCAGGGAGTGAATCGAAACTTTAGGGTTATTTAGGGCTCTACTAAGGTCATTGGATCGTCATGGGTGGTGGCCGGAGGTAAGGCGACGTTTGTAAGCGATAGTCGGTGATGTTTTTCTAGATTTTGAGTTTCAGGCCGAGAGATAAAGGGGAAAGAAGAGAGTTTTTTTTTTGGTTTGGAGAGATAAAATGAGTTAAAAAAATGGCTTTTATAGCCGAACTTTAGGGTAAAATAACATTTAAGTCTCCCTAAGTCTCACACGTTTTCGCGTTTTGGTCCATGTTTTCATTTTCTTATTTTTTACGAATTTGATGCAGTATTTTGCTTATTCTTATTGTGGTCACTTTTTTGTTTATTTATTTATTTATTTTGAATTTATTTACTGTATTTTATTTTATTGCATTCTAACCCCTAACTTACTTTCATTTTTTATTTTCGTATTTAAATCATTCTACGAACTTGTGGTGAGCTGCTCTAGGCAAAGATTCGTATTATTTATGGTTCAGATAAAATTTTACGACATTCAGTGATGATCTTAATCTTCACAAACGGAATAGTTGAGTAGATGAATTTGTTTTAAATCAGTTGCTCAAGAATTAAACTCTAAAGATAAGATTTCCTGATTATCAATGACACATACACATACACATACACATACACATACACATACACATACACATACACATACACATACACATACACATACACATACACATACACATACACATACACATACACATACACATACACATACACATACACATACACATACACATACACATACACATACACATACACATACACATACACATACACATACACATACACATACACATACACATACACATACACATACACATACACATACACATACACATACACATACACATACACATACACATACACATACACATACACATACACATACACATACACATACACATACACATACACATACACATACACATACACATACACATACACATACACATACACATACACATACACATACACATACACATACACATACACATACACATACATACACATACACATACACATACACATACACATACACATACACATACACATACACATACACATACACATACACATACACATACACATACACATACACAGACACACACACACACAGACACATACACACACACACACACACACACACATACACATACACATACACATACACATACACATACACATACACATACACATACACATACACATACACATACACATACACATACACATACACATACACATACATATACTAAAGCTGAGCAATTCCGCTAAAGTAATTGGTTGAAAGCTCAAGCTTTATGGATATATTCATTCAGCTAACCAAACAAATTCAAATTGAATTGAATTTAATTAAATAGAGAGTATCGTGAAAAAGGACTAAGGGAGTTGAGAAACACTTGTTATAATCAACTTCACATAATCATTCAGGGATTCTGTTTGTAGACTGATATTTTCGCACTACCTCTGCTGAAGGAGTTTATAAAGCTTAAACAAATGGAAGATTTCAGAGAACATTCAAATAGAAACATTCAAAAAGGTCTACCTCTGTATCCAATTTAAATGCCAAGCTGAGAAATATGGTCTTGTTATAACGATCACAATGACTGAGAAATAAATAACAGTTGAAACCCTAGAAAATAGAAAGCCAACCTGAAACCACCTCGTCCATCCTGACACTTGTGAAAGGGTAATAACTTTGAAATTTAAAGAGTATTTGTTTCTTTCGATATTCATTAAAATTCATGTTTTGTGATTTGCTTCAATTGTGAGCCTAAGAAGGGTTATTATTTTTGTTTATTTAATAAAATTTTCAAAAAAAGAAATATATTTTCAAACAAGATAATTTCCCTGGAATAGTATCTTGGAAATGTCTCTCAGACCTAGAAGCTCATAATCGAAATTGGGGAAAATGACATAAATGTTAAAGAACAATATTGTTTGGGAAAAGATGGGACAATTTGTCATGAGATGAAGACTCAGGCAAATATAAAGACTCAAAAAGTAGAATGAAGAAAAAATTTACAAGATAGTGGAGATTGCAACACTAAAATAACATCACGCATCCATATGTAGACATTTACATAGTAGGAGCATACACATGCATTCTTTCATCAAAGTCTTAAATGTTTGATAAGAATTCAAAAGGTCAACAAAGATCTCATTTCACGACTTCGTAAGAAAAAAAGATGATTTCAACAAAGATTTAGTACACCTTTTCACCACTAAAAGAAGTGGATCTTAGAAAATAATTGAGGACCATTATATCACTACCTTCAGGTACTTAAACACATATCACTGACATATGGCAATCTTTTGCAAGTTTAAAACTCTTCAAAGAGAGCATAAACCCATTAACATTTCGCTCGATTCCATTATATAAGGAGTTAGATCTACATTTCCATTGCAAGGGTTCATAATGAGAAGAACTCATCTAATGAGGGAGAAAAAGTTCATAATGAGAAGAACTTGTTCGACCTTGGCTCATCCATCACACAAGGAGTTGGATCAACATTTCCAGTTGAAGGGTTCATAATGAGAAGAACTCATCCAATGAGGAAGAATAAGTTACTAATAAGGAGAACTTGTTTGACCTTGGATCTTGAATCACATAAGGAGTTGAATCAACATTTCTAATGGAAGGGTTCATAATAAGAAGAACTCGTCTAAAGAATGAGAAGCAGATCTTAATGAGAAGAGCTTGTTCAACCTTAGCTCATCCATCACATAAGGAGTTGGATAAGCACTTTCAATGGAAGTGTTCATAATGAGAAGAACTTGTAGCTTTTGTTCTTTATTCAATTTACATTTCTGTTATTTATATTTACGCATTTTATTTTTTTGTTATTTATATTTTTCCCTTTATTTTATCTTATTTTATTTATGTTATTTCATTTTTGTTATTTACATTTAAACTTTATTTTATATTATTTAGATTTTTTCCTTTAATTTTATGTATTTTAAATTTCTAGCATTTATTCAGTTCTTTTTAAATTTCAACATTTATTTTTTTGTTTGCTCTTTTTTAGTTGAGCTTTGTATTTTATTGTAACTTATTTTTAGATATTTATGTTATTTTTTTAGCTTTGTTTCGTTTCTAAGGCATGTAATTTGTTTCATTTGCATTTTGGTCATCGAAATTTATATTTGTATATCTTTTTTTGCATATGTAATTATTTAGTACATTTAATAAATCAAGGTAATGCCTTTTTGTACGGGGAATCTACGGAAAAGCATACCGACTACAAGGGAATCGCGTTTCTGAGGATTGTTCATACAAGAGGGTATTATTTTATATAGGGAATCTATGGAAAAATCTCTCAACTACAAGGCAAGTGCGTTTCCGAGGATTGTTCGTGTAAAAATATTCTTTTCTATTTTATTTTTGGATCATAAGTTAAATATCATTCGAATTTATAATTTTTAAATACAAAGATGATGTATAATCGAATAGGTACAGATCTTGGGCGTTGTGGGGTGTTCATCCTTCCCCATGCCTAATCAACTCTAGAACCCCTTTCAAAATGAATTTCTGGTTAAACGCATGCTAGTTTTATCTTTTAATTTATTTTTTTAAAATTATTTTAAAAGGTATTTTTAGGTATTCGACCTACCTAACCCAAAGGTTGATGGCGACTCCAAATCATTTGTTTTCTCAAACCTCGATCTTTTCAAACTAGTGATTAAGGATTATTCCGACAGCTTGGTGACTCCACTGGGGATCATTAGAGAGTCAGATCATGATCGATTTTATGTCATCTTTATATTTGAAAATTGTAAATTTGAATGATATTTAAATTATGATTCTTCTTTTTTGTTTTATTTTGCATTTCATAATGTCATATGTCATTTTTATTTTCTAGTTACTAATAAATAGTTGTATTAATGTTTGATTTCCCCTTATTTTATATTTCTAATCTTTTTGATTTATTTGACTCTGGATGGAAGCAAAGGATTGTGAGTTTCCCAAGGAATATTGTAACTATCTAGGATAGTTAGAGCTTACTTATTGTGCTTTGTCCCGTTAAGTAGGGGTGAAAGCTTCGCTTTCGTGAGAAAATTGGTTCTTCGTATGAGCCTTAGCTATTACCCTTTAGGTTCATACCCTATGTTTTCGTGATAAAATTGGTTCTCTGGATGGACATAGGGATATGTATCCTCTTGAATTGAACTTGGTCCTCTTAAGCCTATAATGGGTGAGGACCAAAGGTCTGGTAGGTCTAAGGGGGCACCAGCAAATGAAAATTCGATGACCCTTTAGTAGTATTGAAACTTTGTCTATTTTGTCTCGAAAGTCTGCCTGTTTGGACCGTAACTCTACCTGAAGTTTCAAAGGGGATACTCACTCTAACCTTTTCTTAGATTCACTTTTTTAAAAGCATGAGAACTAGAACAATATGCAATTAGGTTTTTTTATTACAATGTAAAGCATGTGTACTAGAAAATGTGTGGTTAGGATTTATTTACTAAACAAAAGCATGGGGGTAGAGATAATGTCTGGGTAGGATCTAGTAAACAATGTTTAGGTAGACAACAAGTGAGGGTAGGTTTTAATTGTTAATTATAGTTCTTATTATTCTAATTAATTATCTTATTAGGTTCTAACATATCTTTTGTTTTGTTTTCCTTTCTTTATTGCATTTGCATCATCATAAAATTTTCATCATCATGATGAAGAGGTGTAAATTCAAAAAATGACCAAAAATATAAACTTTTCGGTATTGACGTAGGAGCGCCATAATTAGGTAGTCAAATCCATATGATCGATGACCTACAAAAGGAGTTAACAGATAAAACAAGAGCTTAGAGCTGATCAAAAACTCTCGTCGAATGCATGAAGATCGAGATGATATTAAAGAGTCAGATTCTAACTGGATTAAGAATGAGAAAACCTTACCCACGGCCATGAAGACCAATTTCCTCTTGGAGAATCCCATAGAAGTGGAGGTTTAAAGATCCAACAATTACAATAGGTGAATATCATGCAAATGGCGATTCAACAATACCAACATCAAATCATGAGGAGAGACTAGACCAGAGACATGAAGAAAATGAAGCTTGTGAAATTTTACCATTTAATATGAGGAGAATTTGTGTTCTAGCGAAGGTTTTCCTAATAATGGCCACTAATTGGAATTGACACCTTTTTTATTTGTATACATCCATTATGCATTGCATTTGTATTGTGCACATTAAAACAATATTTGCATTGTATATGTTTATATAATATTGTACACTAAAGCATTCATTCATTTAATAAAACACAAAATAATAAGATAAGGTTTTCGATCGCAATGATCCTGACCCTTACTAGCAACAAGAACACTCCTTACCCATACGATACTGGAAATATGACTAAATAAGTTAGTGATCGATTAGCCAAGGTTGAGAAGGAGCAAAAGGATATGCAAGAAGAAGTGAGAGGTCGATTGGCCAAAATTAAGATTAATATTGCTAATTTCCAGCTTGATTTATTGAATAAGATAGAAGAGATATTCAAAAAGCATGAGACTACTAAAAAGAGTCTTGCTGAAGACCTTACGCACCTTCCATATTTTTCACCTTTTCATATTCCATTGTCTACCCCCGAGGCATCAAGAAATGTGCCCACAAGCTTTCTTTGTTGTCGAGAACCCATCGTAATATCAGGTTGAAACTTCTATCTATCTTAAATATACTGATGCGTTTAGAGCAAAATCCAGTGGTTCTTATTATAACAATAAGGTCCCCAAATCAGAATGAAAGAGGCATGAATGACCTTATCCAACAATTTAAAAATTAAGAGGAAAAATGAAAATTAAGGGGGATGATTGAGTCTTTCTATAGGCTCGATGCTAAAGGACTGAGCCTGGTCCCTAACCTAGTCTTTTTGTTAAAGTTCAAAATTCATGACTTCGAAAAGTATGATGAGATCACCTATCATTCATCCTATATCACCATGTACTGTCGATGGATGGCTAGATACGTAGGGAATGAGAAGCTATTAATCCACTATTTTCAAGACAGCTTGACTGGACCCGTTTTCAGGTGGTATATCCAGTTGAGTCGCACTCAGATTCAATCTTGAAAAAACTTAGCTCTAGCTTTCTTAGGCCAGTACAAGCATATGGCTGATATGGCTATTGATTGAACAACACTGCAAAATATGAAGATGTAGTATAACGAGAATTTTTAACAATATGCCCAACGATGGAGGGATATGGCATCCCAAGTCTGTCCACCAATGATTGAAAGAGAGTTTACCTTTTTGTTAGTCAATACATTAAAGACTTTCTATATCAATCACATGATAGGGGTTGCACCAAGAGTTTCTCTGAAATTGTCATGTGTAGAGAAATGATCAAAATAGCTATAAAAATGGTAAAATATGGGGCACTGGTAGTGCTAATACTGAGACAAAAGATGATGTCAACACAGTAAAATCTTAATTAGCTAATAATAGGACCAGATACCATAAGGTGATCCGAGAAAAGACTCTCATTGGCCCAATTTTGATGACGTACGAAGAATTTCTCCAAATACTGGTTGAGAAAGAACCTACTGACTCCAGTTCAATCCAAGCTAAAGAAACCCTCGTTTCCTAAAGACGATGATGTTAATGAAATGTGTAGCTACCACATAGGAAGCTCATGACACACTATTGAGGAATATGGGGCATTGAAGCATAAGGTTTAGAATTTGATTGATTCTGGGGTATGGACCTTTAACGAGTGATGGGGCATTCTAATGCACACCAAAAAAGGATAAATCAATTGCATATACCATAAGTCTTTGTTGTACTTGCAAGCATATTGACTTATTTGAATTTATTTTTCTTTCTTTCCTTTTACTTTTAAAGTTTGTAAGTCACTTGACATTTTAAATAAAATACTACATTTTGATTTTATGAGCAATGAGTAAATTTTAATCTCGAAATTCTTTAAATATAAATTGAATTAAATGTTCTCTTGAGAATTAAAGTTATAGTATCTTTGACAGATGACAAGATTGAACCCTTGAAAAACAAAGTCATTTGATCATACTCTAAATTATACACCCAACATCATACCCTTCTCTTGTAAGGATCCAGATGGTCTTCTCCTCTCATGAGGAGATAATCAAAAGGCTTGCCATTCAAGTATGTATAGGAATGGACAAGATGGGGCATCTCTTGCATATGATATTGCAAAGCTAATTGGATTATGTTTCTATTGAGGATGTTCAGTGATGATCCTAATCTACATAAACAAAATAGTAGAGTAGATGAATTTATTTTAGGTTAGTTGCTCTGGAATTAAACTCTAAAGATGAGATTTCTCGATTATCAATAACACCTAGATTGTAACATGTTCTTCTCAATGAGCTTAAGAAATTGAATTTGTATACCCAGGAAGTTAATATAATTATATATATACAATAAAGCTGAGCTATTTCTCTAAATTAATTGGTTGAAATCTCTGGATTTATGGATAGATTCCCTCAACTAGCCAAATAAAGGCAATAATATATACATATATGCATATACATATAATAAAGCTGAGCAATTCCACTAAAGTAATTGGTTGAAAGCCCTAACTTTATGGATAATTTCCTTTAGCTAGCCAAACAAAGGCAAATTAAATTGAATTTAATTAAATAAAGAGTATAAATGAAAATGGACTAAGGGAGTTCAGAAACACTTGTTATAGACTTATAGTCAACTTCACACAAGCACTTAGAGATTTTGTTTTCAGACCGATATTTACGCATTACCTCTGTTGAATGAGTTTATGAAGCTTAAACAAATGGAAGATTTCAGAGAACTAAAATAGAATCATTCAAAAAGATCTAGCAATTCAATATGCTAACTGCTACATTGTGTCTATATCTGATTTAAATTCCAAGCTGAGAAAGATGGGCATGTTATAACCTTCACAAGGACCGAGAAATAAATGACAGCTGAAACCCTAAAAAATAGAAAGCCAACCTGAAACCAACTCGTCCATCCTAACATTTGTCAAAGGCTAATAACTTTGAAATTTAAAGAGTAGTTGATTCTTTCGATATTATTGAAATTCATGTTTTGTGATTTGATTCTATTATGAGCCTACAAAGGGGAATTATTTTTGTTTATTTAACAAACTTTTCAAAAGAAGAAAAATATTTTCAAACAAGATAATTTCCTTGGAATGGCATCCTGGAAAGGTCTCCCAGACCTAGAAGCTCAGAATCGAAACTGGGGCAAATGACATAAATGCTAAAGCACAATATTGTTTAGGGCAAGATGGAACAATTTTTCATGAGATGAAGATTCAGGCAAAGATAAAGACTCAAGAAAAGATAAAGACTCATCAAAGAGAATGAAGCAAAGATTTACAAGACAGTGGAGATTACAACACTAAAATGGCATCATTCATGCATATTTAGGCATTTTCATAGTAGGAGCATACACATACATTCTTTCATCAAAGTCTTAATTGTTTAACATGAATTAAAAAGGTCAACAAAGATCTTATTTCACGACTTCATAAGAAAAAAATGATTTCAGCAAATATTTAGTACACCTTTTAACCACTAAAACAAGTGGATCTTAGCAAACAATCAAGGACCATTAGATCAATACATTCGAGTACTTTAAACACATATCAGTGATAGATGACAATTTTGCAAGTTTAAAACTCTTCAAAGAGAGCATAAACCCATCAACATTAACATTTCGCTCAATTCCGAAGAACTCATCCAATGAGGGGGGAAAGTTCCTAATGAGAAGAACTTGATTGACCTTGGCTGTTTCATCACATAAAGAGTTGGATCAACATTTTCAGTGGAATGGTTCATAATGAGAATAACTAATCCAATGAGGGAGAAGAAGTTCCTAATCGGAAGAACTTGTTCGAACTTGGTTCATCCATCACATAAGGAGTTGGATCATCATTTCTATTGGAATAGTTCATAATGATAAAAACTCGTATAAAGGGGGAGAAGAAGTTCTTGTTCAACCTTGGCTCATCCATCACATAAGGAGTTTGATAAGCACTTTCAATTGAAGTATTCATAATGAGAAGAACTCATCCGATAAAGAAAGAATAGTTCATAATGAGAATAACTTTTAGTTCGATAATTTCAAACTGTCAGACAAGATAAAAATTGTGCCTTTTTATCTTTGCTCCATTCTAGTTTCACAACAATGCACAAAAAGAGACAATTTTCATAACCATTTTTTAACCTAATAAAATATATTATTTTCATAATTAAACCAAATAAAATCCAAAAGTCCAAGTCCTTTATTTACAAAACCCATCAACACATTAGCCTGAACCAAGCTTGATTACAAACAACCCTATCATAATACCCTAAACTCAACTTGACCCGGTTACACTTTTGGCCCAAAATAACCCTAAGCCCAAATAATTATCCGCAACCTAAACTAGGTGAAAACCTAGGGTTTCTATGTAAAGTCGTCACCAAAACATTCTCGAAGCTTCTACACGTGCCCTTACGTGATGATCCTTCTAGCTTTCCATTTAGCCGAAAGCATGGAGCAATGGTCCCCTAGCCATACGAGATGCCCAACAGTGGTCCCAAATAATCTCTCTGATGCCATGATAGCTTCCACATTGCCATCAGGGTGGTCCCAAGCCCCCGATCATTCATCCTCATCGGCAAATCACATGCAAGAACAAGTAAAAATAGAAATCAAAATAGGTTTCTTTAAATTTTGATTTTCTCTTTAAACCCTTGTAATCAGGTATAAAACCCACAAAATATATGTAGATAGGGGGAACCAAGTAATCAGAAAAATCAAATTTTGAGAGGTATTTTTCCTCTTGTTCTTTCCTTTTTTAGTGTGGAATTTCCTTTTTTATATTTGTTTCGAAATAAAAGAAATCAAAAAGGGATACCATTTTTTTTACCTAAGGCGTTTGAATATCCTTTTAGGGATTCATGCCGCTCAGGCAAGGTCACCGTCGCTGAGGATCGACAATTTCTGTATGCAGGGCCTCTTCAGCTTCTTCCATGTTGAGTGGGGCCTCATCGTCAGAAAATTAGGGAGTGAATCAAAACTTTGGGGTTATTTAGGGTTTGGTTTATGTCATCGAATCATCGTGGGTGGCGACCGGAGGTAGGCGATGTCTCTAAGCGATGGTCGGTGAGGTTTTACAATTTTCAAATATCATTCGAATATGTATTGATTTCGGGTGTTGTAGAGATGCTCATCATTTCCCACGCCTAATCGACTTTCGAACCCCTTTTAAAATAAATTTATGGTTAAACACAGGCTAGTTTTATGTTTTAATTTAATTTTTCTTAAAAATTATCTTAAAATGTATTTTTAGGTATTCGACCTACCTAACACAAAGGTCGATGGTGACTCCAAATAATTTGTTTTCTCAAACCCCAATCTTTTTAAACTAAGTTGGTTCGATCCCCATTCCAGCTCCCCAAAATGATTAAGGATCGTTCCGACAATATTATAACTACAGTGAGAGTAAACTAAATAATACCTCTTATTGCTAAAGGAAACAAGCTTAGTCTTGATCAGTGCCCTAAGGATGATTTTAAAATTAAGGAAATTGAGAAAGGTTTCTTATGCTTCAAAATAAATAAAGAAATTTAATATATACTCAAGTTTATATGCATTCAAACATATCGTATGATTTTAGTATATTAAGTAGATATTTAAGCAATTTGGCTATGAATCATTAGATAGAAGCCAAACTGATTCATAGATACATTTAAAAACAAAAAATGTTACATGCTCATATATCGGAGGTTTAGTAAGTAAGAGAACATCATGTTTATAGACTTCGACTTATTGTAATATGGATACAAAATTTTGTCACATGAACTGCTAATTATGGATTGATAAGAAAGACCACTTGAGTTATTTTGTGACAATTAAGTTTTAGTCTTTTATTTCATATATAATAGAAACATCTTAAGTCTAAGCATATAGACATTATGTTTTTGGTTGTTAAAGAAAATTCAGAGTGATTATGTGTTTATAGAGCATGTTGGTACAAACTCATAAATGCGCGCTTACTAAAGAATAGTTACCCAAGGTCTTTCATGAACACACTACTCATGTGGGTGTAATATCATTTAAGGATATTTGGTTTTAGTGGGCGTTTGTAATATTAATGCTTGTTTGTTATAGACACAATTTTAGTTACTTCAGTTTAAGGATATTTATGTTAAAGTTATTTTCTGCATAAATAAAGTTTGATTTGGTTTATTCACTTTGGTTTTGGTAAATTTTAATCTCACAAATGTTTAAAGAGGACCGGTTGGAAATAGACATGTGTGGTTCACATTGCGTGTAATTTTCATGCTATACTCCATTATTGATCTATGTTATTTGACTGTGTTTGTATACGTGACCATTGATGGGTCTAGTCATGATTGATATGGCAAAGGTCGCTTTAATCCTATATGGATATAGTTGATGGACGAGATTGTTATAGAATACCTATTGCATAATAACAAGTTTTGACCTCATAAGGTTATACATTTATCATGAAACATATGTTATCCAAGTGGGAAATTGTTGGGTTAAAATCCATAATTACATGCACATATTTATAATGTATATTTTTATCATAAAATATGCCATAAATTAAGTGACCCATTATGTTATAAAGTCATAAGGTACTAGAAGTGTCATGGAAATAAAAGTGTACATACTATTAAAGTTGTATTTATAATTCGATGAGAGGCAGAGTTATAAGTACAGACAATAATTGATTCTTAAATCAGCTATATAAAGGGGTTATGGTCCCCAAGAAATAGACACTCTCGCATTTACTCTTTTCCTTGTCAAAGAGTTTATACTTAAGAGAACTATATCTTCTTGGAAGATCATGACCAAAGAAATATTCAAGGATATCAACCTATCAATTAATTCAGATACACTTCTACAAATCCAATATTTATTATTCTTTATGATTTGACATGATTAAATCCTGGTTTTTTTCATATTTATTATAATTTTGGTTCTTACAACAACTAGATGATCAGCTAAAGTTGCACTACTGTAGAGATCACGAACTATTCATTGCCTTCATCTATCACCGAAAATGAAAGTAGAAGAAAATAATAATTTTTGAGTTATTTTTTTAGGCGTGTGTTCACCTAGTAGGTTTACAAGGTATTTATTGGGGTTTCACATAGTGAACTATTGAAAATTTTGAACATAATGAAACATAATAATTGAAATCAATGACTATAACAAGCAATTTCCAAAATTACTATCCGAGTTAAAGAGACCTTTTAATATTTATCCTTTTAGTTTCAAAACAAAATTTTTCAAAAGATATGTTACATTTAAAGAAAATATTTTAAATTTGGGTTAAAATATCTATAAGCCCACAGAGGGCACGATCTGTTTGGATATTTGCATTACACACACCGTGCAAGTCTACACATTTACGAACCAATAATAGATTACATGTTTTCGAATGACGATCACTCCCGTTAATCTTTCTTTTGATTCATCACTGATTAGGCTGATGGTACTATCTACATACCTCGACGAAAGGATCAAAGGTAGCATAAGCTACGGTTGGAGTTTATGAAAGCCAGCAGGAATGGAGCCATGATTTTAGTTCAAGTGGGCAAAGTATAATTAACAATAGAAAATGGGGGAGCAAAATCAAAATAAATAAAAAATTAAAGGCCTAAATAGGTAATTATCCTTATATTTTTTAATTAATTTTTGGGGGCGGTGGGCAGTGGCCCTCCAAGGGTTTACATGGCTCCGTCCGTGAAAGCCATTAAGCGAAGAGTGCAGGGAATGACTAGAAACAAAGGCATCAGATTACTTTTAGACCCGAATTCAAAGGATGTTTTGGAACGCCTTGTGTGGTCCGCACAATCTAAGACAGCATGCAAGAGGTACAATATGTCGCATTGAAGAGAATCACAACTCAACTATGATGATGGATTCGATTCCATGTCATCTTGCACATACACCATTCGTGGTACCCTAAAACCACACCAAAACGTCTCGGTATTCAATATCTGTTATTCGAGGTTTTGATAGATGATGTTTTACAGATTTCTTCTTTTGAAAGTGTCATGAGATTCCTCGTTAGAAAACATTTTATGTTCAATAATATATTTTTTAAATTTATCTAATAATACTCATAAATTGAGTAATTAAAAATTAAATATAATCTTATTTATCAGAAAGTCAAACTTAATAATATTATAGATAAACATACATTAAATTTTATTATTATTTTCAAATATCTCAACTCTAAATTTACTTAATTTAGTTAAATGATTCTAAAATAAAAAAAAATTGAAGAAAATAAATATAATAAAATCAAACACCCTAAGGATTTATATTTAGTAAAATTAAGGGTAAACTACATAAATGGTCACCAAACTTTAAGGACACTTGCATTTTGGTCACTCAACTTTCAAAACTTACAATACAATCACTAAACTTTTAGTTTGTTTTCAGAAATGTCCTTGACGTGTCACGTTGACACCATGACCCCCTCTAGTCTAGCTTGTGTTCCACCGTTGAGCCAAATGCATACCTATTATTTTATATTAGATATTGAATATAGTTTAATATATTAAAGGAAAAAGGAAAAAAATAAGAAATTTGCACACCCATTATATTAAAAAAAGAGTATTAAAATTTCAAGACTCCCATTTCTAAATTTCTGGATCCACCATATCAATTCAGATAAAACTAACGAGAGGTAACATCAGAGACCTTACTGAAAACGAACTAAAAGTTTGGTGATTGTATTGTAAGTTTTAAAAGTTGAGTGACCAAAATGTAAGATTCTGAAACTTTTGGTGACCGTTTATGTAATTTTTTCTAAATTAAATATTAATTAGATTAATACCATTTTTATTATAATAATAAAAATAAAAGTTAAATGATCTGAATATTATAATTTATAAAAAAATAATTTAAATATAAATAAATAACTTTATGGTATGCATCAAATATTACATCAATCCATGACAATATCGTATATCCCAACTTTATTCGAACCGATGAGATGGCTTAGCTGTCATGTCTAGTCTACTTGTCACTCTCCATGCAATGTGCAACCCTTTTTTTTCTTTAACCTTTCCAGAATTTAAGTTCCCATCCTAATTTAGGCTTAATACATTTTTACACCTCAAAATATGAGTTAATATCTAATTTTTTTTACTAACAATAGGTGCTGCATAACTTTTTTTTATAGGTGCCTAAACAATAAAGATCATTAAATTTGACCTATTTAACAACATGTCGTGTATATAAAATTTTAAAAATTATTTTATTTACAATTTTTAATATTATAATTTTAAAAAAATCTCAAATTTTACATCTTTTGCCGTCGATCGATTATCATCGGTCTTTGATTATTACTGTTGACACCATCATAATTGTTTCGCTGCCGTGGTTAAAACACAATTCCCCATCCATCATGAAATTGTGTCAGTCATCGTAAAAAATACTGTGAGGTTTACTAGATTTCTAAGTTTTTCGTTGTTCTTTTTTTGTGATTTCGATGGCTATATTCATCCGTACGTTACACGGTTGCACCTGTTGAGTTCATCGCCTTGTTTCGAACAAAATTCGACTGGTGGTGATCCTTCGCTGTCGATGGTGAAGAGATCGGAGGGAGAGGGACGACGCAAGGTTGATTTTCTTTTAAATTTTTCTTTTTTAAAAATAATATTTTTATTATTAAAAATTAAAAAATATAATGATAGATCCCTAAAAATTTTAAAAACATAATTATAAATATCTAAAAGTGTAATAAAAAATATTAGATATTTGTACTTATTATTGACAAAAAAAAATTTAAACATCAAATCATGTTATATGATATAATTTAGGCACTAAAAATACATTAATATTATTATTTATTACTTAATATACGCTGCTCCAACACTCTCCAACTTACAACAACAACAACAACAACAACAAAATCCTATTCTCATATGCAATTGGGTAAGGGAGAGGTAGGGTAGTAGGCTGCCCCCAACGCATGGTTAAGAGCAGCTTTCGTGGAAGACCTCCGGTGGTAAAAAAAATAAAATAAAGATAAATTGCAATGCATGTATAAGTTAATAAAGAAATACAGAATTGAATAGTTTTCATATACAGTCTTCATATGCGCGATTTTACTGGGAAGTACTTCCTGCAAGTAAAACCCTGCATAAAAATCTCTGCATATAGACAGAAACATAAGACCCGACTAAACTTAAAAAGAGAAAACATGAAGAGAATGATACACAATAGTCCACGATAGCAAGCTACGATAAGGAATAAAGTCAAATGGGATAAGACCTAAACTAAGGCAACACTACTCTGCTATCCTAGTTCTAAGCTTTCATAAATTTCAATGACAGAAACGTATAAAAGTAGAAGTCATGGAAATTACTGCAAAGGCATTAAAAGAAGACAGAGATTACACACCCTATGGATGTGACCCACATTACTCGGCTACTCTAGTCTTGAATCTCCATAATTTCCTATCATATGTCATGTCCTCGGTTAGGGCTAAATCCTTCAAATCATATCTCAAGTAATCTTCTCACTTCCGCCTTGGTCGTCCTCTCCTTCTGACACCGTCGACTGTGATTGACTCTACCCTCCTAACCGCATCCGACGGTTGTCGCCTAAAGACATGCCCAAACCACCGTAGTCTTCCCTCCCTCAATTTTTCAGATACATGCACCCCCAAGAACATCCTAATAGAGGAGTTTGATGTCATGTCCCACAGAGTCTTATCACATGTCTATCAAAGCATTCTCATTTCTGCGGTCTCCATCCTCCTTACGTGATCATTCTTGATTGTCTAACATTTTGATCTATACAGCAGCGTTGGTCTTATTGTCATTTTATAAAATTTTTCTTTAAATTTTAGAGACACCTTTTTATAACAAAACTCCAGTAACAACCTTCCACTTTAATCATTCCACCTTTATACGGTGTATAACGTCATCATCTACATCCATCTTTATGTAACATAGACCTAGACACTTAACTAGATCTAGACACCACCGCCCGCCACCCCAGCCCGACTCTCCTTCCACCGCCATGGATCCGCTACCTTCTCCTCCCCAATGTAGCTACAGCAGCCGTATCATCCCATGTCCCCAATCCAAATCATTTTACTATTTCGGCGGCGAAAACCGCTTACTCGCCATCCCCACCACCGACACCTTCACCACGCTTACACTTTTTTCCCTCTCCACCTTTCTCCGCCTGGCCACCCTATTTGTTCTCAAATACCAACTCCCGAATCACGACCTTGACTCTCTCATTTCCATCTCAACCGATGATGATCTACAAATCATGTTGGAAGAGCACAAGAGACTCTTCTAGTTCTACTGTTGTGTCTTCACGTATCAGGTTGTTTCTTTTTCCGGTTGGCAATGGCGTTAAAGCTGAGTTGACTCATCCTAAACGAGAGAGCTGGTTTGGTGATGCTCTGAGGAGTGCAAGAGTGGGGTTTGGAGGTGAAAGTGGTGAACAGGCTGAGTCTATTCCTTTGGAAACTTCTTCTTCTTTTGGTTCTACTTCTTCTTCGATTTCTTTGTCCAGTTTGCCTCCAATCAAACACTCGCCAGATTCAATATCAAGGTAATAAAAACAAATTTGGGTCCTTTTTTATATATAAAAAGAAAGGAGTTTTATAGTGTAAATGTGCAATTTTTTTTTTCAAAAAAAATCTGTTTTTGCTCCATGGTTCTGTTTCCCCTTTCTCTTAGAGGCAGCTAGCAGTCCAATCGTTTGGTTTTTTTCCTTGAAAAAAGGGGTTCCTTGTAAAGGAAATTTGGGAGAGATTTTACTGATTTCTATTGTTTTTGATTCGTTTTGGCTGATTATGGAACGAGATCCTTATTACTGTTGGATAAACAGTTGTTTCAGAGGCTTAATAGGATAGGAAAGGCTTGAATGTCATGATTAGTGTTCAAATTGAAGATTTAACCTTGAGAGTCAAATTTCTAACTCATTTCTGGTTAACGTTGTGGGAATTGGAAGCAACTTCGATCAATTATGAGTTTAATCCAATAGAGCTGAAATGGCACTGCTGGTTGCTTTAGTTTGATCTTTTAAGTTTTACTCCATATATGTTGAAGATGAATGGTTTCATAGTTTATGCTTCCTTTAACTCTGAAACTTTGTGTCATTCCTACAGCGATGAATGTGTCGGGAGTGCTGTTTCTAACGTACAGACTGGAGCTTTTCAAGACCAAGTTGGCCGCATTGCTTCAATGGAGAACATGCTCTGTTCTAACCCTTTTGAATCAGACAAGAAATTTGCTGATCCTTCCTCTGGGATTGAGGTGCATAGAGCAATTCATGCTTCTGGATTTCCGGTAAATCTGATGCATTTACCTAAGCGGCAAACAAAAGTAATTCACTAGGATACTCATTACGTGCCACCGAGCATGCCTGGAACACAGCCTGTTATGTCATATTACCCAGTCTATTATCCAGTGCCACAGCAGCACCTCGATTATCAATCAAATCAGCCTTATCCAATATTATGTCCCGGTTGCACCGACTCAGCCCAACAATATACCTGTGCAAAACGGTATGGTTCAAGCAATGAATATCGGTGCTGGTCAGCCCCAAGCTCTTCCTAATGCTTCTTTGATTCCAACTCAAGTGGTTCTCAAGGAGGTTGCAGCAGCACCTCAATCTGTAGTCGACTTATCCTCCCAACAATACCAAAAAATTCCAGCAGCACACCAACATATTCATGTACCTCATACCGAGACTGAAACAATGTTTGCAGGGGCTCAAATTCAGCACCAACCTCCCGCTGGTGAAACTGCGAATCATACTAACAGACTTGATGATGACCCTGCTCGAGTCCAAATATACAAATCTCAACCAACCCCACCAATGTTGACTTCACAGTATCAAACAATGACAAAAGCCACGACATTGCTTTTGTCCGAGGCTCTGGCAAAGTTGCATACAGACAATGCTGAACAACAAATTACAGCATTGGAACCATAATGATTTGGCTCTCCATCTGGGAAAACAATTTTGGTAGGTGTCTTGGTAACGTTGTAGTGGTATATGTTACTTGCCTGCCATATAAATAGACAATTTGATTCCTCTCCGACTTAATTTCTTTTGTTTCACTTTTTTGGTTTGTTTTTCTTGGATGTTCTTGAAATTGTAGTGTTCCAAACAAAGTGTTTTATGGTTCGAATTGTCTCTCCATCTTCTTGTTGTTACTCAATGAGGGTACAAGCACCTCTCTTTAGAAAAATCATATCAATTTTCATGTCATTAAAGGTGGAAGGAAACAATGGAAAATAAGAGAAAAAGGTGAAAATATGGACTCACCTAGAGATATTAACAAATATATATTTATTCTGCTAATGCTCATAGTAAATGACATTCTTCTGAGAAACTGAAATGAATATTTCATATATATAGAAATTTTCCCGTGTATACTCTCTCTCAGATCCAATTGATGTTAAACTTATTATGAATTCCTCTTAGCTCTATGAAGTCAATTTTTCGAAACTATAACTCACAAACCTTATTGAAGGTCTCCTATCAGGACTCTTATGGGTGCAGGTCAATGCAAGCTTGAGTATGGCGCTTATGTTGTCTTCTTCCCCCCCTCTATGAGTCATGGAGGGATCAATGAGGGACGAGAGTGGCTTCCTTTCATCGATCCCGAGTTGAAGCCATTGAACCAGATCGATCTCTGAAGACCCTACTTGAATGCTAGGCAACTTTCCAGAAATCATCTCCAGTAAGATCACTCCAAATGAGTAAACATCCCATTTCTGTGATGGTTTCGTGTCATTCAAGGCTTCTGGTGCTCGATAATATGATCCGTTTGAGGATTGATTTATAGCTGTTAACTCGTATGGAGAACTTTGTTGTGATGTCCATATTGCCATCTGTTGTTCCACCTGAAATTCTGGTGATTCATCGGTTATGTTGGTGAGGCGACTGAGTCCGAAGTCTGAAATACAAGGCTCCATATCTTCAACAAGAAGAATGTTGCTCGGCTTCAGATTTCCATGGACATACCTTTTCGGACTGAATTCGTGTAAGAAGGCTAGTCCCTTGGCTATCCCTTTAATGATTTTTACTCGAACCGGCCACGAAAGTGGTTTAAAGGGGATTCCTGATTTGCCTGATTATATCAGAACAATTACCATTGTAATTCCTAGAACACAATATGGAAAATATTTAGCAGAATTTAGTAAGTTACCATGAATTGCTGCAGTAAGATTTCCGTTGGTTATGTAATCATATATGAGCAGTTTCTCGTCATCCGAACAGCAATAAGCTCGAAGGCTAACCACGTTTGGGTGCCTTATTTTCCCGATTGCTTCGACTTCAGTTTGAAACCCCTTGATTCTTTGTCCACCTCCATCTCCGAGTCTTCTAACTGCCACGGCTAGTCCATTGTCGAGCACCACTTTATACAGAATCCCACTTGAACTCTTCCCCAGAAGAAAAGCAGAAGCTTTAAGAAGTTGTTCAAGATCGAAGTCGACCTCAGTGTCTAATGGAACAAAGTTGCACTGCTCCATGTTTTCTGATAGAGTGTCCATGTCTTTTTTCGCAAAGCAGAATATGCCCCTCCCGATCATCAGTTTCTCTTCAAGACGATAGCCGGTGGCTTTCCTAACTCCAATGCAAACGGAGGCCTTCTTGTACCAGTAAGAGAACAAGAATCCAGTGAAGCAGACTCCCGCCATCACAAATGTAACGATTTTAATCGCCCGACGTGAGCTCGAGTGACCCCCTTTCCCAACTTTTATTGAGTTTCTGCTGGAACTCTGAATTGGATTACGAAATGATGTCTGAGAATTTGCATTTGAACTGTCTGGATTACATGAAATCTTCAATGGCAATCCACAAAGCAGAGGGTTCCCTATGAAAGCTGTTGGTCCCGCATTTCCTAAAGCACCATTCTGTGGTATCGGACCGGTAAGATTATTGTAACTGAGATCAGTATACAATTCCTCAGAGAGACTTACTAGGCTAGCTGGAATCTCACCAGTGAAGAAATTGTGAGATAGATCGAGAGTACCGTGCAAATTCGACAAGTTTCCGATGTCAATGGGGATTGAACCGCTGAAGCTGTTGTAAGAAAGATTGAGCTTTTGAAGGCCAACTAAACTGTTTCCAAGTCCCCCAGGGAGTGAGCCAATGAAACAGTTTAGACTTGGAACAAGTGTAGTTAACCTTTTGCATTGAACTATAGATGAAGGTACCGTTCCATTGAAGGAATTCCGCGAAAGATCCAAGGTTTGTAGGTTCTTGAGGTTCCCGACTTCGGTTGGCAGAGGTCCATACAACGAATTACCCGAAAGTTCTATGCTCTTCAGCCTAGTTGCAGCAAAGAGCTCAATGGGTAACATTCCATGAAACGAGTTATTCTCGAGGTTAACATGACGAATAGAGGAGAGATTTACGAGTGCAGGAGACAGATAACCAGATAGTCCGATGTTCGGAACGACAAGAGCATGAACTTTATGGTTTCTACCTGAGACACCATGCCATGAACATGGATTTGGATCTGATGAGTTCCAGTTGATGAGATAGCTTCCGGTGTCACCTTGGAGCGATTGTTTGAAGGATAAAAGAGCAAGACCTTCATCATTAAGAGCAGACAAGAGAGGCTTGTGATTGCTTACAAGGAGAATCAACAAAAACAACAATGGATTCATTAGGTTAAAAGTTATGGTTCGGGAAAGATTTTCAGAAGAAAAATGCAAGTTTTATGGTGGGTTTATGAATGAAAGTGAGTTGTGATCTGTTCAAGTATTGGGCGGGGGTAAACCCAGATATACTTTAGCTTTACTGAAATGACTTATGGAAGTTAGTTTAACATAATGATGATTGAGAAGGGATTGTTTGACAAAAGAGAGGGTAAAGCGTGATTGGAGGCGATGATCGTTCCATGAATGTGGGTTCTGAGTTTGATAGTAGGGTCGTTTTTGGTAGGGACGGTCTCATCACTTTTCGACTTTTGATTCTTGACTGCATTTTTCGAGGCTCAAGTAAAAATAAATACCTAAGCTATGTTTTCTGTTTGCTTTAGGCACTTCAATTATTTTTTTATCAAACTAAGTACTTAAACTATTATATTTAATTATTTTAAGTCATATATTTTTTCAGCTAGAAAATTATTGTTCAATTAATAAAATATTGACACATCACACAAATTAGGTATTTATTTTAATCAAAAAATATTACATCATTCATCCCTCAATTATCTTCTCACTCATGCTTTAGTAATAAAGTTTAAAAATTTTTAATTTAATTATTCAACTTTTAAATTGTTTCTATTTTGATCACTCTAATTTATTTTATTAATAATTTTTGTGACGTGACATTTCTATTATTATTTTATTAATTAAAAATAAAAATAAATAATTTTGAAAGTTAAAGTGATTAAATTAGGAGTAATTTGAAAGTTAAATAATTAAATTAAAAAACTTCAGTGACCAAAATAAGAGTGAGAATATATTATAGTGATGAATGATGCAATTTACCCATGAAAAGGTATAACGTGCAAATCATCTTTTAAGGTTTTAACGGCGAAGTACTAAAAGGAACAAAAACTAAGCGTTATGTATGATTTTAAAAAATTGAAAGTTTAGGTATTAAAACAGACTAAAGATTATAGTTTAGGTACTAAACACGTAATTTACCCTAGATTTTATCATATTCCAATTAGTAGGTTAACGTCCAACTTAGACTCGTTTATTTTGTAACTTCTGAAACATATAAATTGTCGGATGACCATTTTGTAACTTTTAATAGTTAAGGAGGAACTCAACAAAGCATTGTCCTATAATTGAGAGAACCACTTTGTAACTTATAATAGTTGACAGACTCAACAAAATAATAACCATAAACGAGGGACCATTTGTTTTTTACCCTATATTTAAATGTTAATTTTTATGTCAATTTAGTAACATGATAAACAATAAATGATATTTTCATTAATTTAAAAGTTTCTTAAACTGATGCTTTTATACACATTTTAGATAGATATATAAATACATAATATAGATATTCATATATTAACAAGTTAGTAATTCGATTTTGTTTTATTTATGTTGTGTTTTGTTACTTCTTTTGTTAAATTCGGTTGTGAATTTGTAGTAGGGTTTTGCCTTCGTTTAGGGCTTTGCCCTCGCTTAGGGTTTTGCCTTTTTCTTCGTTGACGACTGTTTGCTTTGGGGTGCCTTTTTCCTCGGTTCTTTTAGTGTGGAGAATCTTTTTTCCGTGGTGATCGGAGAGGTAGTTTTCTGTCGGGATGGGAGAGTTAGAGCAACGTTTGGATGGACTTCAAATTGGGGAAGAAGAGGAAGAGTGTTTGGTGTTAGATTTGGGTCCTGAGGGGTCATCTGTGTCGTTTGAAAACTGCTTAGTGGGATTCTTTCTAACGTCGAGCATGATCAACTTTCAAGTGATGCGGACCACTTTGGCAAATGCCTGACATCCTATTGGTAGCATATCTATTTCTGATCTTGGTGCGGGGCGGTTCCTGTTTCGCCTTTATCACACAGTGGATGTTGATCAGATTGTTAATTCTGGACCATTGTACTTTAATTCTCATTTGCTGGGGTTTCATCGGCTGTGTGAAGGTGAAGATCCTCTGGTGGTCCCGCTAAACACGGTTGACTTTTGGGTAAGTATAGTCGATTTGCCTATGTGGTTTGTCTCTGAATCGGTTGCATTGTCACTAGGCAATTTTATAAGGAAATTCTTGGAGTTTGCGCGTCGGCTATTTTGTATGGCCATACTTTAAAAAGAAAGAAGTTGGTTTTGCCATATGGTAAGGTTGTTTATGTTGCTTTTCAGTGCGGTTATTCTGCTTTATTTGTGGAAAATTGGGGCATGGAAAGAGATTCTGTCCTCTTCGGATTTTGCAGGATAAGAAAGAGTTTGAGTTTCTATGGGATGTTTCGCTTCAAGCTCCACCATGTCAACGTGGCACTCTTCATAGTCCTTGGTTACGATAGGAGGATGGTGAAGGTAAAAGCTATTTAGAGGGTATTGTCGTAACCGTCTTTCGGTTGGGTTCCGGAATTGGGCTTCGACTTGAAAAATGTGATTGGAGTCGCCACCGATTATTTATTTAAAAAAATAAATAGGTTAATCGGATACCTTATATCTTACATGATCTGCGTCTTACCAAAGATATGTCGGATTCGGGAGTCGGTTACGGTCAAGGAAGGATTAGCACCCTTGAACCGTCCTTTCGGTACTACGTAATTTCCAGTTATTTTTAATTAAGAAAATCGAAAGTTAAAATTTAAAGGTAACATATGATCCAAAATTACTTACCTCCGATCAATTTGAAAGAGTACCCTTAAAAAGTCGAGAAACGCGTTAAAGGAAAAGGAAATAAGAGTAAATGAAATAAAGAAAATAGAAGGAAAAAAAATAAAAAAAATGATGAAAAACTAAAAGAGGAATAAAAACATATAATTATTAAGTGCAAAATAATAATAATGATAATAAGTAGTAAAATAAAAAACGCAATCACACCAAAAAAGTAAAAAAAAAAGTCAAGGTTTGGTGAAGTATAACTGTCGGGAAGGAAAAAGACGATAAGGGGTAGGACCGTAGTTAATAAATGAGTGTGATGTATCCCTAAAATATAGTAAGAATGAATAAACAAAAAAACATTATGATATAATATATATATATATAAATATTATAACAAAAAAATAATTTAATAAAGTAAAATAATAATGTAATATAATATAAATACATGAAAACAAAAAAAATAAAGAAGTATAAAATATAAAAATATAATTAATGTATATATGCATATGTTTAAAAAAAGTAAAATAAAAATAAAATACAATAAAAAATATACATATAATGATAATAATAGTAGCAAAAGAGAAAATATATTATATACGTTAATAATTAAATAATAATAAATATAATAGTTATAAAATATATATAATAACTTTAAAAAATATTAAAATAATATTAGAATAAAATAATTAATATATATATACTTAATAATACGAATTATCAAAAAGAAATAAATAAAAATATGAAAATAATACATAAGGGACCGTTCATCTGCGGCAAACCTCAAAAAAAATTGATTTTTAAAAGACTTTCCTTCCCTCGTTTTAAATATCCTAGTATTTTTTCCAAAACGGCCTCGGGGTTGTGTAGATCTAAAAGAAAAGTTTCGAACGACAACCCCTTTTCCTCGGCCAAAACTGTTTTTTTTCAAGCACAAAGACGAATAACAACACATGCAAGTGAAGAAAAGAATGTGAAAGGTAAAAGCTTTCACCTTTTATTGCTCCTGAATTGTTTACAATAGCTTCAAAACAATCTATTTGCTCGTATTTTTTTCTGGTAATTTCGTATGCCAATCGTGTGTTACAATAGTGAGCTACAATGGCTATTTATAGTGCTTGTGGATCCTATCTTTAGGAGTTTAAAACATAGCAAAATTCTATCCTATTTTAGGAGTTGAATCATAGCAGAATTCTATCCTATTTTTGAGAGTTTGAATCCTAGTAGGACGAAAAAGGTGTGTTGACAGCTGCCCCTCTTTGCCCATAGTCGTGTAACGGGGATAGGGCAAAGATTGAAAGACACACTTTTCGTTCGGTGGAGTTGAAAATTGACTATGATGTTTCAATAACTCCCTGTCGAATTGAGTTACGGATGACTCCTCCGTCGTGAAGTCGAGTTCATCTGGAAGCTTCTGAGCACTATATCCTTCGTCGTGAAGTTGGAATCGAACTCAAAGCTTTTGGCGAGTGGCCTTTGAATCGTCTTCTGGATCAAGATACTTCGTCGTGAAGGTGAAACTTGACCTGAAGACTTCGGTGTTGATGCGTTACAGATGACTCATTCGTCGTGAAGTTGGGTCAATCTGTTTGTGAAATTGGAATCGTACAGGGCCCCTTCGTCATGAAGTTGAGCCTGAGAATTGGATATCCTTCGCCATGAAGTTGAAATCCAAATATTGTTCCGAGTCCAATATCCTCCGCTGTGAAGTTGAAATTGGTTCTGGAACTGGGAAATTGTTTGTTGACAGTCAGCCGCCCCTTCGCTGTGAAGTTGAGCTTGTGCTGTCTCGAGTCTAATATCCTTCGCTGTGAAGATGAAATTGACTCTGAACGAAATCTTGTTGACAATCAGTCGTCCCTTCGTTGTGAAGTTGAACTTGTGTTGTCTCGAGTCCAATATCCTTCGCTGCGAAGTTGAAATTGGCTCTGAAATTTGAAAAATGTTTGTTGACAACCAGCCGTCCCTTCGTTGTGAAGTTGAACTTGTGTTGTCTTGAGTGGCACGATATCCTCCGTCGTGGAGTTAAAATCGCGGATGAAACTGAAAAGTTGTTCGTTGACAACCAGCCGTCCCTTCGTTGTGAAGTTGAACTTGTGTTGTCTCAGGTAGCACGATATCCTCCGTCGTGGAGTTGAAATCGGCTCTGGAATTGGGAAATTGTTTGTTGACAACCAACCGTCCCTTCGCTGTGAAGTTGAACTTGTGTTGTCTCGAGTCCAATATCATTCACTGTGAAGTTGAGATTGGCTCTGAAATTTCTTGTCGACAGTCAGCCGCCCCTTCGCTGTGAAGTTGAGCTTGTGCTGTCTTGGGTCCAATATCCTTCGCTGTGAAGTTGAAATTGGCCCTGAAACTAGGAAATTATTATTGACAACCAGCCGTCCATTCGTTGTGAAGTTGAACTTGACTCTAGCTAAAACCTGAAAAAGTTATGCATATATGTGATGAGATGGATGCAATGCTCTTAGGTATGCCTAAAATGCATATGCAACATATGTTATTTTTGGGCTCAGGAGAGAAATCTCGATCTCCGGTTGTTTTTCTGGAATCTTCAAGTTCTGATCCTGGTCTCAAATTCTTCAAATGTTCGAATCTGATGTGCACATTCTATTTTTGATTTGAGAAATGCTATCCCAAATATGTGCCTGAGCTGAGTGTAACGATTCAGATGATGCTTCAAGAGAAATTGTCTCAAAAGAGACAGAACTAGTTTCAAGGGAAACGATCTCAAAGATATTTGTTGCTTCAAGGGAAACGGTCTTAAGGGAGACAAAATTTTGTTTTAAGAAAAACTGTCTCAAGAGAGACAAAACTTAGTTCCAAAAGAAATTGTCTCACGGGGAGATGAAATTAGTTCCAAGGAAAACATATTCAAAGATGATGCTTCAAGAGAAATTGCCTCAAAAGCGACATAATTCGTTTCAAGGGAAATGATTTCAAAGATATCTGTTGTTTCATGAGAAACGAAATTTTGTTTTAAGGGAGATAAATTCAAAGATTTTATGTTTCAAGAGAAACTGTCTCATGGGAGACAAAATTTGTTTCGAGGGAAACAATCTCAAAGGTTTTGTGTTTCAAGAGAAACTGTCTCAAGGGAGACAAAATTTGTTTCAAGGGAAATTATCTCAAGAGAGACGAAATTCATTTCAAGGGAAATGTTTTCAATGTTTATGTTTCAGGAGAAACTGTCTCAAGGGAGACAAAATTTTGTTTCAAGGGAAACTGTCTCAAGAGAGACAAAGTTTGTTTCAAGGGAAACTGTCTCAAGAGAGACAATGGTGAGCACGATTCCCTTCGTCGTGAAGTTGAAATCATGGGTGGCCCCTTCGTCGTGAAGTTAAGCCAGGAATTGGATATCCTTCGTCGTGAAGTTGAAATCCAACTTGAAAATGCGAACTGGATTGGTTCTGAATTATCTCTCGAACTCGTCTGAAGTTGATTCTAAGATCTGTTGATCTTTCAATATGTCAAATTGGTTGAAGTGTAGCTTCTTGTTGCTGAGTTAAGCAACCAACATCAATCTTTAAAGGTGCTTTTGATTCGAGTATCATTCGTCTTGAAGTCGAAACTTGACTCTAAAAGCTGCAAAAATTATGTATGTGGGAAAAAATGATGCTCTAAAATGTATGCATAAGATGCATATAACATGAATTGGTTATATTTTATCTCTTGAAAAAGGCATGATAATTCGCATTAGGATGTTTAATCCCCAAAGATGCCCAAAAAATGCTCCAATATTTCATGTTGAATCTTCAAAGATGCCCCAAATGTTCCTCATTTCTTGCTTCAGCATTGATTCTGAGCATGAGTTTTGTGTCTAAGAGTCACATGTCATTTACCAAGATCCACTCTAGAGAGACTGTCGTGTTTGAAAAAAATGTTTTTCTTTCTCTTTTAATATCAATTAAAAGATTTTCAAAAAAATGTTTAATCCCAAGTTTTAAAAATATTGCCCCTTTCACAGTTTTACAATTGAGACGAATCATAAAGCTAGAGTTCATTGGATATCAAAGAATTAATTACAATGTTAATCCTTCAATAAATTATAGCTATTTGACAAGTGTCAATATCAAAGCTATCTTTGAGAGATGGTCAAGTAAGGAAAGGATAAAAAGTCTCAGGTCATTGTGTTTGGTCAAAGGTTTGGCATTTGATGCTCAAAGGTTTGGTATTTGATGCTCAAAGGATTGATGGGGTAGCTTGCATGCTTCTCTACTGGAAGTGTTCTCTGACTCCCAACCTTCGTTGTCACACTCGGATTGTGCGATGCCTTATCAAGGAATTTGTGTGATCACCTCAGTTGCACAATTTTTATATTCGAGCCGCCTTTTCAAGTTTTCAACTCGAATCCTCCTTTGGTTTCAAGACGTTATTCAGGATTTATGTCTTGAACCCCCCTTTGTTATTTTTCTCTACCATACATTAATTACATTGTTTTTTTGCAAACAAAGATTAATCCTGATGGGCGGGATGAAATCTGAAGATAGTCTCTTCTGTTTAGAAATCCATATATGATTAGAAGGGACTTTTAAGGCACGTAATGTAGGCCAGGGTTCGTGGTTATGAAAGAAAAGGATAAATAGGCCCAAATAAGTGTTTCAGGGTATTGAACCAAGGATCAATTCATTCTGATGCCATCAATCTTGTCTTGCTCAAAATGTCTCTTTCTCTTGATGCACTATGATCTTCGAGTGAAGGGATTCAGTGATTCGGGAATGATTGTGCTTGATCAATCTCATTAAAGCTTGATGCACCATTTGTCTTTAGGGAATCTTTGCATGTGCTTTTTGTCCCTTTTTCATTTTGATTTTTGCTCTTTTTTCCTTTTGTTCTTGTTTCTCTTTTTCTTTGTTTTTTTTTTTTTTTGCTTTTTTGCTTCTTTTCTTTTTTGTTCTTGATTGGATCTTCGCACTTGCCATTTGGTCCACCTTTTGGTGTCTCCTTTTGATTGATGTCTTCACTCATGTGAGCAGATTTCTTCCACCTTGCCCCCCAATGTGGAGGGTGATCCTTGGTTAGGGTTGAATCAGAAGAAAAATACTACAGGCTCAAAAGGGGACACAAGGGATATATATTTTCTCCTGTTGTAAAGGGATAAAGAAAGAAAGCCGTTCATCATTTCATACATGGAAGTCCTCACAGAAGAGGTATCCCCAGGGGGATAGATTTTCAGGATTAATTTCATTCACATGAAAACAGTGTAGTTAATGCGTGATAGAATTATTTCGAATGAATTGTTTTTTTGCTCCTTGCTCCCAACATATCTCAATGTTCAGGCTCCTGGCGAGATGCCCCAAATTGTGTCTTAGAAGAATGCTCATGTTCAAATGAACAACTCAATGCCTTGGGTATTAAAATGTCAATTTTGAGTCTAAAAAGACAATAATGTGACTTTATTTGACTCAAAGAAAGGTATGGGTGTATCAAAAAGATAAAGACAATGTTCAAGAATTTCAAAGGGAAGTTATGTCAAAATTTGGTCTTTTTGGTAATGATCAAGGTTTTTCATTTTGGGGTTTGAGACATGATAAGAAATGTCTAATCTTGTCATATGTCAAAAATCTATAATTCTTGAAGAGTTAAAAGAATCCTTAATTCATTTAATATTCGAAGAACTAAAGATTAAAACTCGTTCAATTGCTCCACCTTAGAAAGTAGCATAAATTCAATCGTTTAAATGATTAAGCAAACATGAAATATCAAAGACGTGTTCAAACAAAACAATCCTCTAAGTGCAAATGGTATATGCCATGCCCCCTTCTTCGGCAAGCGTCTTACAGTTTTCAGAGGAATGTTTGGAGCATCTTATGTGGCAACTGCAAACAACTTCAACATCGTAGCCCTCAGGATATGTGGACTCTTTTCTCAGATCATCCTGGCGAGCTTAGTCATATAACCAACTGATCAAGCTCCCACTGTACTGATTTCAGTTTTTTCTTTAATTGTTAAAATCTTACTTTCATGTGGTGTCCACTTCATCTAATCATCCATGAAGAAAATTGTGAAAATGCTTAAAAATGTAGATGAAGATGCAAAAATGCAAAATGCAAGAATGCATGAAATGTTCGAGGCATTGATCCCGAAAAGTGTCCATTATTATAAATAATCTTTACTTAGACAAAAATATTTTATCTTGTAAGAGACGTAAAAATAATCAAAGGTACATTCGGACTAAATCTTCTAGACCCTAAACAGCTTCTAGTAGGTTGACAAGTCTTCTGTCTTCATCTGTCACTGGTTGTATGCCTTGTCGGACCACTCCAGCTTCCCTTGCCAGGCCCTGAAGATGACGGGCTGCCTTATGTACTTGATCCAGGAAGTCTCGGATGACCGCGTCTCTAGCCTTCACCATTTGTTGTGATTGCTCCCAACGGTAGCGCCACTGTAAACCCTCGTCGAAGGGCATTATCTGAAGCTCACTCTCTTGCTTTTTGAACCCATCTACAACAACTTCTAACTCAGCTATGGTTTTTCATCTCGCGCATGATGCTTTTCCAGATCAGCCATCTGGATTCTTAAGCGTTGGTTTTGATGCTGACTATCTGCTAAGCGCCTCTGGGCAGTCTTCATCTGTTCCTTCCAAGCTCTCTCATCAGGCCCCTCGAACTTTCTTTTCAAGTTGTGAGCTTCATATTTCCAGTACTCAGAAGCCACTTTCAACTTGGAGTTATCCTTGACTTTATCTTGATACCCATTTATCAAGTCTTCGAGCTCAAAACGGACTTTTTCCTGTTCTTTTTCAAGTTTGTCTGCTCTATCTTTCTGAGAGTTGGCATCTAGCTTCCATTGATAACGTTCAGCTTCGAGTTCCTTAACTCTTTCCTTCAGCTCGTTATTCACAGCTTCAAACTCTGCCTTAGCTATCTCAAGTTCAGAAGGGACATGCTTGAGATGTTCTTCCATGGTCCGTGTGTCCTCACAGTCCGACACCGGGATGTTATCATTCTTTCTCAATCTTCGCCACTCCACATAGTCCGGAGTAAGCATGTTTCTGGCAGCTACCACATCCATCCGGAATACTTTCTTCCATGACCCGACTGCTTCCTTGATCATATTCTTATAGTTGTCACCATGGTACACAAACTCTGATCTAGCTAGTCCGCATGTTGCTGGGACAAACTGACGTGCCCCATACTGTCTAAGTGCTAACAATGGAGCATACCCAACTGCACCCCAAAGTCCAAGTAAGGTCATAGTGTCAGAGTCCCTACATCGGAAAAGAACGTCACTGAGGAACAACCAAGGGGCTCTCCAAACAATATCTCGGTCCTGAAGATGAGTGAACACTTTCGTCCACTTCTCTTTTGAAGCGCCTTCATGCCATTTCATGGTGATGAACTCTCCCAAAGGAGAATATGTAGTGTTAAATCGGCGGTAAGCAACCCCGTTAGTCTTCCAAAAGTGGCTGTGTATCCAGACTTGAAGGAGCTGAACACATCCAATGAATCTACCTCCGCCAGCTCTTCAGCAATGGTTGAGAGACCGAAAGGTCTCGGCTAGGATGGTCGGTGCTGGGTTGACTCGTTTCGGAAGTTGCTCAAACAATTCTACTACAGCTGCGTCAATACATCCCAAAACCTTCGGAAAGATGATCAAGCCATACAGACCTAGTGCAAAAAGGTCTATAATCTTCCATTCATCAGGGTGGTCCTTCATTAGTTGCCTTATGTGGATCCACTCAATTCCTTGCCCGTTACCTTTGTGTCGGAGTCGGTCAGTCGCCCACTTTTCATCAACTCCTGCAATCTTAGCCAGTCCGTTCTTGAAAGGCTGACTCTTGATGTGTTTGACGTAAGCTCGCTCCAGTTTAATGCTTTCACAGTGCAATAGTGTAGTATACTCCTCGATGGTAGGTATCATGTCCTCCTGGTTAAAAGTAAAGCAACTGTATCCCGGGTTCCAGAATTGAACCAAGGCTCTGATTAAGGGCTCATCGGTCTTAACATGAAGTAAAAGTGCAATGTCACCATACCACTGACTGAACTTCTGTTTCCGATCATTCTTCCAACTATCCCAGATGTCTCGAAGTTCTTGCACATTGTTCTGTTTTAGGCTGATAGAGGCGTAACTAACCAGCTCTGACACATAGTTTCCTTGAAGATTGTCTCCCTTTTCCTTCTGAGTCTTCTCGGACCATAGTCGTACCTCGGGGTTTTTAATCTCTTGTATTACAACACCTTTGTCCATGGATTCAGATTATTCAAGTTTTAACAAACACGTTTTAGTGGATCAATACCTCTTTTAAATGATGCAAGTGATGAAAATAAAAGAAAAGAAAAAAAAGATGAAAAGAGTTAGTGAGGTGAAAAATAATAAAAAACGATCATGAAAATGAAAAATCCTACCCCACATGATATCTACCCCACATGCTTATTATTCCTACCCGGACATGATATCTATCCCGCATGCTAATCTCAAACAAATCCTAATCGCATATTTGTCTAGTTCGCATGCTTTGAACAGAAAGTAAGGCAGGAAATATAACAGCCTAGGGTTTGAAGTGAGGTTTTGGGGTGGGCTCTAATTCTCCATAGTCTCCCGGTTTAGGTTCTAAAAAAACGGTACCCGAGTTCTCCTTGCTGGTGCCCCTTTGGGCTTGCCAGACCCTTAGTCCTAAACCCATCACAGGTTTGTGTGGACTAAGTTAAACTCGAGAGGACACATTCCCTTATGTCTATGCGGAGAATAAATTCACACGAAGACATAAGGTATATGAATCCCGAAGGCTACTTGCTAGGCATATGCGGTGAATAAATTCACACGAATGCGTCGCTTTCACCCCCACTTAAAACGGGTTCGGAGCTCGGGTTTAGAGCCTTAGATGAAAAAAGACTTTAAGGGCTAAAATCATTGAGAAAACGGTTAGTACAACTAATTACTCGAAAATATAATCAAAAGTAAGTAATAAGGATCGAAATGTTACCTTAAAATTTAAACTTACCCTTTTCATTAAAAAGACAACTGGAAATTACCTTAGCTTGACTCACTTACCTGTGTCCCCAGCGGAGTCGCCAAGCTGTCGTAACCGACTTTCGGTTGGGCCCTGGAATTGGGCTTCGACTTGAAAAATGTGATTGGAGTCACCACCGATTATTTATTTAAAAAATAAATAGGTTAATCAGATACCTTATATCTTACCTGATCTGCGTCTTACCAAAGATATGTCGGATTCGGGAGTCGGTTACGGTCAAGGAAGGATTAGCACCCTTGAACCGCCCTTTCGGTACTACGTAATTTCCAGTTGTTTTTAATTAAGAAAATCGAAAGTTAAAATTTAAAGGTAACATATGATCCAAAATTACTTACCTCCGATCAATTTGAAAGAGTACCCTTAAAAAGTCGAGAAACGCGTTAAAGGAAAAGGAAATAAGAGTAAATGAAATAAAGAAAATAGAAAAAAAATAAAAAAAATGATGAAAAACTAAAAGAAGAATAAAAACATATAATTATTAAGTGCAAAATAATAATAATGATAATAAGTAGTAAAATAAAAAACACAATCACACCAAAAAAGTAAAAAAAAAGTCAAGATTTGGTGAAGTATAACTGTCGGGAAGGAAAAAGACGATAAGGGGTGGGACCGTAGTTAATAAATGAGTGTGATGTATCCCTATAATATAGTAAGAATGAATAAACAAAAAAACATTATGATATAATATATATATATAATAAATATTATAACAAAAAAAAATAATTTAATGAAGTAAAATAATAATGTAATAATATAAATACATGAAAACAAAAAAAATAAAGAAGTATAAAATATAAAATATAATTAAATGTATATATATGCATATGTTTAAAAAAAGTAAAAGTAAAAATAAAATACAATAAAAAATATACATATAATGATAATAATAGTAGCAAAAGAGAAAAATATATTTATATACGTTAATAGTAAAATAATAATAAATATAATAGTTATAAATATATATAATAACTTTAAAAAATATTAAAATAATATTAGAATAAAAATAATTAATATATATATATATATATACTTAATAATACGAATTATCAAAAAGAAATAAATAAAAATATGAAAATAATACATAAGGGACCGTTCATCTGCGGCAAACCTAAAAAAAATTAACTTTTAAAAGCCTTTCCTTCCCTCGTTTTAAATATCCTAGTATTTTTTCCAAAACGGCCTCGGGGTTGTGTAGATCTAAAAGAAAAGTTTCGAACGACAACCCCTTTTCCTCGGCCAAAACTGTTTTTTTTCAAGCACAAAGACGAATAACAACACATGCAATTGAAGAAAAGAATGTGAAAGGTAAAAGCTTTCACCTTTTATTGCTCCTGAATTGTTTACAATAGCTTCAAAACAACCTATTTGCTCGTATTTTTTTCTGGTAATTTCGTATGCCAATCGTGTGTTACAATAGTGAGCTACAATGGCTATTTATAGTGCTTGTGGATCCTATCTTTAGGAGTTTAAAACATAGCAAAATTCTATCATATTTTAGGAGTTGAATCCTAGCAGAATTCTATCCTATTTTTGAGAGTTTGAATCCTAGTATGACGGAAAAGGTGTGTTGACAGGTAGGAAGGACGGTAAAGAGAACTTGAATGTGAATCGAGAAACAGGAATGCTAGATGGCGTTGTAGGGCGAGTGAGAGAAGGTAATCGACCAGTGTGGTCTCTCGTCAGAACAAAACAGTTGGCCCAAAAGTCTTTGGAGGATGTTGCCATGGTTTCGGAGGAGGAAGAGATGCCAATTGCGAAGGTGGATGGGGCAAAACGTCATCGAGTAAGAGAGGCGGAGGTGAAGGTGCTACGAGTAGGGTGGAAAATATACCAGCGGTAGGCCTGTCAAATCAGGTCAGCTGATCTCAATAAAGCTCTTAAGTTGGAACGTCTGAGGACTGGGGTAACCATGGGCGACAAAACGTCTTAGGCACCTGCTTCGAAACATAGGCCCATTTTTAGTTTTCCTGATTTAAACAAAATTACAGAGTTCACATATAGAATCAGTTCGTAGATCATGTGGGTTTTTTTTTTAATGAAATTGAACAAAACATGATGCATGAGTCTTGGGCCCTTTTACGACAGTTAGCTGCTCGGGCAGATTCTCTATGGCTGGTGATCGGGGATTTTAACGAGATCTTACTGTCCTCGGAAAAAAGAGGTGGTCTCTTGCGTTGTGAAAGGCAGACAAACGTCGTAATTGTCAAGTAATTAATCATTTTTCTCGAATAATTATTCTAAGAATGTAGTATAGAGAAAAAAGGTGTCAGTCCGCAGGGATTCAGAAAATTCTAATATCAATCTAAATTGTTCTTTAACCAAGAAAATTGTAAAACAAGAAAATTAAAAAAAAGGTTTAAAATAATCAAGTAAAACTAAATAAAATAAAATTAAAGTAAAACCAAATAAAAAATAAGAAAAGTAAATTGTAAAGAAATAATTATGATGAGAGATAACCTCCAGTTTCGCTTCGCCTCAATATGTTTCGATCACTGAAATAGATTTTACTTCAGTTATTTTTCGATTATAGTCTACAAGGCTCAACCCTTGTAACTTGCTCTTCTCTCTGGTGAACTAATTTCTAGAGCTAATCTTTGAAATTTAGCCCTTGTTTGGATTAATATCGTCTATCAATATTAACGCCAATATTGGTTTAGAATTGGAAAATCCCATGCTCGGATTATGATGTCTCAATGAGAATCGAACACGATCTTGATTTCACTTAGCAGACCGCCGCTAAGTTTGTTCTTAGAGAATTGAACTTGCTACAAGCCGATTATCCTCCCTAATTGTAGATCACAACGTTTATCAAGCCAATGTGCAACCTTTGGATTAAAGATATTGAGATGCTTGAAGAAAGGTTGATTGCCTCTCATTGTCTAACGAAACTCAAGAAAGAATCTGAAGATGTGAAGCGCTTTTGCAATTCTCACGAGAATGGATCGAGTCTTCGCTCAATTATTAGCTAAAGAAAAGTTTAGCCAAGCATGGTAGAGATCATGCTTGGAGTTTAGAAATAAAGAAAATTTTTTTTATTAAACTAAAAATCTAAAACAAAAGAAAAATTAGAACCAGTTCTACATTGAATTCTAAACTTGTACATCTGTCAAGCTTCACCCTGATGGTTATTTATAGCTTGAGAAAACCTAAAGAAAATGAATTACTAACTCTTAAAATATTCAAACTCTTAATTCCTAACAAACTAAAAATCCTAATTAATAAATATTAAAAATTCTAACAATAGTAAACTAAAATTCTATGCAAAATAAATTCCTAATAAAATAATTAATAAAACCTAAGATGTTTGAATTCAATTACAACTTTTTTAATCACAAAGAATTATGGTTCGCCTTGTTTTCCTCCTTTGATCTTGCTACTTGGATTATTTAATCAGGTTTGTGCCTGGATTGATCTTTGAATATGGACTTCTCCCAAAAAATAGGAAAATCTATTTAATTCACCTTTTAATAATTGTTTATTGGAAATAGAGTCCTACACAAATTCGAACATAAATAACCGAAATTAGCACTATAAAAGGAGGTAACACATATTAATTAACGACAAAATATTAACCAAATAAAACATTCATCAAATTCCCCCTCACTTATTTCATGCTTGTCTTCAAGCATGCCTTAATCAATTATTAAAATATCGAATTATTAATATTCCTTCTCACAATGTACCAAGAAAAACCAAAGAAACTATTGATCATATCGAGTATCGGAAGTAGGGTGATAATTATGTAATTAGGCATAACCAGTAACTAGTTTAAGAAAAAGCCAAGATATAACAATTGTTCATTCATTTCAATGTAACAAGACCCAATATCTCACAAGGATTCACTCAATATCGCTCAAAGTGTTTAGGGTAAAAGAAATCGCTCAAAGTCAAAATTAATAAAGACATTACCATAGGCTTGTAAAAAATTCAAGTCTCCACCACTCATTTGAACGAGATGCATTTAATCAAAGGGTCTTTTAATAAGGTTGTAATGGTGTTTAGTTTGGAGTAGGGATAAGGCCAAAAAAATTGGGTTTAAGTGTCAAGAAAAGAGATGCAAAATATACGAGTTCAAACCACGATTTCAACAAAGTAAACACACTTGAAGAAACGTAATTAACAATCAAAATTTTCCTTTTTCTTCACTTTTTTCCCTTTTTTTATTTTTTTTGTCTTGTTCGGATGCTTTGTTCGATCCAGATTTTTTTCTTTTTTTCTTTTCGAATGCTTTCTTTTTCTTCTCTTGAGTTTTCATTCGTGGAACAAATGTATCTCATGTCTCGACAAGGGTAATAATAGAGGGGGAAAATTTTGAAAGGAGGCTTTGGGTTTTGTAATATGGTAAAAACAAAGAAAAGCGTAAAGGCTCAAAGTTGGTTTACTAGTGGATGTAAATAAATGGATAGGCAATTCAGGTAGAGAAGTGAGTTAATCCTAAGTGCTCTAATCGTCTTAAATCATCAAGTTTCAACATGTGGTCTCGATATGCATTTAATCACAAGTTCTAGAATGTCAATATTAATTTAGCACACTCAATCCAACAAATGAGCAAGAATAAGAAGGTATGCTCGTTTAGGCTCAAATCTCACAAGAAGGGGTAATGTGTATCGAGTCAAGAAACATATCAACTAATGGATTCATGTAACATCAAGCGAAAAGTTTTAAGAAAAAAATACTAATCATGTCGTTTTTATCATCATGCACCCTAAATTCGATAAAAGTATAATCATAAACTTATAAGGTAATCAATGAAACAAAGTAAGATTCAAAATTAATAACAAGAGATTTCAACAAATCAATCAAGCATATAAACAAGTGAGCGATAATTCGATGCAAGTGTTTACTAAGTTCTCTACCCTCTCACTTAAAGCATATTGTCCCATTATGTAAAATTAAAGCATATGAGAAGGAATAGAGATACTCCCCGTGTTTAGCGACATCCGAATTTGCAAATTCCTTAGGTACCTAAATTTATAAAAAAAATACAATAAAATGAATAAATAAAAATAAATTAAATAGTAAAAATATGTTGTCTCCCATTAGAGAGTTTTTGTTTAACGTCGTTAGCTCGACGACCTGATTCAGACTATATATTCCATGAGAGATACTTCCTCCACTTAATATGCTTTTTCCAATTGAGAAATTCCATGTAAGAAATTCTATGATCATAGAATTTTTTTTATCCTTATAGATATTTTCATAGGTTTTTTTTAATCTTTTCAGCTTTGGAAGTTTGTCCGAAATAGAAAAATTATCTACTTCCCCCAAAAATGTATTCTTTAAATGTTTTAGAAGCGATTTTAATTCCAACTTTAATTCCTACAAAATAGATGGAAAGAATTTTGATTGAAAAGGCATCAAATTTAAATTATTACCTAGCTTTTCGCCTGATGACTACGAGTCAACGTTAGAAGCGATATCAGTTTTAACATTCAAATTCCTATATAACTCATCAAAAAATTATAATTAACATGTTCATTCACAGAAGGTTTAATTATATTGACAAAGCTAACGTTAGCCACAGAGTCAGGATGTTTCATCGCCTTATAAACGTAAAATTTCACCACTTTACCGTCAAACTCCATGGTGAGAATTCTGCTTCCAACGTCAATTTTAGTGTTAGCTATGCTTAATAATGGGCAATCGGGAAATATTTTAGAGGAGGTTTTGGTTCAATTGTTTTCCATGTTGATGACATAGATATCTACCGAAAAAAATCAGTTTATTCACCTTAACTAGTACGTTCTCAAAGAGTCCTTTGGGATAAATAATGGATCTATCAGCGAGTTGAAATGTCACCTTAGTTTCCTTTAAAGGCTTAGTAGAAAGTGAGTTATAAACAAAAAGAGGCATAAAATTAATTGAAGCACCAAGATTACACATAGCACATTTAATTTCTACCTTGCCGATTTTGCAGGGTATAGCAAACACACCTTGGTCCTTTAATTTAGGTGGAAGTCTACTTTGAAAAACAACTAATGGATTCCTGTAACATCAAGCAAAAAATTTTAAGAAAAAATACTAATCGTGTCATTTTTATCATCATGCACCCTAAATCCGATAAAAGTATAATCATAAACTTATAAGGTAATCAATGAAACAAAGTAAGATTCAAAATTAATAACAAGAGATTTTAACAAATCAATCAAGGAAACTCAATTTCAAGCGTATAAACAAGTGAGCGATAATTCGATGCAAGTGTTTACTAAGTTCTCTACCCTCTCACTTAAAGCATATTGTCCCAATATGTAAAATTAAAGCATATGAGACGGAATAAATATACTCCCCATGTTTAGTGACGGCTGAATTTGCAGATTCCTTAGGTACCTAAATTTATAAAAAAAATAAACAATAAAAATGAATAAATAAAAATAAAGTAAATAGTAAAAATAGGTTGCCTCCCATTAGAGAGTTTTTGTTTAACGTCGTTAGCTCGAAGACCTGATTCAGACTATATGTTCTGCGAGAGATACTTCCTCCACTTAATACACTTTTTCCAATTGATAAATTCCATGTAAGAAATTCTATGATCATAGATTTTTTTTTATCCTTGTAGATATTTTCATAGGTTTTTTTTAATCTTTTCAGCTTTGGAAGTTTGTCCGAAATAGAAAACTTATCCACGTCACCCAAAAATGTATTCTTTAAATGTTTTAGAAGCGATTTTAATTCCAAATTTAATTCTTGCAAAATAGATGGAAATAATTTTGATTGAAAAGGCATCAAATTTAAATTATTACCTAGCTTTTCATCTGATGACTGCGAGTCCATGTTAGAAGCGATATCAGTTTTAACCTTCAAATTCCTATATAACTCATCAAAAAATTATGATTAACATGTTCATTCACAGAAGGTTTAATTATATTGACAAAGCTAACGTTAGCCACAGAGTCAGGATGTTTCATCGCCTTATAAACGTAAAATTTCACCACTTTACCGTCAAACTCCATGGTGAGAATTCCTCTTCTAACGTCAATTTTAGTGTTAGCTATGCTTAATAATGAGCATTCAAGAAATATTTTAGAGAAGGTTTTGGTTCAGTTGTTTTCCATGTCGATGACATAAATATCTACCGAAAAAAATTAGTTCATTTACCTTAACTAGTACGTTCTCAAAGAGTCCTTTGGGATAAATAACGGATCTATCAGCGAGTTGAAATGTCACATTAGTTTCCTTTAAAGGCTTAGTAGAAAGTGAGTTATAAACAGAAAGAGGCATAAAATTAATTGAAGCACCAAGATTACACATAGCACGTTTAATTTCTACCTTGCCGATTTTGCAGGGTATAGCAAACACACCTTGGTCCTTTAATTTAGGTGGAAGTCTGCGTTGAAAAACAACTAAGACATTATCTCTTAAATTTACCATTTCATTACCGGCAAGTCTCATTTTGTTTGTGCAAAGATCTTTAAAAAATCTGCATATCTTAGTACCTTTCAGATTACCTCTAGAAGCGGTATATTAATTTCTATCTTCTAGAAAACATCAAGAATCTCCTTGTCCTTGTCTTTTTTGTCACGTTTTACAAACCTCGAGGGAAAGGGAGGTGGCGTGGCATAAGGAGATATTATAGGGGAAGTTGGAATTGAATTTTTCTTTTTCTTCTGGGTTGTGCGTTAACTTCCTTTTTTTCTTCCTGTGATTTTTCTTTTCTTTCTTTTTATTTATTGAAATCTGCAATAACTTCTTTAGGGATTGGTGCAATCACGGTGCCATTCCGAAGGGTGATGGCATTAACATTTTCTCGTGGGTTCACCTCGGTTTGAGATGGTAGTTTTCCCTGTGATTCCATTCATCCCATGGTCAAAACTAACTGACTCGTTTGTTTTTTGAGTTCTTGAATGTAACACCTCAAACCCGTATAATTATACTCATATAGATTTTAGATGTCACATGAATTCTTTAAAATATTTTCCCATTCAAAACTGATTTAAATTTAATTTCTTAAAATGATAACTTGTAATATAAAATATTAAATCACATATTTTAAACATATATTAATATGGATTTATGAAATCTATATTGAAATAGAGTAAAACCATTCAGTTTAGTCATTATAAATCAGTTTAAAAATAATTCAACATAACAACTAGGGCATTGATAATTACATGCCACTAACTAAGTCAAAATCACATCATAGGATGTCTTACTGATATTGTAGTATATTACTTGATGCTTGGAGTGCTCTGTACTCTTTACTCTATTATTGAATTTTTACCTACGGGTGAAAATCATCACACGCTAAGTATACTTAGTGAGGCAATTAAAAATTAAAAATAGTGCAATACAACTCATGCATGAAATTTAATGTCATATTCAAATGCCATAAGATCATGTTACCTGCATGTCTAATATTTTACCATAATCAACATGATATAACCGAATATAAAATTTCTTATCAATATACTTGTCATTTATCCCATAAGCTCGTAAGCTTATTTGTATGTTTATCATTCATTAACCAATAAACCATAGCCCAATTTAAAACCTGAGGACCATGGGTATTCGAGTAAAATACCTGCACCTTAGTGCTAAACCTACACTAAGCTTACGCCTTAGTGCTAATCCAGATATGACACATAAGGTTGTGCCCACCACCTACACTAGGTTTACACTCTAGTGCTAATCCAGACATAAACCTGCACTTAGTGTCCTCACACATAATAGTGCTAATATAAACATGCATTGCTATAGTCTATGGCATGCCAACTATACCCTATCCCTCAATGACTTACTTGGGCATATAGTCTATTTTATTCGATCCGTCCATGGCAAAGTATATTATCATAATTTCACAATGGGGCAGTTCATACCCAAAATAACATTCATGGTAAAATATCACATGATTCATGATCAATGCATTATAATTTCATAATGTGACATATCAATGTCATATAGAAGTTATAAAAAATGAAATAATATCATGCTGATATATAAACAAGGTCGACTTGTCGCATGTCTTCCTGATGATGTATAAAACATCCATGTATAATGTCATGCATATATTGCACTCACCTGTGCCTCACTAGTCAAAACAATGCTTATAACTCTTATCTCTCACTTCATCAATCTTATCTCATTGACCCGTCCAATTATTACTTTCGATCGATATCTCGATTTTTGTGCCATATCAATCGACCAATTAATCATCATTCGATCACTCTCGAACTTGAAACCAACTTCCAAAAATTCCTCAGATACATAACAATAGAAATTTCATCAGAAAATGAGCTTAATTGCAAAAAACGGATCAAATTAGGTGATTAATCAATGAAAAACAACTTATCGAGTTCGAATTTGGAAAAAAGAACCTAAAAAAGGACTCAGAACGTCAAAAAATGTTAAGATAGGTGTACTCGGAAAAATTCAATGCACGGACAACGGCGGTCAACGGCTCGGCTCAAACAACTCCCCTGGGTGACAGACGATGCCCACTCTCAGGGGACGGTGTGTGTAGCGTCTCTGATCATCGGTTCGGCATGAAATTTTCCAGATTTGTAGACCGACACCCCGGGAGTCTCGTGCAAGTGTATTTTTCCAAGAAACATAACGTATTATATAATTTTAAAACGTACCAACTTCTCCAACGGGGATCGGTGAGTGACGAAGATCGAGCCACAACGACGTGATGATTTCGGTTAGGTTTTGAGTGTACGGTGATAGTGAGTTTGATGGTGTAGAAGGTGTGATGAATGGGTGGCCAGATCGACCGGAATCGACGAAAATAAAAGGCGGTCAAATTAAAACTATGAAACTTCCGACTGAGTTTTACGGTGAACGGTGCCGATTCACAGCGGGATAGAGGTTGGATTTTGTTCACCATTCAATGGTGAATCTATTGGTGGTGTCGGATCGACGAACGGTGGCAGTATGGTGGAGAATCAAAGTTACAAAAGTAGGTCAATGAAGAAGAAAATTGGGGAAACGTTTGTGTATGTTTCTGGAGAAAAAACAATTACACGGGGAAAGGGGTTTTATTTTTCAATATCTAAGAAAATAGGTAAATTCAGGACTGGGTCCCTAAATTTCCTTCACTTTCTAAATGTGTCTATAAGTTTCAAAAACTTATAATTTAACCCCTAAATTGAAGAGTTTAATTCATTTCTTATCAAATGACCATTATACCTTTCATCCTTACTTCTTTGTTATTCAATCATACACAAAGATATTCCAATTAAGTCCCTAAACTTTTAAATTTTTAATTTTTTTCCAAAATTGACCATAAAAATTCAAAACTTACATTTTAGTCAGTAGCCCACTTTTTGGGATGTTACAAATCTCCCCCTTAAGAAACTTCGTCCTCGAATTTTTACTTCACAAAGAGATGAGAAAATGTCTACTCATATCTTATTTTCACTTCCCTGTTATACTACAGATCCACTTCTTTCAAAGATCTCATAAGTTCCAATAAATGTAGGACTGAGCGATATTATACAGATAATCTTATTCGGAACAAGACGATAAGAAATACTTTATCGCCTACCTAGAAATTCCATTTCTTTTCTCTTTAAATATGTGTATAACTTCTGATAATTATCAGCTATCTTAAAATTATTATTTTTTCTTCAACTTCTTTGATCCAATTTGTTCATACCAAATTTCAATATTTCAATTCAACTAACTTAATGGTGTCCAACATTTCTTTTACACAATACTTCACTTAAAGCTATCTTGATACCTTTCTTTACTTGATGATATACCACTCATTAAATAACTCAATGATAACTCTTTATGTGGCATGATAACATTCATCCGGCTTTAAGTATTTAACTCTTCTTTTGTGGTTGCAATTAATAAACTTGTCTTCAATCTGCAAGGAATTCCATCCATTCCTATCTTTTCACTCCTTCAATTCTACATCTACTTTTCATCTTTATAAATCTATATAAATATAATGTCACTCAACATACAGATAATAATATTATATCAATATTGTAATCCCCAATCTTTGCAACTCAAGGTCATAAGTCAGTTGATTTTCTTCATCAATCTCTAATGATTTACAACATAAACCACACATTTATTCTTGTACCATCTTCATCTGAATTACAATACATACTTATTTCCAAAATTTACTTATATTAATATTGAAATTGATGCCAATATTCTTTTTATCATCTCAAAAGTAACATGCTTATCTTTAACAACTTGATCAAAGAGAATATAATCATTCAAATATATCTCCCGCTTCTTTCCTACATATAAATAAATCCTTATCTTTTTTACTACATTTACATGGCTAAGAAACACAACCTTAAATAAATACATGTCACACTTGGTTAACTTATCCTGACATTTTTCTTCTGATCTTTTAAACTCTATTACACTCTTCCTCTTGCATAACTTTTTTTAAAACCTGAATAATCTGTTTAAACTCACTATCTGTCTATGCATAAATATCAATGCTACAGTTAATTTGAATTCATGAGACCTTGTTCCAAAGATTTCCACAACTTTGAGGTACCCTTAAATCTTCATCGGAAATAATTGAGACATATACTTCACAAAATCAAACAATCTTTTCATATAATCTTACATACTTATCCAAGAAATATTTATCTCTTTAAACTAAAGGGTGCTAACTTAATCCATTTCTTCATAAAAGTCCAAATTTAATCTCCACAGAAATTGTGATATAAAATTCATAACAACTTTTTATCGTTTTCTACTTAGAATTGAAAATTTTATTACTTTTATACCAAACTTATAATTTATACCTCATCATAACACTTGTCATACTTGAGCCTTTAAACTCCATTACTCTTCTCATATCAGTATGAGAAACATCATCATAATACTTATACTTGTATCATATCTTCATAACCTTAATAGTCAACACTACTTGTACAGAACTTTATTCTTTATCATTCTTATACTTGTATTTTCTCCACTTGATTCAGTAATTACCAGATTCACATACTCACCTAATCCATTTAAAATACTTTTTCTACTTCAATTTACATAATTTTTAACATAACTTTTAATCCATTTCAAAAAGATTATCTTTAAACCTGACTTAATGTCAATTAAACATTCTTAACTCCTTATTTAATCTTCCATCACTAGACCCTACTAATTGAGTTTGTCTGAATCTCATCGGATTTGATCCTTTGACAGAGGGTACAACTAATTCAGACTGAGTTTAAAGTTGAAAACCAGAATCTCTACCTCTCTTTGATGGTGTTGAACTCTATAAAACACTAATTCTCTTAATCATCTAAGATTTTTGTTCTCCAAACCTTTAATTCTGAGCTCTCTCTAGAGCTTTAGCGTGATTATCCACTTCTTGAAATGATAACAAATTGAAAACCAGTAACACTCTTTTAATTTAAGGCTCAAGCCCTAAACAACCAATCACATGCATCCTTTTGAATCAAAATTAACTCAGCAAAAAATATGCTTAGTTTATTAAACTTACATTCATACCCATACATGGTGTAATTCCCCTGCTTCAAGCGCATATATTATAGCTTCATTTGTCTTAAAAACTAGTCATCGATGTACTTATTCTTGAACTCTTCTACAAACAATAACCACATCACTTGATCTTTTAACATTCTCATGGTGACATTTGTTCACCATACTCTAGCTTTCCCACGTAGTAATGAAACTACTCCATCTAACTTCTCTACTTTGGAGCAGTGAAAACCTTCTAACATTATCTTCATATCATTTAACCAAAGGTCCACAACAACAGAATCTTCCTCGACTTTACCCTAGAACTCGGATGCTCCTAATCTTTTCAACTCTTTCGCAATATTTATTCTTTGAGTTGAGGAAACTGGAGATTGGAAACACATCAGAATTTCATCAACATTCTGAAAAACATCCCCTTATTTTATACAGACACTCCCTGAGGTGTTCGCTCTTTACTCTGCCTGGCCAGGGCAGGTGAACTGATATTACCTTCAAGTATATTGCCTCCCTCTTCACTTCAGAAGCTCTCATAGTCAGACATTTAACATAATAATTTAACTATATTAACAAGACAACACACTCCTTACTCTATCAGATCAGAAAATTTCCACTTTGTGTTAACATATCCTTAAGTATCTCGAGCACAGTACGAAGATAAAATCATACTCTTTCTTTATCTTCGTGTATACCAGAATGTCATCAATAAAGACTACCACAACTAATCCAAATAAGGTTGAAATACTTGGTTCATCATATCCTCGATCTAGCAGCTCTTGCTATTGGGTCTTCATTCTTTTAACTCAATTTCATCCATTTGATATTAAACCATATAAACAGAATCAAAGCCCTGAAAATCATAATATCTTGAATTTTACCTCTCGATCTAGAAAAAAACACAGATAATAAATCTAAAAAGGCATATGGAAATTCCCAAGTTATGGAAATATCATATGATCTTACTTTAGATACTTGAGTATCTATCTCCTTAGCTTGAAAAGCTATGCATCCTTTCTATATCATTTTAATCATATTCATTGCTAATATCACGATAGTGATTATCTCATTTTTTTCTCAATCACTAATTTCCAATTTATCCCCATCTTTCTAAATTAATTGCTTCTTGCGACCATCACCACAACCTTAGTGCAAAGACGACCAATCTTTGCTCAATATAATTTAAAACTTGTTAAATGATAATCCCATAAGATTCATCAGGAACATAAGTTCCTGAATCTTTATCGAACATTTACTATATGTACGACTCACACTTGCATCATAACTCATAGGTTTTCTGCTATAATATCACTTGATATCAAGTAGAATTGAATATTTCTACTTTTGAATTCTTTATTTCATTCTTAAGGAAATTGGTATAACTTATCCAAATCCATAGAAATTATTCTCGAGCAATTGAAACATTTTCCATCTCAAATGAAAGCTTAAATGTCCACTTCGTTTAATAAGAAAACTTGAAAATTTTGTAGCAATAACTTCATAGCAGTTAATGCTAAAATCACACTATTAAGCAAATTTACTATCATTGCGAACTTGAAACTTTTCAAGTTCTTGAGAATCAATCTCAATCTAAACAATAATTCATTATAGCATGAAAGGATTAGACAATTCATTTCACAAATTTACCTTTGCAGGGTAACTCTATCAAGTCCATAAAACTTAACATATGTTCTCATTCAAACTCGTAATCATTTGTTTCACTAATAACTCATCTTTCTTTTAAACTTTTAGCGAACAACTTATTTACGGCTTATTTATTTCCTCTTACTCAAATCAACAACGCTTTAAACAATTTAATGCTTAACATAAATATTCCTAAATTATTTAAGCTTATCTGAAGAAACCTCATAATCATCACTAGATTCAGAAATCTCCTCTGGATCCTCATACGATTCAACTTCTCTTGTAATCCTTTTAATATTTTTAATGGATTCCTCAAATGAAGAAACTTTTTTAAACGTTGGGGCATTTATTCCACATAATGGGGGAAAATCCCTAACAACATCCACCATTCTAAGGCGTTTTACAGAAGTCATGTCGAATTCTTTTAGATCGATTTTTATCTCGACCTTCTTTTCAACATTATCAACTTTTTTACCTTTGTCTTTAGTTTCCGACATCTGAACATAGTCAAAATCATCTTACATTAGTAAAGAGTAACTTTACTCCCAATAAGTATCATCACAGTGTATAATATCAGTAAACTTTTGACATTCTAGTGGCATGTATACATTCTTGACTTAATATAAACTCTTTCTATGTCTAGAAATGGCTAAACATGTAGCTCTGATACCAATAAATGTAACACCTAAAACCCGTATAATTATACCCATACAGATTTTAGATGTCACATAAATTCCTTAAAATATTTTCCCATTCAAAACTGAATTAAATTTATTTTCTTAAAATGATAAATTATAATATAAAAATATTAAATCACATAAAACTTTCATATAATATTTAAAACATATATTAATATGGATGTATGATATCTATATTAAAATAGAGTAAAACCGTTCAGTTTAGTCATTATAAATCAGTTTAAAAATAATTCAACATAACAACTAGGACATTGATAAATACATGCCACTAACTAAGTCAAAATCACATTATATGATGTCTTACTGATATTGTAGTATATTCCTTTATGCTTGGAGTGCTCTGTACTCTTTACTCTATTCTTGGATTTTTACCTACACGTGAAAATCATCACATGGTAAGTATATACTTAACAAGACAATTAAAAACAATAAATAGTGCAATACAACTCATGCATGAAATTTAATGTCATATTCAAATGCCATAAGATCATGTTACCTGCATGTCCAATATTTTACCATAATCAACATGATATAACCGAATATAAAATTTATTACCAATATATTTGTCATTTATCCCATAAGCTTATTTGTATGATTATCATTCATTAACCAATAAACCATAGTGCTAAACCTGCACTAAGCTTACACCATAGTGCTAATCCGGATATGACACATAAGGTCGTGCCTACCACCTATACTAGGTTTACACTCTAGTGCTAATCTGGACATAAACCTGCACTTAGTGTCATTACACACTATAATGCTAATATAAACTTGCAGCTGCTATACTCTATGGCATGCCAACTATACCCTATCTCTCAATGACTTACTTGGGCATATAGTATATTTTATTCGATCCATCCATGGCAAAATATATTATCATAATTCCACAATGGGGCAGTTCATACCCAAAATAATATTCATGGTAAAATATCACATGATTCATGAATAATGCATTATAATTTCACAATGTGACATATCAATGTCATATCGAAGTTATAAAAATGACATAATATCATGCTGATATAAACAAGGTCGACTTGTTGCAAGTCTTCCTGATGATGTATAAAACATCCATGTATAATGTCATGCATGTATTGCACTCACCTGGGCCTCACTAGTCAAAACAATACTTATAACTATAATCTCTCACTTCATCAATCTTATCTCGTTAACCCATCCAATTATTACTTTCGATCGATATCTTGATTTCTGTGCCATATCGATTGACCAATTAATCACTATTGGATCTCTTTCAAACTTGAAACCAACTTCCAACAATTTTTCATATACATAACAATAGAAATTTCATCAAAAACAGAGCTTAATTGCTAAAAAACAAATCGAATCGGGTGATTAATCAGTGAAAAGTAGCTTATCGGGTTCGAATTTGGCGAAACGAACCTAAAAACCAGACTCAGGATATCGAAAAATGTCAGGATAGATGTACCCGAAAAAAGTCAACGCCCGATCAAGGTCAACGGTTTGGTCAACAGCTCAACGACTTGGCTCATCTCGGCTCGGCTCGGCTCAAACAGCTCCCCTGGGTGACAGAGGATGCCCACTCTCAGAGAACGTCACGTGTAGCATCTACGATTGTCGGTTCGGCATGAAATTTTCCAGATTTGTATAACGACACCCCGGGAGTCTCGTGCAAGTGTTATTTTTCCAAGAAACATAACGTATTACATAATTTTAAAAAATACCAACTTCTCCAACAAGAACCGGCGAGTGACGATGATCGAGCCACAACAACGTGACGATTTTGGTCAGGTTTTGAGCGTACGGTGACAGTGTGTCCGATGGTGCAAAAGGTGTGATGAACAGGTGGTCGGATCGACCGGAATCGACTAAAATAAACGGTGATCAAATTAAAACCGACGAAACTTCTGATTGGGTTTTAAGGCGAACGACGTCGATTCACAATGGGATAAAGGTTGGGTTTTGTTCACTGTTCAATGATGAATCTATTGGTGGTGTCGGATCGACGAACGGTGGTCGTATGGTAGAGAATCAAGGCTACAAAAGTGGGTTGATAGAGAAGAAAATTAGGGAAAATATTGGCGTTAGTTTCTGGAGAAAACCAAATTACACGGGGAAAAAGGTTTTATTTTTCAACATCTAAGAAAAATGGGTAAATTCAAGACTGGGTCACTGAATTTCCTTCACTTTCTAAATATGTCTATAAGTTTCGAAAACTTATAATTTGACCCCTAAATTGAAGTGTTTAATTCATTTCTTATCAAATGACCACTATACCTTTCATCATTACTTCTTTTCTATTCAATCCTACATAAAGATATTCCAATTAAGTCCCTAAACTTTTAATTTTTTTTTGAAATTGGCCATAAAAATTCAAAACTTACATTTTAGTCATTAGCCCACTTTTTGGGATGTTACATTGAAAACAAGTTTCAGTTGTATTCTGAAATTGTTCTTGAGATATTGCTAACCGTTCGATGATGGACTATAGTGATAATTTTGACAGTTGATACTGTTGTGTTGGAGGCAGTCTCAGTTGATACGACTGATTAGGTCTTGTATTTTGTCCATAGTTGAAATTTGGATGATCCTTCCACCCCAAATTATAAGTATTTGTGTTAGGATTATATGGTCTCTTGGGAGGTCCCAAAAAAATTTCAACTACATTTATATGTGCAACAGAGTCTTCTTGTAACATCAGAAAATAATCCGTGGGATGGTCCGACATTGTACATATTCCATTAAGTCTAGTTATAGTCTTTTTTCCTACAACAAGAGTTTGAACAATATCAGCTAATTTATTAAGTTTATTTTCTAAAGAAATTACACTTATCTCGTGAACCTGTCGAGTGGGTTCACTCGAAGAGCTAAATTGCTGAGAGTTAGCAGCCATAGTTAAAGTCAGATTCTTGGCTGCATGTGGAGTCATATTAATGAGTGTTCCTCCACTAGTTGCATCAATTATCTTATTATCCAAAGAAAGTAAGCCTTCATAAAATTATTGAAGAAGTGTTTGTTCAGACAGTCCATGTTGTGGGCAGCTAGTGCAGAGTTTCTTTAATCGTTCCCAGTAATCATATAACAATTATCCATTTATTTTTTGTAGTCCTAAGAGTTTTATTCTTAATTCACTCGCTTTCGCTGTAGGGAAAAACTTGTCAAGAAAAAGATGAGTCATATTATCCCATGTATTAACAGAATTAGGAGGTAAATAAAATAATCAATCTTTAGCTGAGTTGGCTAAAGAGAAAGGGAAAACACAGAGTTTAATTTGATCATCAGAGACTCCCTGTGGTTTCATGCTAGAGCAAACCAGATGAAACTCAGTAAGATGCTTGTGAGGACTTTCGTTAGGCAGTCCACGGTAAGTAGGTAGAAGATAAATCAAATCCGTTTTCAGCTCAAACGGTGTTTCTCCGTGAGGGAATGCAATGCATAACAGTTTTTGTTCAACAGGTGTCGCAGCTAATTGTCAGATTGTTTGTTGATCCATTGGGATCGGTTTCTCGAAATCTTCTTCGGATTCAGAGAAGGTTTCGGCGTCCAAAGATGTTTTTGGATTAAGTTTTGGATTGGATTCAGATTGTGATGATTGATGCTGTTGTTTTCACCTTTCTTGTAGTATGCGTGAGCATATTCTTGGGCTAGTGCTTCGATCTCAGGTACCAATACGCTACTTCACCTGGATTTTTATTGGTCATAAATCAAAACAAATTTTAATCAGTAATTTTGTCGTTGTCCCCGACAATGACACCAATTTGACAAATGTCATAATTTTCAAATAATTAATCATTTTTCTCAAATAATTATGCTAAGAACGTAGTGTAGATATGAAGAGTGTTGGTCCACATGGATTCAAAAATTTCTAATATCAATCTAAATTGATCTTTAACCAAGAAATCTGTAAAATAAGAATATTAAAAAGGGGGTCTAAAATAATCAAGTAAAGTAAATAAAATAAAATTAAAGTAAAGTAAAAAAATTAAAAATAAGAAAAGTAAATTGTAAAGAAATAATTAAGATGAAAGATAGCCTTCAGCTTCGTTTCGCCTCAATTCATCTCGATCACTGAAATAGATTTTACTTCAGATACTTGTCAGTTATAGTTTATAAGGCTCAGCCCTTGTAACTTACTCTTCTTTCTGGTGAACTAATTTCCAAAGTCAATCATTGAAATTTAGCCCTTGTTTGGATTAATATCGGCTATCAATATTAACACCAATAATGGTTTGGAACTGAAAAACCATGTGCTTAGATTATCGTGTCTTAATGAGAATCAAACCCGATCTTGATTTCCCTTAGCGGATTGCCTCTAAGTTTGTTCTTAGGAAATTGAACTTACTACAGGCCAATTCTCTCCCCAACTGTAAATCACAACGTCGATCAAGCAAGTGTGCACTTTTTGGATTAAAGATATTGATGCTTAAAGAAAGGTCAATTGTCTCTCCTTGTCTACAAAAAATTAAGAAAAAATCTGAAGATGTGAAGCCCTTTTGCAATTATCACTAGAATGGATTGAGTCTTCAGTCAGCTATCAACTAAAGAAAAGTTTAGCCAACCATGGTAGAGATCATGATTGGCATGTAGAAAGAAAGAAAATATTTTATTAAACTGAAAACCTAAAACAAAAGAAAAGTCAAAACTAGTTCTATACTGAATTCTAAACTTGTACACCTATCAAGCTTCACCCTGATGGGTATTTATAGCTTGAGAAAAGCTAAAGAAAATAAATTATTAACTCTTAAAATATTCAAACTCTTAATTCCTAACAAACTAAAAATCCTAATTAATAAATATTAAAAATTCTAACAATAGTAAACTAAAATTCTATGCAAAATAATTTCCAAATAAAATAATTAATAAAATCTAAGATGTTTGAATTCAATTACAACTTTTTAATTTCCAAAGAATTGTGGTTCGCCTTGATTTCCTCCTTTGATCTTGCTACTTGGATTATATAATCAGAGTTTGTGCCAAGATCAATCTTTGAATCTAAGTTGGCGTAAACTTCTCCCAAAAGATAGGAAAATCTATTTAATTCACCTTTTAATAATTGTTTCTTGGAAAAATAAGTCATGCACAGATTCAAACATAAATAACTCAAATTAGCACTATAAAAGGAGGTAACACATATTAATTAATACAAAATATTAACCAAATAAAACACTTATTAGAAAGACAGATGGAAGATTTTCATAATGCTCTTCTTGATTGTGGTTTGGAGGATATTGGTTTTACTGGAACTTGGTTCACATGGGAAAAGTGGACGAAGAGAGTAAACTAATATCCGTGAGCACCTGACAGAGGGGTGGCCAATTCAACATGGTTTGAGCAATTTCCGCACTTTCTGTTGTCCAATCTAACTCACTCCATGTCTGAGCACTGTCCTTTACTATTATGCACTGATTACATTGAGAGAAGAAGTAGTGGCATTTTCGATTTTAGTCCTCTTGGTTACTTGAGGATTCGTGTGAACCCCAGGTCAGACATCTGTGGGAATCATTTTCTGTTACGGTCCTTGATAGACTGCAAGTTGTTTGTAGGGGTTTGGATAAATGGTTCGACAAGATTAGGTGAGAGTAACAAATTTCAGAAACTGATTTAATGCAAAGGTTTCGAGAACTAGAAGATTCCAATCCATCTTCGAATATTCTTGATGAGTTAACAGATGTTCGCTTGCAATTGAACCTTGAGATAGCTAAGGCTAGAAGCAGCGAGCATGAGAAAACTAGATGAAACATGGTGATGAGCAGAAATTGTACTCATTTTCTTGAGCGCAATGATGGGGTTCGTGTGGAAGATGAGGAGATGATAGGTGAAGTGGTTCGAGATTACTTTACTAATCTTTTTACTTTGACTGGGAATATGGTAGATAACCGAATTCTTGAAGGTGTTCTTCCCTATATCGGAAGCGATGAACGAAAATCTTCTTCAGTATTTTACCTTCGATGACGTGACTCGAGCTGTTAAATCCATGAGTCCTTTGAAAGCTTATGGTCCTGATGGTTTGGGTGTTGTTTTTACCAACGATTTTGGTATTTTTTTTATCGAGAGGATGCTGATTTTTTTATCGAGTTGGTAATCGGTCTTGTAGAGATGAAGTCGGTTAACTTCACTCATATTGTTCTGATCTCCAAAGTCCAGTCGCCTACCAAGATCACGCAATACAGGCCGATTAGCCTATGCAATGTGCTTTTCAAAATGATCTCAAAGATGGTGGCTGATAGAATGCAAGGGTTGCCTCACTTGTGCATTGACAAGGCCCAGAGTGCCTTTGTCCTGGAGATTAATTTCAGATAATTTGTCATAACCATTTTTTAGGTAAAACAATTAAATAATATTTTAAAAAAAGATTATGACTTTAATTTGGAAAAATGGGTGATTTGGATTTGATTTGGATTAAATTAGAATGGAGTCGCCATCGACCTTTGGGTTAGGTAGGTCGAATACCTAAAAACGTCTTTTAAAAACAATTTTAAGAAAATTTGCCTTTTAAGATAGAAAACTGGTATGCGTTTACCAAAGATTCGATTAAAACGGGTTCGGGAGTCGGTTACGCGTAGGGAATGATAGGCACCCCACAGCGCCCAAAATTGGTACTGTGTCTTTTACACTTTGTCGTAAATGGTGAAAATCATAAATCGAATATAAAGTTAAAAGATGATTCATTTATTGAACGTTAATTAATTTACTTCGAATTAATTAATTAGAGAAAACTCTTTGACTCGAAAAGAAACCTCGAAATTAACAATCCTTCATCGGGAAAGCTAACTCGACTATTCATTGTCCGTAAAAGAATATTCCCTCATAATTGTTTGTAAAAGATGCAAATCGAATGTAAAATGAAAATCGGTCTTTGCATAAAATAAATCACTATTTAGTAATATGCATCGCATTGTTCAACATTAACATAAAAGAATTAATTAGCGAAATAAAATCAATTTTTATTTCAAGTTCACATTTGTTCAAATGTCGTATTGGATTGTACCACTTCGATCAAGTGATACTTTCCACGCCCGTTCTACAAATACATGTTCTTGAAAATATTCGGATAATATTTAGATTAAAAGCATGCAAATAAAAAAATTAAATACGAATGTAAATAGGAAAAATAAAATATTAGATCAAAATACAAATAATAAAAACAATAAATAACCACATTCAAAATTAAAGGACCCAAAATAACAACATAAATTTAAAAGGCTAAAATAGAAAAAAAACATTTAAAGGATTAAAATAGCAAAAACAGAAACTCAGAAGGCCAAAAATATATTTACAGAAACTGGAAGGGCCTAAATAGCAAAAATATAAATTAAAAGGTCTAAAATAAAAAAATAGAAAATTAGGGACTAAACAGCAAAAATAGAAACCTGACAAAAAATAGAATCTTAGGGACTAAATAGCTAAAACATAAATTTAAAGGATTAAAACATAAAAATAGAAAGTTAAAGGACCAAAAAAGTAACTTCAAATAAAATAGAGTCCATATTGCAAATATTAAAATACATGTACTAAAACTAAAAATAACTCATAAATCATGTAAAAGACTAAAATGAAATTACACAGAAACATGGAGGAGTAAAAAATAATTAAACCTAATACGGGGCAGAGACTAAAATAAAATATTTACAAATATCAGGGACAAATTTGAACATTGACAATAATAGCATAATAAGTAAGAATAGGATTAAAATACAAACAAGGAAACATTAATGCTCGAAATCAAATCAAATGAAAACTTCATTTAATGACCTAATAATACGATTACAAAATGCGAGGGACTAAAAGGGTTATTTACCCATAACCAAAAACACGAAAAAACCCCCTCGTGGAAACGGTCGTTTCGCTTGGAGGATATAAGCCAAAATAAGGGCTGAAATCTCTCATCTCTCCCATTTGCTTCATTTAATCAGAATAAGAGAGAGATAGTTCAGAACTCTCAAACGAAGAGAGAACAACCACGGTGGCTGGAGGCTCCCACGGCGGGCCGACGGTGGCGCACTGTGGCTGGAGAAGTGAAATCGACCCAACTGAACCCTCTCTTCGCCTTAAAACCAAAACCCTAAACCTTTTAGCCTAAAAACCTCACAATACCCCTAGATCTAGGTTTTATACCTTCGAAAATATTGAAGAATGACGACCGTTGGGCTTCCAGATCTCCGAATCGAGGTATGACTCCTTCTCTTTTTTATTTTTGATTTTTTTGTTGTTTTTATTTTCTCTTTCTTTCGGTGTTTGTCGAATGTTCTTCCCCTATTTCTCTTTCGTTTTTTGTTTTAAAACCCGAATGGTTCTCTTTCTTCTCACCGATCCTTTTTATCTTCCCCTCTGTGATCTTGTGACTGATGGATATTTTGGATGATAAATTTATTTTTATTTTAATGTGTTGATGGAGTGATTGATTCGGTCACTGTAGGTGGTCACTGTTTACAGGTGGCCGACTGAGACAAATATGGCAGGAGAGACAGTGGAGGTGGTGGTGGCATCATACCATAGGGTTAGGGTTTCATAAACCCTAGGGGGTCGGGTCGGATCGGGTCCCATTCGGGTCGGGTTGTTGTGTGGTGTCTGGGTTGTTGAGTGATTGTAACTGGGCGGCTGGGTTGGGACCCTTGTAAATGGGCTTTGGTGAGGGCCTACGTGATGAGGAGATCTGGTTAGGGGATGACACTGCTTATACGTGATAAAGAGTTATTGGTCATCTTTAGGAAGGGTGATAACTTGGTTCCTACGTGATGAGGACGACTGGTTATCAGGGGTGACACGGCTCATACGTGATGAGGAGGTCTGGTCGGAGAATGACACGGTTCCTACGCGATGAGGACGGAAGGCCATCTTTAGGGATAATGGTTTCAAGGGAAACCGACTCATAGACGATGCTTCAAGCAAAGCTGTCTCAAGAGACACAAATTCGTTTCAAGGAAAACGACTCAAAGATGGTTTGTTTCAAGAGAAACGACTCAAAAATTTTGGGTTTCCAAAGAAATGCCTTAAGGGAGACAAAATTTGTTTCAATGGAAACATTGAAAACGATCTCAAAGGTTGGTTTTAATAGAAATGTCTCAAGAGAGACAACTTTGTTTTTAAAGAAATAGCCTCAAAGATGATTTTTTAAGAGAAACAAACTCAAAGATTTTTCAAAAGGAACATACTCAAAGATTTATTTCAAAAGAAATTGTCTCAAGAGAGACAAAATTTGTTTTAAGAGAAAAAGATTGTTGATTTTGTTTTATGGAAACAAAATCAACAATCTTTTCTCAAACAATCTCAAAGGTGTTTGTTTTGTTTCAAAGGAAACAATTTCAGGATTTTGTTTAAACGGGAAACTGTCTCACACGAGACGAATCGATTTTAAAAATCTCAAGTGGGATCAATTTTGTTTCAAGTACAACAAATTTAAATTTGTACATCAGAGAAAAAAATGTCTCAAGTGAGATGAAATTTGCTTTGAGAGAAATTATCTTAAGAGAGACAAAATTTGTTTTTAGAGAAATTGTCTCAAGCGAGACAAAGTTTGTTTTTGAGAAAACGATCTCAAGTGAGATCAACTTTGTTTAATGTGAAACAAATTCGAAATTTGTATCTCAAAGGGAAAATGTCTCAAGCGAGACAAAATTTGTTTCGAAGGAAACGTCTCAAATGAGACACAATTTTATTTCAAAGGAAACAAACTAAAGATTTTTTCTAAAGAAATTGTCTCAAGAGAGACAAAAATTTGTCTCCAAAAAAAACCTCAAAGGATACTGATAATCTGCTTGTTCCTGCTGGTGGAGGAAAGGCCTTCAGAAGATCTGATCGTTCGCATTAGGATGTTGAATCCCTAAACATGCCCCAACATTCGATGTTGATTTCTTCAAAGATGCCTCAATATTCGATGTTAATTGCTTCAACGCTGATTCTAAGCATGAGCTTTGTGTTTGAGGGCCACATGTTAGTACCAAGATCCACTCCAGAGAGATTGTCTTGTTTGAAAAGCGTTTTTCTTCTTCTTTTATTTTTAAAAGTTTGAAAATATCAATTAAAAGAATAATGAAAAATGTTTAATCAAAGATTTTGAAGATATTGCCCCTTTCTAGGTTTCACAATTGACAAATCATAAAACAAGAATTCATTGGATATCAAAGAATTAATTACACTGTTAATTCTTCAATAAATTATAGCTATTTGACAAATGTCAAGATCAATGTTATCCTTAAGAAATGGTTTAAATAAGGAGAGGATAAAAAGGTCTCAATTTATTGTGTTTGGCCAAAGGTTTGGTATTCATTTATTTGTTGTTCACTGATCTGATGGAGTAGCTTCTGTACTCATTTATTGGAAGTGTTCTCCAACTCTTAGTTCTCATGATCTCATTCGGGTTGTGCGATGCCTTATCAAGGGATCTATGCGATCGCCTCCTATGCAATAGTTGTACAGTCTTCATATTCGAGCTACCTTTTAGGTTTTCAACTCGAATCCTCCTTTAGTTCAAGACATTCCCCTTTGTTATTTTTTTCTATCATGCATTAAAGATTTTAGAAAACATTTTTTGTAAATAAAAGATTAATCTTGAAGGGTGGGATGAAATCTGAAGATAATCTCTTATGTTTAGAAATCCATGTATGATTAGAAGGGATTTTTAAGGCACGTAATGTAGGTCATGGTTCACAGTTATGAAAGAAAAATATAAGTAAGCCCAAACAAGTGTTTAAGGGTAATTGAACCAATGATCAATTCATTATGATGTTTCAATCTTGTTTGCTCAATTTAAATCTACTCGTGTGTGTCTTTCTCTTGATTTTCAATGATCTTAGGGTGAAGTGATTGTAGAATCATTGTGTTTGACCAATCTCATTGTTTGCTCGATGTGCCATTTGAGTCGAGAGACTCTTTGTTTGTGCTCGTTGTCATCTATTTTCTTTTCTTTTTTGCTCTTTCTTTGCTTCTTTTCTCTTGGTTTTGATTGGATCTTCACTTTGATTTGATCTTCGCACTTGGCAAATTGTGTTGTTTGAAGTGTGAAAAAAAGGATTTATACACGGTACGTAGTGGGTACAGAATGTTACTAGCTAATTCTACTGATACAGTTGACTCCTCTATTTGTTTTAAGAGAATATGGAGTTGTGACGTTCAAAGAAAGATTAAACATCAAGTTTAGAGGTTTGTTCATATTGTCCCTACAATAATTATATCAAAAGTGTGTATCCCCGAATCCTTTTTGCCCTCGCTGCCCCAATGTTATTGAATCAGCAGAACATGTTATTAGGGGTTGTTATTTTGCAAATGAGGTGCGGAGAAAATTAAGAGTTCATTGGCCAGCTGATGGTTTCGGTTGGACTATGAAGGAACGGTTAAGTTGGCTATTTGCCCATTATCTGAGTTCTAAGCATGATGAAATGTTGATTGCTATTTGGGCTATTTGGACTAATCGCAACAAATTTTACCACGAAGGTAAGGTTAGATCGAGTGGAGAGCTCACCAGTTTCATCCAAGCTCACGTACAGGAGTATGCCATCGTCACTGCTTCTGTTCAGCCCCACTCGTCCCTTGTGTCTGTTCTCTGGAAGCCTCCGCCTACTCCGATGGTAAAGGCAAACTTCGATGCTGCTTTTTCTCGAAGGAATAGCGAAGCGTGGTCTGGTATCGTGGTCAGAAACCACGATGGTCATATCTTAGGAGCAGCAAGGCGGAAAATAGTGCATGCCTCGTCTCCGTTCCTGGCCGAAGCCACCGCTTCCCTGCATGCCATCCAGTTCTCGAAGGATCTGGGTTCCTCCCAGGTTGTGGTTGAAGGCGATGCCCGTTCGGTGTTGTTGAAGCTGCAAGGAAACGAGCCAGATTACTCTGAAACTGGAGCAATTATTTAGAATGGCAAGTGTTTAGCTAATACCTTGCATGTGGTGGATTTTAGCTGGGTTCCACGAACAGGAAACACGGCGGCCCACATCCTTGCGAAGGAAGCATCTGCTAGTTCGGAGGACAAATACGGTGTTGAGGAGGCCCCTCGACTAGCAGGGCGGATATTGTTAAATTTAGTTTAATTTATTAATGAAAATAAAAAAAAAATTATATGCTCAAAATTTTTGGATATGAGCATTAAAATTTTGAATTCCATTTTTTAATTTCTAGACCCGTCATTGCCCTCGAGGTGTGATGATTCAGTCGGCGTTGGATAGAAGGAACCTTGAGCCTCCATAGCCGAGTGACCGACGTTGTTGTCCTATGCTAAAGGATCTATCTTCTCTCGTTTAGTTCCCTCTGGTTCTCATCGTCTCTTTATCTGAAAGGGAATTGCATGGCTGGCCTTTCGTTTTTTTTTAGTTTTCTTTCTTTTCCACTGTTTTTGTTTTCTGCTGACTCTTGATGTTCCTTGGTTTTCCAGCTGGTAGTTGAGTACAGCTGTTTGTTTAATAAAAGCTTAGGCCGGCTTCTTATGTTAAAAAAAATAATACTTCTTTTGTTTCATACCCAAAATTGCCAAAATTTTCGATAAATAAAATTGCCAAATTTATATAGTCTGAATTCATTTACATCACAAATTGAAATAAAGAAATAATGTAAAATTACAATGGTAAATGCCTCAATAACTCTCTTCAAATTCAAGTTCTTTTTTCCCCCTTGAAAAAAAGAGCTAAGCAATGGCAAATTGGCAATAAAAAGTTGCATGGAAACATCACATGCTTAAGCATCTTTATCACTTTCTTACCGGTGAAGATCTTGGCCAGATTCAGCATCACTTTTTTTCTTCTTAACGACGAATGGGGTCGATCCACCCGCCTGTATCTTCATTGATGATGATCTACGAAACCTTGATCTTCCTAATGGTGTCAAGCTGCCACTGCTTTTCATTGATCTTCTATTCAATGGTGATTGCTTGTTTTGTCCTTCAGAATTTTTCCAGTTCCTTGGCTCTTTCTCTATCGTTTTCTTTGCGGAAAGTGACCTTTCGGTTCGACATGCTTCGTGTTCTTCCGCTACCCTCGTCTCCCTAAGATGTATTCGAGCTGTCTCAGTTTCATTGAAATTTCCCTTTCACTAGCCTTGAGAGCTTCAATCCATGCCTGAGCTGCAGCAACTTATCAGCAATTTCTTCGGCTCCAACCGCACGTCCGGTTAAGTAATCGTACTCGAATTTTGATATGGTAATCATCGGACTTTGATTAGATGCCGTGACTCTAGATTGCATTGTGGTCTCTATGAGTGATCTCAACTTTTCTAGAGCTGAAGCCTCAGCTAACTTGACCTCTTCAAGTTCCTCCACAGCTGCCTGCAGCTTTTCCTCGGTCGGTCTATTTCGGACTCGATTTTCCGGATTTCTTCTTCGGTTTTCGCAGTGTCTTCGATTATAAGAGCCTTCTCTTTCTTTGATGATTCAGTTTCAGTTCTTAATTGTTCAACTGAAAGATTGGTCACAATAGATTTGGCCTTTTCTTCAGCTGTTGTCACTGCTTCCAACTTCGATTTTGCTCTCAAGAGCTTTGAGTTGAGACTTTTAACTCTCGAATCTGTCTCCTCTTCTGTTTTCTTCAGCTTCTTTGTTTGTTCTCTAACAAGTTTCAGCTCATTTCGGATAACGTCCATCGACGACATATACCGAAAGCCCTCGTCTTGAATCGAAGCCAATTCGTTCTTAGCTGCCTGTAACTCTTTGTTGATCGACTCTGATGAAGGTGTTCGATCCTTAACTTGCTTGAGATTATCTTGCAACACTAATATCTGACAAATGTGACATTCAATCTTGTTCCAACTCTTTGGTCTGATCGATCTCTTCGATCATGTCCATCTTCTTCCCCATCTCCTCCATCCTACATGAGAATTCACCAACTTCTTTCTCTTTCGAGCTTCGATATCTGCAGTTTCTTTCGATGCCTCAATCCGGGCCAATTCGACCAGAACATGCTCCTCATTTGCAGCCTCGATTTCCTTCCGGAGCTCTTCGATATACATACCGTTCGACACCGTTTTCGAGCTCGAATCTTCGTACTCCTTCTCTGCTCTGGCTTTTCTGCCATTACAGATGCTATTTCAAGCTTAAGGTCACTGAGTTCACGTTTCACCATTTCCAGTTCTCTATAGCTTCGTCATAAAGATAACTTTCGGTTCTCCGAAAAACCGATGCCTTCTCTTCGAGTTTTCCTTTGTTTTTCAAAGATTCAACGTCTTTAATCCTTTCTTTGGCTTTAAAATTCGATTCCTCTATCATTGAAGCCAAATCCTTCACTGTTTTCTTTGCACTAAAGAGTCGGGATTCTGCTTCAAACTTTGCCGATTGCATGTCTTGTACTCTCTTTATATCGACTCATATCCCTTTTTGCAATATGAAGCTCCTTGCTTTTGACAATGGCTTCTTTAACGGTTAAAATCACACAATAAAAATTTTATTAGTCAAAAGTGAATTTTTTGTTAATTTCATTGCATAAAAACTCTAGATTTTCATGAAATGCCAATGTAAATAATAAAAAAAAGAAGCAAATTTAACAGCTAAAATGTGCATTTTATGAAGTTGTGCGAGTTTTAATATAAATCAAAGAGTTTAAATGTACTTTTCATCCCATGCAATAATTTTTCCACAAAAGAAGCTAAATGATAAGTTTAAAACAGTTTTTAATGATTTTATTAAAGGGTAAATTACCAAATGATCACTTTTGTTTCACTTTTATTACTTTTGGTACCAATTTTAAAAAGTGACGTTTTTAGTCACTTATTTTTTCAATTTATAATGTTTTGATCAATTATGTTATCGCTTTATAACGTTTGGTCACGAAGACGTGTTAAATGTCATTAGTTTGATGCCATGACACATTAATAAAAGAGGTTGATTTTTAGTTTCAATCCTAAACTTTGAATATTATATAAATTAACCCTTAAATTCAACCAAAGTCCTTGCTATCGGCTCTCGCCACCATTATAGGTCAATATTGGCTGCCACCAGCCACCAAGGATGGACTGGAAAGCGGATGGGGGCAGTCGTTCCCGAAAATTTAAAATTTCCGTATATTTTAATATTTTTCTATATATTTCCTATTGAAAATATATTTCACCACTAGAATTTAGTTCACCCCTCAAGAATTTTAGTTCATCCCCTTAAGTCTAAGTTGTCCCCTTTTAATATAAAATTTTGCGTCTACCAACCAGAATCGACAATGACTCATGGATCCAAATTTTTTAATTCATTCATTTTTTAGCATCCTAAACGTGAAATGATGTTCTTTCTTCTGGGACTCTAAACTTCACAAATCAGTCTAAAACCCTTAAACTTCTTTTAAAACTAAACCATAATAATAAATTTATTTTTATTACTCTTTTAAAAATAAGAATTATATAAATCTAAATTTATATTATAACAAAAAAAATAAGTAACTATAATTTTCTTTTGTTCATAAGTTCATAGTGTTGTTTAAAGATTTCTTCACAGCCCAAATGGTTTAGATATACTAGCAAAAATATAAATAAATAAAGACCTTGTGTTTTACTATCTTGTTTCATAATGTCCCTCGATTCTTAGAGTTATACCCTTAACGTTATAAATAAAAAGGACCCTTTGCCCAAAGTAGTTTGGAGTTTGATGACGAATTTAAAAATTTTGAGTGTAGCCACATTAACACCACAAAAATTTTAAATGATTTGGGTACAAATAAAACTTCAAGGTGAATACCATCAATAAAATAAAGAATTAGTAAAAAATTATTCGGATTTTAAGATGGACACATGTTCAACCTCAACTATATGTGCTCCACCACTGTTTGGAGTTGCATTATTTGCTATTATATATTTTGTAGTCATGTACGTTATTATTAATATAAATTTTATTATATTTCATTTTAAAAGAACGAATTGTAGTCATGGAGTTTAAAATAAATTTCGATGAAACAAACATTGAATTTAATTCAGGAGGGCAAAAAAAGTGAACTCAAAATTTTGAAGTTCAATAGTCATTGACGATGATCAGTCGTGGTCGGTAGTAATCAACGACGGTGGTAAGTGGAAGTCACAATAAGAGATTTTGGTCGAATTTAAAGATTAAATTTATATATCTAAGGTTTAAGGACCAAGTTGATATTTTATCTAAATTTTAGACTTTAAATCAATATTTTATTTGAAGTTAAGGTTCAAAATAAAAAATTAACCATTTACTATTATCAAATTTATATTTAACTACTAATTGATCAAAATGTTATAAATTAATAATAAATAATTAAAGTATTATTATATTATTTTTTTAAATCGACGAAAAAATAAATGAAAGTTACTAATTTAATAGTTTACCCGCTATTATAAAGCAAAATTATACCTCTGAAATTTCTCCTGATTCTGCAATGAAGAATTACGTCCAAGAATCATTCCTCCATACACATTAGCTGCAGCTTTACTTGATCCAATTCTTTTTCTCTCCAATTTTAATCTGGCACAAGAAAAAAACCTATAAATAGTGGAGCAAATGGCCTGGAATGCGAATAGTAGTTCTACATATCAATTTAAAATCCCCTGAACTGCAAAAAGGTTAAAACTAAGTAAGAAGAGATGACTACATACCAATAAATTGTGGGCTGTATTAGAACATAATAAATGGTGACTGCAAATTAAACCTGCACTGGAGGAGGAGGAGGAGGAGGAGGAGGAGGAGGAGGGAAGTGCTTGTGGGACGAGTTAGAATCGAAAGGTGGTTAAGTTTTTAAGGCCGAATGGAAGGAAAAGATAAAACGACTGACGGTCGTTAAGTTATAATAATCCCGTTTGATTGGCTAAGATGCAACGCTGCCCATATCTATACTTGTATATAAAGATAACCTAATGGGTTCCTTGCTTGATAGGTGTCAAGGCTACACACATAGAAAGTTTTTTTTTTTGTCAATTTTTGTAATTTAAAGGGACGTTTAAGAATGATTATAAAAATATTTATGAAATTATATTTGAAAGCATAAATATTCTTAAATAACTAATTTTTAGTTAAATTTACGTCTAAAAATGATCATGAACTCAAATCAAGAATTAAAAAATGATTCTTTTATGTTGAAAAATTTTGTTTAGAAAAGCATTCCCAAACAAATGTCTTATATGGAATAAGCTATTGGAATAATATAATAATAATAAAAAACTCAATTTATCTTTAGTGTAAATTATATAAGTGACTACCTAACTATTCTTTTCATTTTGACTATTATTCTAAAATTTTATCAATCAGTTACTCAACTTTAAATGAAATAATCAAGGCTTGCAACCTAGGAGAATCGAACTTAGCCTGGTCATGCCTTAACCATTTGGAACAACCCATATTTATTGTTAGATTGTAAACTCTTTTATAATATTTGTTTTAAATTTTCCTTTTTTCAAATACTTTTCTAATAATTATATAATAACTATATTAAAATTAAATGTATATTAACAATTTATTTAAAGAATCCAAATTTACAAATATAACTTAATCATAAAATAAATTTATAATTTCAATCTTAAATTTTTGTCTTCAAAAATCTTTTAGAATTTATTTCTCGTTAACTTTAAGTTAGAATCATTTAAAAATAATCGTAAAAAAGAAAATAATTTAATTTAAAATATAAAAATTTTAAATTCACTTTTATTTTTAAATCTTGCATTAAACTACAATTTAATATATATGTAAAATATAATTTATTTGAATCCTATCAATTCTTTCTTATTTCTTGTTTTTATGTGATAATGTATTAAATATATATAAAAGAGTTTACAATAATAACAAATATGAGGCTTACCTAGCGGTTATAGAATTTCAGGCTTTATTTTGGCCCTGATATGATTTCCTCATACTGCAATTCCCTTATAATTTACTTTTTTTAAAACAGGTCGTGACATTGAATTGGTGAAAAATTATTTGATTAAATAATAAATTTAATTAAAAATTTCTCTAATCAAATGATGACATGTGGCATATTCTGATTAAAAAGGTAATTTTGAATTAAATTAAAACTAGAATTAATTGATAGAGTTACATATTAAGAATCAAATGTAATTATACCAATTTTCTTATAGCCACGCCACCTACTCCGTTAAATGTTAACGATAATGATTGATTGATTGTATTTAAGTAGTTGGTTGCTTGATTGAAATTTTTTTAAAATAGTGGTGAAAATGGAAAGAGGAATAATTAGGTGGGCAATAGTATAGTTTACCCTTTCTTTAATGGGCAGAGACTAATCAGGTTGCAAGGAAAACATTAAACGACATATTTATATGTTTATAAGTAAGGAAACGACAAAGCTTCAACTGTCAATGATCGAAGGTAACTGAGCATCCACGCTTCAAAGCTAGATCACATTATTAGTAGTATGTACTATGTAGCTATGGCAATGCCTAAACGTTCCACTCATCCTTTTCCCTTATGCTATCTATGTGAATTTTAATATTTATAAAATATTTAATTACTTTTGGATTTTAATATTTCAAAATTAAATATTATTTAAATTTAATATTCTAATTATTTTCCAAATTTCCAAAAAAAAAGTATTTAAAAAAAAATAGATGTCTATAACTTAAATATTAAATAAACATATTTAGTGAAAATGTAAATATTTCATTTTAAATAATTTATTAGTAAAATTTATTGAATTATGAGTGTTTTCATAAGAGTGACAATTTTCTTTTAAAATTCATTTTACTTGAATATAACTAAAAGTTCACATTAAAATGTTCTATTTTCAAAATTTCTAAGGGAAGATGTAAATTTGATCAGGCTCATTTGTTCAAGAAAACAGGTCGTTTCCTTTCTTAGAAAATGAAATATGAAGAATAGTGTTTGGTTTAAAAATTTATAAAATACTTTAAAAAAACTGTAGTAAACAAAGATTTTTTAACTCAACGAATTGATATTTGTTCAAATCATATAAACCTGAAAATATTTTTTAATCAATGTTTTAATTAAAATTTTGACATTCGTCCAAATCCATATAAATGTATGACTTTTATTTATTTATTTATTATGTTTCTATTATAAGAAAATCGGCACCGATATGTTTTTATATTTTTATTATTGGAAAGAAATTTATTATATTTACCAAACATATTTTTTAATATTTTTCAAAATAAATAATATATAGATATATTATAGGGTTAAAACCAGTTATACAATATAAAACTAAAAAAATTTACATTGATTTAACATCATTAAACAAATGAAAGCAAACGGTTGTAATTAATTCGTTTGATTAAATCATTATTTTATATTTAATTGACCTTAAACAATAATTTAATAATAACTCAAAAACTTGTATCACAAATAAATACCTAAAGTATATCACAATTTTTTAAGTACATAAAGTATTTTTAGTCAAAGTAATAGTTAATTGATCTTTTTGGTCAAAATAAGTTCCTAAAGTGTTTACTTTTGTTTCATCTAAGTACCTAAATATTATTTAATTAATATCACATGTCAATTTCTTATAAACTTAGATGAAATAGTTAAGTACTTTAGGTATTTATTTTGAAAAAAAATACTTATTATTTATTTTTATCAAAAGATAAATTTAAATATTTATTTTGACTACAAAATATTAGATACCTAAATAAAAAAGGTGTATACTTCATGTACTTATTATAAAATAACCCTAAACTAAAATGATTAATTTCCATGGTTTTTTAATTAATCTAATATATGTACAAGTTAGTACATGTTCAAAGATAACTATTAACCATTTGAAATTGAAATTCACACCCTGACATTTTGATACTAAACTCGAGACCTCAAGAATATATAATTTATTACTATTGAGGTGGCTCGTTCGTGCATTAATTTCCATAGTCTAAATTGATCTAGATAGTCCAATTAATATTATAAAATATTTAGATATTTATTATGTATCATTATATATTAAAATAGTATATTATTTTAACTAATTAAATTGAGTTATAATTTTGTAACCAAACTAAAACCATCTTAACCAAGGTTTAAACTGATTTAATCAAGAAAATTGAATTGATTGGATCTGGCTTAATCGAAGGGGTGGGAGATGTTCTCCCCAGCCTAAGGCTGACATCCCAAACATAATACTCCTTGTCATACCGAATCAAAACTCCATCTCCTCCCTGTTATCAATCTAACTTTCAAAATGCACGAGCTCTGCAAGGCGCTACCATTTCGCACAACAAATAAATATTTGTTTTTTAAAAAAATGAGATTTTGATTCGTGAAAGAATTTGATTAAATCGTGATGGTTATAAACGGTGGAGAGAGTGATATTGATGCAAAGGAAGGATCAGATTCAGATGATGGATGTAGAGAGATCATCGCTGTGATATTTCGTGGTGAATTTTCTACTTGAGGAGAATTACTTATCAACGGCATTTGAGTTGCTCGACTAGATATCGGTTAGATCCTGATGCTGATAAACGTGGAGATTGATTGATGTAACGAAAGGATTAGACTCAGATGGATGTAGATAGATCATCGCGGTGCAATTTCGTGGTGAATTTTCTACTTGAAGAAAATTACTTTTTAACGGCGTTCGAGTTACTCCACGAGCTTCTTGACGAAGGTCGTGACGCTCAAGCTATTCGTCTAAAGGAATTCTTCTCCGATCCTTCTCATTTTCCTGTTGATCAGATCTCTCGCTACAGCTCTCGTGGAGGTGCTTTTGCTTTTCTTTAATTCCTTTTTCTCTTTCAAGTATGAAGTCGGGAACGATTTGGAATATAAAAGTTATTTCTCTTTTTTTTTTTGGTAAATATGTATGGTGTTTTTTAGTGTTATTTTTTGTTAGATTGCTTGCATTGCTTTAGCAAGAGTAACCATGGAATGGAACCTTATAAAAATTGTTGATATCGCATTCAGGGTGAGGTGATTCCAGTACCTGGGTTCGGATTAGAGGGTGCTCAAGGCAGGTTTATGAATTAGATAAAGTTGGGTAAGAGTGTGACTGGAAGGACATTAAGTGCATGAACTCAGGTCACCAGAATCTCCACCCTGATCGGATATCAACAAAAGACAAAAAATTTAATATATTTTTGGAAGGATGCAATTATTTTATTCTATAGGACTAGTGGTAATTACGTTGGATGTAGTTTTAGTCACTCTTTAATCTAATTATTTAAGCTTATCAGAAGGTAAAAAGTAACACAATTAAAAACCAAGTGGAAATTAAATTTATGAGAAATTATTTAATTTGTTGCAACTATATATATTTATCTACATGAAATGGTACCTGTTACAGCTTACATCTACTGTACTGCATTTGTTTGTAAAGGCATGACCATTTTGCTAGAAAATACATATTTTATATATATATATTAAAGATAGAATGCTTATGCTGAAGATATAGCTACTTAATTAGTGATTATGACTACCAAATGAGCTTTTGGCTTCCGGTGATATTGGAATTACAAACCATAAAATGGCATTTCATGGAAAGTTGGAACTGTTATGATTAATGAATGAGTTTGTAGGTTCTAGCGATATTGGAATTACTAGTGGAACATAGCAAATTATGAAAACTTCATCCAAGACAGGAGAACAAGATATAACTCTTTGTGAATAATATGTTCATAGAAACTTTAATTTCTTTACATGACAACTTTTTAGTATGCTGTTCGATTAAAAGAGTCTTTATTTATTACTAAGAATAATTAGAAGCACCAAAATGGTCAAGACTGGCTATCTGATTCATATAGGTTCACTACCAGTGAGGCTCTTGTGGTAAAGGTAAACAATGAAGAAATTATTCTTTTTGTCTTTTTTTTTTTTTTTTTGCATTCCATGGGTGGGGCTCCTTTCCCTACTATCCTTATATTAAATATTCTTTTCTGCTTATCATGCTAGCTATTCATACTATTATTCAGGAATTGATGCCAGTATTTCTGTAGCAGTTGCTTTTCTTTGGCAATTGTTTTGCATAATTGACGGGCTTTGTAGGATCCCTGGCAGAGAATATGGGGATTGTAGGACTTTTTAATGCTTTAGTCATTAGCTAGCCATTATTTTTCTGGCATGAGTGAATTCGTTTTATGTTACTTGCAAATGTAGAATCAAGTGAGAACAATAACAAAAATCATGCACTGGAATTCCATCAGCAAAAGAGAGATGCTCTTTTCTCTACTTTAGGCCCGTTGAAGACTAATGAGCGTAAAGATCTAAATTGTGCGGTAAAGGAGTATTTGCTGATAGGTGGATATCGATTAACTGCAATGACATTTTGTGAAGAGGTATCCGAAACATTCAGTAGTGTTTTCCTCTTGCTACTGCTTTTGATTCTGTAATCTTCACTAACCAGCATTAAAGGACCTATATGGCTGAAGGGCTGACTGTCCTATGCTGAAAGCTTGATGCAAAACTCAATAAACTGAAATTGTGGATTATTAAATTATTATTTGGAAACTGCAAGAAGAAGAAAGTTCTTTCCCCTTAACATCAAGTGTTTCCTTTTCTGATATGAAGTTAGCTTGAGAAACAGAATACCCTGACTGGGAGTTGACCCAGCTTTTCATTTGATGTTAGAACCTAAGTTATCTTCTTTCCTGATTTTCTGGCAGGGAGACGAGCTTTATCAATTATAGATTTTATAGATTTAATAGTAGATTTTGAGGCCCCTGAAGGGGTTTGAAGCTGCAGCCAAAGCTGGTGAATGTGACATTCTACAGCTAGTTTTAGATCTTCTCATAGCAGATTTGTTGTTTACCCTCAGGTACAGATCAGAACCTAGATTTTGGGAAAATTCACCAGCATCTGTGCCTTATGCCTTACACCATTACTATTATCAGTACTGTCTTCAAGCTCGGACGCTGCTGAGGTAGGCAAGCTGTTTCTTACAATTCGTACTAAATAATACTTGTTATTTTCATTTGTGAACATTATAGCTGTTTTCGTTTATTGTTGTAACTTTGCTTTATGAGTAACAGTATCCTTTGGTGTTGGCTGCTTTCTTTCTTGCATTTCTTGGGTTGCGTTTGTCATATAAAAGCCCTGGGTGAGTGCAATAAAATAAACTTGGACTGTCAGTTGCGATATTCATTTCAAACCAGTTTGGACTTATTCTAGTTTGGTTAATGAAGTTGTTGCCTGTAATATTATGTTATGGAATTATTTCATTAGGAAAATATCTATGATCTATAGATATCAATCAAATATAAGAACCTTGAACTAACATCTTGCCTAACTCGCCCTTTTCTTTTACATTTGCACATGGCTCGAAATGGCATTATTGTCATAAGGGATGCTTCTTCTACATGATGTAGATACAACTGCTTCAGTTAATATCTCTTTGGTTAAGATGGTCTGTTATAATTAAATAAGGATCACTGTTTGAACAATATCTGCTTTCACATGTGGTTCATTTATATCTTTCTACTTGCAGTGATTTTCTTCTATTGCAGGAGAAAATTTCTATGATTCGAGAAAACAAATCATTACAAAAAGCAAATGAGAGATTAAAGTATGAAAAAGAGCTTATGATGATAAAAAAATGTGGCTGAAGGTCAGATAAATGCATTGACGAAATCCTTGGCAGCCACTCATAAGGATCTGAAGGACAAGGAAAATCAGGTAGTTCTATTGAAACTTGATTGCTTTAGTAGCAGGTCCTTGATGATGCCACAAAATCTGAAGCAATTTCGTACTTCTTCAGATCCAAGATGTGAGCATGCCTAGGAGAAACAAAGGAAGGAACTAAATGATCGCAGGGATGAAATCGCTTGCCTGAAAAGCACGTCGACATATCTGGTTCTGTACAAGATCCGGTGTCTAATAGTGTTGACTTTGCTCAACCACAGACATTTGAAATAACAAGGAAGAAATTAAGTCTTTGCAGAAGGAAATTGAAAGATAAAAGGCAGAGGTAAGAAATATTCCAAATAAAGGTGATTCCAGCTGTGCTGAAAAAGAATCGACATATACTGAAGAGAAAGTTGCTGAGATGGATGAGAATAAAACTCTAATCACTCATCCCATGAAGCCAGCAGGACCTGTAGACAGCAATGTACTGTCACCACCAGTTCAAACATTTGACAACAGCATTCACAATCCTGAAGAAAAGTTAGCAGAGCCAGTTATGAATCTTTCAAACAGTAGTGATGTTTTCTCGTCCGGTGGAACCTTAACCCAACAGAATGAGTAACCACCATCAGAATATAGTGGCTTGCATTTAAAACCAGAAACTCCTAGCAGTGGACTTGCTCCAGAGAATATGGTAAGTTTTTACTTTTGCTTTATGATATTATATTTCAAGGGTGGTATTCTGAATTTAAATAGGCTTTATGATATTATATATTTGATATATTTATACATTTATTCATGAATTGATAAATTAAGCAATTTTTGTTATATATATAATATATATATATATATATATATATATATATATATATATATATATATATCAATTACATAATGAGATAAATTTATGAAAAAACTAAGATCTTGTACAGTACTACTTGCTTCCCCACCCAAAATAGGATATATTATTGAGATTAGCTACAATATCACGCCTAATGCAAATTTGTTTTATAATTAAAACAGGGTTTGGGGACGATTCAAATCCTTGCTGATGCTTTGCCTAAGATCGTTCCTTATGTTTTGATCAACCATCGGGAGGTTCACTTTCTGACTATTAGTTTTTACTCGGACAGTATCTTATCTGTTATCCTTATTTAATTCCATACTAATTTATTTGACTCTAGGAGCTTCTTCCTCTGATAATGTGTGCTATCCAGATAACGCTACTCGAGATTTGTTGACGCACACACTATGCAATTTGATTAAACGTCCAGATGAACAACAGGGGGGAATTATAGTGGATGCATGTTTCAGATAATCCTGTTAGAGCATCAATAGCTACAAGTGTAGATACATTGCTAAATCTTTTAAACTTCATTTCAGGCATGTGTGAGTCTTGCTAAAAATGTTGGGGAGGTAAGAACAGAAACAGAACTACTCCCTCAGTGCTGGGAACAAGTGAGTTTCTGGGATCCTTATGCCTTCTTTGTCGGTTGTACTTATAGAAGCCTGATTTCATATTCTTTTGAGTGCACATGTATGAGGAGCGCAGGTTGCTTGTCGCTCAATCATGCAAGAAGCCTGCTGAATTTGTCAGACCTGAGATTTGTGACTCTTATTTTATCCATCATACAACAACTGATAGAAGATCCTGCAACTTTTGTTCGGTGTTAGCCATCATAATGGCTGAGCTGGCAAATGGGTGTGCTGGTACAAAAGAAATATGAATTTGTTATAACAGAATTGCATGGAATGTTCTATTAATCTGTTCTCTTTATATACGTGTTTGTAAATGAATAAACTAAGGCATTTTTTACAAGCAAAAACAATGAAAACATTAGAAGTTTCAACATCCGGGAAGTTTCTGCGCACAATCTGACCTTACTTCTTCGTTGTGCTGTTAAGGGTTTCCGTTCATTTTTTTTCTCTTCATGGGTGATAGGGAAGACTCATTGGCAGTGGCCTTGCAAAAGGTATTCACCAACAAACGACTAAGAGTCGATTTGGATGAAAAAAACTACATGTTGTGGAAACAGCAGGTTAATCATACTGTCCAGAGCCTTCGCCTTGAAAAGCTGCTCCATGGGGATGTTACTCTGCCTCCAGCAACGATGGTTCTAGAGGATAGGTCTGCTGCTACGAATGAGGCGTATGATCTTTTTATGGAGCAGGACAATGCTCTTGCCTTGTGGTTGTTATCTACTTTAAGTCCTTCAATCCTTCCTCATATGGTTGGAGCGGACACAAAGGCGCAGATTTGGTCTACTGTTACAAAAATGTTTGCAAGTCGTTCTACGACGACAATGGTAAATCTACACTATTGACTGAAAGCCATCCGAAAAGGGGATCTGAGTATGCGGGTCTTTATCTCTCAGGTCAAGGAGCTTTGTGACACTCTGGCTTCTTGTGGAAGTCTGGTCTCGGAATCTGAACAAGTGGCCACCATTTTGAAAGGCTTACCGACTGAGTATCGTTCTTTCATTACTATAATCACTGACAGTCGGGAGCCTTTTGCTTTAGATAGTGTTATTTTAGTTTTGCTTGATGCCAAAATGTAATAAAAGGGGTTTAAGGAAGTTGAAACTCATTCGATAAGCTCAAATATGGCTCAACTGTCCATGGTTGATCGCTCTGTGAAGGCGGAGACTTAGCTGTCTGTGTCAATGGCGAATACTGCTACATCGAATCAAGGTGGACGTGGTTGTGGCAAGTTGAGGATTCAGTGTCAGCTAAATGGCAAGCTTGGTCACTTGGTAGACCGTTGTTGACATCGATTCGGCCAGAACTTTCGTCGGTCCTCGCCTGGTGATCGCTCTATGCCTGCTAGTGGTGGTGGTTCGTCTATCCATCTCTGTTCCTTCTCGCCGAGATCTTCATGTGGCTGTTGCCATTCTAATTTGTGGGCTGGTAATGCCTTTGCCATGGTTGTTGATTATGGTTCACAAACTGCAACAGGGAATTATGGGATACATCGTTCATTTGGGAAATGGTTTGTGGACTCTGATGCCAACCATCATGTGACCTCTAAGACTTCTAATGTTGTTAGTGATGAGGATTATACCGGAACAGGTAAGCTGGTTGTTGATGACGACAATAGATTGAGTATTACTAAAATTGGCCAATCTGGTTTACTCACTTCTTCTCGCACTTTACACTTAAATAATCTTCTTCATGTTCCTAATATTTCATGAAACTTGCTACCGGTATCATCTCTAGCTAAGGATAATCGAGTTTTTATTGAATTTCATGCTCGTAGATGTGTGATTCAGGATGAGGAAATGAACAAGGTATTGCTTGAAGGTCGTGAGTATGATGGACTTTATGAGTTTGATTATTCATTATTGCATAATAATGTTCTAGTTGAGTGTAACGTTGCTTGTAGTGTTGACTTTGATTTGTGGCATAGACGATTGGGTCATCCTAATCATGATACATTACTTGTAATGTGTCGTGCTTGTAATGTTGGTTCCAATTTTGATAATGATAACATTATTTGCTTTGCATGTCAACGTGGGAAAAGTCACGTTTTGCCATTTTCTTTCTCTCACACTACATATGTTGTACCGTTTCAATATTCACATATTTATGGGGACCACCTCATGTTTCATCCAATAGGTATAGATATTATATCTTTTTCGTTGATGCTTGCACTCGGTATTCTTGGGTTTATTTGATGAATGAGAAATCTCAAGCGTTGTATGCTTTTCGACTGTTTCAACGCATGGTTTGGGTTCAGTTTGGTAGTGAAATTAAGGAGGTTCAGAGTGACTGGGGTGGTGAGTTTCGTCCATTCACCAAGGTACTACAGGAAGATGGGATGCGACATCGCCTCATGTGTCCTCACACATCTCAACAAAATGTTGTAGTTAAGCGTAAACATCGTCATATAATTGAGACAACGCTTACATTACTTGCTCAAGCTTCCTTAATTGTTTGGTAAAAATCCTCGTTATGAGCATTTACGAGTGTTTGGGTGTCAATGTTTTCTATGTCTTCGTCCGTTTGAGTCACATAAGCTTTCGTTTAGATCGAAACCCTTCACTTTTCTTGGTTCATGATTCGTTCACTAGTGGTGATATTAATATTATTCAAGGGGATGCTCATTTACTTCGACAGTGTGTTCCATCGTCATCTCCTCCTCTATATGGTGTAGAGGATACATCCGGCTCCTCTAGTAGTTGTGATCTACATCCAACCGGTTCTTCATCATTTCTTAATATTCTGGATAATTCTGTGGTGTATGTTGAGTCTTCTAGTCGTGATGTTGGACAACCTTCTTCTGTTGTAACCTTATCTCCTCATTCTTTAGCTACCACGTCGCCCACTTCTGTTGGTGACTCGCTTGCTTCATCAAGTTTGCCTGCTGCCAATGCTTATTTTGTGCCACCAGCTCCGTCTAACACACATATGATTGTCACTCGTAGCAAGGCCAAAATCTTCAAACCAAAGGCCTTTATTTTGAAAGCTCTACTTGAAGGTGACGAACCTATCACTGTTCTTCAGGACTTGGCATCTCATTTGTGGAAAGAGGTTGTATTGGAATAATATGATACTTTGATTCGTAATGGAACATGGTGATTTGTGTTGTTGCCTGCAGATAGGGTCATCATTGGTTGTAAATGGCAATTTCGGATAAAAAAAATCGGATGAGTCTGTGGATAAATATAAAGCTTGATTGGTGGCAGAGGATTTTTCCCAGGTTTTGGGACAAGATTTTAATGATACTTTCAGTCCAGTGATCAAGCCTCCACAGTTAACGTTATCTTGGTGTTAGCAGATACGCATGGGTGGACGTTGCGACAAGTTGATGTCAACTATGTGTTTCTTCATGACGATCTTCATGAGGAGGTATACATGGTACAACCACCGGGGTTTGAAAAACCTACTTCTGATGGTTTGAAGTTGGTGTGTAAGCTTGAGAAAGCCCTATATGGTCTTAAATAGGCCCCTCGACGATGGTATACCGAGCTATATGTTTTTCTATTAAAAATTGGTTTCCAGGAACATAATCGGATGCATCTTTATTCATTCAATGAGTGGGTGATAACTACATTTATGCCCTTGTGTACGTTGATGATATTATCATCACTAGATATAATATTGATGATGTGGAGAAAGTGTCTCTCAATGAATACGTGAATTTTCATTGAAAGATCTGGGGGAATTAAATTATTTTTTGGGGTTGAGAGTTCAATGTAATTCTCACTCTCTCATCTTACGCCAAAAGAAATTTATACTTGAACTACTCGCTCGAACATGCATGCGAGGTGCTTATCATGTTCTAACGCCAATGGTTGTCACTCCAAAGCTATGTAAGGATGGTGGAAGTTCGTTACTAGATGTTCAACTATATCAAAGTGTGGTTGGTACACTTTTATATTTGAATCATTCTCTCCTGACATTTCTTTTAGTGTCATTAAAGTCGCTCAACATATGCATGATCCTCGTGAACATCACTAGATTGTTGTGAAACGTATATTGTGGTACCTAGGTGGTACCCTTGATTTTGGTTTGGTTTTTTGCAAAGATGGATTGAAAATGACATTGGAACCTTTTATCGATGCTGATTGGGAGTGTAACATGGATGATCGACGCTCGATTTCAGGCTTTTGTTTTTTTCCTTGGGAGCAATATTGTTTCGTGGGTTCTAAACGGCTGCGCTCAGTTTCTAGATCAACCACTGAAGCTGAATACCAAGGTGTAGATGATATTGTTGCTATTGTTACTTGGATTCAGACACTTCTGGCCAAGATGGGTGTGTCGTGCATCTCTACACTGGTAGTTTGGAGTGATAACACAAGTGCGGTGGCGATGAGCGCTAATCTGGTTCTTCATTCTCGATTGAAACACGTTGAGTTAAATCTTCATTTTGTTCGTGAGAAAGTTGAAGCTGGTGTTATTTGTGTTAATTATGTCCCTGCTCAACACAAAAAGGAGAATGGTCTCACCAAGCCACTCTCTCGTTCTTATTTCACTTTGTTTCGTCGCAAGCTAAATGTTTCAGATGGAATTGTCGAAGATAAAGGCAACATGACTTCCAACGTCTCCTTTAAAGTATTGTATCATAGCTTAGTGGGGATATGTATTCATATAATCTTACTTATGTATTTAGTTTTATTAAACTCATAGTTTATATTATTTGATTTTAAATGTGTCACGGAGCTCCAATTTTGTAAAATGATTTTATAACAATATTTTTGTTTTATTTATGATATCATTCAACATGTTTGAAGAGAAAATGAATAGGTTTTGAAAATTAGGAGTTACATCGGTAGCCCAATATGACATTTTAGGCCCATTTGGGTTTAGGGTATTATATTTAGTGGTATCATAGCATCAAGTTGAGTTGGTCCTAGGACTCAGTGGTCAGTATTATTAAGGTGTTAGTGAATACATGCCCTAGGTACTGAAAGTACTTGTATAAGTCTGGAATCCTAATAGTGCTTCTTTCTTTAACCTATGTTGTAGAATTTACAACGATGGATAGTTTCAAATGTAATTCAAAGAATCAAATAGAGAGGTGAGCCTTTCACCCCGATAAAGTCAGTAAAGGATTTCTATCATGAGCATATATTATTAGAGTCCCTGTCAAGAACGAGTGTCACAAAGACAATCTTTTTTAGAGGTATAACTTCCACTCCCAGAGAGACAATATACATTATTCCTAGAGCGCAAACAGTTCAATCAACCATCCAACTACGTTAGTGCCAACAAAATCCCCAATAAATAGGCTAAAAAGGTATCAGAGAGTTGATTTCTTCAATTCAAGTAATAATGATTCGATTTTGATCGATCATTGGGTAAGAGAGACAGTGGTAATTTTGAGGCTATTCATCCTATCCAGAGGGTGATTAGGAATGCATCAATGCTTTGCTAAGAGTGATATTATCGATTGATGAAAGATTGTAGAGATGACCCTACAACCAGGGGTGCCCATATGGAATCAGTTTTCAGGCGAGTTCAGAAAAAGTATATTAGTGAGGCACATATGAATGATTTGAGATTTTAGTTATCTCAGCTAGTGCAGGGAGATCGCCCAATGTTCGATAGGAGAAAGAGACATTCTTTGAATGAGTCATTATGCTCCAGAGTAGATTGTCACTGAGTCTTGAGGTGCAATAACTTACTTGAGAGATTTTATTTTTGATATCAGTGTGCAGTTAACAACAAACCCGCTTAGAGTGCTTCAGAGAAGAGCATGAGGATGGGTTTACTGGGTGAGTTAGGCACCCCGAGTATATAGATTTGTGTTTCAGTAGATCCATCTCGGTCAGTAGTAGGGAAGACCAGAGGTCCGCGTGAGTAGAGAAGAGTGATTTCAGCTCAATCATTCCAATTGAGTTGTAGGTCAGTTGTAGGGTCTCATAAGTATCGTTAGCTCCATCATCAGTGTCGAGATTTAGAAGCTCTGGTAGATTTTTGGATTACCTATAGTGCGAGCACTGAGGTAAAAATCAACGATAAAGGTGCTTTAAATTTTCAAGGATATGTTATGGATGTGGATCCTTAGCACTTATGGTGAAGGATTGCCTTAGTTCCAGTGGCGGTATTTCATTTGATATAGGGAAGCGATCCCAGTAGTTCAGCATGATTGAGAACCTTTTTCTCAAGGAGGTGTTAGTTTTATGCTCAGACAGGAAAGTAGTGAAGCAGATCGATCAGTTCTTGATTCAAATTGGTATATTATGGAGAGACAGGGTCAAGACGTTAATGTCACTAATGAGATGCCAGATAGAGAATCCAAAAGTGTATATTGAGTGGCTAGTAGGTAAGCCTTAGTGGATTAATCGAGATTACCCTATAAATTCGTTGAGGGCTTATATCAAACCGAATAGTCAACCTAAATAGAGTTGTTAGCACAAGTGTTGCTTAGCCTCAAAACTTTGGGATTTAGAGTTAGGGGAATATGTGGTTGTTCTTTGTTAAGTTGAAGATCAACTCTAAGAAAAATTTAGTCGTAGAATCTTTCACCCTTGAGTGTTCCCAGGAGAGTATCCTTGCTTGTGGTCCCGTCAGATACGAGACTATAAGGACATCTTCGCATCGTCAGTAGAATGTTCATGAGATCAACCCGTAGAGAATTAGAAATCCCATGTTCATTCTTGGAAATAGAGACATCCATGAGAGTGTTAAGAGTACTCAGGTTGCTCTTGCCAGTGTAGCAATCACCCTATAGTCAGAAATCTCAGAATATGTCTCAGTAAGTTCCAAGGCACTTCAGTTGCTAATTGGGCCCTGATACCCCAAGTACTTGCGAGGAGTAAGTTAGTATGATGTATATTTTAATGCATCAGCTCCGGAATTTCACCCCAAATTATAAAACTATCGTAGGTGTTATTGTGAGTTATGAGTCTTGAAGTACAGTAAACCCTTCAGGCGTCATCAGGATATCTTCTTGCTTGTACAGTAAGTCAATCAACTAAGTGAGCCAAGCCTCGTCAGTAGTGTCTTCATGGTATATGAGCGCGAGCAATATATCACACCTAGTAGTATGCAGCGTTGCATAGTATCATAGATTTTGGGTGCTTTAGATTAAAGGAAATTAAGTTCGTTAAGTGTCATATGACTAGCGACATGCATTATCGAGTAGCTCAGTAGTGGTAAGAGATAATGAGTGTCAGACGTAGAATCTCAAAGTTCTTAGTTAGAGTGCGGTTGTGGGAGACCTCCGCTTCGAGTGCATGCTCCTTAAAAAAGCCAAACATTGTTAGTTTCATTCGTCAAGTGGTCGATTTCTAGTTGTGAGCACCCTAAACACTCAATCAGGTGAGTAGAGTGTATGTAAGTTGCAAGGTAAATAAGAAACAATCAGGTACCGTTGATGAATATTGAGTAATAGTTTAACAGTAAAAGCATAGAGATCGACATTAGTCAAGAATTGTCATCATATCTTCAGTAATTGGTATCGATACAGTGTTGGAGAGTTCCATAAGATCTTAAGGTATAGCACGATGAGTTACCTATGTTTAGTAGTTAAAAAGGGTTATCTGGTTACGTAAATAATTAACTTGATTGAGTAAGGTTATCCAGAGAAGGATTTAGCGATAACAGTGAGTCATGGAGTAACGTCATTGACAAGCGTAGTATTACTCGTCAAAATAAGATAAATTATCTTCAAAATAAATAAATAAATTAATAATAGTATAATGAAAGGGGTTCGATCCACAAGGACTTAGTAATTTTTTACGCAAATTTGTATCAATTTTAGTCCAGGCAACTGCAAGAAAAATAAATAAAAGGGGCCTCTGGCGAGAACGAGATGAAGTAAAGAAATGTAGAAAAATGAAAACTAAAAGTAAGACATAATAAATTAAATGTAAATAAGATTGAGAAAATATCAATGAGAAAACCACCTCAAGCTAAATTTGCTTCAATTCCATTGATTATCGAAATGGATTTTTGCTCCTAGATTCATGTCGGTTACAGTCTACAAGGCTCAACCCATTGTAACTTGCCTTTCTCTCTAGTAATCGATCTTTCCAAGTCACTATTTGAAAGTTGATTCTTGAATGGGCTAACTACAACGATTGTCATTAGAACAAACATAATTGAGTACTAGAAAGGCTCGGCCCGACATGGATTATGTTCTCTCGTCAAGAATTGAATTCGATCTCGATTCCTTAGGAGACTGTCGCTAAGTTTGTTTACAAGAGGTCGAATATGCCACAGGTCGATCCTTCCTCCCAACTATAAATTAAAACATCCAGACAAACAAGCTTTTTTTCATTTAAAAGCGTTTTAATTTTGAAAGTAAGGTCGATTGTCTAATTAATAATATAGAAAATCAAGAATGTAACTTCGATGGTCTTAAGTGCTTTTCAATTCTCACATATGGAATTGATTCATTGCTAGCTCTCAGCTATAAATAAATTAGCCAAGTGTGATATTGATCATACTTAGCGTGTTTTGTAAAATCAGTAGAAAACTTAAATAAAGAAAATGAAAATAAAAAGGAAAAGGAAAACTTTTATTAAAACCGAAAACAAAGTAACAAAATGAAACTCAAGATAAGATATGTTCTAAGCCTTACTCCAATAAGGGTATTTATAGGCTTCTAAACCCTAAAATAACATGGAATTTAAAATAAATAAAATCCAAAAGATAATTCAAATGTTTTAGTTTAAAACTTAGAAAGTAATTCCTAAAATATCTCCTCAATTCGTACTGACTGGGCGGCTTCCAGAATCTTCGTCACGCTGGCTGGACCTTTTAGAAACTGCCATGTTAAACCTGCGTTTTGCCCAATGTTGTGCCCATGTCTCCAGTTGCAAAAAAAAGTTCCAGAATGCATCCTTTTATTGCCAATTTCAGTAAATAGACCACGACACATAAAATAAATGAATACAACCCAAATCAGCAGTGAAAAATTCATAAAATAAGAGAATTAGCAAGTAAAAAGTGAATTTTTAAAACACTCATTATATTCCCCTTCACTTATCTCATGCTTTTCCTCAAACATGCTTTGATCATACTAGTTAAGAACTCAATTTACTTTCCTCCAACCGTTTAATTCTCAAGCAAATTATGAAAGTCAAGCTCACAATAACCATTTGAATCAAAACATCAATCAAGTGAATGAACACAATTAGAAGTAATTTAAACAACATTACAACTTCCAATCATTCATCAATCAAAATTCACCATAACTCAATTCCTCAATAGGATTCACTTAAATGTGTTTCAGGTGCCAAATTCGCTCAAGTCAGAATTAAACAATAATTTTCATTAGCTTGTAACACAATCAATTCTCCACTACTTAGAATAAATAAGATGCAAAGATGATTGGGTCTTCAAAAAAAGGTGTAATGGGGCTTAGGTAAATGTGGGAAAAATATATGAAATGAGTTTAACAATCAAGACAAAGAATTCTTCAAATGATCAAACCAATTCCACGAGAAAAGAAACATAAATAAACAACAACAAAATATTGACATCAAAATCAAAATCAATCAAACCATTTTTCTCTGGATTTTTTGCTATTTTTCATTATTCGAATGTTGCTATTTTTTGTGTGGAACAAGAGTGCAAACAAGCTTCAATTATTTTTCTCGAAAAGGGTGAAAAGAGAGTGAAAAAAAAGGCTCGGGTTTAAGATTGAGGTGAAAACAAAGAAGTGGGAAAAGACTCAAAACGGTTCACTAATGAAGAATAGAAGGGTATGTTTTTCTCTTTGGTAAAAGTGGGGTGAATCCTAATGCCCAAATCATATTAAAAATCCAAATTCCTTGTGTAGTCTCAAAATGTATCATGCCATAAGTTCTAGATTTCCAAGTTCTAATTTGACACACTCAAACAAGAAAACGAGCATATATTAAGAAACATGCTCAAGGCTCAAATCTTACTGAAGTGTATTCATCAATCATGTTAGGCGAAATTCAATGGACAAAATCAAGTAGTGTCATAATGAAGTCAAATTAAATTCCTACTCATGCAATTCAACTATCAAGAGTTTTCATATTCAAAATAATTACATGAACGTAAACAACCATAGCATTGCTAAAAATATTCAACGGAAAGGAAAATTTCATGCAAGTATTCAACCATTTCAATTAAGCATACAATCAAACAAAACATACGACAAGTAAGATGGAATTCAATTTCAATCTTTATCCCCTTCACTTAATTGTATTGCCCCAATACGGAAATAAAATTAAAAACACAAGAGAAAGGGTAAAGAATACTCCCCAGGTTGTACAGTGCTAGGAGGTGACGGAAAGGCATTTACGCTCGATGCATGGAATAGAGAGGAAGGCTGTTCTGTATGAAATTCATGAGCTGGATCTATGTTGGATTCTTCTGAAAAGAAACCGACAGAGAAGTCACCTATAAAACCAAAGGAATAACGGTACATGGGTAAAGGTTGGATTGAAACTGATTCAAAGTGTACCTTGGGATTATGTTCCGACTCCAATGAATGCATCGAGAAGGATGAAACTGTCGAGTGCCTCGACTGAGAAGACGAGGAGGATGCGACAATCAACATAAAGTGAAATGATAAAGTTGATGATCGTGAAGGTGATGGACGACGGGCATTACTCGATCTGACGATGTTGAAGCGTCGTGAGCGACAACTGACGGATGGAGAAGAGGTGGCCAGTGCATGTAACAGTTTGGGTTTAGCATTTAGGGGCATTCGGGCTTGCTACCAATGCCAACCATGACAAAGAGAAGGTGATAGAGTAAGTTCAGAGTTACTCAAAATCTATACAAACGCCAGACCAGCAACTCGATGCGACTGCCAAGCATCGTGGTTAGAACGGTCGGTTCATTGTTGCATTGATTTCGCGATCAAACCAACGTGAAGATTAGAGTAGCTGTGAACAGTGGTAGCGTAAGGAATGGGCGACGTTAGTAATCTGCGTGAGAGATGAAGAAAGAAAGAAAGTAAAAAGAAAGAAAGAAATGGGGATGCCAACATGTAGGGTAAAAACAAAAAGAAGGGAAATATTTTTGGTTTTTTTAATGTGCACGTGGGAAGATATGAATTGTTTTGTTTCAAATTTTGAAACCAAGTAGAAGATTGGTCGATCCAAAAGGTAGAGGTGTTTAAAATTTGGGGGAGAATTGGTGAGAGATGCTAACCTGCGCCGGGCCCTTAAGGAGAGATGCTAACATGCCGCGCCCCTTAAGGAGAGATGCTAATGTGCACCGTGCCCCTTAAGGAGAGATGCTAACGTACGTCGTTTAATGAAACACCAAAGTCCACTGCTCCTCTTTCTATGCTCGAGTTTTAGTTACTGGATTAGGTCTAAAAATGATTTGATTCAACTAAAAATAACTATTTGAACTTCGATTAAATACAAATAGAATCACCGGGTCACCTGAAAAATTTAAAAACTTAACGTAAATAAAACACTCAATAAAATAAGAAAACAAAAACAAAAATTCAAGAAAATTAAAAAAATGAAATTAAAAATGGGTGTTCTCCCATAAATTCTTCGTTTAACGTCGTTTAGCTCGACGACCTGATTCAAAATACGAAATTTGTTTGAGATGCTCCCTCCATTTTATGTGTTTTCTCCAATTAAGAAATTTCCTACGAGAACTTATAAGATCGACAAGCTCCTTCAAATTGTCCTTATAGCTTCAAACAATCTCGTAAGTTTTTCTTCGGGTCTTATTCAGTTCATGAAGCTTGTCCTATACAATGGTCGATAATGTATCATTTTCACCAAAAGATGAGTTATTCAAATGTTCCGATAACTGTTTTGACTCTACTTTCGGTACCTACAAAATGGAAGGAATAATTTTAGATTCAAAAGGAACCAAACTTGAATTAAAATGAATAGAATTTGTTTTATCAAACTCCATGATTTCTTTGTCGTTGCCCTCTGATTCCCTGCAAAACCATTAGACAAATTGGTTTCTAAGAATTCATCAGCTAATAGATCTATAACATCAATAAAATTTACACTCGCCACACTATCCGAGTATTTCGTAGCTTTATATCCATCAAATTCCATAGTTAAAATACTGCTTCAGGCATTAATCTTTGTGTGTGTCGTACTCAAAAAGTTCAGGTCACTCGAGAAGAATTTCAAATCCAGTATTGTTGCGGTCATTTTCCATGTCAATTATATAAAAATCAGCAGGAAATATCAAATCATTTACCTTCACCAAAACATTTTCTAATACTCCCTCGGGGTAAATAATTGATCTATCGATGAGTTGAAAAATGACCCTTATTTCTTTCAACTGTTAACTGGAAATTTTGTCATAGACATAAAGCGACATTACGTTGATGGATGTGCCTAAGTCACACATGGTTCGCTTGATTTTAACGTTTCCAATCTTACAAGGTATTGCGAACATACATTGTTCATTATACTTCGGTGGAAGATGTCGTTGAAAAATTACAGAAACATTTTCGCTCAAGTTCATTTTTTTTGTTTTTGGTCAATCATCTTCTATTGGTGCGTAGATCTGTAAGGAACTTGGTGTATTTGGGCACCTTGTGAATCATTTCAAAAAGTGGAATGTTTATGTCCACTTTTCGGGATATATCTAATATCTCATTTTCTTCTACTTTATTGTCTAACTTCATTAAATATATAAAGAAAATGAGGTGGAAATTTGTAAGGAGAAGAAAAAGAAGAAGGGGAGGCATGTTTACCTTTGGTAGGTGGAGGTGACGATTTGACTTCTTGTTTCTTTGGTGGTACATCTTTTTCTTCGGATTTTTTAGGAGTCTCAAGCGAGATTGTTGAGTTAATCGATTGACGAATATGGCCAAGAGGGGGGTGAATTGGAAATTAAAAAATTTGGTGGAAGTTTTTGCAGAAAATTGAAAGAAATTGCACAGCGATTTAGAGTGGTTCGACTTTATCAACCAAAGTCTACATCCACTACCTTAACTATCCACACTAAGGATTTTCCAACAAATTCACTAAATTGTTCTTTCTTTTGAGTCCAAAGAGATAACCTTACAACTCCCTCAAGAATATACCCCAATTCTTGAGAACACTCTTTTCTCAAAGAGAAATACAAATTTGCAAACTTACAAGAAAAACCTCACAAGGCAAATATGTTTGCACAATTCTAGAACAAAGAAAGAACACTCAAGAATAAATACAATTGAGCACAATAAGTGTTCTTGAAAGCAAAATGAATATTGAATGAAAAATAGGCTTGAAATGCTCAAACTTAAGGTTTGATGCTTTCTCTTTGATTTTCTCTTGATTCTAATTGCTTGATGTTTCTTGTTATTGATCAATGGCTTCTAAGCTTGCTTAAATACACCTTGAATCACTTCTGAACGTTGGGGATAATTAGAGAAAATAATATAGCCATTTTAGTGTGAAAACAATTAATAAAACAGTTTGGAGCGTGGGGGGAATCGGTACCCCCTATGGGGAATCGGTTTCCTAAGTGTAAATTTCAAATATTTCGACCGTTATACAAGGGGGAATCGGTACCCCCTGGGGGGGGGGAATCGGTTCCCTCCGAGCATACTGGAATTCTCGGAGCCAAACCATTCAGGGGGAATCGGTTCCCTCTGAGCAATCTGGAATTTTTGGCTTTGAAATGGTTTGAAATACTTTGTAAAATTATTTTGAAATTATTTTAAGTTTAAAACTTAATTTTACACTTTGAGTAAGGATTAAAAATGATCTTTGAAAGATTTGGAGTAATGTTTTGATATTCGAATAATTCTATCGAATATACTTAGAAAATCATTTGGAAAATCTTAAAATTCATTTAACTTAATTTGTTATATCGAAATATCAAAATGTTTTCAACAATCTCCCCCTTTTTGATATAACAAAACATTTTAGTAATTTTAAGATTTTGAAATCAATCATGTTTTGAAATTTACTCCCCCTTACTTTAACACTTCTCCCATTTATCATTTAAAAAACACCTTTAACACTTCTCCCCCTTTTTGTTAAATCAAAAAGACATTTTAAAGAATTTAAACAAGGTTTTGAAATCATTTAGCTAATTGATTATATAATATAAGCTGCTAAGATCACAAGCAAGAGAAACGTTAGCCATTAGTTTCATAATCAATATTCATAATTAATGTGAAATGGCAAAATTTGTCATATATCTAATCATGAAGTAAATGATGCAATAATGAATAAATTTAATCATACCAAATAGATAATTTCTAACCATTCATGAATCCAAACAAATTCAAAGTCAATCAATCCACAAATTCAAACATTCCAAAATATTCAAAATGTTAAAACAACAAGTTTGGAGTTCAAAGCAAAACATTGAATCACATATCCGGATTAGGAGGAGGAAAACGAGCTCGCATAGCGGCCATTTCGTTAGTGAGGTCATTAATACGTGCGTTGGTTGCTTCATTATTTGCACGCATTTCTCGAAGAATTTCTAATTGTTGAGCTCCCATTGTGGATAAATGGGACTCTATAGAAGTACAGCGTGAATCCATAGTAGCGTATCGAAAATCGAATGTCTCCATAAAGGATTGGAAATATGGAGGCATTGGATGCGTTTGTTGTGCTTGCTCTTCGGGTTGCTCCTCGGGCTGCTCAGGTTCATCTTCGGCTTCATCGATGTCTCGCATTAATTGCTCAAGCTCGAGATCTTCGTCAGCTTCGGGTGGAGCTTGTGAAGAACTAGCTCCCGGAGTATTTACAGAAGATCGAACCCATTCACCGGTTTCCTTATCCTTAATCCATCCCGCTCTCGTTAAGGAAAGAAGGTTAATTTGTTTCTTAAGAGGAAAAACGGCATCTAGACCGACTCTAAGCCCAGCTTTGGAAAACAGATTACTCAAAATACAACCGTAAACAAGAGATGAACAGAGTTTTTTGTTAGGAACAAGATTTACGGTTTCAACAATTTCAGCAAAAATAATCTGAGGTAGGTTGATTTTAATATTGTTTTCGAAACAATGTAACCACCAAAGATCTAAGGCTCTAAGAGTAGAATAACGACCTCCGGATGGTCGAAACCACCAAGAAATCATTAGATGAAGAAAAAGTTCATGAAGGTCTAGGACACTTGCACTATCCCTTCTTTTATAACGAGATCCTAAAACCTGTTTTTCATTTGAAATCCCATCATTATCTAATCCGAATGTATTGGCTATGTAAGCCGAGTCAATATATAAGAATTATCCTAGAAGGTAGGAACGAATTCCTATGGTTTCGGTTTCAGTTTGGTTTTTAACACAAACGACATTAGAATAGAAAATACGAACAAGTTGATGGTAAACGATGGGTTCAAGGTCAAAGAGTTTATCAAATTTCCACTCTTGTAAAAGAGGAAGATATTTAAAATTGATAGCTAACATAGCTTGACGAGAAGGAATACGTTCTTCCCGGATTTTGTAAGAGTCGAAATATTGATAATACCAAAAACGATGATTTCTAGGACCAAGATGATTGAAACACGAATTTTGGATAGTCAAATTAGGATCAATAGGATTAGGATTAGAAATTGGAATAGGTGGAGGATTTGGAGGTGGATTTGGTTGACGGTGTGAACGATTAGATGAAGACCTAGCACGTTTAGGATTTGACATGGTTTAGGAAATCGGAATAGAATTGATAACCTGCAATTTAGAAAACACATGTATGCAATTCAATCAATCCCAAAACTCAATTGAGTTCTCAATATTTCAAGGTTCTCTAAATCAATCCTAATGGGCAAAGTTTTTGAAAAACTTTTGAAAAATATGGTTTTGAGAAACAATATATGTATAATTTTCATAACAACAACATAATTTAATCAAAACACAATAATTTGAAATTTAACATTTTTTTTAATTTCGAAAGTAAAAAAAAAATTGGAAAATTCTTGTGTTTTTGATGAAATTGGTTGTAATATCTAGTTTCTAATCACTAAACAATCAATGCCCGATCTAAAGTTCATCCTAGAACTAATTAAAACAAGTCCTATGTTCAAAATCAATAAAATAGGGAGTTTAGAAAATTTTACCTTGAAGGATGAGATTGAGTGGATTTTGATTTTGTTTGCACGATTTTAATGATGATTGCAAGTTTAGGAGATGATATTTGAAGTGAATTCCGATTAAAATCGATGATTTGAGGCAATAATGGAGATAGGGAGAGAGTTGAGAGGGAACGGCGGAAGAGAGAAAAATAAGAGAGGTTTGAGCAAATATTGGGTTCTGCCCGTGTTAAAACCAGAATCCCAGGGGGGTATCGATTCCCCTTCAAAGGGGGAATCGGTTCCCTCAAGGGGGGATCGATTCCCTCTGCACCAAAATGCTAAAATCCGATTTTAAACACCCAAAATGCTAAATTAATTTCCTCTAGTGGTATTGGCAACTCATATATTGAAAATTAATCATGTTCAAACAATTCAATTAATTTTTAAACGATATTTGAACATAAAATTAATTTTTTATCAAGAATCATAAACTCCCCCTAACTAATAGCAATGAATGCAATCAAAAATTATTATTATAAGCATTTTTCATTTATTATTAAAAGTGCTAAAAATATTTTAAACACTCAGTGAAGATAGATTTGTCAAACCTAATTCTCTCCTAAGTGTCCAAAATCGTTCCTTGTCTAAAGGTTTTGTAAAGATATCCGCTAATTGGTGCAAAGTATCAACAAATTCTAGAACTACATCTTCCTTAGTGACATGGTCTCTAATGAAGTCATGTCTTATTTCAATGTGCTTAGTTCTAGAGTGTTGGATGGGATTTTTAGTGAGACAAATAGCACTAGTATTGTCACACTTGATAGGAATGGTACCTACTTCAATTCCATAATCAAAAAGTTGTTGTTTCATCCATAAAACTTGTGCACAACAACTACCAGCTGAAATGTATTCGGCTTCAGTGGTAGATAATGCAACACAATTTTGTTTCTTTGAAAACCAAGAAATTAGCATATTTCCAAGGAATTGGCAAGTATCGGAGGTGCTTTTCCTATCTAATTTGCATCCTCCATAATCTGCATCAGAAAAAGCATGCAAGCTAAAGCTAGAGTCTCTAGGATACCAAAGTCATAAACTAGGAGTGTCCTTAAGGTATCTAAAGATTCTCTTAACAGCTAGTAAATGTGATTCCTTAGGGCATGATTGAAATCTAGCACATAAGCAAACACTAAACATAATGTCCGGTCTACTTGCAGTTAGATAAAGTAGAGATCTAATCATTGACCTATATAATTTAACATCTACACATTTACCTCCTTCATCTAAGTCAAGCTTTGTTGAAGAGCTCATTGGAGTGTCATGAGGTTTCCCATTTTTTCAGTCCAAACTTCTTGAGCATATCTTTGACGTACTTAGCTTGATTGATGAAGATGCCATCTTTTCTTTGCTTGATTTGGAGTCCCAAGAAAAATGAGAGCTCCCCCATCATGCTCATCTCAAACTCACTTTGCATTAGCTTAGAAAATTCTTGGCAAAGAACATCATTAGTAGAACCAAATATTATATCATCAACATAAATTTGAACTACTAATAAATCTTTACCTTTATGCTTCAAAAACAATATAGTGTCAACCTTCCCTTTTGAAAAACCTTTTTCAATTAAAAAATTTGACAATCTTTCATACCAAGCTCTAGGAGCTTGCTTTAAACCATAAAGTGCTTTTGTCAATTTTAAAACATGATCCGGAAAATTTGAATCTTCAAAACCTGGAGGTTGTTCCACATACACTTCTTCTTTTATAAAACCATTTAAAAATGAACTTTTAACATCCATTTGATATAATTTAAATTCATTGAAACATGCAAATGCTAATAACATTCTAATTGCTTCCATCCTAGCTACGGGAGCGTATGTTTCATCATAGTCTATGCCCTCTTCTTGAGTATACCCTTGAGCAACAAGTCTAGCCTTGTTTCTCACTATATTACCACTCTCATCAAGCTTATTCCTAAATACCCATCTAGTACCTACAGTAGATTTATTACTAGGCCTTTCAACTAATGTCCATACTTTACTTCTCTCAAATTGATTGCATAGCCATAATCCAATGTTCATCATTTAATGCTTCTTTAATATTCTTAGGCTCTATGCATGAGATAAATGCAACATAATTACAAATATTTCTAAGAGAAGATCGAGTTGTTACCCCTTTTGATGGATCACCTATAATTTCACTATCCTTGACATAGTTGTACTCTCTTGGATAAGATACTTCCCTTTCTTCAATGGTTGGATTCTCAAGAGGATCATGAGTTTCCTCATTTTTCGTTTCTTCCTTTGATGATGGTTCTCCAACGTCATGTCTAACGTCATTTGTATTTATAACACCTACATCATCATTCACACACGAATCCTTTCTCGGAAGGGGATTATCATCGAAAACAACATGTATAGACTCTTCTACAACTAAAGTTTCTTTTATTAAATACACGATAGGCTTTAGAATTTAAGGAATAACCCAGAAAAATTCCTTCATCACTTTTAGCATCAAATTTGCCAAGGTTTTCTTTACCGTTGTTTAAAACAAAACATTTACATCCAAAAGGATGAAAATAATTAATGTTAGGCTTTTATTTTTAAAAATTTCATATGGAGTTTTCTTTAAAATTGGCCTAATCATTACTCGATTTACAACATAACAAGCGGTATTTGTGGCTTCCGCCCAAAAATATTTTGGCAAATTATTTTCACAAAGCATGGTTCTAGCCATTTCATCTAAAGTTCGATTTTTCCTCTCAACAACTCCATTTTGTTGAGGGGTTCTAGGTGCTGAAAAATTATGGCTAATACCGTTAGAGTTACAAAATTCAGTAAATCCAAGATTTTCAAATTCAGTTCCATGATCACTCCTAACACTAGTAATAGAGTAACCTTTTTCATTTTGGATTACTTTTGAAAATGTGATGAATTGTTCTAATGCTTCATCTTTAGTATTTAAAAATAGAACCCAAGTATATCTAGAATAGTCATCTACCAAGATAAATGCATATTGTTTTCCACCCAAGCTAGTAGTTCTAGTTGGCCCAAAAAGATCTAAATGGATCAATTGTAAAACTCTACTAGTTGATACATCATTAATGGATTTAAAAGAAACTCGCTTTTGTTTTCCTTTAGCACAAGCATCACAGATTTTATCATTATCAAATTTAAGCTTAGGACCTCTTACTAGGTCTCCTTGAATTAACCGTTGCAAAACACTCATACTAGCATGTCCTAGTCTCCTATGCCATAACCAACTATCATGTTCATCCTTAGCAACTAGGCATAAATTAGTCATATCAAAAGAATCTAAATGCACCATGTATATGTTCCCAATTCTATGACCAACAAGCATAATCCGATTAGATGCAATGTCAATGATTTTACAACCATTAATTTCAAATAAGACATTGAATCCTTTATCGCATAATTGACTAGTACTCAATAGATTATGCTTTAATCCATTCACATATAAAACATTTTTAATTTGTATGGAAGAGGTATTACCTATTATACCAATACCTTCAATGTGACCTTTTGAATTGTCTCCAAAAGTCACTTCTCCTCCATTTTTGGCGTTAAGCTCAATGAACCGACTTTTATCTCCGGTCATGTGTCTTGAGCATCCACTATCAAGGTACCATGAATTTGAATTTGTTTCCCGTGCCTTGTAGCAATGCTCCTTTCCCTACAAACATAGATTAATTTTTGATTTTTGGTACCCAAATTCTTTTGGGTCCATATTCATTAGTTTCCAAAATCCTAGTCCCCTTAGGTATCCATTTGTGTAGGATATTTTTATCTTTAGTAGTAATGAGTTCTTTAGGAACCCACATATTTCTAACGATTTTTCCATTAGATGTTCTTTGGGGACCTCTATGATTGTAGTTTCTAAAACTTTTTCTAACAAAGTTGGATTTTGAATTTCCACCTTTTTCAAAATGTTTTGTTCTAACTTTATCAAAAGAAGTTTTAAGATCATCAATTTTCTTTTGATGATCATCATTGATCTTTGAAAGTAAATTTTGCAAATCTAAATTTTTCTTTTCAAACTCTTCTAGTTTGATTTGCAAATCTTTGATTTTACTTTCAAGATCGTTGTTGGTTTTGGATATGAGTTTGTTTTCATTTTTCAATTTTGAAACATCATTTTTATATTTTAAAAATAATTTCTCATAATCCGAAGCCAACCCATTATATTCCTCTAATAACTCATCATAGGATAAATCATCAAAATCGGATGAGTTAGAGGTTACCTTAGAATCTTCCCCAAATGTCATCAAGCACAAGTTAGCTACTTCTTGTTCCTCTTCATCGGAACTTTCTTCATCGCTCCATGTAGCCACATGAGCCTTGTGCTTATTCTTTGATTGACCCTTTTTCTTCAATTATGGGCAATCATATTTAACATGCCCTGGCTTTTTGCATTCGTAGCAAATGATTGGGTCCTTCTCTTTCGGTTTATTTTTGAGGCCTTCATTTCGTTTGAATTTTCTTCCTCGATAAGGTCTCATCATTTTTCTGAACCGTTTGGCAAACAATGCCATTTCCTCGTCATCGTCATCGTCATTCGAATCACTCTCATCTTTTGTGGATTTGAGAGCAACTCCAATGTTTTTCTTCTTCTCCTTCTCCTTTGGTGTCTCATCAATCTTGTCGAGGTCCACCTCATCTTCGAGCATCATTTCATGAGTGAGGAGTGACCCAATTAGCTCTTCAAGAGTTAAGGACGTTAAGTCCTTAGACTCGATGATTGCTGTCTTCTTTGATTGCCACGATTTTGGGAGGGAGTAGACTAACTTCCTCACAAGCTTTTCATTTGAAATGATCTCTCCATATGATTTGAGACCATTGACAATCGTTGAAAACCTATCCGTCATTGCTTTGATATCTTCGTTTGGTTTCATCCTGAAATTTTCATAGCTATGCGTTAGAATACTAATTTTAGATTTCTTTACCTCATCGGTACCTTCATGAGTGACTTGAAGTTTGTCCCATATTTCTTTGGAGGTTGTACACAATGAAACTCTTCCGTATTCATCTGGTCTAAGAGCACAAAAAATGATATGGATGGCTTTGGAGTTGAGCTGGAACATTCTTGTCTCTCCTTCACTCCACAACCTTGGATGAGTGAGAGGTTTGATGTATCATTCTTCTACAGCATTCCATGCTCCCATGTCACTTGCTTGAATGAAGTACATCATTCTATTCTTCCAATAGGCATAGTTAGCTCCATTGAAGAAATGAGGCTTGTTGACAGGCATCGAGTCGAGATCGGAGTCGAAGTTTGAAGCGGAGGCCATTGATGACTTTGATTATCGATATAACTCTTCCCGAATCGACTCAAGAGGCAATTAAACCTTCAAATGAGTTAGGCTCTGATGCCAATTGTTGAGTTAATCGATTGACGAATATGGCCAAGAGGGGGGTGAATTGGCAATTAAAAAATTTGGTGAAAGCTTTTGCAGAAAATTGAAAGAAATTGCACATCGATTTAGAGTGGTTCGACTTTATCAACCAAAGTCTACGTCCACTACCTTAGCTATCCACGCTAAGGATTTTCCAACAAATTCACTAATTTGTTCTTTCTTTTGAGGCCAAAGAGATAACCTTACAACTCCCTCAAGAATATACCCCAATTCTTGAGAACACTATTTTCTCAAAGAGAAATACAAATTTGCAAACTTACAAGAAAAACCTCACAAGGCAAATATGTTTGCAAAATTCTAGAACAAAGAAAGAACACTCAAGAATAAATACAATTGAGCACAATAAGTGTTCTTGAAAGCAAAATGAATATTGAATGAAAAATAGGCTTGAAATGCTCAAACTTGAGGTTTGATGCTTTCTCTTTGATTCTCTCTTGATTCTAATTGCTTGATGTTTCTTGTTATTGATCAATGGATTCTAAGCTTACTTAAATACACCTTGAATCACTTCTGAACGTTGGGGATAATTAGAGAAAATAATATAGCCGTTTTAGTGTGAAAACAATTAATAAAACAGTTTGGAGCGTGGGGGGAATCGGTTCCCTAAGTGTAAAATTCAAATATTTCGACCGTTATACAAGGGGGAATCGGTACCCCCTGGGGGGAATCAGTTCCCTCCGAGCATACTGGAATTCTCGGAGCCAAACCATTCAGGGGGGAATCGGTACCCCCTTGGGGGGAATCGGTTCCCTCTGAGCAATCTGGAATTTTTGGCTTTGAAATGGTTTGAAATACTTTGTAAAATTATTTTGAAATTGTTTTAAGTTTAAAACTTAATTTTACACTTTGAGTAAGGATTAAAAATGATCTTTGAAATATTTGGAGTAATGTTTTGATATTCGAATAATTCTATCGAATATACTTAGAAAATCATTTGGAAAATCTTAAAATTCATTTAACTTAATTTGTTATATCGAAATATCAAAATGTTTTCAACAGAGATGATGGTACCACTTTGAAGAGTAATCGCATTGACATTTTCCCTTGAATTTGTTCCAGTGTGTGATGGTAATCATCCCTGAGATTCTAGGCGCCTAACTGCTAAAGTCAATTGGCTTATTTGCTTGTCAATTTCTTGGAATGAGATTGGGTTTGATTTTGAAATTCTCTTGGGACAATGCTAATTTTTTGACAAGCTTCTAGTGAGGACTTTTTTGGTGGTTGAATAGGGAACTGAGGGGGCATTGGTTGATAAATTTTGTTCGATCCCTGATTATTTCCATAACTAAGGTTCATATGGTCCCTCTATCTTGGATTAAAAGTGTTGTCAAATGGGTTTAAGGTCTCCAGAGAGGTCCCAAAAAGTTACCTACGACATTGATGTGTGCTCTGGATGCATCTTATAACATTGGGTAGTAATCCGTCGGATGATCTGGCATCATACAAACTCCGTAAATTTTTTCGACACCAATCCTTCCTGAAACAAGCGAATTAACTATTTCAGTTAATTTGTCTATTTTATTTTCAAGTGAAACAGTACTTACTTTGTGAATCCATCGGATGGGTTCACTCAAGGAGTCGAATTATTGTGAATTGGTAGCCATGATAAAGATTAACGTTCTTGATGCATCTAGGGTCATGTTGACGAGAGCGTCGCCACTAGCGGTAGCTATCATTTTTTTATCCATTGGAAGCATTCCTTCATAAAGATATTGAATGAGTGTTTGTTCGGATAAGCAGTGCTACAGACAATTAGCTCATAATTTTTTAAACCTCTCTCAATAATCGTAGAGGTTCTCTCATTTTGTTGAATTCCCAAAATACTTCTCCTTGGTACACTCGCTTTTATCGCTAGGAAAAATCTGTCAAGGAAAACACGAGATAAATCAGCCCAGATAGTTATGGAAGTCACTGGTAATTAAAATAATCATTCCTTAGATAATTTGGTTAATAAAAAAGGGAATGCTCTAAGTTTTATTTAATCATCAAAAACTCCATGAGGCTTCATGCTACTACAAACCATGTGAAATTTTGCAAGGTATTTATGCAAACTCTTAACGGGAAGGCCGTGATAAGTGGGAACGAGATGGATTAATCTCGTTTTTAGTTAAAAAAAGAGTCTCACAATTAGGAAAAGTAATGCAAAGTGGCTGTTGCATGGCAGGTGCCGCGGCTAACTCTCTGATTGTTTGTTCGCCATTGGTTCTGGTTCTAACATGGGATCTGTGACTGGAGCGGCGTCAGGTGCTAATTCTTTGTTGGATTGAGTGTTGATTGATGTCCCTAATGTGGATTCCATATCTGATTATTGCTTTCTCTGTTCTTGTTGTTGTTTCTTTCATCGAAGCATCTGGCCGTAGGTTTTAAGAGCTCTTGCTTCGATTTTTGGGTTAATTCGAATTCTCTCGGGTTTTGCTTGGTCACAAAATCAAAAGCAAAAAATAGACCAGTAACTTGTCGAAGTCCCCTGCAACGACGCCAATTTTGACAAGTGATGTTTTACTCGTCAAAATAAATAAATCATCTTCAAAATAAAATAAATAAATTGAGAATAATATAATGAAAGAGGGTCAATCTATAGGGACTTAGTAATTTCTAATGCAAATTTGTGTCGATTTTAGTCCAGGCAACTGCAAGAAAAATAAATAAAAAAAGGTCTTAGCAAGCATAAGATGAAGTAAAGAAATGCAGAAGATGAAAACTAAAAGTATGGTAGAATAAATTAAATGTAAATAATATTAAAAAAAATATCAATGATAAAACCACCTCAAGCTAGCTTTACTTTAATTTCGTTGGTATTCGAAATGGATTTTTGCTCCGGGATTCATGTCGGTTACAGTCTACAAGGCCTAAATCATTGTAACTTGCCTTTCTCTCTAGTAAATGATCTTCCTAAGTCACTCTTTGAAAGCCAATTCTTGAATGGGCTAACTACAACTATTGTCGTTAGAACAAACAAAATTAAGTACTGAAAAGTCCCGACTCGGATTATGTTGTCTTGTCGATGATCAAATTCGATCTTAATTTTCCTTAGTAGACCTCTGCCAAGTGTATTCACAGGAGGTCGAATATGCCACATGTCGATCCCTTCTCTCAACTATAAATTAAAACAACGTCCAGACCAACTAACTTTTTTTTTATTCGAAAGCGTTTTAATTTTTAAAAGTAAGGCTGATTGCCAAACTAATAAAACAAAAAATTGAGAATGTAACCCGAAAGGTCTTAAGTTCTTTTCAATTCTCACATATGGAATTGAGTTATTACTAGCTCTTGGTTATAAATAAATTAGCTAAGCATGATACTAATCATACTTAGCATGCTTTGTAAAATTAGTAGAAAACTTAAATAAAGAAAAATGGAAATAAAAAGAAAAAGGAAAGCTTTTATTAAAACCGAAAACAAAGTAATAAAATGAAACTCAAGATAAGATATGTTCTAAGCCTTGCCCCAAAGAGCGTATTTATAGGCTTCTAAATCCTAAAATAATGGAATTTAAAATAAATAAAATCCAAAATATAATTCAAATATTTTAATTTCAAACTTAGAAATTAATTCCTAAAATATCTCCTCATGTCATGCTGACTAGGTGGCTTAAAGAATCTTCCTCATACTGACTGGACCTTCTAGAAACTGCCACATCAGAATCGCGCCGTGCCCATGTCTCCAGCTACGATCAAAAAATAAAAAAAGTTGCAGAATACGCCATTTTACTGCCAATTCCAATTAACATGTCACTACACAGAAAATAAACGAATACAACCCAAATAAGCAGTGAAGAGTTCATAAAATAAGAGAATTAACAAATAAAAAGCGACAATTTAAAATACTCAGCAGTCATCCTTGGGAAACGCTTGGAGCGTACAATATTAGATAGCAAGAGAGTAAATTCTTTAGTTTCGTGCTTCTCAAAGGTTTTTTTCTTAAAGTTTAGGGTTGGTAACGCACTCAGAAATTCATAGACCAATTTTACGGGTTTTAAATAACATGTTTGATTGTGATGACTTCTTTCTTGAGAATCAGTTTTGATAAGGCTTAAACGATTTGAGATTGCATAAGTGTTGACCTAAAGGTTTGGATATTTGAGCATGTTTAAGGTTTACCTTGATTTCATGATCAAACCACATTTTAGGTGTTAATATTATATTTTTAAGACACCTTAATACCCTAAAATACTTATAAAACTTCATAACAAGACTAGAAACTAAACCAAGTAATTTAAGATAAATTTTTAGGTGTTTTTTAAGCCTAAAATATCTATTTTAGGCTTTGAGTATCGATATTAGGATGAACAATATTGATACTGGTTGAATTAGGGTAAAAAGTAGGGATTTCATGCAAGAAGTATCGATACTGCCAAGGGAATATCGATACTACCCCTATAGTATCCATACTCAAGGTAGAAATATCAATATTGAGGCCTTATTTTCGTAACAGAATGCATTTTTGGTACCGATACTCGTAAGAGTATTGATACTTGACCCTAGGGTATCAATACTATAGATAGAGTATCAATACTACCCACTTTATATGATCAGATTTAACTTTTATAAGACCTGTAAGAGTTAGGAAGGATCCGTAAGGATATAATTTAGTTCGTAAGAGACGTAAATGGCTAAAGTGGCCCAACAACACTCGTGAGAGTGAGTTACAACCAGAGTAACCATGGCAGGCGTATCGCGTCTAAGTATCTTTAATGAACACATAACATATATTTATGGATAGAGGATCAGTGCAAAGGGAATACTGACGAGAGGTATAACTAAATAATCAGATTATGAAACATCAGTGTCATATACTATAAGAACGATCTAGAGTGTTGGATGCACAATTATTCCTTTAATTCTAGGGCGAATTGAGAAAAAACGTAGTAATAGTGAATATAGTATCGCTACTCATAAATGAACCCGAGTCAGATATTGGGCTAGTTAGTGTTGTATCCAGTGAACACAGTAATTCATCGTGAAGTCTCAAAATACGTAAAATTTCCCCAAAGTCAGAGAATGACTAAACTACCCTTAAGTAGCGAATAACCAAATCAATACAGATGATCAGTAGTAGTATATTATTTAACCCTCACATAACGTTCTAGATGAGAGAACGAGCGAGATAATAGCTAGAAACATAAACAGAAATAGTAACGCTAGAAACAGTAACAACTAAAATGTTATAAAACTAGCCTTTGTGTGACACTCGAGAATCGATTAGGACACTCGAGTTACTTTAGCAGTAGGGCAATTTTCTTATTTATCAGTATATACTAGTCAATGCCAAGGCATTTCTCTTGCTGACTGGGCACAGATGTCCCAAGACACGACGAAGTAAGTTGACCAAGTGTACATTTTCGATGTAGTTTCGAATCTTACCCCAGTGTACCAGAGGGTATACCGGCAGACTAGAGGGGTGTGTGGGATACGAGATGCAGAACCTTCAGTCACACCATGATGGTCGCCACAGATTTATGTTTGTTGTTGTGTATCATATATTAGCATCCGACAGGCTAGAGGGGTGTGTGAGGTCCAAGATATAAAACCTTCAGTCGCACCATGATGCTTACCTTAGATAGTGTATGAGTCACAACATAGTCAATATTTCATTCAAATAATGCACATTAGAGTAATTATTGCATTGAGATAATGCACAGTTGAGTTAGCATGACATTCAGATAATGCACAATATAATTAGTATTGCATTTAGATAATGCACAACAGAGTTAGCATGACATTCAGATAATGCACAATAGAGTTAATATTGCATTCAGATAATACAGATGAGTGTCAGTATCGCATTTAGAGAATGCACATCAGATACAAACATTAGGGTTAAAGACCCTTTAGTTATGTACTCGTGGCTAAACCCTTAGCAGAGGACTTAGGGAGGCATGAGACCCATTCTTCAGAGTTAAGAAGCTAAGCCTTGAGTAGGTAGTACTTGATGTAGATCATGTATGTACCTACTGCTTAGTACAATGTCTTCAGCATGCTTATGTTTATGAAATTCTTATACTGCTCTAGATTAGCAATTATAGTGTTGGGCTTTGTAAGCTCAATCTTCAGATGTTTTCCACTGGCATGTTAGTAGCATAAGCAGTTTGTGGAGCACCGTCACAATAGGACTTCCAACATCTCCTTCAGAGTATTACTGCAACTTAATGGGTATGTATTCATAGAACCTTACTTATGTATTCAGTTTATTAAACTTATAGTTTGTATTATTTGATTTTAAATTATGTGCCACGGAGCTCCGTCTTGTAAAATGATTTTATAACAATATTTATGTTTTATTTATGATACCATTCAGCATGATTGAAAAGAAAATTAACATGTTTTAAAAATCAGGGGTTGCCTCGGTAGCCCAATATGGCACTTTAGGCCCAATCGGGTTTAGGGTGTTATTTCTAGTATCGATACCATCGTACATTTCAGGGAAAGAATCTCAAGGGTTTTATAAGAGGTATTGAGGTACCCCAAGAACTCCATAACTACTCTCAAATAAAATTACAAGTGAGAACAAGAATAATTATCAAATATAGTTAGAAACAAGATCAATTAGGGTGATATAAAACTAGCCTTGGTTGATGCTCGGGAAACAATCAGGACACCTGAGTTACTTTAGTAAATGATATTGGTGTCAAGAAATAGAATTTTCTGGATATCCTTAGGTAGTGCGCGAGGCACTTTAAAATGACTAATTAGGGCGCGAGGCCCGACACTTGCGAGGGTGGGTTAATCAAGGGTTGAGTCCGATGTAGAAATTCTGGAACTCACGCTAGGTAGACTAGAGGGGTGTGTGAGCTCCGAGATGCAGAACCCTCAGTCGAACCATGATGTATACCTTAGAGTAGAGTGAAGTATTCAAGTAAACTCTCTATTTTTATTGCACCCGATAACATGAGCATTTAATGAACACTTTTAGTATGGTTTAGTTATTAGTGTGGCATTGGGCTAGTGAGCTCAGCGTTTGGAATATGTTTATGTGCGCAATTATCTAGTAGGAGCATTCGAGGAACTTATCGCACTGCAGACATCTCAGACCGATCGAGTAGCTGAGTATGTATCGAATTATATTTCTTAGAGGGCATGTATCATTTATAAACCCTTTGTGTATTAGAATTGTATCTTTATTTTGTAATATTCTATTGTATTATTTTGATATACTTATTTTGGGAGCTCTTGAATGTAAACTATTTATATATTTTGGTTGGTTTATGTTACTTTGAATGGTTTTAAAATTTATGATTTACCAAGCATTAAACAAATTTTTTGGATTAGTCACTCATGTGGTCTCGTGTGGCATTCTAATCGGCCGACTTTATGTCTTATTGGATTAGGATGTTACAAAAAAAATATATTTAATTAAGATATAATAATTAAATAATGAGTAAGTATATTTGATTGGTTGACCAAGCTGTTCATCTTTGTTCCAATGTATTTTCTTAGGTTATGAGTTATAGACTCACTAGGAATACTCTCCTTCCTTTTTCCTCTGTAGGATTAAAATTGGAATTAAAATTTGTCAAATGATTCTCATTATTTCATTGATTTATAATTTCACCTTAAAAAATCATATCTATAATATTGAAAAGTCTAGTATATTTCATATCCCAACCAAACACTTAACCCTAAAAATATTAAATGTGACATTGCATTTCAATTAAAGTTTTAGTATCGAGTTTGTTGCAAAAGACTATCGATGATGGATAGTGATTGGTTGTCAGAACGGTCAAAAAGTGCAGTGCCAAAAAGTAAACTATTTAATAGTTCAGTGACAAAACCGATATGCCCCTAAAGTTTAGCATCTAAAACGTCATTTTAGGCATCATAACAACTATACCAAAATGACATCATTTTAATATTGCAGGCCATATCAACAACCATTAATCATGTCGTGGTCTTAGGTTAACAACAAAATGGCATAACCTAATATAAAACTAAAATTTAATTCTATAATTAATAAAATTAAAAGTTCATGTTGTGGTATTGTTAGGAAAACAAAAGGACAATGGCCCGCCTTCATTTGCTTTCTCCAAACGCGTATCATGTTTACTTCCTTTCGTCACACTTTTGACAGCTTCAGCTGTTGAGTTTCATGGTCAATTATGGACATCTATCTTTTTAGCTGCTTTCATTTCATTTGTATGCGCCATCTCAGTTTAAAACTTCCTTTCTAGGCTATTTTCAATTTCAACGTTTCCCATTTGTTTTCTTCCTAGCGTTTCACACCTTCACCGGTGGCCTATCTGCTCCATCAATATCACCTTGTGCTTCTCACCTACTCACTGAGTTACTAAGTCATCTAACTCGAGCTTCGAGCTCGACCCAACAACGACCTTTGGAGTAAACCAAATTATATTCATGTCTATCATATGATTATGAACATATAAACTTCAAAGATCCTTGAATTGTTTACAAAATCTTATCCTACTTAAGTTAGATATTGGTTTCCATTTTTGCATTGAAAATGATGTAAAATTTGCTAATTTTGGGCAGTACCTTAGTTGAAATTTATGTTTTGTGCATTAGCAAATTTATGGGCCTGAACTCTGAATCTCTTTCACATGGGCAAATTGATATTTAGTTAACATTTGGAGTTTTTTCTCTATTGCAGGAGGCAACCATGTTAGGCTTGGACTAGGTATTATCTATCACCTCATTACTAACATATTGCATTGTTTCCCAGAACTTTAAGCATTCCAGGAACCATGTTTAATCAATTTCTTCCTTCATCTTCAGGCCTCGGATTAGCCAGTGCGGTCACTGTCATTATACTTATAGGAATCAGAAATATATGTTTCCGGCAACAACAGCAGAAGAAAATCTCAGCCCAGATTATTAACAGAGACCTTCTAACATCCCATTCAAGTAAAGGGCCATCAATCTCCACAACTAATACATCTCAAACCAATTCTTCATCTTCCACCTCAAAATTCGACATTGAAAGAGGAAGCACTTACTTTGGAGCCCATGTTTTTAGTTATGAAGAACTTGAGGAAGCCATTGATAATTTCAATCCTTCTAAACAACTTGGAGAATGCGGTTTTGACACTGTTTATTATGGTAATAATCTTAAATTCTCATACTTAAGTATTTGCTACCTAGAAAACGCCCTGTTTATCTTTGATTTTCTTGATCAGGTGAACTCAGGGAAAGGCGTGTAGTGGCTGTTAAGCGCTTATACGATAACAATTTCAAGCGTGTTGATCAATACATAAACGAGATAGAAATCCTCATTCGCATCCGTCATCTGAACCTCGTGACGCTCTACGGATGCACCTCAAGATGTAGTTGAGAGCTTCTCCTTGTTTATGAGTTCATTCCGAATGGAACCTTGGCTGATCATTTGCACGAACAGCAATTGAGTACGAGCTCGCTTACTTGGCATGTTCATTTGAGCATCACCGTTGATACGACAAAGGCGTTGGCTTACCTCCACGCATCGGAGATCATACACCGCGACGTTAAATCGAATAACATTCTCCTAGACAAGAGTTTCCTTGTAAAAGTGGCTGATTTCGGATTGTCACGGTTGTTTCCTAATGATGTCACGCACGTCTCGACTGCTCTGCAAGGAACCCCCGGTTACGTCGACCCAAAGTAACACCAATGCTACCAACTCACCGAGAAGAGTGACGTTTATAGCTTTAGAGTCATCCTGATCGAGCTTGTTTCAACGAAACAAGTAGTGGACATCACCAGACATCGACATGACATAAATTTGGCATACATGGAATTCAACAGAATCCAGAATCGAGCATTGCATGAACCTATTGATCCATCTCTTGGGTTCGAGAATGATTGTGCAATGAAAAACAAGGTTACGGTGGTGGCGAAATTGGTGTTTCGGTGTTTGCAACAGGAGAGGGATATGAGACCCTCAATGGGAGAAGTGTTGGTGATAGGGAAGCGGTGGCAGATTAATTAACGTTGCTCTTGTTGAAGAATCAAACCTAAAAAACTCTAGACTCGATGAAGAACAATGGGGAATGAATAGGGGAAGGTGGCGGCAGCAACTAGGGTTCTTTAGGGTTTCTTTTAAGTGCTAAAAACATGTTAAGGAACAATATTAGAACAATATAAACAAAAGATAAAAACTTAAAAATAAAGTATGATAATCAAGAAATCAAAAGATCTCCCTTGTGAAGGTGGATGGAAAATGTGATGATGGTGATGATGGATTTGCGGAAAATAGATTGATAATGTCCTATCGAGCCCTCCTAGTCGCAATGAAAAAGAAAACACGATAATATAGCTCTAACCAACCCTCCTAGTCGTGATGAAAAGGCAAATTAGAGTGTGAAGATTACTCTCCCTCACAAGAACTTGAAAGAACTCCAGGAGAAGAAGTTTCGAAGGCACAAGGCAATAAGCACTTGCAAAAACGAACACTCGTTGTATTATTAATCAAAGAAATTTGTCTTACAAAGTTGAATGAAGCCTCCTTTATATAGGGAATGAGTTCTAAAGGTCCTAAATAAATAATGAATAAAATAATAACAAACTAAACATGTCTCAACTCTAATTCCTAATAAAATAATAATAAACTAAAATTAATATTTTAACATAACCTTAATTCCTAATAAAATAATAAATCTAATCCTAAAAGATAATGCATCATCTTATGTTAAATTATATTACAAATAATCAAATAAAAATATTGTAAATTCGTAATATTTACAAAATCACATATTAATTCAGTATAAGATTTTCTGCATGCATTGTCTTTACTAAAATGACCATATCTTGAGTTCCTAACATCAGATTGATGTAATTCAAGAACCGTTGGAAAGATAAGAGACAGAAGATCATATGTCCAGAGAATGTTGACCAAATAATATTAGTATCCCATTCAAAAAGTCATCAAAAGTATGCTATTATTCTGGTCTTCTTTTCCAAGGCTTGGACGAGTGGATAATTTGGAAGAGTTGTTACTTCTTCCTTTGATGTGAGCCTTGTGATGCATGTATCAGTTGTGACATTGAAAAAGATTAAAGATGGAATATCAGAGGCCAAAGTGGCAGATATTGGATCAGATGATATTGGACTATTAAAGAGCATTCCTCCTCTAATTTCTCCTGATTATTCTATTGTGTCGAAAACATTTTTCGCTCGGGCGGGGAAAAATTTAGTACGATTTGAGGGTTTTTCTTTGAAAAGATTTTGAAATGTGAGGATTCATCATCGACCTTTTGGGTTAGGTAAGTCGAATACCTAAAAAATTTCTTTTAAAAAAGTTTTTAAGAAAACGTCTTTTTAAAAGATGCACCAATCTACCTGTAACCAAAGATTCATTTTTTTTAATAAAAAAAGGGTTCGAGGATCGATTACGTGTGGGAAATGATAAGCACCCTCACAACGCCCAAAATTGGTACCCCATTGATTATAAATTGTCTCTAATAGTGGAAATCTAAGAATTCAAATATAAATTTAAGTTACGATCCTATTATTCCAAATTCAACCATACAATTTTATTTACCGGAAAATTCTAAGGATAAATAGAATATTCTAATATTTACAATCGAAGAGAAAATAATCCCTAAAATACTTTAGCACAAATATTTCTCTTTCCAACTGAAATAAAAGGAATATAATAATTTCTCCCAAAAATTCAAGATTAAAATAATTTAATTCAACTAAAGAAAGAAATTAAGCCAATTTATCCAAATTATATATGATTAGAAATTACAAGGGATGTTCAATTATTTAAAATATCGAGACCTAAACCGTAATAAAATTAGACGAATTGTCTCGATAAGTTTAAATAAGCGAATATTTCCTTCTCCCTTCAAACTTGATTAATTTTAAACGTAATCGATTTTTGGGTTTTTTCTAGTAGGGTATTTATTTATTTTAAAACATCGGATAGGACATCTAGTTACTTTAAGACGGTCATTTCTTAATATTTTAAAATAAATAAATACTTCCTTTAATCCAATTATGAAATCAGTTGAGTTATGCTAATGAGACTTTCATGCGAAATTAATTAGGACTAAAATGAATTAACGTGCAAATAACATGTAAAAACTAAAAATAAAAAAATAAAAGTAGGGCTAAAACATAAATAACCAAACCATTATGCCAAAATTAAGATAAAATAAAGTATACAAAGGACTAAAATGAACATAAACCATATTAAGTGCTAAAACTGCAAATAATGGAAATAAATAAAACAAGGGGACTAAATTAAAATAAATTAAAACTACATGGCCAAATTAAAATAAACAAATAAAATATGTGATGTTCGAAATATACACATGCATGAAATTAAGCAACTATTTCCCAAATATTCCATTTACTTTAGCATAAAACACATATTCGAACAATAAAGATAAAATTATTAAATTAATCCCTAAATATTTTAAAGACAATTAAATAGCCACTACACAACCAAAATGGAAAAATTCGCTAATATACATGGACTAAACAACAATTAAACCAAAAATTATAAAGCACAAACATAAATGGTGAAATTATGAAATGAGTCCCTACATGTGACTATTTTGCAAAAACACGCCTAAATTTGGGGGAGCTAAGAGTGATTTCCCCTTAAACGTTTCCTATAAATACCAACATTTTTCTTTTCTTTTTCTTTTTTCATTTTAATTAGTTTTATAAAAAAAATTAGAGAGAGAGAGGCCCTCTCTCTAGAAACCGACTGTTCACCTGTGGCTTACCCCGTCGACCGTCGTCTCGTCCGTCATTGGCCACCAAATTTTACCTAGAGATCCGTCTAGACTTCCCCATCTCGGATCTAGGGTCCGTTTTGTGAGAGGATGAGTCGTTCGTCTTGAAATAACTAAAGACCGTTCGACTTTGCTCTCTCCAATCCACCGTCGTTCGCCGTCCGATTGTCTCCATTTTGGAGTATGTTGTTCCCAATGGTGTACTCTCCCTTCTCGCCGTCCGGATTCACGAACAGAGTCCTCTAACGTCGTGAACATCGCCGGCCGAACTATAATATTCCTTTCACTCTTTTTTTGTATTTGTTTTGGTTTATTGGACATTTGTTTGGTTTTGTTTTTGAAATTAGAAAGGAAGCAAACTATTAGTTGTTATTCTAAGCAAGTTCAATCGAAACCCCATTAAACCATTTTAGACATCAAATTACAGCTTTGTACCTTAGTTTTCATTTGGTATGTTTTGTTTCTAACTTAGAGGAAGTTGATTCGAAATCCTAAACTTGATTTTAGGGATTCAAGTGATCTAAAGGCTCAAAACCATTGGAAAAGATGACCAATTTTTTTTTATTGAATATTATATTTAACTCTAAATTAAATCTTATTTAGGGGATTATGATAATATGTTTTTGGATGATAAACTTGTTGGTTAGAACATGTTTTCTTCATTGCTAAAGCAAGAACATTCGTTGGAGATTCATAATTGAAGATGAAAAGTTAACGGTGTGTTTGGTTTTAGAAAATACATATTATTTTCATTTTTATTTTCTAGGAAAATAGAAAACGTTGAAGAAAACGTGTTTGATTGCAAAATTAGAAAATGATTTATGGAAAATGAAAACAAAAGTAAGTGAAAATATTAAAACATAAAAAGATGTTTTCAATATTTTTATTAAGATTGTTTAGGAAATTTAAAAATAAGGAAACATGATATCTAGATTTTTAACTTACTTTGCACATGTTTAAATCATTCTAACAATAATTTTTTTAACTTAATGGTATTTGAAACTCTCAAACTTTTGTAAAAGATCAATATGGTCGTTGAACTTTTTTTACACTCAATGTAGTCCTTAAATAAAATTTTAGTTAATAATTGAATTTTGTAGAATTTTTATATTTGATGTATTTAATATCTTAATTTTTTAATATTTTATATTTTTAATTTAAATAATTTTTTAATTTTTTAAAATTAAATAAGTCATCAAACTTTCTAAAATAATCAGTTAAGTCTAGCTACCACATCATCATCCATTATGTACTGTTACATCAATCTTGTAGATTGTCATGTAAGTTTGTGAACTGCCATGTAAGTGTCGTGACAATCAACATTTGATTTTGTTGTTCAAATGTTTAGATATTTATTTATTTTTAACATTAAAGATCACATTTGGTGCTAAAAACGTTCAATGACTACACTAATTATTTTTTTTCTTAAAGTTTGAGGGTTTCAATTACCAATAAACATATTTTTTATGTTAATGAAACTTTTTATATGTTCTTGCTTATACTAATATTTTTGTGTATTTTTAAAATTTAATCAATGTTCAATATGCACTAATATTATATTCTTATTATAAACTAAAATAAATTTGGGTTATGTAATTTCTTATCAACTTTATTATTTTATATTTGCATAACTCACATGTTAATTTATATAATGAATTTTTTTAATAATTATAGTTTAATTTAATTATTTAGTAACTATTTGTGTATTTCTATTTTAAAAAAAAATAGATACCAGATACAATTTTACTATTTTAGTTTTGGATTCAAGTTTTTATTTATATTAACCATACATGTTTTCTAAATTCCAAAAAACTGAAAATGAAAGCTATTTTTTTAAAACAAAATAGAAAATGAAAATAGAAAAATATTTTCTAGAACCAAACCACAATGGGGGATTTAAACTACTACATGTAAATTAAACTCGAACAACAAGTAGATACGAACATATATGACTGCTACGACAAATAAACCATAATAGGAAATTTAAACTACTAAAAGACCACTGAAAAAAATGTGAATCAGAGACAAGCATAACGAGATAATTATATGCGATCGCAAGTTGCGTATCCAAATCTAATTCAAGGGTTCAAATCAGGAAAGATCAACGAGATAACAAATGAGTTCTATCTTAATCAGTTATAGTGATATCAAATCTAACCCTAAAAGAAAATTAAAAAAATATGTGAAAATACGGAGAAAAAACATATTATGAAAGTTGAGAAACTCGTGTAATAAATATAAAGATTTTTCTTTAAAAATTATATATACGAAATAAAAAAATATTTACGACGGCTACCAGCTGTAACGCTGGTGCCGCCGCTGCTAATGAATGAAAGCATTCAAATTATATACAAATAAGTACAATTAGAATAAATTTGGTTTGTTAAATATTTTTTAATGATGTTATTTATGTAATATCTACCATTTGGACCGGATTTTTTCAGATTCTTCAAAATAAAAGTTTAAAAGTATACAGATATTGGTTCGACTTAGCTCTGATACAAACCCATAGAAATTTCAAATAAAAAAAGTAGCAATTTTTATTTGGATAAACGGCATACTTAATTGCCGAACTATTGCTTTAGTTCTGTTTTAGTTACATACTATTATTTTTTTTAAATCATATTTAAAATTAGGCCCATCGTTAAAAATTAGCGATGATACTGATGTGTCATATAAGGGAATATCACATCGTCATTAAAAAAAGTAAAAAACATTTACTAAATCAGTGGTTCTGTTTATTTTTTGAACGGTAGGTGAACATTAGGTATAATTTTAAAAAATAAATAATTGGGTGACTAAAATGGAACCAAAGTGATAGTTAGGTTACTAAACATGTAGTTTACCCTTTTATTTGACATAATCCTAAAATTAACCCCAACGTTTATAAAAATGATCACTTTGACCTTTATTTTTGTAGAGCATTTTGGCCTATAACATTTAATTTTTGAACAAAAAAAGGCCCGTAGAGCTTGATCAAATAATTACTTTTTCCTTTATTTCTTTTTTAGAAAACATTTTAGCCCTTGATATTTCATTTTAAGATAAAAATACTTCTATTTTGGTGTGTTATTTTCATCCATATAAGAATCTTTTTGTCTCAAAATGAAACAATAGGATCAAAATGCTCTAAAAAAAAGTGAAGACTAAAGTAACTATTGAATCAAATCGTTAGGGATATTTTTAGGGTAAAATACACAAATGGTCATTAATATTTGAGTATATTTTCATTTTTCTCACTGAAGTTTCAAAAGTTACAAATTGGTCACCAACGTTATCGGTTTGTAATAAAATGGTCATTCTACCGTCAACTCAATTAAATTGATGATGTGACAATATGAACAAAAATATTAATATTTAATGTTACTCCTAAATTATTGCTAAAACATCAAATAGATCCTTAATAATAATTTTATATCTAATTTACCCCCGAAACTTACTAATTTGAAAATAGTACAACAATGTCATCCTAGGAGGAGGAGCTGTTCCCGTGGATGGCAAAGAAGTTTTGTTCTGTTTTCTTCCTCTCTCTTGCAATTGTTTTAGTTTCCGGTTCTCTCTCTTCAGTTCTTTTCTTTTTTGGTGTGTTCTTCAAATTAGTTTCCAAGAGTTCAAAAACAAACTACTGGAACCTGGTTTGGTGGAAAAATTTGTTATTTCAAATAAATCAGTTGCAAATGTGTATGTGAGGAGCTCACCAGGCAGTGCAATTCAATCAATTGATGATGCTGCAGAAATTCCAACAAATGGAGGTTCTTCCCAAACAAAGACAAGTCAATACAAATACTATTTTATGGCGTCAGATTTTATGGAAATCTTAAACTTCCCCGGCGTCGGGAACAGCTCCTCCTCCAAGGACGATATTATTGTACTATTTTCTAATTAGATAGTTTTAGGGGCAAACATATATAAATTCAAAGTTTAAGGATCTATTTGATGTTTTAGTAATATTTTAGAGGTAAAATTAAATATTAACCTTTTTTTGTTAACATTGTTACATCATCAATTCAATTTAATGGGGGTTGACTGTGACTATTTTATTACAAATCGATAATATTAGTGATCACTTTGTAACGTTTGAAACTTTAATGGGAAAAAGAAAAACTTTACTCAAACATTGATGACCATGGTTATAGTTTACACTATCTTTTTAATATTATGTTTTTTTTTAGTTATCTACCTAAACATAAAGAAAGCACAACATTTGGCTCAGTTTTTTTTGTTCTTCCTGAGACTTAAATCTGTTGCTTGTGTGGCTGATCAGAGCCGAATTCCATTGACATATCAATGGGAGAGTATTTGCAGGAATTCGTGGATGAGACCACTTGGTACAACCACCTTGTGTTGGGCAACCTTTTGCCTACACAGTTTTGGGATCCGCTCCCCCATGTCTTGCAAACTTGGCTGCGAAACTACATTGCCGGGAATTTGCTTTATCTCATCTCCGGTTTCCTTTGGTGCTTCTATATTTACTACTTGAAACGCAATGTTTATCTTCCCAAAGGTACTCCTTTTCTCCGTTTTTTCTTTTTTTTGTTGATTTTGAATCTGGGTTCTGTTCATTTTGATTGGTTCTTTACTTCAAGTTGATTTGTGTAAACGTTTGTTGATATTGTATATATACTTTTATATTATCATTGGTTTGCTGACATCGTTTTGAATCTGAGAGTTCATATGTGAAGCTGGAATATTTCATTTACTTTTTGTTGTTGTTGTTGTTGTACGTTTTATGTTTGATTTTCTATACATGTAGTTTAACAAAGGATTTGGGAATTCTTTTATATATGAACAGTTTCTGATCTTGATATAACCCTTTTTTTTATTGATTTAGCCTTTTTACTGATAATCTTTAGTCAAAGGAGGATCCGTATTGGATTCAGTTTTTTACTTTTGAAGTATAGATGGGAATCCAGTCAATGATTAAATAATATATGTGCAGAATGCATTATGATCATTTTGTTAATACTTTTGATCTACGTCGACCGAACACCGGATAGTTTCGGGTGTGCTCGTGATCCTACACAAGTATGCATAATTTGTTTTCTAAGATTTTCCTTGTATTTTAAGGTAGACATAGCCTTATTAGTGTCTGAATATGTGCCGAACACAAGATCCGGTCATAAGTATTTTATGGAAAGTGAAGAATCTAATAGCATAGCGTGTGATAATCTAAAAGAATTTTGCTGATAGTGTTGCTAGTTGCATGTGACATTCTTAATTAAAATCTCTCCCTGAAAATTATGGTTATGAGATTTTGATGAATGCTAACCTTTTGCCAATATATGCAAGATACCTGCAAAACAGCTCCAGTGCTTCATTTTTGTTTAACAAAATGATAATCTCTCTTCTTATTTGCAACAGTTAAGGCAATCTTAAAAGCCGTTCGGTACCGAACAATGCAAAACTTACTCATAAATGCCAACTATATTTTTTTCTGTTTTGGTTTTACAAATATGAAATTCCTGGCTCCTTTGTTAATGTTGTGAGTGCTCATAATGCAGATGCTATACCTACAAATAAAGCCATGCTCTTGCAAATTTATGTTGCTATGAAGGCCATGCCTTGGTACTGTGCTCTTCCAACACTTTCCGAATACATGGTTGAAAATGGCTGGACAAAATGTTATGCTAGAATAAGTGATGCCAGTTGGTTTATGTATGCGGCATATTTATTTATATATCTTGTCTTTGTCGAGTTTGGCATTTACTGGATGCATAGGGAGTTGCATGACATAAAACCTCTATACAAGTATCTTCATGCAACTCATCACATCTACAACAAACAGAATACCCTTTCTCCGTTTGCTGGTAAGTTCTTATCTATTTTCTCTAATTTCAATGATTTATAATTTCTTCCACTGCCCAAAGTTTTGGACCATATTGAAATAGTTTCTGTTTCCTACTTTTACAACATGCGGGATTTTATGGTTGATTGATATGGCAAATTAATATCATTCAGTAAATGGATATGACCATGCTAGAAAGCTTGAGTTTAAGAGTATCCAGAGAATCTGCCAGTTTTAGGCAGTTGGTATTTTTGGGGATCTCATCCTCCGCTATTTGCAAAAATGACCTTTAATTTTATGTAAGCTTAACCATTATCTTTCTCATCTTGTGTATGAGCTTCTTAATTTGCTTGGCTCTGGATTTCCCTGGCTGAAACTAATGCTGGCACCTAGGTCCCAGTTTGAGCAGCTGAAGTATGCTCCCAACTTGCACATGAGATAGTTCATATCTCGAGTTTCTAGGACCAGTGAGAAGTTCTCAAAGGATATCTAACCATTAGTACGGATTAATAACAAATCTTGCGGTAATTTGGACTGCATACATCTTTGAGATATTAATCTGTGAAGCATTTCATCTGTTAGGAAGGGAATCAGATTGGTTCTGTCAATTTCTTTCACTATGAGCTTTGCCTATCAAAAGTTTTTAAGCATTCTTTGTTTGTAGTTGTATTGCCAGCATTTAGTGATGCTATTACATTAAGCTGCGTGCTAATGAATAGCTTTCCGGAGAATGTGTGAACTAGTCTTGATGCAGATTTTACTTGGTTGTAGGATATATGTGTAGTAGTGCTTCATGGGTGCCATCTCAAAGATCTTTTTCCTGATCCTGTTCTCTTAGCGTTTCTTTCTGATGTACCTAGGCCATTGGCCTTTCAACCTTTCCTTGAATCCAGCATAAAAAATTTTAAAAAATTCTATGCAATTTAAGTGCTCCATTGCTTTCCTGGAACCATCAATCTATTTAATCCACATCTCAAACTATCTGTCTATGGAGTTTGGAAAATATTATATGCTCATTCAGAATATGGACCAAAAAAGGCACTGTTCGCCGAATACAATCTGAATTGGCAGTAACAGTACAGATCTGCTAATTACAAGTTATTCTATTTTGCTAAAGTAGAAGTGTGATAAATATTTTATATTGTCCTTTATATCTGTCGTGTATATAATTATTTAGAGATATATTAATATTTCCCATATATATAGTTTGTATATTATATTAAAGTTATTTTCATGAATAAATTAGTATATAGTGTTTGTGTATGTCATGATATACTTCCATATGGAGGTTAGCGTAGATAATGCCTATTTTGCCCTATCCCTTCATTTTTCTTTATGTACCAAAATCGTACACTCATGTTCGGCTCTTATCCCTCTAAGGATCCTTCAAATACATGGACAAATTAGAAAAAATAAATAAATATACTTGTCTAAGACAAATACACATACTGATATACGACATTCATACTTGAGGCCGAGTAAAATAGGATTAGGCAATCCCCGTTCCTTCTCCACTTCATTCCCATCCCTAATTGCAGCATCTTTCTTGGTCTTTCCCTTTCTTGTTAGTTGCACCGATGGCTACCTAGTTTCTTTCATTGAAGCTATTTAGTGTGGCAAACTTAAAATTTGTTCCAAATAGAAGATTTCTTTGTGTTGACAAATAGAAAACACACTTTGGCTAAGCGGATATACTATCTCGATATATCCAATTCAGTTGAAAACTATGCTGTTTGAACTCTTCATTTTTCTTAAATTATCTGTCTGAAACACGGTATAGGGATATCATCGCCAAAGATCTAAATACGTGGAAAACTTGAAATTTGACCATGCCTGTATTAGACAGACATATGCCCGTCACACTCTAGTTTGAATAGCATAGGCTGCAAATTTTTTATGGATATTTTACCCTTCTAAATGAAACATTGCTCATTGTCTTATGTTCAGGTTTGGCTTTTCACCCTCTGGATGGAATACTGCAGGCAGCCCCTCATGTTATAGCACTGTTAATCATCCCAACTCATTTTAGAACTCACATCGGACTCGTATTCCTCGAGGCCATCTGGACGACGAACATTCACGATTGCATCCACGGAAACCTTTGGCCTGTCATGGGTGCTGGCTACCACACCATTCACCACACTACGTATCGCCATAATTATGGGCATTACACCATTTGGATGGATTGGATGTTTGGAACCCTACGTGACCCTGTTGATGATGAAGCCAAGAAGGTGATGTAACCGGGTCTGCTTGTCTCGACATTTCGGTTCGTCTTCTCGAAGTTTCTTTTAGTTTGTTGGTTAGTTCTGCACGCTGGTTGCTTTTGAGATTTATTGGCCCTTGGGTGTGTGTGTTATCTTGGTTGCAGGTTTGAAACCATGTTTGGCTAGAAACTTTGTACAAGTTATTTATTCAGACCTTTTTTTTAGTATCAATCAGACACTTGTGATTTGTGATCAACTTATATCTGGACTCAACCTAGTGTTGGGGGCAGCCTACTATCTTACCTCCCCTTACCCCATTACATATGGAAACAAGGGACAACCATTTTTATATTTGGACTCGCTTGCTCTTGCTCTCTCTATATAAATATAAATTTAAAAATTCAAGCACGCTTATGTTACATTCGAAAGTTATAACAATCTCTTAACTACTAAAGATGTTTGGTCGGAAAATTATATTAGCACGATAACATATAACAAATAATTGTTAATTACATTGTATCCTAAATACACCGGCAATATAACATGCAACATATAATTGAAATTGAAATGTACAAGTTTTTTTATTATAAATGATTATATGATATAAATACATTTTATAAGAAATAAATAAATACAAAATTACATTTATGGATAAAAAGAAAAGAATTAAATAAAATGAATTGTTTACCTCTCAAACCATATCTATTGAATAAGTTATATGATATTTATTTATTTTTATATGTAATATATAAAATTATAGGTTTGGGAAAAGGTAATCAATAAAACATTCTTTATTTTACTGTTTACTTTTTTATAAACAAAATTCTTTACACGATGATTTTAAATATATATTCAAACACGATTAAATTTGATCAATTTATTTCTTCAAAAAACTTTTTAATAAAATTAAATTAATTAAAGCAATTTCTGTGTATTAAAAATATTTAATAATATATATATATCGTTGTCAAAAATGAGTTATTTTCTTTCTCATTCATTTTGTTTTTTCCCCTTCTTTTGTTGTTGTTATTTGTTGTTTGCTACTATAATAGGTGTTGTCATAAAAAGATTGGATTTGAGTCTGGGTTTTTAAAGAGTAGGGAGGTAAGTTTACAAAAAAAAAAATAAAGAGTAGGGAGGTAAGGAGGTTACGTGGAACGGTGACGATAAATGATGAAAATTAATAATCAAAATAAGATTTTATGTTATAAAATAAATTTATAATATTTTAGAGGGGATGATTTTATAAAATTTTGAAAGACAAAAATAGATTTTCAATGAAAATTATAAGGAAAATATTTAAAATTTTTAGAGAGTAACCGTCTCCCTTCACTTTCGATTTATCCATATGAAAACAATGGTCATAGTGGGGTGAGGAAAAATGTGGATGATATTTGTGGGACTAAATTAGTATGATTTGTAAGAATTGAAAATTAAACGTATAATTATACCAAGCAAAAAACCGACAATCAACTTTACCATTTTCGATTTAACGAATGGTGACTAAATTGCAATTAAATCGTAATGTTGATGGCACATTTATAAGATTTTCAGTTTAGAGATCAAAATAGAAGATGTCTAATAATTTAATGACAATCAAATAGATTTCCCTATATTTTAGATCGTGTTTGCGTATTGCTTTTATTGTCATTAATAAAAATTTCTTTTGTTAAAAGACAAATAAATAAAAAGAGTATTTTTAAATTTATTAAATAATCTTAATAGTTAAAAATTCTAAATTGGAATAAGGTATGTATATTGTTTGCCTTATCAAGACCAGAAAACATGAACTGCCACCCCATCGGACCCATAGTTACAAGTGTGTGTATATTAAAAAAAAAAAATTTTAGAAATAAGAAAAATTAAAAAATACTTTTAAAATTTGTTATTATTATTATTTTAAAAAATCTAAAGCTATAAAACCTGAACCAAAGCAGTGAGCTGCCCAGTTCTTCTAACTTGTTCTTCAATCACTCTCCACCACTCATGTACGCCACCGTCTTAAATTCTCCCATTCCTTCCCCTTCTTCCTTCAACTCAAACCAAAACCCTTCCACAACCCAGAAAGGAAATCACACTTTCAACAAAAATTCCAAATTCTCAGTCTCCAAAAACAACAATAATGATGGCCTCCTTAAGATGCCTACAGCTCCATGGATGAAGGGTCCTCTCCTTCTTCAACCCGATGAAGTGTTAAATGCTTCAAAACCCACCACTAGAAGGAGCTCAAACCGAAATTCCGAGGCGCCTGAGAAAGCATTATTCGGTAAGGAAAGTGGGATGAGAGGGAAGAAAGTGATTAAAAAGATCATTAGAAACGTTGAAAAGCTGCAAGGAATTGAAGTTTTGGAGGAATCCCAGATTGGGGAATCCGAAGAATTCGAGATTGGAAATTGGTTGGAGGAGATTGGAAGTGATGGGGATGTCAAAAAAATTGATGGGAAAATGCCTTGGAAGAGAGAAGAAGAGGAACTTGTGTTCAGGAGGATGAAAAAGGAGAAAGTTTGACTATGGCTGAGATTAGTCTTGATAAGGGTTTGCTTGATAGATTGAGAAAAAAGGCAATGAGGATGAGGAAATGGGTTAAGGTGATGAAAGCTGGTGTAACTCAGGCTGTCATTGATGAGATAAGATCGGCTTGGAGGGACAATGAACTTGCTATGCTGAAATTTAGTGTTCCTTTGTGTAGAAATATGGATAGAGCTAGAGAAATCGTGGAGGTTTCTTTTCTGTTCACTTCTTTTGCATTTTGTTGATAGCCCTTGGTTTTATTTAGAGGTTTCAAGGTTGTTTATTGTTGATCATATCATTTATAACGAGTTGACTTATGTTTAGAACCAAATTAAACTAGAACTAAAATCAGAACAACTCCAGTAAAATAACTGTTTAAGAATAAATTTCTCTAGGCAAATGATTTTAGAATATAATTTGTTAAGAACTCTCATATTTGACCCTCTTAGTCTTAAGTTATAGAATTCAATTTGATAAATTTAATATTTGGAACAAGTGATGGTAGAGTATTCTCATATGAAAGGGTATTTTGAAGAAACTTTTCCTCTGTTCATATGCAAATATTATTGATTTTGATGTTATTATTAATGATAATAAATATTAATTTATGGTTAGTGTTTGTTAGGCCTCAAACATAGATAAATCAACATTTTGGATTTAACATTGCCAAAGTTTCTGACTGTTAAATCTTTACGTGACAGATGAAGACCGGAGGCTTGGTTGTATGGAGCAAGAAAGATGTTCTTGTTGTTTATAGAGGGCAGAACCATGGGCTGACTTCTAAATTTTCTATAACAGAGTATTCGGATTGTGCTGGTGGTGAAAAAGTATCTTCATCAACAGTCACTCATGTTGCATCAGGCAGTAATATTAGTACGTTTCCGGAAAAATCAAAGATAAGTACTTGGGGGAGAAGTTTGTATAGAGAAGACGAAGAAAAAGATTCTAAGTCTATAGGCATCTTTATGAAAGGAGATGAGAATAGCCAACCAGTGATTGGATCGTTGTATGAGAGGGAAACTGATAGATTATTGGATGGTTTAGGACCTCGCTTTATTGACTGGTGGATGCGAAAGCCATTACCGGTTGACGCTGACTTGCTTCCAGAAGTGTTTCCTGGATTTAGGCCTCCAACCAGGTTTTCTCCTCCAAACACGAGACCCAAATTGACAGATGAAGAGTTGACATATTTGAGGAAGCTTTCTCACCCCTTACCTTTCCATTTTGCTCTTGGTACCACCTTATCTTTTGCAAACTTATTGGCTGAACTCACACGTGCATTTGTCGGGGCATTCCTTCTGTGCTCTAGGCATATATATAACATATATACATGTAGTTTCCTTACCCATTTTAAGAAATTACCACGGGGAAATAGTCTGGAGAAATATGTGCTTGTTAGTAGAAATTATTTTGAGGGGAAATCTGCATTAGACATGAGTATTAACTCAAGGACTTTGATGGTTTAAATCTTGTATAACAAAAGGTGCACTGGACTGTGCTCTGTGACTGTGTTTCACTAGTGTATGCAATTTTCAGAATTTTTCATTCTGGTTTCCTCTTCTTGCCACAGGGAGGAATAGGAACCTTCAAGGTTTGGCTAATGCTATCTTGAAATTATGGGAAAAATGTTTCATAGCAAAGATTGCAATAAAGTGGGGGATTCAGAATATTGACAGTGAGCAAATGGCTAATGAGCTCAAGGTAAGTGTGTAATTCTTTCGATCTATAATTATCGTGATGCACTGAAGCTTGCTCTGTTTATAATCACGAGCAGATTTTTTTTCCTTTCTTTTTCAACAAGCTTCGTATATTCCATATCTAAATTGTATCATGCATTCATGCTTGCATAAGTGTCTGAATTAAGGGAATGGACAGTACAAATGGACCACTTTGTTAGCCCAACATCGAACTCTTGATCTCAGTAACTCATGATAAATTTCAAAAGTTCTCTCTTGAATCCAGGCGACCTTCTAGCTCCTCATAAGAATCAGGTGTCAGTCATTCGTCCTCCCTTCGACGCTCCTCAACGTCTTCTGCCATTCGCCTTCGTTATCCTCCGACATTCCTCTCCGCCGTCCGCCACCTCTTTCCGGCCACCGTTCGAACCCAAAATTCACAGAGAGTTTTGTCTCTTCACCGTGTTTTCGATTCTGGTCCTTTCTTTGCGAGAAAAACTCCAAATTGGCGTTGATCCCAAGTTGTAGGCCGCGACTTTTCACCTTCTCGGCAAGTTTTGGTGTTTCTCGTCGTCCCCGTCCAAGACCCATAATTTATAGCTGGTGCATGTCTAGGTAATAGTCCCACAGCGCACTTTTATTTCATGGTTCACGACGTCCCAGTCGAAGACCCAAGAATTTTTCGTTGCATGTGCTTTTTTTTCTTTTCTCGGCTCCTCTTTGTAGCCTGCTGGTGGCGTCTGTTTGTCTTATCTAACGTGGGTGTGTCTCAATGGAAGATGGGTGTTGTGGTGACAAGTCTGGTGCAGTAGTAAGAAGTGGGAGAATAGGTTTTAATTATTGGTGGAAGGAAGGCCACCCAAAAATCAGTAATGGGTACAGAATTGGCTTCCAGGGATTCAAATTGCGGCGGTCGCGTTGCGTTTATCGCGGTCGCGGACATAATGGATGCTATCGCGATCACTGCGGGTATCGCGGACGTGAATTTTTTTGAAATTCGCACAACTTATAAAATATAGTAATTATAATTATAATTATAGAAAATCACTTTTAATGATTTTTAGATTATTTTCTAACACTTATAGACATATTATCAGTAAGCACACTAAGAACAATATTCAAAACTTAAAGCCTTTACTTTTTTTTCCATTTGATGATTTAATGGACTGCAAACTGTAATAGAATACATGGCAATCAACATCTCAAACAAATTCATATCATTAATACATAAATTCAAATCATCACACATCCACAAAGAGAGCAGGAAAATGCACAAACAAAAATATAACAGTACAAGTATAATAGCATCAACACTACGTGAAGCATGAGAAATCATTCCCATTCTCATTGATACCAGCAAGGAACAAGCACTGCAAGGAAGTAAAAAACAATAGATTGTAACAGAATATATACATAGAAGCTCTGTTGTGGTAAAATTACACAAGTATTAAATCATTTTCCCTCATGATAAAAGTACATGATACGCATTGGCAGGTTTTTAGACCAAAATCAGGCAGTATTGCATCACTAGCACTGCAAAACTAGGAAGACTCAAAGCCTTTGAAAATGTCGCCACTATCTTGAGCTATCATCAGGGTCACAATAAAAAACCTAGCAGCAAAAGCAACTTTCACATATATTTTCTCAATTGAGTTTCATCGAATTCCATCGACCAAAGCCTCCAATTATTTAAAAAAACATACCTTTCAAGTGGTAGAGGAAGAATTTAATTTTCACCAATTAGTGGAATGACGAGGAAGTTCAGATCCTTCACCTTCATTTTGAGAGCCTTCTTGACTTGATTCTCGTGGCCTTTGTCCAAAAACATATCCAAAAAAAAGTAACATTTTCACCTTGATTTTCATATAATTGATGTGGAGGATATATCTGAGGAGGATACATGAGAGGTGGAGGTGGTTGATACATTGGTGGCAGATGATACATTTGAGGTTGATATGGCACACCATAATTAGAAAATGATGGATAATAACCATATGGTTGTGGATAACCATGTGAAGGTTGGAAATATGGAAATTGTTCTGGTGGATAAAAATCTTGTGTGCTAGTAGATGAATCTCCCTGCCCAAGGTTACTAGAACTTGATCTTCTACTAGATGAAGAGCCTACAGAAGTATGCTTCTTGCACTTTCCTTTTGATAGAGCTTTAGGTTCACTTCTATCTCTTCTAGCTTTCGGAGATATATTTCCACCAAATTCCGATCTATCACGGAAATGTCCACTAGTGGTACCAACCCCATATTCTCTTCCATATCGACTAGAAGACCTAATTTCATCTCTACCACCACCGCCATTATCATCATCATCTTCATCAATTGGACTTAAACCACCACCATCAAGTCCATCACCACTTTGACTTGGTGTTGCACTAGAACTTGAATGAGCCAAATTTTGTTGTTGAGATTCATCAACATTCGTTTCATCATCTGAGGTATCCACAGGCAACACACCGGCAATTTCACCATCTAAGTTAGTGAGAGAGAGTGTGTGGAGCCGAGAGGCAATGGTTCTCCTGGCAGAGGTAGAACAGTGCCTGGTGGAGGATCGTGGGTAGCATTCATAGACAATCTTAGTAGAAGAGTGCATAGAAGTGTTTTATGGGATCGTTTTAGTCTTCATGGCAAGGTGGTTAAGGTGTTCATTCCTTTCGTTAATAGGAGACCTAACTATAAAGATAAAACGTTTGCCTTTGTGCACTTTGCAAGCAAGGAGGATTTGCTTAATGCAATGAGTAAGATGAACAATGTCATGGTAGATGGGAGGAGAATAGTGGTTTCAACTGCAAAATATCAGAAGAGCAGGTTTCCAGGGAACCTTAAGTGCAATAGTGTAGCGGGGCCTGGAGATGCATGTGTGGAGGTTGCCAAAAGGAAAAGTCCAATATGTCAAGATGTTGATGTTGGGAAGAAGGAGCTGTTGAACAAGTTTCGTGATGGCAGAACATATAAGGAGACGGTAGTGGGAGTAAGAAATGTTGAGGGTCAGCATGTAATCAGATCTGGAGATAAGAGGGAGGTGAAGAAGCCTTTGGAAGTCTTTATTCCTATGGAGGAAAGAATATGGTTGAGATCGTCTTTAACAGGTATTTGTAAAGCGATTTTTGAAGTTGAGTTTGTTCAGAGGGCTTTAAGGAGTGAGGGAATCAATGTCAAGGTGGTAAGGTGGGGCTATGCAAAAAATGCTTGTTTGATAGTCTTCCGGTCAGTGGAGGAGAAAGATGCAGCGGTGGGAATCAAGTGGGAGGCTTTGTCCTTTTGGTTTGAAAGGCTGGAGCCTGTTATGGAAGAGAAGTGTGTCCCATTACCTTATTGTGCAGTTTCCATGATAGGTGTACCGTTAAATTGCTGGACAGGTTCTTTCTTTACAAGTTTGGCATCGAGATGGGGTAAATTAGTGAATATCCAGGAGCATACAGCTCAAAAACTGGATTGTAGGGTGGCTCATATGTTGTTAAGGGTTGAGAGCCCGTTTGATATCCCGTCTCAGGTCACCATTGACACTTATAGAAGGCCTTTTATTATTAAGATTAAAGTGGAAGGCAGTGAGGATTTCTTTCCTGTGATAGAAGGAGTGGATGAAGAGGGTTCTGCGGAGGGAACAATTGATCCATGGGAGGAGACCTCGTCGGAAGGGAATCAAGGGGATGACCGGGAGGGTCTGCAGGAGCAGTTGAATTTCAAAATATTGACAGACACTCAAAACAGTGTTGAAGCATGGGTTAGGAATGCTACAAATGGAGGTGTCACGCTTACCGATGGTAATTTGAATGAAAAGGTAGAAGTCAATAATATCCTAGGAGATGACTTTTGTTCTGAGGGGACAGTACTAGGTGAGGTTCATAGTAAACAGCAAGTGTCAGGGGTTTTTCCTGCAGGAAGAAAAAGGGTGCAGAGCTTGGGAGATGTTACCTCGGGACAAGATAAAGTGGTCAAAGACGATGGGCTTTCCAGCATGGGGAGGAGAAAAGTGTTTGGGCCTGGGCAGAGAAGTTCAAGACCAAATCGAAAGGGGGTTAAGTCTGCAGATTTTGCAAATGGTATACAAGATGATTCTGGTATGCAGAATGGGTCTGTTTCATTGGCCCATAGGTGCCCTATTGGGAGGAGTGCTTCAGTTAGTAAAGCTGAAAGAGGTTTTTATAAGAATGTGTATGCTAGGAGGTGGGAAGTTAAAAGTTGCAATGGTAAGGGGTCGGATTATGTTTCAGATAAGAATAACCAGGGGAGGACAGAAGCTTTGGAATGTTGGAATGTCTCTAAATTATTGGGGGTTAAATTTAAAGAAGGGGAGATAGATTTCTTAACTAAAGTAGGCCCTATGGTAAAGGAGAGAGATGATTGATGGTTGGTAGTAGGAACAGGGATTTAAGGTTATGGTATGACTTTGATGGTAGAGTGGTCCATAATGTGTTGGAATGTTAGGGGTTTGGGTAGAAGGGTGAAAGCTCGAGCAATTAGGAGGTTTGTTGAGGAGAAAAAGTCTACAATTTTATTTTTACAAGAATCTAAACTGGAAGTTGTAAGTCCTTTGTTAGTAAGGAAAATGAGGGGTAAAATACTCACTGGTGCAGCAGTAGTTCCTGCTGTGGGTTCTGCTGGTGGTTTAATTACTTTGTGGAATCAAAAGGATTTTATGCTGAAGGAAGAAGTCACCCACAACAGATTTGTGGCATTAAAAGGGTTAAAAGAAGGAGATCCAGGAATTTGTTGTTTTATTAATGTCTATGGTCCGAGTGTTGATGCAGACAAGGAGCAGTTTTTTAGGGAGTTATCATCCTTTCTGGAACAGCTAGATTGCCCAGTGTGTTTAGGAGGAGATTTCAATGCAGTATTGACTCAGGAAGAGAGATGGAGGAGCAGTGAATCTGGTATCTATGAACAGTTTCAGAGATTTTGTTAGTCAGGCGAATTTGATTGATTTGTCGTTATTTGGAGGTCGTTTTACGTGGTGTAACAATAGGGAAGTTCCAACTTTTGAGAGGTTGGATCGGTTTTTGGTTGATCATTCATATTTTTCGTCTTTTCCAAAATTAAGCCAAACCTTGCTTCCAAGGTCTGTCTCTGATCACAATATCATTTTGTTGGAGAATAAGGAATGTAATTGGAGGCCGAAACCGTTTCGGTTGTTTAATTATGTGTTGGAGGAAGAGAGGTTTAATGAGATGATGAAAACAGAGTTATTTAAATACTGCAAAGGGGCGAACCCGATGTCCATATCCAAAGTTCTTAATCGGGTGAAGGATGTGGCAAAGAGGTGGTCGAGGAGGGATTATCTTCAGCTGCCAGGAAAAATCAGAACGTTGGAGAGAGGTATTCATGATATGGAAATGGACTTGCAAAAAGGACTTCCCATGGTGTCTATGCAATCTATTGTCGAATCAAAGAGAGAATTATGGGAGCTACAAAAAAAAGAAGAATCGATTTGGATGCAAAAGTCTAGAATAAAGTGGAGATTGGAGGGAGATAAGAACACTAGTTTTTTCCATCATAGTGCGGCAGTAAGAGGGAGGATAAATTGTATCAAATCTCTTAAGGTTGACAATGTAGTCACGGTAGATCCCCGTGTTATCAAAGCTTCTGTGGTGAAGTTCTTCAAGGGGTTGTTTAATCAAAGGAATACTTTGAAGGTTGAGGATTTAAATCTGGATTTTCTTAGACTATCGGAAGGGCAGTGTCTAGCATTGGAGAAGCCATTTTCGGAAGAGGAAGTATGGGATGTTATCGTTCATTCGGATAGTAATAAAGCTATAGGTCCGGACTGTCTAAATTTAGGCTTCTTCAAGAAATTCTGGACCATTATGAAGGACGATGTGATGTTGCTTTTTAAAGAGTTCTATGTGGGGAAGGAGTGGGACTCGGAGGTAAATCATTCCTTTATTTCTCTCATTCCTAAGAAGGCCAATCCGGAGGGGTTGGAAGATTTTAGGCAAATTAGCCTAGTCGGAGGGTTATATAAAATTTTATCAAAGGTTTTAGCTAGAAGATTGAGTTTGTGCATTAACGATATAATGAGTCCGTCTCAATTTGCTTTCATTTCGGGAAGGAACATATTGGATTGCTCGTTTATTGCAAATGAATGCATTGACTTTTGGAGGAAGAAAGGGTTGAAGGGAGTAGTCTTCAAAGTGGATTTCAAGAGAGCCTATGATTCGGTTGATTGAGACATTTTGATGAAAATTATGAGCAAAATGGGGTTTGGTGACAAGTGGAGGTCATGGATGTATCAATGTATGTCTTCAGCATCCATTTCGGTTCTAGTAAACGGGTCAGCTACAGAGAAATTTCACACAGCGAGGGGATTGAGACAGAGTTGTTCGTTATCGCCTTTGCTGTTCAATATGGCTGGTGAGCTACTGCATTTGTTGCTTACTAAAGCAGTTGACATAGGACTGTTTTCAGGTTTCGATGTAGGTGTTCATGATAGGGCATTTAAGCTTTCGCATTTGCAATTTGCGGATGACCTTATAATTTTCAGTAAAGGCTCTATTCGTGATTTGAGGAATGTTAGAAGAGTGTTATTAATATATGAGTTACTGGTGGGGTTGAAGATTAATCAAGTTAAGAGCAGAATTTTTGGTATCAATGTTGAGGATGGTGTGTTAGCTACTTGGGCGAATGATATTGGTTGTTCGGTAGGAAGTTTCCCATCAGAGTATCTAGGTTTACCCTTGGGCTATAAGAGAAATTCGGCTGCCATGTGGGAGCCAATAGTGGAGAGATTTCATGCTAAGTTGAGCTGTTGGATGTCTAATTCCCTGTCGCTTGCAGGAAGGGTGGTGTTGGTTAAGTCAGTGTTGTGCTCGCTCCTTGTGTATTTTCTTTCCATTTTCAAGATTCCAGTTTCTGTGCTAAAGAAACTAAATTCTATCATGGCTTCATTTTTGTGGGGGGTGCAGCGGATAAAAAAAATATCCACTGGTTAAATTGGAGTTCGGTTAGTAAACCAAAAAGATTGGGGGGTCTAGGGGTCCCGAATTTATTACTCTTGAACAGAGCATTATTGGGGAAGTGGGTTTGGAAGTTTGCATCAGAGAAAGAGTCTTGGTGGAAGAGGGTGGTATGTGGTGTTTATGACATGGATCCGAAATGCATAATGATGGATTCGTGGCCAGGCCGTGCATCATGGATTTGGAGAGGTGTGGTTAAAAATTTCTTTTTCGATGATGGTTTTGGGGATTGCATTAGGAGGAATATGCGTTTGAAGACAGGGAAGGGGAATTATGTGCAGTTCTGGAACGATGTATGGTTGGGTGAAGTACATTTGAAAATACAGTTTCCTAGACTCTATGTTCTTTCGAGTAATAAATCGGGTAAGGTGATGGAGTTCAGGGTGAATAATGGCGTTGGTTGAGTGTGGAACATTCAAATGAGGCGAAATTTGGCGGACTGGGAGGTTGAACAGCTGTTGCAATTGATTTCTATGTTGAACAATATCTCAATATCGCCATGTGAGGAAGACTGTTGGATTTGGTCAGGGAATGGTGAGGGCTGTTTTTCAGCTAAATCTTGTATCAACATTTTCCTTGATCAAGATGATATTCAGCAGAAGATGGAGACCTGGGAGAGACATATTTGGGCAGGGATTGCTCCTCCACGGGTGGAGACATTTGTCTGGCAAGTTGCTCACCAGAGAGTGGCAGTGAAGGAGGAATTACTGAAGCGAGGTGTGGTAGGGATTGATGATCCTTTATGCTCTTTGTGTGGTAGCGAAATGGAATCAGTTAAGCATCTATTTTTGCATTGCGAGGTAGTATGGGGTCTGTGGGCCAGATTATTGAATATTTGGAATTTGTCCTTTGTGATTCCAAAGAATATCATGGACTTTTTCAATTTGTGGGATGATTTACTTCTGAATTCTTTGATATGGAAATTTATTCCAAGGGCGTTGATGTGGTCAGTGTGGAAATGCAGAAACGAGGTTATTTTTCAGAAAGTTAAGCTGGATGTGGTGAGATTGTTCTTTATTGTCCGTTTTAGAATAGCTTCCTGGTTTGTTGCAAAGTTCAAGGATATGAATTTACCTTTAGACTCTCTTGTGGGAGATTTAAAACTTGCGGATTTGGTGGGTAGACAAGGAAATGGCAACTCTAAACCAATTTGCTGAGTTCCTCCTCCGGATGGGTTCTTAAAGCTAAATGTTGATGGAGCGATGGTTAAGGGTTGGGATAAGGGAGGTATTGATGGTTTGATTCGGGACAGTAAAGGTGTGTTGCTTCAATGGTTTTCAGAAAGAGTTGGGGGTGGTCCTCCTATCTTGGCAGAATTATTGGCGATTAAGAGGGGGTTATGTCTTCTGGAAGATTTAAGTTTTGTTGATAATCGGAGGTTTATTCTTGAATCAGATTCAAGCACTGCCCTAAAGTTGATCAAGAATCTGGGTTTATGCACTCCTATGTTTCAAGTATTGGTGAAGGAGATAGTCTCTCTTATGGTAGGGAAGGATATTATTATCAAGCATATTTTAAGGGCTGCAAATTGGGAAGCTGACAAATTAGCTAAGGATGGGATAGGGTGATGGAATGGTTTCTGCTTGCTTGTATTGAGGAGTAGAAAATTTTATTTCCTATGTTTAGCTGTTGTGTTTAAGTTTTATGTAATTTCTGGTGGTGTTTGCAGATGTTTAGGGTCTGCCTTTGTTGTTCTATGGTTTCATCTAATAAATTCTAGGCACTCTTTTCCTCCTTTCCTTGTCCTTCGTGTTACTTTTATAACATGGAGGTTGAAAAAGGGGGTTTTTAATGAGGCCTAATCTTCTATAAAAAAAAAATGGATTCTCTTTCTCTTGAAGCCATTCTGATAATGGATCAACATCTTCAAAGATATGATCAAGGTTGATAAGATTAAAACTAGTGTTTATATCATCGATGCTCGTTCTTTTCTGATGTCTAATCTGGAGCCTCATATTGTAGTAGGTGAACACTAATTTCTCAAGTCTTTTATACTTCAACCTATTTCTTGCCTTGGTGTGAATGAAGCTAAATGTGCTCCAATTTCGTTCGCAATTTGATGCAGTAGTTGTTTGACTAAGCATTTTAAATGCTAATCTTTGTAACTCAGGAACACATGTGCCATATATTATCCACCACTCGGCTGCAAAATAATGTTTAAATTTCAAAATAAATTAAAAATGTACAATATAACTAAATAATATAAATTAAATAATTTAGTTAACTATTTACCTGGGTTCATTTGCCTCCAAGCTCTCTGTGCTTGTGGAGTACCAAATGTCTCATGTTTATCTCGAAATAGCAACAACTGCATAAATAAAAGATAAAGTAAAAATGAAGAAAAAATTATTTTCAAATTATGTAATTAAGTTACAAATAATAATATTTGAATCTAACCTGATTAACCATTCTGATTTGCTTGTAAAGAGAAGGTTCTAATATTTTAATTACTGATCTTGTATCTTCTAATGTTTCTATCAATACATTATCAGAATGCTCCACCCGAAATTGAAATTGAGGATTGAGAAAATAACCTAAGCATAATTTATGAGAATATCATTAAATAATAATTTAGAGCTTAAAGTAATAAAATTTCATCTATAATAAAATATAAAAATAATTTTTAATTATATGAATCATTTTATCTTAGCAGCTGAATACAAGTCAGAATGCATAAAATTCCACCTATTGTCAATAATCTTTTCATACTCGGTGAAATATCGACAATTTTGTTGAATCGCCGGTTTGATCTATCAACAGCTTCATAAATAAAGCCCATTGTTGGTTTTTCATCACTATCCACAAGTCTCAGTACTTTCACTAAGGGCTCGTAAACTTTTATGAGGTCATTTGCTTTTTTCCAAAAATCTTTTCCCAAAATAATCTTCTTGGCTTCATAAGTTGGCCCCGTCTTTTGTTGTCCTCATTTTGATTCTTTAAATTCCTGTATATTCATAAAAAAATAAATTTATATAATTTAAAGTATTTACAAATAATAAATCATTAAAGATTGTTATATTTAAGTAATTATATAACTAATTATAAAATACTGACCTTTGAATTAAACATTTCTCTCAGACCTTGCTTTTGTCTTGTTATCTCTTCAAGCTGGATGAAATGAGTTGCAAATCGAGTAAGAGCGGGTCGAAGTATTTGCTTCCCTTGTGTATACTTCTTCATTAGATCAACAGTCCAAATGTGATTGTATATGAAACAAGTCACTTTCTTAGCCTCTTCTAACATTTTTGCTACACTAGGCATTTTTCCAATATCTTCAAGGCATAAATCTGAACAATGAGCTGCATATGAGGTCCAATATAGATGCTTTCTTTTTAACATTATTTTTTTTCCAGCGGCTTTCATTGTTGCCTCATTATCAGTCACTATTTGGACAATGTAGCTTTCTCCAATTTCTTCTACAACTGAATCTAACAAGTTGTAGTAGAACTCAACATCTCTGCTACGAACACTTGAGACATCCATGGATTTCCAGAAAACAATTCCTTTACTGCAATAAACAAGGAAATTAATGATGTGCATTTGGTTTAAATTGTTGATCCAACCATCACACATTAGAGTTGCACCGAAATCTTTCCAATGAGTCTTTATTCCATTTACCCAATCACGAACTCATTCAAATTCTGACTCCAAATACACATCTGAAACCTCATAAGGTGTTGGCAACTTTACACCTTGTCCAACTTCTATTGACACTTGAATTAAATTATATAACCATGGAGAACTTGCTAATTGAAAAGGAAGTCGTTCATATATTAAAAATTTAGATACCGTTTCACCCATCTTCTTGCGTAAAGTCTTTAAAAAGAACCACTGACCTTTGGTTGTTTTGAGCTTGTACTTCTAACCAATTCAGGTGTAGCTCCTCGTAAGGTAAACTCAGACTCACTCGGGATGGATTTACTTGTTCTTTCTCGATGATATCCTCCAACTGATCCATGGGAAGGTCACCCTTCTTCATAAATATTACTCCAACCACCAGTACTTCGTCTGAATTCTTCTCTTCTATGCCACTCATGTTGTGATTTGATACTTTCTCGAGTTGCTTGCCTAATTGCATCAATCTCATCAATGAATCCTTCATTTTCATCCCCTCTTCTCTTAACTGGGACTAGAATTCTTCTGTTCTCCTCTTTGTCTATTTTTTTTTGTTGCCTTCTTTTAATAAATTCATCATACTTTCTCTAATGACACTGTTAATAAAATAAAAATAATGTCAATTTTGTATTGTTATCAATTATATATAATCTATATCAATAAATTTTAAAAAAATATAATAAAAATATCACATACCAGTAACATTAGGGCATGGTGCAACATTTCCAGTTTTATGAGCAATGTGTTCTTTAAATCGTGTTATTCCTCCTTTTACAACTTTACCACATAGTTTACATGAAGTGCTTCCTCTCGAATTTGGAACTGGAGTACCAAAGTGCCAACCTATATCATTACTCGGTGCACCTTCTCATCCTTTCGTCGAAAACTCTTCACGTGGTGGCATGCTTTATTTTTATTTATATACAAGAAACATAAAGCCAAAAAAATTAGAATTTAGAAACATAAGCAATTCATCACTTCTATTATCAATAATATAATACAAAAAATAATAAACATTATTAACAGTGAAAAAATAAGTTTATTACATAAACTAATAAATAATAAAAATAATTGAAGTATATAAAATTAAAATTCAACATTTGTTTTAAAAAATTCATAAGGCCATAATAATAACTAATTAAATAGCTTAATCTATTTAATTATATGGGGTAAATTCATAAGGCCATAACATAAGAATAACCCAGATACTCCATTTAAATTTATATGGTTCTTTTGGGCCCACACTTAAAACCCAAAAAGCCTAAAAATTAAAAGTAAAAAAATAATAATAAGAAATAAAACATTAAAAAATCTTTAAATCCCTAACGGGTAAAGATAAAACATAAAAAACCTATCTTCTTCTTCTAAGTTCTAACGTGGCAGAACGCAGAAGCCAAAAGCAGCAAAAATGTCTTTTTTTTCAAATGCATCCCTTTTCTTTTCTTTGTTACCTTTCTTAAATTTTTCTTGTTATTTCTACAAAAAATATCCACAAAACTACAAAAATTGATGGATTTGTGAAGATTTTCTGTCAAATTTTTTTCATACCTATGTTGGTTGTTGCATGTTACAAGAAGCAAGAATGAAGAACTTAACAATCAGGTATTTTACTTACTTGAAATTGTGAGATTCTCTTCAAAGTGAAAGCTTTTTTTCCCTTCTGATTTTTCTTTGATTTTGAGTTTGGGGCAGTGAAATTTGAGAGGATTTTTGAAGTTACAAGCAAAAAAATTCAGATTTCAATTTGGGGTTCCTTTTCCTGTTGCTTTTTGTTTTTATATTTTGTACCGATTCAATAATTGTGATTTTGTGATTACTTTTTTTTCAATTTTGATGTAAAGTAATTTGATTTTTACAGGTTTTACAGTGAATATATTCTTTCATTTTTACTTTTTTTTACTTTTGCTGTAAAGGAAACTGAATTGCCATGTTTTTTGAAGTAATTGTGTTGTTGGTGATTTCTGATGTTGTAACGGGGATTAACGGGAAAAACGGTCCGTTATAGCCGCGATCAACCGTTACCCGTTAAATTTCGGCCGTTATGGGTGTGATTCCGTTTCACACCGTGATTTCGGCTGATATCGATAACGGTGGCCTCCGATACCGCGATATAACAGTCGTTATACCGTTACTTGACCGTTTTTTGAATCCCTGTTGGCTGCTATACGTTATACATTGAAAACTTACCTGAGAAGATCTATTGGAAGAGGTTTGGATCTTTATTTTGCACCCACGATCAGGTTATTGATGCCTTCATTCCAACCAAAAGAAATTCAAAGGGGTTCGTTTCGGGTTCATTCGCTTTGTAACAATTGGAGAAGTCAGGAAAGCGATCTCAAAGATGAATGATTCTCGCATTGACGACAACAAAATTAGAGTCTCTTTGGCTAAATACAACCCTAAACAGTCTTTTTGGAGAAAGTCTTCCCCAGTTGTCCACCGAAAGTTTGAGATGGAAGTTGTTACAAGGAATAATCTCTATGCAGTAGAAAGAGTTGTTGACGAAGCTAAACTTCAAGTGTTGGGAAACTTTCTAATTGGGTGGTGCAAGAACTTTATCAAAATTGGCAATTTTACTAGCCAGATGCAAGACAATGGACTCGCTGGTTTCTCGTCAATGAGAGCTGCTAGGAATGTAGTTCTAATGATATTTGAAGACTACACTACGTTGAGATTCTTGAGAAGTGTGAAGAATGAACAATCAGAGACTTTTGCAGAGTGGTTTTCCAGAGTTGCAGCTTGGTCTGAGAGTCTGGTGGTGGAGTGTCGTCGAGTGCGGGTAGTTTGCGAAGGGATTCCTTTTAACACTTGGAATTGGGGTACTTTCAAGAACATTGTAGCTATGTGGGGCAAATTATTAGCAATCGACAAAAGCTCTCAATTTCCTTCGTCTTTTGATCATGCAAAAATTAAAATCCTCACAAAGGCTCAAGTGAGAATTGATGAGTCGTTGGGTTTGAAGGTCGGTGCTAATTTCTTTAAAATCCTGGTGCATGAAGTTGAGTCTTCCTTCAAACCAAAGTCTTGGGTCCCTGAGGAAGTCGTTGATTCATTAGATCTTGTTTGTTCTCTTGGGGCCTTGTCGGATAAATCTCAGTCAGGGTCGCCAGTGTTCTCCTCAGGTTTAAATTGCACCGACGAAGATGTTGCAATTGAAATTGCCAACATAGAAAAGGTTTCACTCCTGAAGAGTGCCAAAAGTGTTGAGAATTCAAGTAACAAATTTGGTGAGGATGATCTAATTAAAAGCAGGTCTGTCGGTGTTGGGTTAGGATTGTCTCCTTCCCTTTGTTCAGATTCAGGGTTTCATTCAATGGAGGCTTTGGATCATTCACACTTAAATATCGTGGAGCATCTAGTTGATAAATCAGTTGACCCTTCTGATGGAGTCAGCCCGAGGGCCTCGGGAGATGTTCTTATGATGAGTCTCTTTCCTTCTAATGGTCTATCCGGTGACGCAATACAATTACAGGAAGATACCTCAGAAGTGTCCCCTTTCCCTGGGAAATTAAGAAGAAATCGTGTGGTGAAGAAATGCAAGCAAAAGAAAGGAGTTTTGAATTAAGTTGCAAGGACAGATTGATTGATGGGAAGGAAGTGTGGTTTTGTTCCATTGAAGATATCTTTAGGAGCTGAATTATTTTTGGTGGCTTTGGATCGTGATGGTTCTTTTGTGGAGTTCCCTTCAGAGGCGGTTGTTTTCGTTTTAATGGTTGCAGGTGTTGTTTTTCTGTTCTGTTATGTCATTAAGTGTTGGGTTGTTTTTTCTTTTGCTAGAGGTGTATCTTAGGTATAGGGTGATTGTCTCTGTGGCTTTGTGGTTGAGGAGGTGAGAGTTTTAGGTGATTATGGTTTTTTTGTAATGATGTCTATCCCCGTATGAGGGTATTCCGTGTTTTCATATGTACTGGGTGTTTTATTTAATGAAATATGAGGTACTATTTTCTTCCTTCCAATGTTCGTTAACATACTTGTTAGTATGTGGATGAATACGAATGGAGTTTTTAATAAGACCTCCAATTTTTTTTTTTTAAAAAAAAAGCAGAAAAGTTTCTATTTAATTTCATGCCTGAGTTCTTGAAATAAGAGGCCTTGATGACATTACTATAATGATTTGATTACAAAAAACCTTGCGTAGGTAAATTTAGGAATTCAATTTTAACTAAGGCTTTTGAAGGATCACTGGGTAGCCTACCAAGCCTGGAATCAAGTATATGCTTTCCTTCATGACATGCATGTTCATTTATGATTTTGAACAACTAAATATCTAAAATTTACTGACTAAAAGTTCAACTCTGCAGAATCTCACTGGAGGAGTTTTGTTACTTCGGAATAAGTTCCTTATAATATTATACAGGGGGAAGGACTTCCTTCCTCAAGGCATTGCTAATTTGGTAATGGAGAGAGAAATGGCACTCAGAAGATGCCACCTTATTGAAGAAGGTGTTCGAGTCAAAGTAGCTGAAACCTTTCAGGTAGCTAATGAACCTTTGGCAAAGACTAGCACTGTAGGAACTTTATCAGAATTTCTGGAATTCGTGGCCAAATATGGAGAACTGGAAAAAGAAAATAATGAACTTGATATTCAAATTGAAGCTCAAAAGGAAAACTTAGAAAAGGAACTGAGAAACCAAGAACACAAGCTGTCAATTGTAAGTTCCCTCTCTAATTTCTTGTCTGTGTGTGGCTTTTTCCTCCTTGAGCTTTGAAGCTCCTATTTAGTTTTCGTCTTTCAAATGTAGTTCTTTCTGGCTTATCATCATATCGTATCATCTGGACTGGAGTTTGTTGACATAATCTTAATTCTTTTCTTGTTGCAGCTCAATGGAAAGATAGAGAAGTCAGTTAAAAAGCTAGCAAAGTTGAATTCTTCATGGCAACCTGCTGAGCAGGACGTAGATCTCGAAACCATTACTGTAGAGGAGAGAGAATGCTTGCGGAAGATGGGACTGAAGCTAACTAGTTGCTTAGTGCTTGGTGAGGGAAAGATGGATCTTCTTTTTCTTTCAGATGTATTGGTTTGAAAATAGTAGACATTTATGTTGATTTTCCTTCAGCATCGTTGCCCAGATCTAAATATCCTTATTTTTTTTGTTTAAATGTGGTTCAGGTAGGCGCGGGGTCTTTGATGGTGTCATTGAAGGAGTACATCAACATTGGAAGCACAGAGAAGTTGTCAAAGTGATTACAATGCAGAGAGCGTTCGTACGAGTTATCTATACTGCAAAATTGCTTATAGCAGAGAGTGGGGGAATTCTGGTTTCAGTGGAGAAGCTAAAAGAAGGCCACGCCATAATCATCTACCGAGGGAAAAATTATCGACGCCCTTCAAAGCTAATGACTGACAATCTTCTAACTAAGAGAGAAGCATTACAAAGGTCTTTTGAATTGCAGAGAATTGGAGTAAGCTCTTTGATTTTTCCTCACAAATTGCAACTTTACTGATTATAGAAAATTTTATTTATCTGTTTGTATTTCTAGGCTTAACCATGATTTCTTTTCTGTTTTCTTGGTTATCAGTCCTTGAAGTTTTTTGCATATCAACGACATCAGGCAATCTTAGATTTGAAACTCAAACTGGTAAGAAAATAATTTATGTTTTTTCATTTTTGATTTTTTCAGTACTAAGGAAGCAACAGCCTGGTGATAAGGGAAGGGTTAAAAATGTTGGGATTTGAACCCCAAATCTGTTGGATACCACCTCTTAAGTATGACTACATGAATCAAGCTTAGCTAAAATTTGCTTTCAAAATAATTTTTTCTCTCACCACTGTGTTATCTGAAAATAGCTTGTGATACGTTCTGAAATCTGTTAGGGCAAAGCTTACACTTGTTTTCTTATATTTGATTGCTAAACTGATTTATTGAAACTTTAGACCGAACTGAAGGAAAGAAGAGCTGGTAGTCCGCAAGGGTGACAAGCCACCAACGTATGTTGTATGGATCGTGATATCCCCCAGAAGTTTCCTCTTTAAACTATCATCATATTATTTGACAGTGGCTCATGGTATCCTGCACACTTAAAATTGTGAAATCGTGTGACTTTCTGTTGCTAGGGTTTTGATTCAATTTTTTCATGCATACAGGCAAATATAAAGACAGACTTTCTAGATGAGGTGATTGCAAGTGCTTAAAGAATGAACATTCCTGTGCATCAATATTGGAACTGTATGGTGAGTTAAGCTAGCTTTTGACTGCGGGTAATGGGGAAATTTAAACAATATTGCTTGCTACTCCTTGCAAGTATTATTGGGGTAGGATGTTTGAGAAAATCGGTGGAGCTAGAACTGTAATGGAGGAGCACCTGTGGGTCTGCAGGTTTTGATCTACATAGTTCATGTTGAAATGATATGCTCGAGACTTGAGAGGACTGTATCTTGAATTTTCTCAATCCGGGTCACTAATGCATACGCCCCGATGATGGAAGCCACCGAATGATCATGATGGAATCATCAGTTCCACAAGTTGAGCTGAATTTGGCAGCGGACTATATCAGAAGCTTTGAACAACACTTATATGGGATGCTTTTAGTGAAGGAATATACTTTCAACATTTAGTGGCGACAAACACTGAGCTAGAGAAAACGAGCATTCCTTGTTTGACAACCGATTGCAGGCATGCACCTCGAGTTTTTCGCTATAGGCAAGAACAACGATCATACTCGCAAGAGCACATTCAAAGATAATCTTGCTACAACTTTCATCTAGACTCATTTTTGTTTATATAAAGAACAACTTTTAACATACCTTGATGCTTTAGTGTTAGTTTTAGTAGCACATTGTCTAATTAGTTCAAAGTTAACATATTGACTAATTTGCACTATTTTCAATCTAGTGAATGCACTATATCAGTGTTACCTAATTCATGGTTTGCTTTGATTCACGGGATGGGTATGAGATCGTAATTCGTTAGTTTCATCGTTTGTGGTTTATTGGGGTAGGTTTGTTTGGAATGAATTTTGGGATCGTGATTCGCTGATAATATTTTTAATAATTTATTCACATGTTCATTTTTTTTTGGGGTTTTACATGTAAAAATGCATTAATTTATAATATATATAAAGTCAAAATATTAATAATTAGATTAATGAGATATTAATCAACACGATCAATCATATCATTTTATATATAATTATAATAAAATTGAAGTACTAATAATTCATATTATATTATTCATGTTATAATGTTATAGGCATGTAGCTGATTGTAAGTAATACATATAATATAATTTTGATTGCTCGTGCAGTACTGATTGTCGGTCCGGTGAATTTACGTAAACAAGAGAGACATTATATTCAAAAGTTGGAATAAAGAACTAAATTTAAAACCCTAACATGAAATCCGTCCATCGCAGGTTAATTATTAGGGAAGCGAGATACTACTAAATTAAAAACCCTAACATGACAACTCGTAACCATTTGACATTAAACGTTCATACTTTTAGAATAAGAACAATTTTTTACTACTAAAATTGCTCGATTCGTGCTTCATTTATCCTATTTCATCAATATATTGAATGTTAAGTATGACAACTTTCATTTATCAATGATTCATCATTTTTTACCTTATGAAAATGTGAAATTGTCCAAAATAAAGTATGACGAGTCTAAATAGAATATATGGGTAATATTCTATCGGTTAGTAATCTCTGACTCTCTTAAAATTTTGGTCACATTGTTCAGGAAGAGAAAAGTTCGAGGAACAACTCACGGAATGGGTGTGATTATTTCAACTATAGTTAGTATCATACAAGTTAAAATCATAGTGGGGATCATCGCTTTTCGATTCGTTATTCATATAATTAGAATTATGATAACTACAAAAAAAATTAAAAAACTTTCTAATTCACTCAAAAAAGAACGATCATTGTTAATCTCAAAAATTTGATTTTCACTATCAAAATATATGTAATAACTATCTTGATTACTATCCTTAATTAAAAAGGTCATCATAAATGAAATTCTGAATATCTTTGACACCAACTAAATGATCAACCTTATTGGACAAGCATGGGAATGATTATCTCCAAGACAAAGCTGAGAATTCATACTCCACATGAAGAGGTGCTTGACCAGGAAGAGTTTTCGTTGAAACAAAAACCGAGTAACACTAAGTTTTTCCACAGCCTTATGCTCCTTCATCGCAAAACTAATCCGGTTCAAGCTCTCCATGTAAGTGATGGTGATTGGTGTTATGATGACAAAATCCTCCGCATTGAAGCTATTAAATTTTTCACTTATCTCTATAGTGATGAAGAATGTAATACCCCAAATTTTAGTTAGTGACCAAAATGTAAATTTTGAAAGTTTATTGTCAAAGTATAAAGTTTATAAAAGTTTAGGGGCCAAAAAGGTAATTTTCAAAAGTTTAGGAGCCAAAAATGTAATTTCTAAAAAGTAGGTGTTTGGACCCCATAAATGAACAGTTTACACCCAATAATGACGTTTCGTTGGGAATCACATTCTTGATCTAAAATTTGTGTTAAAGGTTAGAAAATCTAAAAGTTCAGTAAAAATTTGGTAAATTGAATCGAATAGAAATTTGAGAAAATTTGAAGGATATTAAATTAAGTTTATAAATATTATTTTCACATTTTAAAATGATGAATATAATATAGATCATTGGATTTGAGAATTTATTTCTATGCGTAATTTGGATTGTTGTATGAAAATGGCAAGATTGCAATTTTAGGAAAGTTATATAGATAAACTGGTAAAGGGTATAATATTTTGTTCATCTTTGAATTTGGGAAGATGATAAGTGTTAGGCTTGGTATGGATATAGTTATCAAGTTTCATTCATGGTAAAATTGTCATTTGCCATTAAATAATTTTAAATTCATTTAAGCTTAATAAATGACAAATTAACTTGAAATTAACTAGAAATTTCATGAAAATAAGGCCTTCTTCAAGCTTCATTTCGTGCTCCTTCATACATTAGGTAAGAGAATTTTATGTTTCGTTTTTAAGCAATTTCCTTAGGTTTTTGGATTAAGATGTGAAACAGGAAATTATTCTATTCTTAGTGCTCTATCATTTGGTACCAATATTGCATGCTAATCTTGCTTGAATGCTAAGTTTCCAAAATTTAGGGTTTATGAACATGTTAGGGTTTCATGAATTGATGATGGATTTTAAGGTTATTGATGTTGTAGAATAAAATCCAAGCTTGTATGATGATTAATATCACCTAGAAATGCTTCATGAGTATTCAACCTAAACCCTAACTTTGGGGAAATTGGTGATTTAATGAAATTAAGTTAAGGGTTTGATTGTAGAAGCCTTAAAATGTTGTTTAGAGTTGAATTCATGCTTGAATCAAGTTGGAAATCATGAAATCACTAAACTAGCTTTTCGGCCTAAATAAGAAAAATAGGGGGAAATATGGAAAAATTTTCCTAAGCTTAGAAATGATGTTTGAAAGGTTCTACAAGCTTTAAAAAGTTGTTTGGGCCAATTTGCAATTTTATGAAAGTTGGAGGACCTATTCAGAAATTATGGAAAATTATGGGATCAAATGTGTAATTGTATAATAGTTTATAGACTATGCTGGAAATTAATGTTAGAGTGTTGAAATTGATGTTAGAATGTGAAATTGGGTCATTTTGAAAAGTTGGTAAAAATTGAGGATCAAATCACAAATATAGAAAAGTTGGGAACTTAAGTGAAAATGTTATGTTTCAATTCCACATGTACTAATAAAATTCACTCAACAGCGGTTTGCTGTCAGTGTAACACCTCAAAATCTAAACTAGTAATTTTGGGTTTACTCAAGTGGTAAGTGGACCTCGTGAGATTTATAAATTAAGTTGTTAGGCATTTTGGGTTGGATTTGGGGCCCAATTAGCCATAAAAGGGAATTTTTAAATAAGAGATAAAATACAAAGGACAAAAAAAGCAATTATACCATTGATGGAAACTGAAGTTAAAATTTGGGGTTTTATACCATTTTGGACTTAGGTTCCTATTTCCCATATTATGAACTTTATTTCTCATTTTCCCTTCTCCATAGCAAGATCAAAATTCAAGGTAACTATTTGGGGTTCTTTCTTAATCCCTTAAGCTTCAAAATATGTCTTTAATATGTAATACACATAGCCCGTATACATATCGAAATACGAGTTAAAGATGTTACATCAACTTTACAAACCTTCACTGAACATAAATGCTTAAATTTTTTTCGTTTTAAAACATTCATATTCCAACTTTAAAACTATTCCATTAATATTATAAAAAACATAAAACAATATTTAATTATTAAAAATATATTTGTTTTCAAGCAGTAATTAAGAAGTTTAATATTCTTTTCTAACTTATATAAAACTAGCTAATCACCAATTCAATTAAAAACCATTTTAGAATATAATCATATATTTACTTAAACTATTTATTCATAGATACAAATATAACTAGTCTAGTCAAAATAAAATGGTCCTAGTTACTATTACATACCATTTAACTTAATTCCAAATAAACTACTGATAATATAAATATACATGACGCTACTAGTCAAAAGTAGCATCATAGATGTCTTACTAATACGGATAGTATAGATGATCTCCAACAAGATGTTCAGGAGGCTCCTTACTGCATGTCCTAATTCTTATCCGAACCTACGCATGAAATCATCACACACTAAGTAAAACTTAGTGAGACAGTAATAACTTAAGGTGAGATAAAATATAAAAAATATCTTGTGTATATTAAAACATTCAAAGTAATTCAAATAAAATATCAAAACTTTCAAACTGATTATGTCAACCATTTCTTCATTAGAAACCTGAAAGGAATCATATTTGATTTATCAAAAGAACATAATAATCAATATCAGACAGACTGATCAGATAACATTTATTTTCATTCAAAAAGTTTTCATAACTTTCATATTTCGTTTTCATAGCCCAAAGTATATTCTAGAGAATGCAATGTACGTGAGTCAGATGAGTGTGCGTGAGAAACACTTCAGTGCTATCATCAAATCAGATTATGCACTCCAAGTGCAATCATATAATCTGCACCAACGGTGCTACATATATGTACACAAATATACCAAATTAGAATTAGAATCACTCCACCTCATGACATGTTAATTGTACATGTGACTCTCAATGTAACATACAATGGGCTTTTAAACTATATCATAATCAATTAATGATCAACATATCAAAATCAGAATCATTTTAATTTATCGTCACAAAACATAAACTTGGGTAGTTCATACCCTAAATCATTCGTAAAATTTTATGAAAATATTATGGAAATAATCCACAATTAAAATAATAAATCATACTTTAAAATAATATGAGGTTGACCTATTACAAATCGTCCTCGATCAGAATAATTAAATAAGTAAATTACACTCACCTTTGCTTCACTATTGAACTTTTATATAATACTCCTTACTCTTGTGATTTGTTCTTTCCTTTTGGATCACTCGATTCGTTAGGTTTATTATGATTTGATAACGTGATAAAATAACATAAATTATTCAACTATATGTTAGTATCGTACTGTCATAATTTAAATTTAATAATATAAAAATAAAAATCTATAAAATGAAATCAATACTTACTCAATAATAAACTAAGTCGCACTCCCATCATAAATTCAAACTTCTCAAAATACTCGTTAAATTTCATAAATATTTATTTTTATCATCAACCCTTCAACTATGCACTCCAAGTGCAATCATATAATCTACACCAACGGTGCTACACAAATGTATACAAATATACCAATTTATAATCAGAATTACTCCATCTCATGGCATGCCGATTGTACCTATGACTCTCAATGCAACATGCAATGGGCTTTTAAACTATATCACAATCATTTAATGATCAACATATCAAAATCAGAATCATTTTAATTCATCATCGTAAAACATAAACTTGGGTAGTTCATACCATAAATCATTCATAAAACTTTATGAAAATATTAAGGAAATAATACACAACTAAAATAATAAATCATACTTTAAAAATAATATGAAATTGGCTTATCGCAAGTCGCCCTCGATCAGAATAATTAAATAAGTAAACTGCACTCACCTTTGCCTCACTATTGAACTTTTATATAATACTTCTTACTCTTGTGATTTGTTATTTCCTTTCGGATCACTCGATTTGCTAGGTTTATCATGATCTGACAACACCATATAATAACATAAAATATTCAACTATATGTTAGTATCGTACTAACATAATTTAAACCTAATAAAATGAAAATAAAACTTATAAAATGAAATTAATACTTATCAATAATAAACTAAGCCGTACTCCCATCATAAATTCAAACTTCTCAAAATACTCGTTAAATTCCATAAATATTTATTTCCATCATCAATCCTTTAACTTTTGCAGATTATACAATCAAGGCACTAATTATGAAATCTTTCTAGAATTCACTTCAACTTTTCCATTAAATTCATAATGATCCTTCATCATTATGATCATTGATCTCTAAATACTAAAATTTACAGCACCTTAATTAAATTTATGCCGAACCTCTGTCCGTCAGTAGGTATCCAAATAAGTATACACAAAGGATGAGAGTTTCTAAACCTTTACCTTTTACTTTAAGTTCGTAGAATATGTTTATTCTTTTTGAATAAAAGCATGTGAACTAGATACCATGCGGTTAGGATCAATTTCTTGAAAATAATCATTTTTTATAGAAAGCATGTTTGGTAGGATCACTATTTAATAAAATCATGATTGGGTAGGTGTTATATTTATCTTTAAATAACATCTTTTAATTTTATTGATTATTTTGCCCACACTAACTTATTTTGTTTCTTTTGTTTGTGTCATTTTTTGCATTGCATTTCAGAATCAACATTTTTTGCATCTGCATTTACATCTTTGCATTCTGCATGGCATTCATTTAAGCATTTTGTACATGCATTAATAATGGATTCATGAGTTTATCTCATGGAGGACTCTGAGGAAGTGCTTCTAAATGTGCAACTTCGTTCACACAGTACTGAGAATGGAAGCAAAATTTGAGAAGCTGAAGAAAGAGTTGGAAGAGAATTTGCAAATGATGCAAATAGAGTGGGAAGCTAAACTGGAGCAAGCATAAAAGGTCAATGTGGATCACATCTTGCAAAGCCAAAAGGACCTAGTTGACCAAATTGTAGCACAACTGACTCGACTCAGCTAAGAAAGAGGCAAAGAAAAGATTTCCTTGATTAGAGAAACCTTTGAATATGTGATGACATATACTAATCCACCAATACTTGTGTCGCCCGAAAAACTTCCAAGCCACCCAGTAGGTTTCTCCGCCACTAAAATGCAAGCGATTGTGTTAGGTTCTCGAGATAATTTTATTGATTACCACATGTCAAATCCTGATGAGAAGAAAAGAGCCAAGAATAAGATCCCGGAGAATTTGAAAAAGTGGTATAGAGAGACATTCACAGAAATGAGAGGACAAAGCTCCCATAATGAAATTGATGCAAGAGAACTAGTTTTAGTTCTTAACTTGGTGCTCAAATTTAAAATGTCTGATTTTAAAAAGTACAATGGAAACAGTTGCCCTAATGCCCATCTCACGATGTTTATTCGAAGGATGACTGAATACACCAACAATGATCAGATCTTGATCCACTGCTTCCAAAACAATTTGAATGGACCCTCTTCTAAGTAATATAATCAACTAAGTCGTACTTAAATCCACTATTTGAAGGATTTGGCTAATGCCTTTCTGGGTTAATACAAGCACATGGCTGATATGACCCCTGATTGAACAACGCTACAAAATATAGAGATGAAAAGTGATGATAGCCTCTAACAATATGCACAACGATAGAAGGATGTTGCATCTCAAGTGCATCGACCGATGACTGAAAGAGAGTTCATCACTTTATTTATCGACACATTAAAATCTCCATATATTAACAACATGATAGGAGCTGCTACTAATAGTTTCCCTGACATCATCATGTGTGGAGAAATGATCAAAAGAGATGTCAAGAATGGTAGGATAAAAGGCACTAGTAGTATTTACATTGAGGAACGAGCTGAGGTTAACATAGTGGGATCTTATCTAGCATATCAAAGGAACCAACCCTTATAAGTTGTTTCATGAAAAGACTCACGTCAATCCAATTCCAATGACGTATGAGGAATTGCTCCCAACGCTAGTTGAGAAAAACCTTGTGACTCCAGTTCAATCTAAACCAAGAGAGGCCCCATATCCTGAAGGCCATAATGTTAATGACATATGCAACTACCATATTGGGAGCTCAGGGTACACCACTGAGGATTGCGGGATATTGAAGCGCAAGGTCCAAGATCTTATTGATTTAGGGGCATGGATATTCAATGTGTAATAGGGTATTCTGATCAGGAGTATGTTGTGGCATTTATCAGGAATTTTGTTGCATTCTTATCAAAGCATGTCATCCTGTTTGAACTTGTTTTTTCTTCCTACGTTTAAATGTTTGTAAGTCACTTAACGTTAGAATATTTTAAATAAAATGATTCCTTATGAGGAAATGAGCAATAAGAAAATTTTAATCTTGAAATTCTTTGAATATTAACTTAATTAAAAGCTTTTTAATAATTGGGGTTATAAATCTTTGAAAAATGATAAGATTGAACCCTGGAAAAAAACAAGAACCCTGGAAAAAACAAGAACCCTTAATCCTACTCCAAATGATACACCAAAATATATATCATTCTCTTGTAGGGACTAAGCTAGCCTTCCCTTTTCATAAAGAGTCAATCAAAGGGATTGACATTCAGGTATGTGTTAGGAGAGGACAAAATGGGGCATATGACACATGTAATTGCAAAGCTAATTGGTTCCTACTTCTGTTGACGACGTTCAATGATGATCATGATCTTCACAGATGGAATGGTCATGTAGGCGAATCTAGTTTAGGTCAGCTGCTTGGAAATTGAACTCTAACGATGAGATTTTATGACTTTAAACAACATCTGGATTATAACAGGTTCTTCTTGACAAGCTTAAGAAATGGAATCTGTATACCCTGAATAAATATTTGTATGCAGTATATCTGATCTATTATGCTAAAGCAATTGGTTATAGAGGAAACTCAAAAGCCAAGGCTTTATGAATATATTACATTCAAACCATGACATTGATTGGGTACTTGGCAATTCGGTGTTTACTCCAATGTGATTGTCAAGTCGAAGACTTTGTGACGACATGAATCCTTCAGCTAGCCGAACAAAGGCAATTATAATATATATGTACAATAAGCTGAATTTAGCTAGCCAAGCAATGGTGAATTAAATCAAATTTACTAACTAAGGAGTTTCGGTGAATATGGACTAAAGGAGTTGAGGAATACATATTATAGTAAATTTCACACGAGAACTAAGAAATATCATTTTTAGACCGATATTTCTGCACTACCTTTGCTAGATGAGTCTACGAAGCTTGAACAAATGAAAGATTTCAGATAATTGAAATAGAAATGTTCTAAAAAGGCTAGCAACTGACTATTCTAGTTGCGTCATTTTGTCCGCCTCTGATCAAAATGCCAAACCAAGAAAGAGGGGCAAGTCCTAATTTTCACGATGACCGAACAAGGACAAATCGATAAAACAAACCTCAAAATATAAGTACCCAACCTCAAAACCAACACGTAGATCCTGCTATTTGTCAAAGATTTGCAGTTATGAAAGATTAAAAGAGTGGTTGATTCTTTTGATATTTAACGAACTCATGTTTTATGATTTTTTTCAATTGTGAAACTTAGAAGTAGACAATATTTTCCAAAATTCCTTTTGATATTTTTCAAAATTTTGAAAATAAATAGAAGAAGAAAAATATTTTCAAACAAGATAATCTCTCTGGAAGAATATCTTGGAATTCAACAAATATCTCTCTGAAGTTGAGGCAAGGGAAGCCAAATTTTTGGGGCAAAGTTTTGTGGGGCAAGGAAAACAAATTGTCTCAATTTGAAGTTTACAAGAGTACACCCTGGTGGAAATGAAGACAACTGAATCAATGATAGAGTGAAGACTACTCACTCAATCATTCTCTTTCCAGATCGAGAAAACATACATCAACACATACATACATGATACATGAAATTTGCATCATTGCATCAAACATTTATCATGTGCAATAAAAAAATTGATTTTCCCTCTCATGAGGACAAATTCAAAATTTCATCAAATAAAATATAAACTTCATCATGACAACCATAAACATCCAAGATAATCATTCATAAACAAATCATTTATTGATATTTCAGGAAATAAAAGCTTGTAAATGACCAAATGACTTTAACATGGAAAACAATGTCATCTACAGATTCAACCTCCTGAAGTGAACGATCATATCACCTGAAGGCATTTCCTCAACATGCAGAAACAAGAAGACTGACTGTTGCCATTGAGATTGTTTCTCTCAAAACAAAGTGTCGTCTCGCTAAAGACAATTTTCCTAAAATACAAAATTTGTCTCGCTTGAGACTGTTTTCTCTAAAAATAATTTTTTTCTCGCTTGAGACAATTTCCCTCAAAACAAATTTCATCTCGCTTGAGACATTTTTCCTTTGAGATTGACAGTTTGAATTTTGTTCACTTGAAACAAAGTTGATCTCACTTGAAATGGTTTTCTCAAAACAAACTTTGTCTCACTTGAGACAGTCTTCCTTAAGACACGAACTTGAGATTGTTTTACTCAAACCAAATTTTCTCTCACTTGAGACAGTTTCCTTCAGAATACAAATTTCAAAGTTGTTTTACTTGAAACAAAATCTCCCTTGAGATTGTTTCTATCAAAACAGATTCATCTCACTCGAGATAGTTTTTCTTTGAAACACAAATTCTGAAATTGTTTCTCTTGAATAAAAAAAATCATCTTTGAGATCGTTTCCCTTGAAACGAATTTTGTCTCTCTTGAGACAATTTCTCTTGAAAAATCATCTTTGAGTATGTTTTCCTCGAAACAAATTTTGTCTCTCTTAAGATAGTTTCTCTTAAAACATTATCCCTAAATATGGCCAGCCATCCTCATCGTTTAGGAACCGTATCATCCACCAACCAAATCTCCTCATCACGTAGGAGTTGCGTCAACCTTAGATAACTAGTCGTCCTCATCATGTAAGAAATGTGTTATCATCATCCCTAAAGATGGCCAGCTATCCTCATCACGTAGGAATCGTGGCATCCACCGACCAGATCTCCTCATCACTTAGGAGCTGCGTCAACCTTAGATAACCAGTCATCCTTAGCACGTAGGAACCGTGTTATAATCATCTCTAAAGATGGCCAACCATCCTCATCACGTAGGAACCGTGTCATCCACCGACCAGATCTCCTTATCACGTAGAAGTAGTGTCACCCTTAGATAACTAGATTTCCTCATCACGTAAGAACCATGTTGTCTCCAAATTTACTTAAAAACGACCAAAACTCTTTATCGTGGATGAGCAGTGTCGTCTTCAGTAACAAATTATCTCCCAATTGACCAGACTTCCTCAACGAGAAGGAACGTCGTTATCTTCAGCAAACAATTTACCTGAAAGCGGCCAGATCTCTTCAATGTAAATGAGCAGTGTTGTTTTTAGCATCAAAATTACCTCCAAAAAGAATGTCATCAACAAACAATGATTACTTAAAGAAATGAGAGCCTATCAAAGATAAAGAAGAGCTTGCTCAACCTTAACTGTTGCCTTTAAAAAGGAGCGAATAGTTCATAATAAGAAGAATTCGGAGCTTGAGACTTGTTGACAGTCCAAAATTTGGTGTTTTATGTCTTTTCTATATTCTTGTTTCACAACAATGAACAAAGAGGGGCAGATGTAATAACCAATTTTTGTCCTAACCTCTACTGTTGTCGTTAACTATACAACAACCCTATACCCAACTGCCAGTCACCATCATGTTCCCTTACCTCCATGCCAATAGCAAGGTCGACCTCTCCCCCAGAGCATGGCACCATCGAACACATCAAAGAAGAAATCAGCAAAAAATTTTTGTTTTATAATTTTGTAATGGGTATAAAATCCAACCGAAAAAACAGTGTGAAGAGGATTTTTCATCAATAAAAAATATAATCGAAATTGTTTCAAGCAAAGTAAAGGTATTCTAGCTTTTTTATATGCATGTTAGATCATTTAAAGAACGAGAAATTGAAAAGAGGAACAACAATACAAAAAGGGAATTTTCAAGGTTTATTTTCAGATTTTTTTTCTCATTTCCATACAATTTTCGTCCTTTTTTTAAGTAAAAGAAAAGAGAAGAGATATTTTGTTACCTAATTCAGGCGAGTCCTTCTCCAGGGTGGCCGGAGTTAGGTTACAAGGTCGACTTACGGCCAGGATTCGGCTGAGGAAGGCTTTGTGAAGTCTTGGTCGAGGCGTGAGTTTAGTTAGAAAAGAGAGAATGTGTCGGTGTGGTTCAGGGTTTTTGTTTTGGCCTTTTTGGCTGCCTTCGGTGAAGATCGGAGCAAGATGATCACGTAGACACAGTCATCGGTGGCACCGGCGAGCCTTAGGGAGGCTCTCGACCGAAATTGAAGGAGAGGGAGAGTTAGGTTAAGCCATCGGGTAGAATGAAAGTTGGGAGGAGAGAATATCTTATTTTAGATTTTGGGTTAATCTCCCCTAGGGTCCCCTCCATTTCTTGTCATATTTTACATTGGTCCCTTAAAGTGTTAGGTTATTAACGTTCAAGTCCTCTCAACTTCTGCCGTGTTTTGCATAATGATCGTCAAATTTTTGCGTAAAATCACGATTAAACTCTCCTATGTTTAGCGCATTTTTATGAAATGGGCACCAAATCTATACGTAAAATTGCATTAAACCCCCTCAAATGTTGTTGTGCTTTTACATTCCAATTCCTAAAGCTCTACATTTTATTTACTTCATTTATGACTCCTTGTTTATTTTATCATTTGATTCTGATATCTTGTATTTACATTTGTTTCAATTTAGTCATTTCTTACTCTTGAATATATTTTGGTTAAATATTTGCTCCTAATAGATAATTTATAATTATGTCATTTTGGTCCTTTAAATCACTAAGTATGCTTAGTTTCCCTTATTTGCATTCTGTTTTTTTATGATTTCATATTTCTATGTTAGTCCCTTATTTATGTGCACACTGGTATTATTGCCTCCACCTTGTTTTTATAAATCACCATTGTTTTTTTAATATACTAAAATGAGAAAATTTCATTGTAAGAGAAATGTACGAATACATTTCCTAATTAAAGGGAATGTATCTTTTCGAGGATTTTTCGCACAAATATTTTTGTGTATTCAATAGTTTTCTTCGCTTTACGTTTATTTATTTTTGATTATTTTTCAGTTATTTTTATTTTGTTTTATTTTGTGAAAAATGTGAAATATTGTCTTTTTGTGAGGAAAATCTATTGGAAAATCTCCTAACTACGAAGGAAATACATTCCGGAGGATTGTTCACTCAAAAGGACATTCTTTATCTGAACATTTTTATAATTTAATATAATATTAATTTTTTTAAACTATAAAATTAAAAAAACGCTATTTTGTGAGGGGAATCCATGAAAAAGTCTCATAACTATAAAGGAAGCATATTTTCTAGGATTGTTCGTATCAAATGATACATTTTTCTTTCATATAAATATTTATAATTTATTTTTTGATTAAATAAATAGCTTTGTTCTATAAGAATGTATGTATTTTGGATTCTTTAATATTTTTGACTCACTACATTTATTATTTTAATTTGTTTTTTTAATTGACACTTATTTAAATAAATTTGAATAAATAGAATGATCATAATTTAAATATTATTTTCGAAGTTTATAATTTCTAATATTTAAGCAAGATATAATCGTTTAGGTACCAATCCACACACGTAATCGATTCTCGAACTCTTAAAAATTAATCTTTAGTAAAACGTAGACTATTTTTTGTCGTTTAATGTTTTCAACCTACTAACTTAAAGGTTGGTGATGACTCTAAAATCAAATTATTTTCAAAATTATATTTCATCGCCTTTCCTGAACGAAATTAAATATTTTTTAAGTCTAACGGATCTTTGAGGAATACATTATGACAAGTGGCAAAGGGGTGATTTTAAAGGAGTTGTTGCAGGCGCAATTGCATCAAGAGACGCAGTCTTGATGGTTAATTCTACATTGGCTAAAGATAAGCATACAACAATCACAATGGTGGAACAAGGGGAAGAGGTGATGGTTGTAGCTCAGCTAGTAGCTCCTTGATTGGGCCAATCAGAAATATAAGTTCTAAAGCGGTTAATCGTAACCTTACTAATACCAAGGGATTGCCCAAAGGGGACCGAGAACTAAGCAACATGAATCAAGTATGCAAGCTTTCCTGCGAAGGTTGAAAAAAATACCTACCCACCTCAATATAACGAGTGGTAAAAGCAGAAGTGGAAAATTGGTTGGGAATGATGATGGTTTTCAACATATACCCAAAGGACAGGTTCAATGGTTTGCTATTAAGGCTTTTGAGGGGGTGAATAATTCCTCGACTCAGACCTAATTTGTTGGGTCTCCTTTCTCTATTTGTTTATGGTTAATACAATCTTCTGGAACACTCAGGGCGTGCTCAACCCTGTTTTTAGATGTTATTTCAAATTATTGGTGCATTTACATAATCCTAATGTTGTTGCTCTGTTGGAGCAGAGGGTTAACGGTTTGAAGGCTAATAACTTTGTTAAATTTTTCGGTTTGATTTTTCTTTTAGAGTCGAAGCTACGGATTTTTCTAGGGGTATTTGAATTATGTGGCGTAATTCTATTAAGCTTGATATTTTGACTGTCTCTAACCAGTTTATTCATGGTCATTGTTTGGATTTGCTGAATTGCCATTCTTTCTTTATTACGTTTGTTTATGCCAGCCCGAATCCGTTGAAGCGACATCAAGTTTGGGAGCAGTTGAAGGCTTTAGAGCCGGATCTGAATCAGCCGTGGGTTTTAGGCGGTGATTTCAATGCCATTTGCAACATCTCTGAGCGCTTTGGTGGTTGTAATAATTGTATTGGGATTTGCTCGAGATTCTGTGATTTTCTGTTCCAGTCTGGTCTCTTAGATATGGGGTTTAAAGGCCCCCAAGTTTCGTAGAAGTGGGGACCTTTGTAATAAGTAGTACGATTCTTTTTCTTTATCCAAGGCGTTCCGTCGTCAAAAACTGGGTTCGGATCATAGACTTATCCTGCTTGTCTCGGATCCTTCAAAGCGTAATAAAGTGGACCACCCCTTCCATTATATCGATGCTTGGAATGACCATCCGAGTTTTCATGCTTTAATTGCTGATCCGTGGCGTAAGGAGAGTATGGGTGTTAACATCAACAATATCCAACGTAATTGCTTGAGGTGGAATAATGACACCTTCGGCCTTATTGGTCACCGCAAGTCCCGGTTGTTTGCTCGTATTAAAGGTATTGAGAAGGCTTTAGAGGATAAGATTTCATCTTTCCTTGAAGATCTTGAGATCGAGCTGAAAAATGATCTTAATCTTGTGCTTGACCAAGAAGAGAGTTTTTGGCATCAGAAATCGAGGAGCCATTAGATTGATAAGGGGGATAGAAACACCAAATATTTTCGTTCTTAACTCATGGCTCGACAGAGAAGAAGCTCTATCCGAAAGCTAAAAGTGGGCGATGGACGTTGGAGTATGGATCCTGATGAACTCAAGGCTAGTACGGTGGAGTTCTTTCAAACTATTTTCACTAGTGATGCTAATAATAATAGAGCTCATGCCCCCATCGGGTAATTTTGATCCTATTGATGATTCTGGCAAGAGACCTTTGCTTACGAGTGTCTCTCATTAGGAGGTTCGTTCTGCTCTGTTCTCCATGAATCCTTTCAAAGCTCCAGGAACCGATGATCTACATGTGGCTTTCTATTAGAAGCATTGGGATTCTGTGGGGGATTCTATTGTGCAATTTGTTAAAAGATTCTTTTATAGTGAACCCCTTGAGGACTGGGTGAATCGTACTCAATTTTAATTCCGAAGGTTGAGGTGCCTGAGTCTTGCAATCAATTTCGGCAGATTAGTTTGTGCAACGTACTTTATAAGATTGTTACTAAGATTCTGGTTAATAGATTGAAGTTGTTTCTACCTAATTGGGTTCGTCCTAACCAAGTGACCTTTATTGCCGGTCGTAGCATCACAAACGATATTATTATCACTCAAGAGACGGTTCATTCAATGTCTATTAAATATGGCAAGAAGGCTTGGATGGTGATAAAGATTGACCTTGAGAAAGCTTATGATAGGCTTGAGTTGGACTTCATTGAAGAGATCTTGATTGACATGGATTTACCAAGTAAGTTTATCACTCTTATTATGCACTGTGTTCGTTCTGTTTCTACGATTCTTTGGAATGAGGAGATTACAGATGTTTTTAAGCCTACTCGGGGTATTCGCCAAGGTGTTACTTAACACCGTTCCTCTTTGTTCTTTGTATGGAGAAATTGGCATAAGAAATAGATAGAACTGTGAACAAGGGTGATTGGAAGGGTATTTGCCCTTGTTGGAATGGTCATGTGTTGACACATCTTTTCTTCACTGATGATCTGGTCCTTTTCTTTGATGCAACGAGAGGACAAACTTCGGTTATTAAAAGGGTTTTGGTTAGATTTTGCTCTTGTCTGGACATCATGTTAGTATCTCTAAAACACATTTATTTCTCTAAGAACTGTGAGTTAGATCTCCATCATCAAATTGCCAAGGATTTTGGTTTCAAAATTGTAACGAACTTAGGCAAGTATCTTGGTGTGCCACTTCTTCATTATCGTGTCACGAAAGCAACTTATGCTTATTTGATAGAGCAAGTTAAGAGACGTCTTTCAGGATAGAATGCTCGTATACTCTCTCTGGCAGGAAAGATTACACTTGCAAAATCTGTGTTGCAAGCTACTGAATTATGCTGTGCAATCCACTTGGCTATCTAAAGTTATTTGTTCTGATATTGAGAAATTAATTCGACAGTTTATTTGGGGTAATGGAGGTGGAAATTATGGGATTTCTCTTGCGAGCTGGTATATGTTGAAAGCTCATGTCGACTGTGGCGACTTAGGGATCCATGACTTATCCAACCATAACCATGCTTTCCTTATGAAAATAGGTTATAAGCTAGTTGTGGATGATAATATCCTATGGGTTCGCATCCTTAAAGCTAAGTATCATTGGGAGGACAGTTTACCTGGTACTCTTTGAAAGACTAATTGTTCGAGACTGTGGAAAGGTCTTATTGAATTGTGGGATGATGTTTGTAATAGTATTTGTTGGACTGTGCGTAATAGGATGAATACCGACTTTTAGTAAAATATTTGGATAGCTCAGGTAGGTCTTTTGGCTCATTATCTTGGCATGAGATTCCTACCCCACACTAATGTTGTCTCCTTTGTAACCGCGTCAGGTTATTGGGATGTTGTTAGACTTCAATGCGTTGTCTCGGATCATGTAGTACATCATATTTTGGCTATGAGACCAACAATGATGTTCCAGGATAACGTTGGGAAGATAAACGTATAATCACTACTCGTTTGGTCTATCGCTACTTGAAAGTTTGTGATAGGTATGTGTTGAATAGTGATTGGAAATTTATTTGGCGAAAAGATGTTTCTCAAAGAATATGGGTTTTCCTTTGGCTAGTTAGGAGTAATAAACTCTTTACTAATCTAGAGCATACTCGTCAGCACCTTACAAACTCTGTCACGAGAGAAGGGGAGTTAGGGTTTGAAGGTTTTAATTTGGGGAAAAATCAAAGAAGGAAGTTGGGGAATCGTCAGCAGAAAGGGGGAGAGGAGAGAAAGGAATTAGGGATTGAAGGGGATTAGGGATTGAAGTTTTATCTGAAGAGGGAAAGGCAAAAATAAGGACAGGAGAATGGGTCATACGGGATTGGGTATGGGTTAATAAGGTAACTGGGCTTTATTACTTAGACCCAATTAATATATCAGTAGGCTTATGAGTTAAAGGGTGGGGCAGGTCTGGATCTAAGTCAGAAGTGAGAGGGATGGAAGGGTGAGTCATCATTTAGACGGTTAATTTGTTAGATTGCTGAATTGCTAGCTGGAGGTACTGTCTATATATAATTGTACCCATAATCTTTGAGGATTTTATCTTGAGAAATGAAAATGCACACTTTCTGTAACCTATTCTCTCTATTTTCTTAAATCCCTAAAAAATTCTTCTATCATTCTATCCTAAACCATAACAAATTGGTAATCAGAGCTGAGTTCTTTGATCTAAACCATTTTTCACGCTGGGAAAGACAAGAAAGATGCAAAAGACTGGAACCATTGAGGTACCAGAACAAGCAGCAGAAGTGAAGGAAGAGACCTTACCATCTTGGTGGGTGGGGCAGAAAGCAGAGCTGGAGGGAAGGATACAGACCTTGGAGGAAGGAATGACTGAGAATCGGGGATATTTGCAGAGAATCCTACAGCTGGTCAATCAAGCAGCTGAGGAAAAAGACTCACCTCAGTCAGCAAGAAGTCATCCACCAGCAGCTGAAAAACAAAACAGAGGTGAAGGTAAACAACCATGTTTAGTTACAGTTCTTAGTGAGCATGAGAAGTATACTTTTAGACCTAATGAACCGGGGATATTAGCTGATAAACCTGCGGGGTCTACTGATCTTCTACCTTTTAATCAGAAATTGCAAGAAGAAAATATTATGGGCAGTTCTAGTGAGGTTAAAGTAGACAGTAAAGGTTTATTTGGGAGTTCAGGGCTTATGTTACCTCGACCTAAATTAGAACTACAGATGTTTGATGGTAGTAATCCCAGAGGATGGGTGAGAAAATGCCAAAAATACTTTAATCTTTTGGGAGTCCCTGAGGAACAAAAATTGGATGTGGTTGCAATGTATTTGATGGGGAAGGCTGAGACATGGTTTGATGGCTATATTATGTAGAAGCATAGAGTGACTTGGCATGAATTTGAGGCTGATTTGTGTCATAGATTTTGTGACAGAAACTATTCAGATATCATTGAAGAATTTAATAAGTTAATGCAAAAGGGTAGTGTAGAAGAATATCAAGAAAAGTTTGAAGAGTTAAGACCCTATTTGCTACAACAGCATATGCATTTAGGGGAAGATTATTTTGTTTCCAGTTTCATTAGTGGTCTGAAGGAGGAATTGAAACATAAGGTGAAGGTGTTGGAGCCCAGAAATCTGTCTGAGGCTTACAGGCAGGCCAAACTTTATGAGTTGGCTAATGATATGGAAGGTAAGAAGTATAAATATTCTCAAAAAAAATTTCCTTATACTTCTTCAGGTGGTCAACAAAACAGTGGGACTAAAAGTTTGCAGCCTAAGACAACTCTTCCAAATTCAAATACAAGGCATAATTTACTGGAATATAGAAGAGCAAATAATCTATGTTTTAAATGTGGGGAAAAATTTACTCCTGGACATCAGTGCAAAGTTAGACAGTTGAACAGTATGGAAGAGGAAGAAGATTCTGCTGATCAGGAATTGACAGAAGGAGAAAATGGAGAAGGGAATGATGTAGCTAAAGAAGCACTGGAAATTTCTATCAATGCTATTACAGGTAATGTGGGGCACACTACCTTGAGAATTCAGGGTTTTATCAGAGGAAAACCAATTAATGTGCTAATTGATAGTAGAAGCACACATAGTTTTGTGACTCCTAGGTGGGCCAAAGAAGGAGTGGAACTTGTTCAGACTCAACCATTAGTTATTACAGTAGCTAATGGGGAGAAGCTATTCAGTACTGCCAAAAGTAATCAAGTAAGTTGGAAGATGCAAGGCTATGAATTTCAGCATGATTTTAGAGTTTTGTCTTTAGGGGGCAGTGATATGGTACTGGGAGTGGACTGGATGGAAGAGTTTAGTCCTATAATGATGGATTTCAAAGCCAAGACAATTAGTTTTGAAAATGATGGAAAGACTGTTATGATTAGAGGAACTCAGAAATTGCCAACCATCAAGACCATCTCAGGTGAAAAATTACAGAAGTTAGTGGAGAAGGATACTGAAGTAAATGGAGAAATCTATTTGTTGAATGCTGAAGTGGAGGAAAGTAAAATTCCTCTATATTTACAAGATTTATTAGAAGAGTTCCAGGAAGTGTTTGAGGAACCTAAAGGGATGCCTCCTAGCAGAAGACATGATCATGTCATTGTTCTGAAACAGGGGACACAGCCAGTCAATTTAAGACCCTATAGATTTGCTCATCATCACAAGACTGAAGTTGAAAAACAGATTGCACAAATGTTAGCCTCATCTATCATACAAGTGAGTAAGAGTCCTTTTGCTTCTCCTTGTTTACTTATTAGAAAAAAAGATGGAACTTGGAGGTTTTGTGTGGACTATAGGCAGCTTAACTCTTATACAGTTAAGAATAAATTTCCTATTCCTATAGTAGAAGACTTATTAGATGAATTACATGGGGCTAAATTCTTTTCAAAGATTGATCTGAGATCTGGTTATTGGCAAATTCAGATTAAAGAGGAGGATGTTCATAAAACTGCTTTTAGAACTCATCAAGGGCACTATGAATTTAAAGTTATGCCTTTTGGCCTGACTAATGCCCCAGCTACTTTTCAAGCTTTGATGAATGACTTGTTTGGAGCATATTTGAGGAGGTTTGTTCTTGTGTTTTTTGATGATATTCTGATTTACAGTTCCAGTATGATAGAGCATAAAAATCATTTAAGAGTGGTGTTAGAAATTCTGTTGAAGAATAGTTTGTATGCCAAAAAGAGTAAATGCTTTTTTGGCCAACAGCAAGTAGAGTATTTGGGACATTTAATTTCAGCTAAGGGAGTAGCAACTGACCCTGAAAAAATAAAGGTTATGCAACAGTGGCCTTTACCTAAAAATCTAAAAGCTTTGAGAGGATTTTTGGGTTTGACAGGGTATTATAGAAAATTTATCAAAGGGTATGGAGAATTGAGTAAACCCTTGACTAATATGTTGAAGAAGGAAGGATTTCATTGGTCTCCAGAGGCTAAATTATCTTTTGAGAATTTAAAAAGGGTTATGTGTGAAGCTCCAGTTTTGGCTTTACCAAATTTTGAGCAGAAATTTTTTTTGGAAATTGATGCTAGTTCCAGAGGCATTGGGGCTGTTTTATCTCAAGCGGGAAGGCCTATAGCTTATTTAAGTATGGCTTTGGGGCCATAGCATGCAGACCTCTCTATCTATGAAAAGGAATACTTGGCCATCCTAATGGCAGTATCCCATTGGAGGCATTATTTGGAAAGTGGCTCATTTGTGATTAAAACAGATCATGAACCCCTAAAACACTTATTAGAACAAAAGCTGACTACTACAATCCAAAAGAAAGGTCTGACTAAGTTACTTGGATTGGATTATACAATTCAGTACAGGAAAGGCAAAACAAATAAGGTGGCAGATGCACTTTCTAGACAGCGATTGGATTCTGGGGAGTTTTTGCAAATGGGGGTTACTGTTGTAATTCCTACTTGGAGACAGGATATTGAGCAGAGTTATGAAGGGGATCTACTAGCTCAAGAGAAGATTCCTATTTTACTTATTCAGCCTGACAAGATTGAGAATTGGAAGAGAATTAAAGGAGTTTTATACTTCAAAGACAGAATTTATGTGGGCAGCAAAGGAGATCTCAGGCAGAAAATTATGGTGGCTTCACATGATTCACCACAAGGGGGTCATTCAGGTATTCAAGCTACTTATCAGAGGGTTAAAGCTTATTTTTATTGGCCAAAGATGAAGCTTATGATTCAAGAATATCTACAACAATGTGAGGTTTGTCAAAGAACTAAAATTGAACACATTTCTAAGCCAGGTTTACTACAACCTATTCCAGTTCCAAATAATGCATGGGAAGTTATAACAATGGACTTTATTGAAGGGTTGCCACCTTCAACAAAGTACAATTGTATTTTGGTAGTGGTTGACAAATTTACTAAGTATGCTCATTTTATGCCATTGTCACATCCCTACACAGTGGTACAAGTTGCTAAGCTGTATTTGGATCAGGTTTATAAGCTTCATGGTCCTCCTAAGGTAGCTATTTCTGATCGGGACAAGTCTTTTACTAGTCTATTCTGGCAAGAGCTACTTAAACAATTGGGGACAACTACACTTTTCAGTACTGCTTATCATCCAGAGACAGATGGGCAAACTGAGAGACTCAACCAGTGTTTAGAACAGTATCTCAGATGTATGTGTTTTTTAAAACCTACATCTTGGTCAAAGTGGTTAGCCCAAGCAGAATGGTGGTATAACACTAATTACCACTCTGCTATCCAAATGACCCCATTTGAAGCCTTATATGGTTATAAGGCACCTCTTCTGAGTTGGTCAGGGGATTCTAGAGTGGATGCAGTACAAACTATGATGCAAGATAGAGAGCAATTTAATGCTTTACTACGTGAACAACTACTTAAAGCCAGTAACAGAATGAAGCAGATTGTAGATAGGCATCGTACAGAAAGGGATTTTCAGGTTGGAGAGGAAGTTTACCTGAAACTTCAGCCTTACAGACAGACATCAATCGCCTTAAGGAAAAATCTAAAGCTTGCTGCTCGATATTACGGTCCCTACAAAATACAGAAAAAAATTGGTCAGGTTGCGTATCAACTGGAATTGCCAAATGATTCTAAATTACATCCAGTGTTTCATGTTAGCTTATTGAAGAAGAGAATCGGAAAACAGGGACTTATCTCGCTGAATCCTCCTGAAACATCTTCAGATGGTCAATTGAAAATTTACCCAGCAACCGTGTTGAACCGACGCGTGGTGACACGACAGAAGCAGAATGTTACTCAACTGTTGATTCAGTGGAAGAACATGGGACCAAATGATGCAACGTGGGAAGATGCTTCAGTGTTGCAGAACCAGTTTCCCGATTTCGATCCTTGCGGACAAGGATCGTTTGATGGAGGAGGTATTGTCACGAGGGAAGGGGAGTTAGGGTTTGAAGGTTTTAATTTGGGGAAAAATCGAAGAAGGAAGTTGGGGAATCGTCAGCAGAAAGGGGGAGATGAGAGAAAGGAATTAGGGATTGAAGTTTTATCTGAAGAGGGAAAGGCAAAAATAAGGACAGGAGAATGGGTCATACGGGATTGGGTATGGGTTAATAAGGTAACTGGGCTTTATTACTTAGACCCAATTAATATATCATTCTATGCTCTATTTTCGTTTGGTCTATCGCTACTTGAAAGTTTGTGATAGGTATGTGTTGAATAGTGATTGGAAATTTATTTGGCGAAAAGATGTTTCTCAAAGAATATGGGTTTTCCTTTGGCTAGTTAGGAGTAATAAACTCCTTACTAATCTAGAGCATACTCGTCAGCACCTTACAAACTCCTCTTTGTCAAATTTGCAGTCGAAAGAGGAAACAATTGAGCATGTTTCGCGATCTTGCACAGTAGCAAATACTCTTTTGTCGAAATTAATCTGTGATTTTAAATGGGATATGTTTATGCATATGCCTTTTGAAGATTGGTTGATGACTAATTTACAAGTACATGGTGATTTTGTTAGTGTCCAAGGTAGTTGGAATGTTCTTTTTCTAACAATTGTTTTTGCAACTTTGGAAGCGTCAGTGTAATGTGTTGTTTGATGAGAACTTTGTTGAGAGAGAGGATTTAGTTTCTCGCTCTTGACGCATGGCTGTAGAGTTTGTAGCAAGCAATGCCAACCGGATTGCCAATGGGGATTGTGGTTCACGGACTTTGAACACTGAAAACTTGCGTTGGAAAAGACTACCTAGTAGTTGGGTTCAAGCAAATATAGACGGTGCTTGTGACTTACAGACTGATGGCGTTGCAGCGGGGGGTGTTCTTCAGGATGGTAAGGGAGCTTAGTTGTTTGGCTTCACTACCGTCTTTATGGCTGAATAATGGGTTCTTTTTACCATGCTTATTCACGCTTGGCGGATGGGTTTTTGCCCTATCGAACTTGAATCGGATAATACGGAGGTGGTTCGGATGCTTAATAATCATTCCATTAAGTCCGATACCATTCTGTTGGTGGAGACCCTTGAACTATTAGTACATGTCTGGGAAGTAAAGATTAATTATGTTCGACGTAATGTGAATGAAGTGGCGGATACGCTTGCCTAACTAGCTAGGCCATGGTTTGTCTTTTGGCGAGATTTTCTTTGAGGAGCCTCCTCGGGAAGTGCTTTCACTCCTTTGTAAAGACCAACAAAGTGATTCTTATGTAAACCTCAATGTTAAATAGCCTAGCCAATTTTTTAGGGGGACTGGGAAATCCCATATTATGCAGCGTGATGATCCAGGTGGCTAGGGGTTGTTGTGGGTTGTTGTGGGTGGTTGGTTTAGGGAAGTTAAGTTTTCTTGTCTTCCTTTAGTTTCTCTTGTTAATTGTTGTCTTCCCAAGATGTTCTCTCATAGTTTCCTCCTTAGGAATGGCAACGGGTCGGGTCGGGTTCGGGGTGGGTTTTGCTCGCCCCGTCCCCGAACCCGAAATAAATCCTCGACTCCGACCCGATCCCCGACGGATTTTTTATCGGGGCACCCCGTCGGGGATTTTTTTTGTCCCGTCCCCGAACCCGACTCGAAATATTATACCCAAAACCGAAAATATTTTATATATAATTAATATAAAATATTATATATATAATTAATATAAAATATTATAAAATATTATATATATATATATAATCGGGGCGGGGATACCTTGCCCCGAACCCGACCCGAAAAAATCCCCGAAAAAAATCTTCGAACCCGAACTTGACCCGATATCATTCAACCCGACCCGACCCAAACTTGACCGTGTTTCGGGTTTTCCCGTCGGGTTCGGGTCATTCTGCCATCCCTATTCCTCCTACTAGGATCAAGGGATTTTTAATGAGGCCAATGGTACCATATCCCCTTTTATCAAAAAAAATAAATAAATAAATTTACATTATTCATATATTTTCTTGGCAATTGTAATAAACAAAAAGAGAAAAAAATACATTATTCATAAAAATAAAAAAAATAAACATTGAAAATAGTGGATATGCATTGTTGTAATAAAATAATTACATAGTGCTAAATCAACTATTTGATGAACGAAAACAATAATTTTAAAAATATTGAAATATTGAAAACTCAAAGAAAACAATAAGCAAATTTAATCAACTTTACCTTGATGCTAGAATATGATTCAATTCTATTCTTCTTTCTCCGTGAGAATTGTTAAAAAATTTAATATTACTTTATAAAAGGATGAAAATTGTGGGTTAAGGTTCATAGAAAAAAGAAAAATTTTGGGAAACAGATGGGTGAATGTCGTTGATTGACAATTTGGGAAGGGGATTTTAATTTTTTTATTATTAAATATTTTATATAATAAAAAGATATGGTTAAATGTAGGGCTGTAAATGAGACGAGACAGATCGTGAGCTACTCGAGATCGACTCGGTCAAAACTCGATAAATACTCGGATCGAATGGACTCGTATCGAACTCGATCTCGACTCGAATTCTTAACGAGCCGAAACGAGCTACATGATACTCAACTCGAAAAGCTCGTGAGTAACTCGAAAATATAATATATTAAGATTTTATTTTTAAAAAAATAAATTATTAATAATATTAATATTTATGTGTTGATTTTTTTAAAAAATACAATAAGGTTTTCATGTATTTAAGGTTCAGGTTCGAGTTTGAATTTGAGGATTCAATCTTGTTAAGTTTAAGATTTTTTTTTCATTTCGATCTGCTCACGAGCTTCAGTTCAGGATTTCGAGTTCGAGTCGAGCTTAAAAATTTTAAGCTCGCGAGTTTTTGAGTCGAGTCGAGCTCCATTTCAGAGTTTTCGAGTCGAGTCGAGCTCAGCAATACTCGAGCTCGACTCGACTCGTTTACACCCCTAGTTAAATGGTTTAGAGTTAAATTTTAAAAGTAAAATATTTGGAGAAAGTAACTATTGATTTTTTGGGTAGGAAAAGTAAATTTTACTTTTTTTATAATTATTTAAAAAAAAAAAAGTGGAATCCATTTTTTTAAAGAATGTCAAAATTTTCTTAAAATGATTACATTTTTTATTTTATAAAAAAGTGGAATCTATTAAAATTTTTTGGGGGTCAATTAACCATGTTTGGGCCCAATACGGCATACAAGCGTATTATTTGGCCCAATAGAGCACTCCAAATTTTATTGTGGGATCTCCAACATTTTCTACAATGCAGGGGAAGATGACAAGTACCATTGTATATTATTTTTATATTACATGCTCAATATTTAAATATTTAAATATTATTTTTAATGGTGACGAGATCCATTAAAAAAATATTTTTTCAGATTATTATGTGAATTTAATTTTGGAAAAAAATACATTGGAAATTGTCACCTCGAGGTAACGAGTTTGATCTAGTTTAAAATATATAACCGTTTAGATTTGAAAAATAGTTGTTGGTAGTTGTTGGAACTCGTCACATCGAGGTGACGAGTTCCAACGTTCATTTTCATAAATTTTAACTATAGGAGTTGGGTTAGTGGATAGAGTTATAAGAGAATCAAAACATGCATTTGTGGGAAGAAAGAGTCTTGATGAACATAAAGAGTTGAAAAGGAAGGAGGAGAAGAAGAATGAATGAATGAAAAGTTAGCAAGCTGACATAGCAAACAACTTATCGAAAGAAATGAGAATAAGAAAAATAATAATGTAAAATTTGAGAGGATCAAGAAGAGGAAAAGTTGTTTATTTTGTTGAACAAATATTTTAAATAAATGTATGAATTTGAGTTTAGTTAAACGTTATAGTTTACAATTATATATGAAACGTAAAAAACTGAAAAATTATCATTAATAATGATAAATTTTGTAAAATCGGTACAACATGAGAATACGATTAAAAAGATTTATCGGCCCGCTCGATATATTGGGAGATATGAACAGTGCTTCCTGTTGTAACCTTCACAATAGGTGGACAATATGCATTGTTCGGGAGATACTTAAACTCACAACTATATATGTTGCACATAGTATGTAAGCTATAACAATCATCAGCGTAAATGTGTGAGTCTACATTCACATGTATACATGCAGCAACCGCATGAGCGTATGGGTATCTGAAGGCTTGAAATTGACCATAATCACACCAAATTTTATTTAGATTACCAGTGTATATGGCATAAGTTTCACCCTCATGTGGTCAAACAAGTTATTGAACAATATAATCAGATTTCTGTAACATCCTCAATACCGGGTTAGTATGGAATTGAATTGAAAGGAAGAAGGAATAGAAGGGAAAAGAGGTCATTTACAAGGAAATACGAAAAGAAGGGTTATATATGTATCCACGTGGGTTGAAAAGGGGAGAACACAAAGGCTTCCAGAGTTCTTTTCTTCTTCTTTCTTCCTTGTACGTGTAAAGCAAAACAAAGATTATAAACATGTTATGGTATTGATTGATACGGGGTCTACATATTCATACATTACTAGTAAGTTAGTGAGAGAATTGAACATTCCGTTAGAAACTACTAGCAATGAGGTGATAATGACGAATCCATTAGGACACAGTGCTCGTGTAAATATGGTGAGTCGAGGATGTCCCATAAGGATTCAGGGAATTGAATTTCCTGCTAATCTGATGGAATTACCTTTTGACGAATTCGAGGTGATACTGGGAATGGACTGGTTATATCGTTACTATGCTAATGTTGACTGTAGAATGAAAAGAGTAACGCTGAGAAGTCCAGAAGGGGTAGAAGTGGTGGTATTTAGTGAATGATGGAATCCATTGGCAAATGTAATTTCAGTAATGTCGGCGAAGAAGTTAATGTTACAGGGATATCAAGGGTTCATTGCTAATGTATTGGATGTTAGAATCAATGAGAAAGGGATTGACGAAATTCCTATAGTCAGAGAGTTTTCTGACGTTTTTCCTACAGAGTTACCGGGTTTGCCTCCAGATAGAGAAGTGGAATTTCATATTGAAATAATGTCTGGAACTTCACTTATTGCAATGGCACCATACAGAATGGCTCCAAAAGAGTTGCAAGAATTAAAGATTCAATTACAAGAATTGTTGGATAAAGGTTTTATCAGACCGAATGTCTCACCATGGGGAGCTCTAGTTTTGTTTGTTAAGAAGAAAGATGGTTCAATACGTCTCTGCATTGACTACAGGCAACTCAATAAAGTGACTATCAAGAATAAATATCCACTTCCTCGAATCGACAACTTATTTGATCAATTAAAGGGAGTTTCAGTATTCTCGAAAATTGATTTACGTTCGGGTTATCACCAATTAAAGATTCAAAAGAAAGATGTTCCAAAGACGGCGTTTAGAACGAGGTATGGTCATTATGAGTTTATCGTGATGCCGTTTAGAGTTACGAATGCACCAGCTGCTTTCATGGATTTAATGAATAGAATATTCCAACCCTATTTAGATCAGTTTGTGGTGGTTTTCATTGATGATATTTTAATATATTCAAAGTCAGAGGAAGAGCATAGTTCGCATTTGAAAATTGTCTTGCAGATTTTACGAGATGAGAAGCTTTATGCTAAACTTTCTAAATGTGAATTCTGGTTGAGTGAAGTGACATTCCTTGGACATGTAATTTCTGCAGAAGGAGTTCGAGTGGATCCTCAAAAGATTAAAGCTATTCTGGAGTGGGAAGTTCCAAAGAATGTATCGGAAGTTAGAAGTTTTCTGAGATTAGCTGGTTATTATCGAATGTTCGTTAAAAACTTTTCCATAATAGCATTACCCCTAAAAAAGATATTGAGAAAGGAGATAAAATTTTCGTGGACCCATGAATGTCAAGAGAGTTTTGAAAGGTTAAAGAAGATTTTGACAGAAGCTCCAGTGTTTATTCAACCCGAGTCTGGCAAGAACTTTGTAGTGTACAGTGATGCGCCTCATAGCGGTTTGGGATGCGTGTTAATGCAAGAGGGCAAAGTAGTGGCCTATGCTTCGAGGCAACTAAAACCACACGAAAAGAATTATCCTACACACGATCTGGAGATGGCGGCTATAGTGTTTGCCCTTAAGATTTGGCATCACTATTTGTATGGTGAAAAGTGCTACTTGTATACGGATCATAAGAGTTTAAAGTACTTGATGACTCAGAAAGAGTTAAATTTAAGACATAGAAGATGGGTAGAATTTCTCAAGGATTATGACGTAGTGATCGATTTCCATCCAGGGAAAGTGAATGTCGTAGTGGATGCCTTAAGTCGAAAGACGTTTGTTATCTTACGAGCTTTGGATGCTAGACTATCGTTAAGAGGAGACGGTGTCATATGTGTAGAATTGACTCTCAAACTATCATGGCTAGATCGAATTAGAGTATTGCAGGCTAGAGATGAAAAGTGTTCAAAGAAGCTACATCAAATAAGGAATGAAGAGTGTACAGATTATGAGATGAAAATGGATCGGAACCTATATTATCAAGGGAGGCTAGTGATTCCAGATGATAATGAATTGAAGATTGATCTATTAACGGAAGCTCACTGTAGTCCATTAACGCTGCATCCAGGAGGAAACAAAATGTATATGGATCTCAAGAGTCGATATTGGTGGCTTGGAATGAAGAAAGACATTACGAAATTTGTATCAAAGTGTATGACTTGTCAACAAGTCAAAGCTGAGTATCAGGTTTCATCGGGACTATTACAATCAGTATCAATTCCTCAGTAGAAATGGGAGAATGTAACAATGGATTTTGTGACAGGGTTACCTTTAACTCTGAACAAAAGGGATTCAATCTGGGTGATTGTAGATAGATTGACTAAGTCAGCCCATTTTATCCCGATACGAACTGATTTCTCCATGGATAAATATGTGGAACTATATGTTAGAGAAATTATACGTTTACATGGTATATCTGTTTCCATAATTTCTGATCGGGATCCTAAATTCACATCGCGATTTTGGAAATCATTACATAGAGCGTTGGGAACTCGGTTGAACTTTAGTACAACATTTCATCCTCAGACCGATGGACAATCCGAGCGAACTATCCAAATTCTGGAGGATATGCTTAGAGCTTGCGTAATCGAATTCAAAGAATCGTGAGAAAGGTATTTGCCACTTGCTGAATTTGCATATAACAATAGTTATCAGTCAAGCATCAAAATGGCTCCCTATGAAGCTCTTTATGGAAGAAGATGCCATACGCCCTTGAATTGGTTTGAGCTTAATGATAAAGAAATTATTGGTCTTGAGTTGATTCAAGAAATGGAAGAAAAAGTTCAAGTGATTCAGAGTAACATCAAAATAGCAGCTGATAGACAGAAATCGTATGCAGATTTAAAGAGAAAGGAAATAGAATATCAAGTTGGAGACAAAGTGTTTCTTAAAGTTTCTCATTGGAATAAGGTTCTGAGATTTGGAAGTAAAGGAAAATTGAGTCCTCGGTTCATTGGACCCTATGAGATTATTAAGAGAGTAGGATCAGTATCATATCAGCTAGCTTTACTATCTGAAATGGAAAAGATACACAATGTCTTTCATGTCTCAATGCTTCGGAAGTATCGATCTGATCCATCCCATATCGTAAATACTGAAGAGATTGAGGTTCAACCAAATTTGACTTATGAAGAGGAACCTATTCAAATACTAGCTCATTAGGTTAAACAACTAAGAAACAAGACTATTCCATTGGTTAAAATCTTGTGGAGGAATCACAAAGTAGAGGAAGCAACATGGGAGCGTGAAGAGAACATGAGGATTAAGTACCCCTATCTCTTTGCGTAATGAAAATTCGAGGACGAATTTTCTTAAGGGGGAGATTTGTAACATCCTCAATACCGGGTTAGTGACTAAATTGTAAAGTCTCATACTTTGGTGATTTAAAATAGAATGATTGAATAGTATAAAGATTTATTTGTAAAGTATTGTATGGAATTGAATTGAAAGAAATAAGTAATAGAAGGGCAAAGAGGTCATCTACAAGAAAATAAGAAAAGAATGGTTATATATGTATCCACGTGGGTTGAAAAGGGGAGAACACAAAGGCTTCCAGAGTTCTTTTCTTCTTCTTTCTTCCTTTTACGTGTAAAGCAAAACAAATATTTAGAGCGTAATCTCATTCAGGGATATGTAGGATAATTTTTGGAGCTTGTTTTAGATGTGGGGAGACCGGACATTTTGTTCGGGATTGTCCCAGGGTAGCCGATGATTCTGCACAACTAGAGAGGCCTATTTCTGCATGCCAAAGGGGAAGAGGTAGAGGCAGAGGAAGAAATCAGTCATAGTCCTCTTCTTAACAAGAGATGCGTTCCACTGCTCGAGTGTATAATCTCAAGACCAATGAGGATCGGGATGACCCAACGATTGTAATAGGTAACTTTCTATTGTTTGATAAACATGTTATGGTTTTGATTGATAGTCAGACAATGCCCACATTGTGGAAAGAATCATTCAGGGATATGTAGGATAATTTCTGGAGCTTATTTTAGATGTGGGGAGACCGAACATTTTGTTCGGGATTGTCTCAGGGTAGCCGATGATTCTACACAACTAGAGAGGTCTATTTCTGCAGGCCAAAGGGGAAGAGGTAGAGGCAGAGGAAGAAATCAGTCAGAGTCCTCTGCTCAACAAGAGATACGTTCCACTGCTTGAGTGTATAATCTCAAGACCAATGAGGATCGGGATGACCCAGAGATTGTAATAGGTACCTTTCTATTGTTTGATAAACATGTTATGGTATTGATTGATACGAGGTCTACATATTCATACATTACTAGTAAGTTAGTGAATTCGGGTCGGATACGGGTTAGGGGTGTTACAATTTCAGTATGGAAAAATTACGAACATGTATTGCCTATTCTTTTGTACCTTTGTTTGTTCATACTTTACCCAATCTGAAGTATGTCTCTTGAACAATACTTGCCAACAGAAGATGTATAGTCCCTTTTAGCATTGAATTGATACATTCGGCAATATTGGTTGTCATATGATCGTAACATCGACCTTGATCATAATATGCCTATGCCATTTTTCCCGAGGTATCTCTGTTGCACAGGTATAAACATCTTCTCCATACTTTCTCAAAATTTCTAGTCTTGCACGGAAGCTCAGTTTTAGTAATTCTTAGCCTGAAAAAATAGTTAGGTTTAAGTATAATTATAAACAAAGACTAAAAATGAAGGGTAAAACTGAATAAGTTATTCATGCTGATAATATCTTTCTATACCTTTTTATTCTTAAACCTCATCATAGCATTGGAAGTAATATGACATGCAATAAGCAGGAAATGCATGTGGAGGCGACCACCTACTTCCTAGTCTGTCAATCATGGACAATAACTCAGGTGAACTATATGAGATCATACAAACCCTAACTAGAGTGACAACATAGGAGTGCAAGTTTGACAAATAGAAATTCCACGTTTCCTCGGACTCATTTTTAACAATGGTGGAGGCAATGGGGAAGATATTCCTGTCACCATCCTGTGTAACATCTATCATCAGGATGTGTTTGTATATGTCGTATAAAAAAGTGTCATCCACGGAACCATCTGTTTGCAGTAACGAAAGCATTCAATTTGTGACTTGAAAGCCTAGGACAAGCCTCTGAAAACTCTCTTCCCTGAGATAACTTGTCCATAAAATTTGGTTGCAGAATAAGTATAGGAGCGAACAATGGATCATGGGATGAAATATTTTATTGCATGCAATAAATGTGGAAGCTCATTGTACGACTAATCTCAATCATCGTACAGTAGTGTCATAGCTTTCCGTTTAGCCATACAGGACTTGTAGTAAGACAAAATATAACCAAATATATTATGTAATGATGCTACAATCATTAATATCAGGATCCTTAGATTTTTCTCCACCAATAGCTTCATGTATGTACATATGACATCTGAGTCTAAGTTCTTGTGGTCTTGTGTTAAGGAGATGAACATAAAATTGTGCTGGTTGTGGAACCTTGTGACTTTCCACAATATATTTCATTGTAGATATGAGACACGCATCCTCCACTTACAGCCGACGATGTTGTTAATACTTCTAATAAATATGTCTTTTAATAAGGCTCCACAATAGTAAATTCCATATGAACTTTGATATAGAACTCCTTCATAGCTAATTATGCATCCTTCTTAGTCTCAAATTGTGACCCAACTCCAAACTTCATCGATCTTTCATCTGACATCCCCCCAATGAGCTGTGCATATATACAACATATTAGAAATCTTAGGATTCCTCGTGGAATCATAGTTTATCTCATGTGATGTAACTACATGACAATATTGAGGCATCTGAGGTTACGAAAACTCTGGTTGCATGGTTATTAGTGGATGTGCCCAAACTGGCAGAGTATTCTACAGTGTTTGGCCACGAGAAACGACCGCCTCCAAGACATAACCCTCTATATCAAAGGCTTATCCCTATGAAGTAGCCTCGGTTATATCATATTCATCAATTATTGGTGTGTCATCGTCCATCATAAGTGGAACAAACATTTCATCATCCTCATAAAAATCAACAATGATTTCACTGAATCGCCCGACGAAGCTATCTACATCTTCAGATGGTCCTACTTCTACAGTCATCGGTGAAGCATTTGAGAAAGTAGGGACATCTATAATTTCGACAATAATATCAATCATTTAATTATTGGAATATTGATGGAAGTCAACCACAAAAACTACATCGTCGTTGTCATAGAGCAAGATTACTCCATATTTGAACGAAGTCTCTGAAATGATGTGTCGATATCTCAAACTTGAAATAGAAGCTCCAATTTTTTTCATCTTTATCTGTCGATGAGATACATATACCAAGAACATTATGTTCATGGGCCTTTGTGACATAAACTGAACACCATCTTCAGTTTGGACAACTTGTCCAATTGGGTAGACGACTGTGAAAAACTTGTTTACCATAGCTTCAGAGAGTGATTAGTTTTTGCTTGTTAAATGAAATTATAAAAATAATTAGTCTTGTGAAGATTCATCTGAAGTGAGCCAATTTAAAACAAAGATGACCCATCATTAATTATCATTCAATAACATTCTAGTGAAATGTCATATCAGTACGCACTGTTTCAACTACTTTTCAGTCCTCAATTAATGCATCCTCTCAGAAACTTTTTTCAGAGGTCATTTATTACAGCAATAATGCAACAATGACTTTTTTAGAGGTAATTTAATGCAAAATTTAAGCAAATTTTCATAAAACGGGTGAAATAGTGGTGCATTATCATCTTCAGCAACTTTTCAGTTATATATCAACTCAAATAAAAAAACTTGTTTTTAACTTAGGCAAAATAATGCACATTTCTAGCTATTTTTCAGTGAAATATGAACTCAAATCAAAAAAACTTTTCAGTGTTGGATTATCACTTCAAATCATAAAAAAAATATTTCTACCATGCCAAATTATTCAATGTTTCAATCACTTTCCAGTGCTCAATTAATGCACCCTCTCAGTAACTTTTTTAGAGGTCATTTATTACAACAATAATGCAACAGTTGACTTTTTTAAAGGTCATTTAATGCAAAATTTAAGCAACTTTTCAGAAAACGGGTGAAATAGTGGTGCATTATCATCTTTAGCAACTTTTCAGTGATATATCAACTCAAATCAAAAAACGTATTTTTAACTCAGGCAAAATAATGCACGATTCCAGTTATTTTTCAGTGAAATATGAACTTAAATCAGAAAACTTTTCAGTGTTGCATTATCACTTCAAATTATAAAAAACGTGTCAAATCATTCACTATTTCAATTACTTTTTAATACTCAATTAATACACTGTTTCAGCAACTTTTCATAGGTCATTTACTACATCAATAATGCAACTTTTCAGATGTCATTCAATGTATAATTTAAACAACATTTTAGAAAACGGGTGAAATAGTGGTGTCTTATCATCTTCGACCACTATTAATATGTGTGAGTTGAAAGCCATTTTACTCTAATATTGAATCAAGAAAAAACTAAAACACCTTCAATCTTTCAATTCCTAAGCTTGAGTTTTTATCAAACATGGCAACTATTTTTTACAATTATAAAATTATAATCATTTGTTTCCCAAAAATATCCAACTAGACGAGTTGAAGTTCAGTATAGAAATAAGAGTTCTACTCGGAAGCAGTACAAGAGTATATTCTTTATATTATAAATTGTTAATATCATGCACGAGGTTTCATCTAAGCAATAATGTAGACCTTGCTGGCATGATTGAGATACACTTCTATCATTCATTGTCTAAGGTCAATTTGTTTGTAGAGTTCAATGATATTGACCTTGCTCATACCATTGAGGATGTTTCTTCTAGCTTGAATATCCCACCACCTCAGACAAATGACCAAGAAACAAACATAGATGATGGATACCCAGAAACATGGTTCTAATTCGTACATTAACGACAACAACAAAAAGAATGGAGAATTAAAGAACTTAATATTACTTCTGACGAGTCTACTAATTACGAAGATTAAAACTTCTTAATCAATACTAGTATATTTATGATTGTATTTACTGTTTATATTGTTTGTAAGATTAGTCATATTTACGCCCTTATGTTAATGTATTAAGTTTGTAGTTTTTTTCTTGTTCATTTCTGAATGTTTAATCTAATATTCATAGTCTGTTGCTCTTTTCAACAAAATCTACCATATTTTGAAGGGAAAAAAATAAACGTAACTCTTCATCTCGAGGTGACGAGTTTCAATGTATTTTTTTCAAAATTAAATTCATATAACAATTTGGAAAAAATATTTTTAATGAAACTCCTCCCCTCAAGGTGACAAGTTCCCTCTGCACTTTAGAAAATGTTGTATATACCAAAATAAAATCTGGAGAGCCTTATTAGGCCAAATAATACACCCGCCTATCGTATTGGACCACAAAAATCATCAATCGACACCCTTCAATATATTGTAGCTCCGCTTATGATTGAATTAAATTTAAATATTTTTTCTTTCTTAAATCTATATAGCTTATAATATTTAATATATTTTAATATAGATATAAAAAAAACATGTACGTTACATCCTATTATTACTTAAAAACGATGATAGGTGTCGTAATTGTGTAGGAATAATCAGTATGACTTTTGCAAAAGATATTTAATTAAATAAATAATTGTAGTCACAATTTAATTATGGAACGAAGATGCACAAATCAAATGAATTTGATAATAAATGAATTATTGTTATTTTTAAGGTTTTGTGTTAACATCAAAAATGTTATAGGTATAAGTGTCTAATATTAAATGATTGAGAGTTATTTTAAATAAATATTGTCTTGCACTTATTTCAAATTAATAAAAAAATTATGGGATGAAGATAAAAAAAAGTTAAAAGAAAACAAATAGATATAGTAAAATTCCTATGAATGAAACAAAGAAATAATATTCGTTTGTAGAGAGAAAATCCCCATTAAATCACAACACCAAGTGAAACTGAAACGCATACTAAATTTATGGTGTAATCCTATAACACACTACACCAGTACGACACACAGTCGACCGATGAGAGATTCACACGGAACCACTATAGTGGCTAACCAAAAAATTTCTCAACATAGTAAATAGAAATCATTCATTTGAAAATATTTTTAATAAAACATATGTTAACATTTATACAAATCAGTTTATATTAGGGAGCTCCCAATAACAATAAAACAAAATATACTTACCATCATTTAACTAAATCATCACTCAAATATAAAAAATAGGGATTTAAAGTATACATGCCCTCTAAGGATTCAAGACACACTCTGCTCTGAGTCTGGCCTGGATCACTTCTAGTCATAAGGTTTCTCTATTGCTCCACGCCTAATCTACATAAGGAAACAAATTCCAAACATTGAACTAAGTGTCACTCTAACAACTAAAACATACTAAAAGAAGTGTATTTATTTCATACTTTAACAGCTGATAAAAGTACTATGAATCTATCCAATTCAAACATTAGTGAGTATCCTTGTGATACTCACTATCTACGCTACGGTAGACATCATGGTGCGACTAAAGGATTTCAGTATCTCGGAGCTCACGCACCCCTCTAATCTACCGAGCATATGCCCCCCATAATCTTTGCATCGGACACCACGCCCCCAACTAGACCACCCCTTATGAGTGTCAGACCTTGCGTCCTAGCTAGTCAGTTTTAAGGGCCTTGCGCCCTACCTAAGGATATCCAGACTGATTCTATACTTCGACGCCCTGAACTAAAGGGACTTGGGTGTCTGAATCGTTTCCTGAGCATCAACCAAGGTTAATCTTATTTATCCCTTCTTTATCTAGTTTCTACATTTGATTTAGCATTATTATTGTTTCCACTTGTAGTATTATTTGAGAGTAATTAAAGAGTTATTGGGAACCTTATTTCCCTAATTATAGACCCCTAAAATCCTTAACTTAAAATGTAAGCTGGTATCGATACTAGCATTTTAGTATCAGTATTGACCCTTTAGTATCAATACTTTGCATTAGGTATCGATACTTTAGTTCGATTTCACATGCTTTGAAAGAGAATAATATTGATACTTCCATGCTAGATTATTGATACTAAATGGGGTATCGATACCAAATTTTGATTCAATGTTTTAAAAATAATCTTAGTACTGATACTTCTATGAGGAGTATCGATACTCTACCCTGGGTATAGATACTCCCTTTAGTATCGATGTCAAATTAATCTAATTTCTATACTAAGCATCGATACTGCCTGGTAGGTATCGATACTTCCCTCTTAAATTTTATTTATTCTAACCTTAAATGAAGAACAATATCAATCTGTTCTTATAGTACCGATACCCCCTGCTCGAATTGGCCTTATTTAGGCTCAATCTCACTCACATTGTTACAATGAGGTTCCCAATTATTATTAATGTCTTATGTGATCAATAAGGGTCATAAATAAGGCTTCAAAACATGCTTATAGCATAAAATATTGAATTTACCATTAACATGCTCAACAAGCTTATTTCTCAAGTTTCATGATATCTAACACTTCTAATGACCCTCTAATAAGTATGAAGAAGTTATAAGTGTAGTTACCTTGAATTCTTGGCTAAATGCAAAGACCCCAACTCACGCCCCCAACTCACTCAAGAGGTGTTTTCTCTTTTCCTTTAGCTTTTGATCTTTCTCTCGCTTCTTTCACTATTCAAGGGTAAGAAAAGAAATTTTAAGTGAACTAAGTGATGAAAATAAGGATGTGAATATTTTCTAGAACTTAAATATATCAAAAGAACTTAGAATCTGCGATTTCTCTTCAACCTCCCAAAAACCCATTTTGAAAACTCAATCTAAAACTTGCAATATGGAGCTTAATTTAAAGCTTGAAAGATGATGATCCACATTCTTACCTTGGCTCAACCAAACTAGAATTGGAATGCTTAAAATCACTTGAGAAAGAAAGAGGAAGAGAAAAAAATGGATGGAAGAGAAGAAGAATAGTTGGTAAAAATTTTTAAGGAGTTTGGTTCACGTAAACCATAAAAATAAGGGGGTTTTCAACTTTCAAAATAAAATTGAGTAAACTACACTTTAAGTCCACACACTTTCAAGCTCATAATAATATCATCACCTTTCATAAATCTTTTGGGCCCAACTCAGCCCAAATTCCAAATAAACTTAGTCCAAGCTATTTTAATAAATCCTTTATGCTCTAAAACGAATCTCGGGTTGACCCAAACTATTGACCCAATTTTCAGGGCGTTACAAATCCAATAGAATTGAATTAGTGATTAACATGAGATTTAAGACTCATATATAGGATGACAAATGGGTAGGACAGGTGCAGATACTTCTTCTTCATCCTTATACTCGCATAATATTTTTTATTCACTATCTACTCACCATTTACGACGGGTAAAGTTTTTAAATCCACACTCTTTTATACGGGTAAATTCTCAAATCCATCCCCACCTCACTACCAACTGGATACTCACCACTCATCTCGTACCCACTTGTACCCGCTTATATCCATCTGACAACAACCTCATATATTACATAAATAACAAAATATAAAACAAACACATCCATTATGAAGCATAATAAAATAAATCAAGGGTTAATTGAGTTTATAACTTAACATTTGGTTAAATCACAAGTCATACCCTATTAAACCTTAAAATTTATGGAATAGTCTCTAAAATTTTAGTTAAATGCATAATGGTCCAAATTTTATATGGTTGATAATTAGTGAGCAGGTGAAAGTGGGGCGGGCAGATGCGGAGCATTTAAGGTCTTAAATCATCACCTACCCACTACCCACAAAAATATACTCATCTGTCATCCCTACTCGTATGTTTAGTTAAAACAAGCTTAATTACCTATATGATTTCAAATTGGATTTTTGATGCTCCATCTTGAACTTAAATTCTACTTTGAATTGATATTTTATATGTTAATTAAAATTATATTTTTGAAAAAATTATTAGGTTGATAAGCTATTAAGTTAAACAAATCACACATATTTTTGGGACATTTTGCCTGGACTAAATCTAAAACCAAAATCAAAGAAAATTTATATGATGTCACCAAAAAAATTTATATGATACGAAGTTTGTTTAAATTTTATGTAAATCTGCATATTTATATTTTAATGTCATATATATTATTTAAAGTTAAAATTTTATTAATTAAAAAGTTAAAATTTTAAATTTTAAATAAATTAAATTGCATAGCTTAAAATTTATACCACATCTACATCCAAAAAATTACTCAAAACTAAAATTAATATGTAAGCCTAACTACAGTTACAATAATCATGTCATCTAATATATATTAAAAGATTAAATAAAAAAATAAGTATTTAAATTATATTTTTATCATTTTAGTTTAAGTGTTTTTGTTCAAGATAAATATTTAATATTTTTATGTTCTTGTTTTAAGTTCGTTACAATTGTTAAAAAATTGCGTCAAACACTTTAAATTTAATGTGTCAAAACATATGTATATATAATTTGAAAATCTTATTTTCTAATAAAATTAAAATTATTATTATTTCTGGTAAAAAACTATTTTTTCTAAAATACCAGAAATATCTATAAAAATTCTAAACTCAAAGCATCAACTCTTGTTATCCAAAACATACCGATCATCCCTTACCGATAGGGGTGCACAAAAAATCCGAATATCCGATTTTGCGAAAAAAATATCCGAAACCGGATTTGGGAAAAACCGGTTTTCTTTTAACCGGATCGGATTTTTTTTAAACCGGTTATTTTAACCGGTTTGGAGAAAAAAACCTAGACCGGTTTTTTTACCGGATAAAAAACCGGTTTGAAAAAAACTGGTTAAAAAACCGGTTTTTTCCGGAAAAAAAACCGGTATGGGTTTAAAAAACTAGCCGTTAATATAGCCGTTGGGGGGGTTTTGTGACCGTTTTTGACCTTTTTTCTTTAAAAAATTACCATTTTACCACCCTAAACATGTATAAATAGGTTGGGGATGTATTTGGTTGATTACAAATTTCTCAAATCTTATTACACAACACTTAAACATCTCTCAAATCTTACTTTTGTAATTTTTTGTTCATCATGAGTAACACGGCTGAATCTTCCGTCGGGGGAAACCTTGAAGTCGTGAGAGTGATCGAACACACTCGAAACAAAGACATTTGGGATCACTACGATTTATGTGAGATGTCAAATGGCTCGAGGAGGGCGCGTTGTAAACTTTGTCTAAAGTTTCTTGCATCGGAAGGAAACACAACGTTGAAGAACCATTTGACAAAATCATGCAAGGCACTTCGCTCAAGATCGGATCCTAGTCAATCGAATCTTACACCGCAAGGTGGTGTTTTTGTTTACGACAACGAAAAATTACGAGAAGCGTTTACAAAGTTCGTGATTACAAAAGCATTGTCGTTCGACCACTTTGATGATGAAGATTTCACGATAACAATTCAACAACTAATGCAACCACGCTATACTCAAGTAAGTCGTACTACCCTTAGAAGAGATGCTATAAAAATGTGGTGTACGGCGAGGGAAAAAAATGATTTTAGGATTCCAAGAACACCGTTATGGTGTGTCGCTTACATGTGACGTTTGGAGTTCCCCTCATAATACCGGAAATTATTTTTTATCCGTTACGTCACATTGGTTAGATCAAGATAATTGGCAAATGATGAAAAGAACAATCGCGTTTGAATTATTCGGTGAGCCACATACCGGTGCTAATTTATTTACACTTTTAAAAAGGGTAATTTGTCTTTATAAATTAGAAAATAAAGTTTTTTCTATATCCTTTGATAATGCATCGAATAATACAAACGCGGTTCCAAGATTGAAAATATTACTTTCACCGATTTTAGACGGTGCGTTTTTTCATACCCGTTGCGTTGCACACATAATTAATTTATCCGTGCAAGCCGGTTTGGAGGTTATTGAGCCGATTAGATTAGAATTTAAAACAATGATAAAATCGGTTCTTTGTAACAACAACAAAAGACTAAATGATTATAAACGATTTTGTAAGTCCGTTAATAAAAAAGCTTTGGGTCCTAATTTGGATTGTCCAACTCGTTGGAACTCAACTTGGATGATGATGCATACTGCCTTAAGGCAAAGGGAAACATTGCAAACATTTCACGATCGGCTTTTCGAGAGGGGTCATGTCCCAAACATTTATCCGGATTCGAGTTGGGAAACTATAGCCAAAATAACCGATTTGCTTGAGGTTTTTAAAAATGCAACAACTTTTTTATCCGGTGTTTATTACCCTACTAGCCCGTTGGTTCTTAATCAAATATTTTTGTTGGCTACCCGACTAAATGACTTTGAATTTGAAACTGAAGTTTTTCAAGAAATTGGCTTTGCAATGAAGGAAAAACTTTTAAAATATTTTAAGGAGATTCCCCCCCATTTTTACTTGTGCCGCCGCTTTAAACCCAACATTAAATGTTGGTGGGGTAAACACTAATTGAACAAATTGCGTTTGCTTTTAATCTAACCGATGATGAACCCAACTTTGTCCAAAACCAAATAAATTATTTTAACAAATATTTTCGAGACATGTTTGCAATTTATTTAACTAAATACGGATCAAGTAGTGTAATACACGATCAAATGAGAATGAATGCGGAATCATCTAGTAGACGTCCAAGTAACATAAATTTGAATCTTTTTAACACTCTTGTAAATTCCCAATCCAAACGATCACGTACTACCACCCCAAGTAGCGAGTTGGGAAATTATATGTCATGCGATTTTCTATCAAAAATGACATTTGAAGAGTTTGAAAGTTTGGATATTTTGGCTTGGTGGAAAGAAAAGGAAGCACAATTTCCGATTCTAGCCGCCATGGCCCGTGATTTACTAACCGTCCAAGCTTCTACGGTAGCTTCGGAATCCGCTTTTTCTATTAGTGGCAGGGTTATATCGCAACGGAGATCAAGACTAAGTCCCGAGTCGGTGGAAGTATGCATTTGTTTAAAGGATTATTTGGATGGAGCGGCTCGTAAGCAACATATCACCACCCTAGAAGATGCAATTGATGCCGATTTGGAAGCAAACTTACACATTGAAGAAGTCGAACTTGGAATATCCCCTCCAAACGAAGAAGGAGAAGATGATGAAGAAGAGATGGCAATGTAGTTTATTTTATAACTTTATTTCAATTATCGTAAACTTTGTTTCAATTATCGAACTTGAAGTTTTTAAGTATTTGAATTTATCGAACTTGGAAGTTTTTAAGTATTTGAATTTATCAAACTTGGAAGTATTTAAGTATTTCAATTATGTTGAGTTAATTAAGTATTTCAATTAAGTATTTGAATTTATCGAACTTGAGGTTTGATGCTTTCTCTTTGATTCTCTCTTGATTCTAGTTGCTTGATGTTTCTTGTCTTTGATCAATGGCTTCTAAGCTTGCTTAAATACACCTTGAATCACTTCTGAACGTTAGTGATAATTAATGAAGATAATATAGCCGTTTAAGTGTGAAAACATTTAATAAAAATGCTTGGAGCGTGGGGGAATCGGTACCCTCTCATAGGGAATCGGTTTCCTCTCATAGGGAATCGGTTCCCTAAGTGTAAAATTCAAATATTTCGACCGTTGAATAGGGGGGAATCGGTACCCCCTATGGGGGAATCGGTTCCCTCCGAGCATTCTGGAAATCTCGGAGTCAAACCATTCAGTGAGGAATCGGTACCCCATTGGGGAGGAATCGGTTCCCTATGAGCAATCTGGAATATTAAAATCGGTTTTTTTATAACCGAACCGGATAGGATATCCGGCCCTCCAAACCGGTTAAAAACCGAACCGGTTATTTTATAAACCGGTTTTTTTCTATGAGAAAAAACCGGATCGGATAAAAACCGATCCGGATCGAATTGAAATCCGACAAATGTTCATCTCTACTTACCGACCACACCGTCATTTTCATGGCTTGGTTGCCCCTAAATCCCTACCAATTGGTCATAGATCAAACTGCCATAGAATCAAAAGACCAAACGGCTAGTGCATTGCACCATACAGCAAAGAGCTAAAAGCCAAAGGGTGCATCCTAAGACCGAAGGCCGAAGGACCACTGCACCGAACGGCCTTCTATCACCGATAATGTGTCACTGTACCAAACGTCGACAAGAAATTTTGGGAAATTGAGTATTGAAGATTTGGTTTACGAAATATAAAAATAACATTATTAGAATGTAGAATTATTATAAGAATGTTGTATTACGTTGTTTGGTTTGTTTAGCATGAATGTAAAATTATAGTGTTTGATGGAAGGAATATAATATTACTTGAATGTATTTTTTACCAAATTATCTTTGTGATATATGTTTTTTTAAATTAAGCTTTAATATTAAATTATAAATATTTGAATGAAAATTTATAAAAATATTTTAATTGTTATATTATCTAACTTTGAGAGAGAAAAATACATTTAATATATAATTAGTATATTAAACTTATGTTTTTAAATAATTTTAATAAGCATCATATTTATTTATTTAAAAGATAATATAATATAAAAATAATATTATGACCTCAAATGAACAAATATATTATTTTTCAATGTATGAGATCTATTTTTTAATAACTTAAAGTTAAATATTATTTTAAATAATTACATAAAAACTATATTATTTTTCACCTCATAAAATTATAAATAATTAATATATTAGACGCTAAAATATAAAATAATTTAAATACTCAAATTTATTGATATTTTACTAAATTAAATTCTTTGTGTATTATTATTATATTTATAATTTTGAGTAAAGTAAAAAAAATAAAAAAAATAATCATTATAAAAAGAATTCATTAGTCTAGGGGTATTATTGACTAAGTGGTAAAAATTTGTTAATATTAAGAATTTGGAGGTAACGAGAATACCACCATTTTAACCAAAAAAAAATACTACTATAAATGTCATTAATATTATAGAGTGGAAAAATATTATTTCCCTTGGTAACTTTTTTTTTCGCAAACCATATGTCTCCTTAGAAATTTTTTGTTTTCTTTCATTTTAAGATTATAGAAAAATATGATTTTTTAAATAATTTTTTTTAAAAAAAAAATAAACTTAATATAAAAATAAGTGTATAAATTATACTTAGAATTATTTTTTGGTGTCTAAAAAATTTTCGTTAAAAATACGTGTCTAAAGTTTTCTCGTTGCACTTTTAGGTGTCTACCATTAAAAAAAATGAAATGTGTCACGTCTAGATTTTTTTTAAAATAGAATATTATTTAAATATATATATATATATATATATATTAAATTTTGGACATGAAACGTGTCAATTAACGGATTTTTTTTAACATAGACACTTAAAAGTATAACGAAAAAAAAATTCATACACTAAAATATTTTTCAAGGCATAGTTTAGACACTTATTTTTTATTAAACCAACAAAATATATAAATGCCATACATTTTATAATTTGAGTTGTTGACATTCCATCCGAATAAAAACTCGAGTGACGTTAAATTTTAATCATTTATTCGAGTTCACTGGAATGGAAAATAAACAATAATATTGAAGCGTGTTTTGTTGTAGAAATGAAATGGACATACCTTGGCGACGGCATTGGTTGGGGTTGTTAGAAAAATTCACGCATCAGTCCGAGAATGATGTAAAAAAGTAATAATGAATAAATATTATTATAAAATTAAAAGGATAGAACGAGTTAATTGTCTTAAGATTGTTGACCGAAATAAAAATCTGAGACGAAATTAAGCCTTAGAAAATCAAACAAAGAAGTTAAACTGCAAAAAGTAAATCAAAATTAATTATAAAGAAAAATACTCTTTTAATTTTGATCAATCGATCAGAATTAATTGAGGTCTGTCGTTACACAGTTTCCTTAAGACAGATTTTTGACCACTCCTTTAGTACTTGAGTTCATTGGTCATCTGTCACCTATGATACAACAACTTATGATCAGCTACAGTAGCACATCTGCAAAGACCACGAACGATCTTTACCTTCGACTATTATCGGAAAACTAGTGGAAGAGAATATTTTCTAAGGATAGAAAATATTTTTTTCAAGAGAAGAAAAGTTCTTGAATTCTCATATGTGAAAAACATAACAGGTTTGCTCACTATTTATAGAGGATTTTAAAAATAGATTTAACCCAACCAAATATCTTTTAATATTCAACTTTAAATAGATAATAATATATTTTAATTTAAAATATACAAAAATATATAATTATCTTTAATATTCGAATTTAAAAAGATAACAAATATCTTTTTAAATTGACATATTTAAAGAATAATTATCCTACTAATATTTAAATTAAATAATACATTTAATTTGCAATGGTAAAAAGATAAACTCATTTTACTATTCAAACTTAAACATATATTATTTTAGTTTGAAATATAGAAAAGTATATAATTATCTTTTAATATTCAAAATTAAAAAGATAACAAATACCTTTTTAAATTGACTTATTAAAAGAGTAATTATCCTACTAATATTCAAATTAAAAATTATCTTTTAATTTTCAATAGTCAAACGAATTATTAATTTAATATAAATATTAGATCCATCAATTAAATTCACCCTTTTTTCCAATAACCCCTCACATGAATGAAATTGGTGATTTAATCAAAAACATGTTGGTACGATGTGGTGATAGCCTCTACGACCGGTAGTTGTATATGATAGGTAGTTATCCTCCTTTGAACCTTCCCTTGTGAAAGTATATTTACTTTACTTGCTAAACAGTAGACACGATGTCCTTGAATTGTTCTGTCGTTTATGTAAACAATATCATACTTCACACAACTACCCTTCTGACAAGAATTTAGTTCTAATGGGTATGTCCTTAAAGCCATGGACATCACCTGGTTCTGCAAGAGCTTGAGAGAACTATGCCCCAAAATTCTCCTTGACGTGGTCCCACTTCACTTTTACATAGGTGACTTATGTTGCTCGACTCACCGCAATACACAATAGTCATTAAAAGCTTTTGCTTAGCCTCTACCACTTTGATTACTGTTTACATCATAGGAACGAACTTGGGATAAGAAACCCCTACAGTGACTATAAACGGGTTATGCAATTAGTTTGTCCCTTTGAACCTAGATCTTGGGATCTCCAGTCAATAAGGTAGGTTTTCCTTCACATAACGCCTTTAAATTTAACGGCCTTTAGTCCAATTCCTTTAGTTGTTTTCTTAACTTGATCTCAATTTAACCTTTTGGTTAGCGGATCCACAATGTTATCCTTTGATCTTACAAAATCAACAGCGATAACTAAATTTAAGATCAATTGTCTTTTTATTATGTCGACGACGCATACGTCTCGACTTTCCATTACACTTTCCATTTAAGAATATCCTCCAAAAATTGTGTTGAGTTAATCGATTGACTGAATCGGCCAAGAGGGGGGTGAATTGGCAATAAAAAATTTTGTGGACGCTTTTGCAGAAAATTGAAAGAAATTGCACAGCGATTTAGAGTGGTTCGACTTTATCAACCAAAGTCTACGTCCACTACCTTAGCTATCCACACTAAGGATTTTCCAACAAATTCACTAATTTGCTCTTTCTTTTGAGGCCAAAGAGATAACCTTACAACTCCCTCAAGAATATACCCCAATTCTTGAGAACACTCTTTTCTCAAAGAGAAATACAAATTTGCAAACTTAAAAGAAAAACCTCACAAGGAAAATATGTTTGCACAATTCTAGAACAAAGAAAGAACACTCAAGAATAAATACAATTGAGCACAATAAGTGTTCTTGAAAGCAAAATGAATATTGAATGAAAAATAGGCTTGAAATGCTCAAACTTGAGGTTTGATGATTTATCTTTGATTCTCTCTTGATTCTAATTGCTTGATGTTTCTTGTTGTTGATCAATGGCTTCTAAGCTTGCTTAAATACACCTTGAATCACTTCTGAACGTTGGGGATGATTAGAGAAAATAATATAGCTGTTGTAGTGTGAAAATAATTAATAAAACAGTTTGGAGCGTGGGGGGAATCAGTACCCCCTATGGGGAATCGGTTCCCTAAGTGTAAAATTCAAATATTTCGACCGTTATACAAGGGGGGAATCGGTACCCAATGGGGGGGAATCGGTTCCCTCCGAGCATACTGGAATTCTCGGAGCCAAACCATTCAGGGGGAATCGGTACCCCCTTGGGAGGGAATTGGTTCCCTCTGAGCAATCTGGAATTTTTGGCTTTGAAATGGTTCGAAATACTTTGTAAAATTATTTTGAAATTTTTTTAAGATTAAAACTTAATTTTACACTTTGAGTAAGGATTAAAAATGATCTTTGAAAGATTTGGAGTAATGTTTTGATATTCGAATAATTCTATCGAATATACTTAGAAAATCATTTGGAAAATCTTAAAATTCATTTAACTTAATTTGTTATATCGAAATATCAAAATGTTTTCAACAATCTCCCCCTTTTTGATATAAACAAACATTTTAGTAATTTTAAGATTTTGAAATCAAGTTTTGAAATTACTCCCCCTTACTTTAACACTAACACTTCTCTCATTTATCATTTTTAACTTCTCCCCCTTTTTGTTAAATCAAAAAGACATTTGAAAGAATTTAAACAAGGTTTTGAAATCATTTAGCCAATTGATTATATATAATATAATCTGCTAAGATCACAAGCAAGAGAAACGTTAGCCATTAGTTTCATAATCAATATTCATAATTAATGTGAAATGGCAAAATTTGTCATATATCTAATCATGAAGTAAATGATGCAATAATGAATAAATTTAATCACACCAAATAGATAATTTCTAACCATTCATAAATCCAAACAAATTCAAAGTCAATCAATCCACAAATTCAAACATTCCAAAATATTCAAAATGTTAAAACAATAAGTTTGGAGTTCAAAGCAAAACATATAATCACATATCAGGATCAGGAGGAGGAAAACGAGCTCGCATAGCGGCCATTTCGTGAGTGAGGTCATTAATACGCGCGTTGGTTGCTTCATTGTTTGCACGCATCTCCCGAAGAATTTCTAATTGTTGAGCTCCCATTGTGCATAAGTGGGACTCTATAGAAGAAAATCGTGAATCCATGGTAGCGTATCGGAAATCGAATGTCTCCATAAAGGATTGGAAATATGGAGGCATTTGATGCGTTTGTTGTGCTTGCTCCTCAGGCTGCTCAGGCTCATCTTCGGCTTCACCGATGTCTCGCATTAATTGCTCATGCTCGAGATCTTCGTCAGCTTCGGGTGGAGCTTGTGAAGAACTAGCTCTTGGAGTATTTGCAGAAGATCGAACCCATTCACCGGTTTCCTTATCCTTAATCCATCCCGCTCTCGTTAAGGAAAGAAGGTTAATTTGTTTCTTAAGGGGGAAAACGACATCTAGACCGACTCTAAGCCCAGCTTTGGAAAACATATTACTCAAAATGCAACCGTAAACAAGAGATGAACAGAGTTTCTTGTTAGGAACAAGATTTACGGTTTCAACAATTTCAGCAAAAATAATCTGAGGTAGGTTAATTTTAATATTGTTTTCGAAACAATGTAACCACCAAAGATCTAAGGCTCTAAGAGTAGAATAACGACCTCCGAATGGTCGAAACCACCAAGAAATCATTAGATGAAGAAAACGTTCATGAAGGTCTAAGACACTTGCACTATCCCTTCTTTTATAACGAGATCCTAAAACCTGTTTTTCATTTGAAATATCATCATTATCTAGTCCGAATGTATTGGCTATGTAAGCCGAGTCAATATATAAGAATTATCCTAGGAGGTAGGAACGAATTCCTATGGTTTCGGTTTCAGTTTGGTTTTTAACACAAACGGCATTAGAATAGAAAATACGAACAAGTTGATGGTAAACGATGGGTTCAAGGTCAAATAGTTTATCAAATTTCCAGTCTTGTAAAAGAGGAAGATATTTAAAATTGATAGCTAACATAGCTTGACGAGAAGGAATACGTTCTTCCCGGATTTTGTAAGAGTCGAAATATTGATAATACCAAAAACGATGATTTCTAGGACCAGGATGATTGAAACACGAATTTTGGATAGTCAAGTTAGGATCAATGGGATTAGGATTAGAAATTGGAATATGAGGAGGATTTGGAGGTGGATTTGGTTGACGGTGTGAGCGACTAGATGATGACCTAGCACGTTTAGGATTTTACATGGTTTAGGAAATCGGAATAGAATTGATAACCTGCAATTTAGAAAACACATGTATGCAATTTAATCAATCCCAAAACTCAATTGAGTCCTCCATATTTCAAGGTTCTCTAAATCAATCCTAATGGGCAAAATTTTTTGAAAAACTTTTGAAAAATATGGTTTTGAGAAACAATATATGTATAGTTTTCATAACAACAACATAATTTAATCAAAACACGATAATTTGAAAATTAACATTTTTTTATTTCAAAAATTAAAAAAATTGGAAAATTCTTGTGTTTTTGATGAAATTGGTTGTAATATCTAGTTTCTAATCACTAAACAATCAATGCCCGGTCTAAAGTTCATCCTAGAACTAATTAAAACAAGTCTTATGTTCAAAATCAATAAAATAGGGAGTTTAGAAAATTTTACCTTGAAGGATGAGATTGAGTGGATTTTGACGTTGTTTGCACGATTTTAATGATGATTGCAAGTTTAGGAGATGATATTTGAAGTGAATTCCGATTAAAATCGATGATTTGAGGCAAGAATGGAGATAGGGAGAGAGTTGAGGGAAGAAACAGCGTGAAGAGAAAGGAGGGTATTGAGTAAAAATAAGGGTTATGCCCGTGTATAATCAGAACCCCAGGGGGGTATTGATTCCCCTGTGGGGGGAATCGGTTCCCCTTCAAAGGGGGAATTGGTTCCCTCAAGGGGGATCGATTCCCTCTGCACCAAAATGCTAAAATCCGATTTTAAACACCCAAAATGCTAAATTAATTTCCTCTAGTGGTATTGGCAACTCATATATTGAAAATTAATCATGTTCAAACAATTCAATTAATCTTTAAACGATATTTGAACATAAAATTAATTTTTCATCAAGAATCATAAACTCCCCCTAACTAATAGCAATGAATGCAATCAAAAATTACTATTATAAGCATTTTTCATTTATTATTAAAAGTGCTAAAATTATTTTAAACACTCAGTGAAGATAGGTTGGTCAAACCTAATTCTCTCCTAAGTGTCCAAAATCTTTCCTTGTATAAAGGTTTTGTAAAGATATCCGCTAATTGGTGCAAAGTATCAACAAATTCTAGAACTACATTTTCCTTAGTGACATGGTCTCTAATGAAGTGATGTCTTATTTCAATGTGCTTAGTTCTAGAGTGTTGGATGGGATTTTTAGTGAGACAAATAGCACTAGTATTGTCACACTTGATAGGAATGGTACCTACTTCAATTCCATAATCAAAAAGTTGTTGTTTCATCCATAAAACTTGTGCACAGCAACTACCAGCTGAAATGTATTTGGCTTCAGTGGTAGATAATGCAACACAATTTTGTTTCTTTGAAAACCAAGAAATTAGCATATTTCCAAGGAATTGGCAAGTACCGAAGGTGCTTTTCCTATCTAATTTGCATCCTTCATAATCCGCATCAGAAAAAGCATGCAAGCTAAAGCTAGAGTCTCTAGGATACCATAGTCCTAAACTAGGAGTGTCCTTAAGGTATCTAAAGATTCTCTTAACAGCTAGTAAATTTGATTCCTTAGGACATGATTGAAATCTAGCACATAAGCAAACACTAAACATAATGTCCGGTCTACTTGCAGTTAGATCAAGTAGAGATCCAATCATTGACCTATATAATTTAACATCTACACATTTACCTCCTTCATCTAAGTCAAGCTTTGTTGAAGAGCTCATTGGAGTGTCATGAGGTTTCCCATTTTCCATTCCAAACTTCTTGAGCATATCTTTGACGTACTTAGCTTGATTGATGAAGATGATATCTTTTCTTTGCTTGATTTGGAGTCCCAAGAAAAATGAGAGCTCCCCCATCATGCTCATCTCAAACTCACTTTGCATTAGCTTAGAAAATTCTTGGCAAATAACATCATTAATAGAACCAAATATTATATCATCAACATAAATTTGAACTACTAATAAATCTTTACCTTTATGCTTCAAAAACAATGTAGTGTCAACCTTCCCTTTTGAAAAACCTTTTTCAATTAAAAAATTTGAAAATCTTTCATACCAAGCTCTAGGAGCTAGCTTTAAACAATAAAGAGCTTTTGTCAATTTTAAAACATGATCCGAAAAATTTGAATCTTTAAAACCTGGAGGTTGTTCCACATACACTTTTTCTTTTATAAAACCATTTAAAAATGCACTTTTAACATCCATTTGATATAATTTAAATTCATTGAAACATGCAAATGCTAATAACATTCTAATTGCTTCCATCCTAGCTACGGGAGCGTATGTTTCATCATAGTCTATGCCCTCTTCTTGAGTATACCCTTGAGCAACAAGTCTAGCCTTGTTTCTCACTATATTACCACTCTCATCAAGCTTATTCCTAAATACCCATCTAGTACCTACAGTAGATTTATTACTAGGCCTTTCAACTAATGTCCATACTTTACTTCTCTCAAATTGATTTAACTCTTCTTGCATAGCCATAATCCAATGTTCATCATTTAATGCTTCTTTAATATTCTTAGGCTCTATGCATGAGATAAATGCAAAATAATTACAAATATTTCTAAGAGAAGATCGAGTTGTTACCCCTTTGGATGGATCATCTATAATTTCACCATCCTTGACATAGTTGTACTCTCTTGGATAAGATACTTCCCTTTCTTCAATGGTTGGATTCTCAAGAGGATCATGAGTTTCCTCATTTTTCGTTTCTTCCTTTGATGATGGTTCTCCAACGTCATGTCTAATGTCATTTGTACCTACAGTAGATTTATTACTAGGCCTTTCAACTAATGTCCATACTTTACTTCTCTCAAATTGATTTAACTCTTCTTGCATAGCCATAATCCAATGTTCATCATTTAATGCTTCTTTAATATTCTTAGGCTCTATGCATGAGATAAATGCAAAATAATTACAAATATTTCTAAGAGAAGATCGAGTTGTTACCCCTTTGGATGGATCACCTATAATTTCACCATCCTTGACATAGTTGTACTCTCTTGGATAAGATACTTCCCTTTCTTCAATGGTTGGATTCTCAAGAGGATCATGAGTTTCCTCATTTTTCGTTTCTTCCTTTGATGATGGTTCTCCAACGTCATGTCTAATGTCATTTGTATTTATAACACCTACATCATCATTCACACAAGAATCCTTCCTCGGAAGGGGATTATCATTGAAAACATGTATAGACTCTTCTACAACTAAAGTTCTTTTATTAAATACACGATAGGCTTTAGAATTTAAGGAATAACCCAGAAAAATTCCTTCATCACTTTTAGCATCAAATTTGCCAAGGTTTTCTTTACCGTTGTTTAAAACAAAATATTTACATCCAAAAGGATGAAAATAACTAATGTTAGGCTTTTTATTTTTGAAAATTTCATATGGAGTTTTCTTTAAAATTTTCCTAATCATTACTCGATTTACAACATAACAAGCGGTATTTGTGGCTTCCGCCCAAAAATATTTTGGCAAATTATTTTCACAAAGCATGGTTCTAGCCATTTCTTCTAAAGTTTGACTTTTTCTCTCAACAACTCCATTTTTTTGAGGGGTTCTAGGTGCTGAAAAATTATGGCTAATACCGTTAGAGTTACAAAATTCGGTAAATCCAAGATTTTCAAATTCAGTTCCGTGATCACTCCTAACACTAGTTATAGAGTAACCTTTTTCATTTTGGATTACTTTTGAAAACGTGATGAATTGTTCTAATCTTCATCTTTAGTACTTAAAAATAGAACCCAAGTACCAAGACAAATGCATATTGTTTTCCACCCAAGCTAGTAGTTCTAGTTGGCCCAAAAAGATCTAAATGGATCAATTGTAAAACTCTACTAGTTGGTATATCATTAATGGATTTAAAAGAAACTCACTTTTGTTTTCCTTTAGCACAAGCATCACAGATTTTATCATTATCAAATTTAAGCTTAGGCAACCCTCTTACTAGGTCTCCTTGAATTAACCGTTGCAAAACACTCATACTAGCATGTCCTAGTCTCCTATGCCATAACCAACTATCATGTTCATCCTTAGCAACTATGCATAAATTAGTCATATCAAAAGAATCTAAATGCACCATGTATATGTTTCCTATTCTATGACCAACAAGCATAATCCGATTAGATGCAATGTCAATGACTTTACAACCATTAATTTCAAATAAGACATTGAATCCTTTATCGCATAATTGACTAATACTCAATAGATTATGCTTTAATCCATTAACATATAAAACATTTTTAATTTTTATGGAAGAGGTATTACCTATTGTACCAATACCTTCAATGTGACCTTTTGAATTGTCTCCAAAAGTCACTTCTCCTCCATTTTTGGTGTTAAGCTCAATGAACCGGCTTTTGTCTCCGGTCATGTGTCTTGAGCATCCACTATCAAGGTACCATGAATTTGAATTTGTTTCACTTGCCTTGTAGCAATGCTCCTTTCCCTGCAAACATAGATTAATTTTTTATTTTTGGTACCCAAATTCTTTTGGGTCCATATTCATTAGTTTCCAAAATCCTAGTCCCCTTAGGTATCCATTTGTGTAGGATATTTTTATCTTTAGTAGTAATGAGTTCTTTAGGAACCCACATACTTCTAACGATTTTTCTATTAGAGGTTCTTTGGGGACCTCTATGATTGTAGTTTCTAAAACTTTTTCTAACAAAGTTGGATTTTGAATTTCCACCTTTTTCAAAATGTTTTGTTCCAACTTTATCAAAAGAAGTTTTAAGATCATCAATTTTCTTTTGATGATCATCATTGATCTTTGAAAGTAAATTTTGCAAATCTAATTTTTTCTTTTCAAACTCTTCTAGTTTGATTTGCAAATCTTTGATTTTACTTTCAAGATCGTTGTTGGTTTTGGATATGAGTTTGTTTTCATTTTTCAATTTTGAAACATCATTTTTATATTTTAAAAATAATTTCTCATAATCCGAAGCCAACCCATTATATTCCTCTAATAACTCATCATAGGATAAATCATCAAAATCGGATGAGTTAGAGGTTACCTTAAAATCTTCCCCAAATGCCATCAAGCACAAGTTAGCTACTTCTTGTTCCTCTTCATCGGAAATTTCTTCATCGCTCCATGTAGCCACATGAGCCCTGTGCTTATTCTTTGATTGACCCTTTTTCTTCAATTATGGGCAATCATATTTGACATGCCCTGGCTTTTTGCATTCGTAGCAAATGATTGGGTCCTTCTCCTTCGGTTTATTTTTGAGGCCTTTATTTCGTTTGAATTTTCTTCCTCGATAAGGTCTCATCATTTTTTTGAACCGTTTGGCAAACAATGTCATTTCCTCGTCATCGTCATTCGAATGACTCTCATCTTTTGTAGATTTGAGAGCAACTCCAATGTTTTTCTTCTTCTCCTTCTCCTTTGGTGTCTCGTCAATCTTGTCGAGGTCCATCTCATCTTCGAGCATCATTTCATGAGTGACGAGTGACCCAATTAGCTCTTCAAGAGTTAAGGACGTTAAGTCCTTAGACTCGATGATTGCCGTCTTCTTTGATTGCCACGATTTTGGGAGTGAGTAGAATAACTTCCTCACAAGCTTTTCATTTGAAATTATCTCTCCATATGATTTGAGACCACTGACAATCGTTGAAAATCTATCCGTCATAGCTTTGATATCTTCATTTGGTTTCATCCTGAAATTTTCATAGCTATGCGTTAGAATACTAATTTTAGATTTCTTTACCTCATCGGTACCTTCATGAGTGACTTGAAGTTTGTCCCATATTTCTTTGGCGGTTGTACACGATGAAACTCTTCCGTATTCATCTGGTCCAAGAGAATAAAAAATGATATGGATGGCTTTGGAGTTGAGCTGGAACATTCTTGTCTCTCCTTCACTCCACAACTTTGGATGAGTGAGAGGTTTGATGTATCCTTCTTCTATAGCATTTCATGCTCCCATGTCACTTGCTTTAATGAAGTACATCATTCTATTCTTCCAATAGGTTTAGTTAGCTCCATTGAAGAAAGGAGGCTTGTTGACGGGCATCGAATCGAGACTGGAGTTGAAGTTTGAAGCGGAGGCCATTGATGACTTTGATTATCGATATAACTCTTCCCGAATTGACTCAAGAGGTGATTAAACCTTCAAATTAGTTAGGCTCTGATGCCAATTGTTGAGTTAATCGATTGACTGAATCGGCCAAGAGGGGGGTGAATTGGAAATAAAAATTTTTGTGGAAGCTTTTGCAGAAAATTGAAAGAAATTGCACAGCGATTTAGAGTGGTTCGACTTTATCAACCAAAGTCTATGTCCACTACCTTAGCTATCCACACTAAGTATTTTCCAACAAATTCACTAATTTGTTCTTTCTTTTGAGGACAAAGAGATAACCTTACAACTCCCTCAAGAATATACCCCAATTCTTGAGAACACTCTTTTCTCAAAGAGAAATACAAATTTGCAAACTTACAAGAAAAACCTCACAAGGAAAATATGTTTGCACAATTCTAGAACAAAGAAAGAACACTCAAGAATAAATACAATTGAGCACAATAAGTGTTCTTGAAAGCAAAATGAATATTGAATGAAAAATAGGCTTGAAATGCTCAAACTTGAGATTTGATGCTTTCTCTTTGATTCTCTCTTGATTCTAATTGCTTGATGTTTCTTGTTGTTGATCAATGTCTTCTAAGCTTGCTTAAATACACCTTGAATCACTTCTGAACGTTGGGGATGATTAGAGAAAATAATATAGACGTTTTAGTGTGAAAACAATTAATAAAACAGTTTGGAGCGTGGGGGGAATCGGTACCCCCTATGGGGAATCGGTTCCCTAAGTGTAAAATTCAAATATTTTGACTGTTATACAAGGGGGAATCGGTACCCACTGGGGGGGAATCGGTTCCCTCTGAGCATACTGGAATTCTCGGAGCCAAACCATTCAGGGGGGAATCGGTACCCCCTTGGGGGGGAATTGGTTCCCTCTGAGCAATCTGGAATTTTTGGCTTTGAAATGGTTCGAAATACTTTGTAAAATTATTTTGAAATTGTTTTAAGATTAAAACTTAATTTTACACTTTGAGTAAGGATTGAAAATGATCATTGAAAGATTTGGAGTAATGTTTTGATATTCGAATATTTCTATCGAATATACTTAGAAAATCATTTGGAAAATCTTAAAATTCATTTAACTTAATTTGTTATATCGAAATATCAAAATGTTTTCAACAAATTGCAAAGCTATTCAGCTTATTCTCCAGACTTATCTAGAAATTTAAACTGAGATTTCACTATAAATCTGGTTATAACCGTTTTCTTAAAGATTTCCATAATACGACTTTTCCTTCCAATGTGAAATATATTAATTGTGTCGTTGATATCTTGAATATCAAGTTTCAACTAGCATCACTTTATCCTTCTAAGATAGTAGGATAGTCAAAGAAAATACAATTCATCATTTAGTATTTATTTTCATTTATTTTGGTAAATAACAATTACTTTCTCAAGACACCCCCACATTTTAAAGTGTTTGCCTGACACAGGTTTTCAATCTTTTCATAACTCGTGTGGTGTCTTGTCCTTTTATCTTTCTTGGGGACCTTATTTAAAAGGTAATTAGTTGATAGAACATTCTCTCTCCCCCACATGTTCTGTGACAACCCTAAATTTCTTAACTATGCATTCATTATTTCTTTTAAGGTTTAATACTTCTGCTTTGCTAACTCCATCTATTTGTAGAGTATAGTGATGTCACTTCTTGAATAATATCATGTTGTGCACAATCAATTCTTACCATATTAATATATTTATTAAGTTGGTTTTCAACTTTATGTTTCTAGAAAATATTTTTTTTCTTTTTCTATAACTTCGTTTTGCTCTTTTAGCAAATACACATAGCAATAGTTTTGCTATCATCAATGGAGATAATAAAGCATTTATTCTCCCTCATCTATGCCATTATTACGAAGTTTAAGAACTTGGTCACTAATAATTCATTAGTACCAACATCTTTCGTTTCGTATCTATGGTTCAATTGTTATCCATAATTTTTTTATAGATATTGTACACCTTATATTGTGTATCTGATAATACATTCAAGATGTATTTCCAACATAAGAAGTCATAATACTTCCAAGATCTGGTAACAACGTTTACCTCATCCTCTCTAATGATAGGAGGATCATTTGATAATTGATCAAATTCAACATGACCAAATAAAACAACATCTTATGTTGTCATATCTTGAAATTATATCCATAGAATTTTTCAAGTTTCTCGATATGGCTTACAACCATCAACACCATTGAATTTTTTAATTCAAATTTTGAGTATGAACCAACGTTCCAAGACATAAATTAGGTGAATCACTAAGATCACCCATTATTTCGTTTAACACAGAATTAGAATTATTAATAATTCCAATAACAAACAAAATTTAAATTTGATTTATTCAATCAACAAAATTTAGTTTCGAACAAAATTCTGAAACAAATCAGTAACATAGTTTTTACTTTCCCACGATTTCTTTTAATAGAAATCAAATAATTCTATTACGCGTCATAATTAAAATCCCAATTGATTTCAAATACAAAATCAAAGATTCCAAAAAACAAAAAATTAATTCTCATTTATTTTTGATTTTGTTATCGGACATAATCAAAATTCTAAAAAAAATCAGTAACCAAAGTTACTTCCATGACAATTTATGTTACACGAATTACTTTGATATTTTAGCATACCCATTAAGACAACAAGATAAATCTCGAAACAAAATTATTTTCTATCTCATTTTTCCCATGACATCTGAACCGTTTCAGATTAAGAAAGGTAGAAGAAAGAGTTTCGAATCATTTCGGATTAAAAAGAAATATTCATATTTCACCTACCTAATTGACTTCATTGTTGTCAACCAAAACTTGAATTCTTGATCAGCATTATTAACTTCACTATTGTTAATCAAAACCTAAACCATCAAGATTCAAGGTGTGCCCCACAAAGTGCGCAACCACAAAGATTTTGGAATCCAATTATTTAAATCCCTACACATAAATTAATGGAGTCCTATCTCACATTTAAATTAAATTCAAAATATTCCTCAAAGAAATTTGAAATTCATAAATTCAAAAATTGAAGAAAAGTTATCTTCGGTGTAAATTCCTTTTAATTTTCGCCCAATATTTGTTTTGCCCGAATTTTTTTGCATTTCCTTTGTACACAACAAGGATTAAACTCATGAATTCTATATCATCTCGAAAAAATAAGAAAATCAAATATGTCACAAGATTGTTAGAAAAAAATCGTGCATCAGTCTGAGAATGATATAGAAAAATAATAATGAATAAATATCATTATAAAATTAAAGGGATGAAACGAGTTTACTGTCTTAAGATTGTTGATCGAAATAACAATCTGAGAATAAATCAAGCCTGAGAAAATCAAACAAAGAAATTAAACTGCATAAAGTAAATCAAAATTAAATAGAAAGAAAAATAATCTTTTAATTTTGATTAATCGATCGGAATCAGTTGAGGCCTATCGTTACACAGTTTCCTTAAGATAGATTTTCGTCCACTCTTTTGGTGCTCGAGTTCGTTGGTATTCTGTCTCCCAAGATACAATAACTTATTATCAGCTACAATAGCACATCTACAGAGATCATGAACGATCCTTTCTTTTGACTATCACTAAAAAACTAGTGGAAGAGAATATTTTATAAGGAGATAAAATATTTTTCAGGAGAAGAAAAGTTCTTGAATTCTCATATGTGAAAAACCTAATAGGTTTGCTCATTATTTATAGGGGATTTTCAAGAGAGATTTAATTCAACCAAATATCTTTTAATATTCAACTTTAAACAGATAATAATATCTTTTAATTTGAAATATTCAAAAGATTAAACTTCTTTTACCATTCAAACTTAATAGGTATTATTTTAATTTGAAATATACAAAAGTATATAATTATCTTTAATATTCAAAGTTAAAAATATAAAAAAATACATTTTTAAATTGTCATGTTCAAAGAATAATTGTAATACCCAAAAATTTCAACATGTGACTAAAATGTAAATTTTGAAAGTTGGTGGCTAAAGTATAAAATTAGAATAGTTTAGGGATCTAAAGTGTAGTTTTGAAAAATTTATATATTTTGGTCCCATAAATGGATAGTTTACCTTAAAATAAGGATTTTTATGTCTGTCAGATTTTCAATCCGAAATTTGTAATAAACGCTATTAATTGATAAATTTTGATAAAATAATCAAAATTTTGGATTGAATAAAAAACTTACAAAAATTTGAAGTATGGTAGTATGAGGTTAAAAATGTTGTTTTAGTATTTGTAATGTGGAGAATTCAAAGCGGATCAGTCAAATTAAAAGAATTAAACATGTTTTAGTGAAACAGTGGAATTTAGTGACTAAATTAGATTTTTGGAAAATTGAAAGGGTAAAGAGAAAATTTGAGAGATGAGATTTTTTTAGTTATTTATTAATATTTAAAATGGAGATGAAAGAGTGGCAATTTAAGCTTTTTGCCCAAAATGAATAAAAGAAATTCATATTTAATTGTATTTTAAAGGAGAAATTGGGAGGCGTCCTCCATAGCTAAGGTGAGCAAATATTTGTTTTCAATTCTTGAGCCATTTTAATTAGAATTAGGACTAAAGTGTGAAATAAGAAATTATTCCTCACTAAATTATCTTCAAATTGGTATAAGTATTGTCTTGTTTCATGTTGAAATGTGGAAATGGGATTTTATGGTGATGAAGGGGAAGTGAGAAATCAATGAAATAAGATTGGATTTTGATGTAGGGAGTGTAGAAGCAAAAACAAGCATAAAAGTTTATTAAAAATCATTATGGGACTAAGTTGAAAGCATTCGTTCATGATGGGTTTGAATGAAGAAATGTTGATTTTGATTTATTTTTGTTACGGGAATGATTAGAATGAATGGGAATGAGTTGTAGGTGATGAATCCAAACTTAAATTAAAGTTGGAGACCATTAAGGAAAGTATCCAAAACTTTCATGGAGAAAAAAATTAGAAAATTTTGTATAAAAATTTCTTTTGGGTTTAAATTAGATAGAAGGATGATTTCATAAGGTTTGAATTAAGTTTTGGATCAATTTGGATCAATGCTAAGTTTAGAGGATCTTTTTGCAAGTTTTGAGAAATTGGAGGATTGTAAAGTAAATGTTGAAAAGTTATGGTACTATGCTGGAAATTATAGTTGGATTGATGAAATGTTGAATTTGATTGATTTGGAAGTTGAGTAATTCCTAGGGATTAAATTGCAAGTTTTTGGAAAGTTAGTGGACAAATTGCAAACGTGCAAGATTAATGTACTAATTTGGAAATATAATGAAATTAGTTGAGTATGATGGTTGTTAGGAATTAAAGTGAATAGTAAGGACCAATTTGAAAAGTTTTGAAATATTAGGTTTTAATTAGAAGAAATGTGTAATTATGGGTTAAATGTTAAATTGTGAAAAGTTAAGTGATTTAAGGTTGAGAATTATTATTTTCAATAACTAGGATAAAAGTTAAGTGATTTAAGGTTGAGAATTATTATTTTTCAATGACTAGGAAGGTTATTTTTGCAAGAGTTGAGTAGAATTGATTTAGTTATAGAAATTAGTATCGAATATTTATTTACTGTATTTTATCAGATTATATACGGATACATGTTTAACAAGTTGGTTAGATACTAACACATGTTCGAAATTGTTTATGTCGGATAATTAATTTTTAAATAGATCGTGACTGAATCGAGAATAAAACAAGCAAAAAGAAAAAAGAACGGAGTTCAAGAGTGAATTTGGTTAAGTTAAGGTTGATTTCGATTTCGGGGTAGAAATTAGTATCAAATGTTCCTTAGTCAAATTTTTAGAATTACAATTCGAATTTTTAGAATTACAATTCGAATTTAATTTTGTTATAATAGTACGAGTACTAATGTATGTGAATCTTTTATATGTTGAAAATCGATGATCGAGTAGTTCGTGATTATAATTGATATTAAAATTAATCGGATACGAGTGTTATAAAGGTGATCGTAGGATAAGCTGATGAGGTACCAGGTCAGTGCAACTTACTTATTTTACATTTGATACTAGAACGGCTTTAAATGAGCCAACCTCGAAGGTTTTCAATCGAAACAATTTGAATTATTTTATGAAATATCTTTATATTGATTTACTAAATGGTTTTCATATGATTTTGGGTTTGAATAACCCAAATTATTTTATTTGATATTTTATTTCATAGCATGTGAATATTTTTTTGTATGAATTGTCCAGTTCTAGTTTTATATTCGATTATGTGTATGAATGGTTTTATATGCAAATTAGTAATTATCTTAGAACAAAGCCTATTGTATGAAAATGAGGGTTAGTGGTACAATCGCATGCCATGAGGTGGAGTGAATCTGAATATGTTTTTGATAAAGTATCAGTGTGGACCACTCGTGGTCTGACTGTGCATACCTTAGTGGTGCACGAGGTGGAGTGATTTGGTGCATCTGATTAGCTTTATATGTGCATTATATGGCACCAAGATGGGTCACTCGTGGTCTGACTCGGGTGCCTCAGTGGTATACGAGGTGGAGTGACTCGGTGCAATCTGTTCTGACAATAAATTTGTATATAGCGCGCTCACTCGTTATCTGACTCGCGTATTCTCATGATAATACAGTGGGAAAATGTCTAATATGAATAAGAAAAGTATGGATTTGAACTGATATGATTTCGAAAAGAAAAGTATAACTTTGCAATGATATGAACTGAAATAGAAATGTACATATTTAAAATGGCATAGTATAGTCTGAATTACATATTTTTATAATAAATTCTTATTACGAGTTAACATATGATTTTATACATGTTTTATTTTATTAATGTTTTTATACGATACAGATATTGTTTGTTTTATACGTTAAATATTTTATTTTATTGTACTTGGTTGCCTCATTAAGTGAAAACTTAGCGTGTGAGTGTTCACACTTAATGCAACCTAGAATGAGAATTTAGGAAGCACATTACTATCATTTTCGAGGAATAAGTTATGCCATCAGAATCAGTAAGGACATCATGTCTATTAATTTATATCGTAGTGGCATGTATATCAAAGAAGTTTCTAACTACTCTGATTCGAGTCTCTTTAAGATATTTTTGTCTAAGTTATGAAAGTTTGGTTTTACAAAGAATATTATTAATTATGAATGTTGGTTTATTAAATCGTAGTTATTTATGATAGAAACGATTTTCAAATCAAGTAATTTTCTGACAATTTTGATTTAAGATATGTTACAGTACAGAATTACCTAAAATATTATCTGAATTGAATTTAAATTTTGATATGTAAATATTAAATTATGATTTTGTGCAATTATTAATTTTAAAATAAAGAATGCATTTTGAGATTTTAAACAAATAATTTTTTACTGATTTTCAAATAGTAAATGATTCGTATAACTGATGTGACATCTTTTTATTTGTATACAGATACATATGTGGGTTAATGGTATTACAGTAATTATCCTACTAATATTCAAATTAAATAATATATACAATTTGCAATAATAAAAAAACTTATAAAAAAAATTAGCTAACCCTTATTCTCATATGTAATGGGGTAAGGGGAGGTAGAATAGTAAGTAATCCCCAACGTCGAGTTTAAAAACAACTTTCGTTGGAGACCTCCAAATTATGAAATGTCTTCCGTGAGACTTGATCCTACAACCTCAAAGTTAAGAACCTTACGCTCTACCAACTGAGCTGGACGGTCATTTCAATAAAAAAAAACTTATAAATTTAATATAAATATTAAATACATCAATTAAATTCAATTTTTTTTTTCTCAACAGGCTATCGATATTCCAAATTCTGATATGGGTGTGGGCAGTAGCAGAATGTTTGAGTGTTGGAGATGTCAAAACCGCAGGCTCCGCCGGAAGCATTGCACTTGCGGCAGGCTGAGGTATCCTCCTCCCATTTCACCTGGAACCCTGTTTTCATGGCTTCTCCCAAAACCAGAAGCAGGGAGGGATTACCGCGAAACCCTGCCCAGTTGGTTTGAAAAATGGGAAAGCTAACGCTTGCTGAGCATCCATCTAAACGGAGGTTATCCGTGGTTAGGGAAATATTATTGTAGCTTGATGAACCGCAAGTGAAGCTTCCGAGGCTGGATGACGGGGATGGTGGGGGCAGTCAAAAAACAGGGTAACGTTGGTATAACTGAGAGCAGGAGGGCCCAAGATCCAACACCTCATAATCTATGACGGAATCTCTGATCGGGGTTTGAGGTCTACTAAACCCATTGTTGAACAAGTCTTCCCTGGTAATCCATAGAGTTTGACGGTCAGGTTTGATGGTCACACTGAAGCTCCAAACCAGGATGTCCGCACTCGAGTAATCGAAGACCCCCAAAGAAAGGATACCCAATGGACAACTTCCCACATTCGAACCTTGCTTCTCTGCAGTTTTTGTATCCCAGAAAATCGCTCAGTGAAACAGGAAAACCAAGCATGACCAATAATAACCACAACACCGCGTGAGGCAGAGACGATGAGAAAAAAAGATGATTCATTTTCCTTTTTTCTAAAATTTCCGGAGAAAAGATGGCATACAATAAGTCCAATAATAATGATGAAGCATAGATATATAGAAAGGATTGCCTTTGCTCAGCTTCCGAAGAATTTTAAGTAAACTGAAAGTGATCAAAATAAAGGCTTCGGACTATTTGAATATGGAGTTGACTTGTAAGCACTTTGGGCTTCCGACATTTTTGTTTTTCCAGAGGGGTGGATTTAGGGTTTAATTCTGAATTTAATCTCTCTACTTCACAAAAATTAAGAAAGTTTGTCTATCTTTTAAATTTATCAAATTTGATCCTTATACTTTACAAAACTTAGAAGTTAATCTAATTGTTAATAAACACACGAACTTCAACTGTTGACTTGTGCTAATTTATCGTATACAAATCGTTGAGTTGATGATTTTTGGTTCTTGTACTTTACAACAACTAAAAGTTAGTCCTGATAAATTAAAGTGGATGGAGTAACTTTTAATTATCATAAAATAGAGATGAAATATATGATTAGACCCTGATAATCACCTGTGTCGTGTGGAGTGAGGCACAGTTAATATGGAAAAGTCTGAGTCTACTGAGAAAAATAAAACAAAAGAAACTAAAGATGGAGAGATTTAAAACACGCTCTGGGCCCATACGCGCGCCTCAATGCGAAGGACATGTTGGTCAGGTAAGGAAGAGATTTTTGTAGCTTTTGCGGACAATTGAGTAAAGGAGTTTCCGGTGTTGTTAGGGAGCTCTTTGACAATTCTGACAAGGCGTCCAACGTCTATATCTTCGCGTTTGCATTTGTTCGTTTCGTTAATGCGACTGATATAATGTTGACAACCGAGTTGGGGAACAACATGCTTATCTATGGGATGACAGTTAGAGTTTTATGTTCACCTCAAATCCGTCATGACAACATCTAGAGTGAGTAAAACTCGATTCGAGTAAAAAACAATCAAAATTTTCGTCATGGTAGTGGTTTTACTTGATGGTTTCTCATTTTGCAAGTCTTTCTCCAAAATGTCTCCACTTCGTTGGATAAGACTTGCTTGAATTTTGGTGTGAGCGCTTGATGGTTTGGCCCGTTTTCAAGATTCATTTGTTAGCTAGGCGGTTTGCCGGAGCAAATATTACAAGTAGATTATGGGCTTTGTGGCTACCTACAAATTATAGCTCAAAACCAATAGATTCCCATTTAGCATTGGGGTAACCGTTTGATTTTACAGAGATGAATTTATAAAGAAAGATTCTTTTAAGCTTAAATTGCGCTTGTCTGATCTGAGATACATACAGAAAGATTATAACATTTTACGAGAATCTTCACTCATTCTGAAAATATTACAAAAGCTTAAGTGGAAAAGAAGTATGTTACCTCAAACTAGATAGATCTGCATACCTTATTTATGATGTTCTTTGTGCAAGTAATCACCAAACTGATTCCTTTTTTCGTCTAAACTATCGACAATTCGGTCCGTGCTCATTCGAGACTTCTCAGGCTTATTCAACTTCTTAGACTTCTCGAGTCGACTATCTAAGCTGTTTCTAGAAACTTCTGGAAGGTCGGCATCCAATTTAAAAGTATCCAAAGTTGCACCATCGGATGGTTTTGTCTGATTGCCAGAGTTCTCAACCATATTATCGGGAACCGTTTGTGGCTGCTTTCGATTTGTTTAGAGACAGTACAAATTTCTTCAAATGCCTAATGAATTCCGGGTAGAGCTCAAGATTGCAATGTCCTCCTCCATTCACCCATAAAGGATCGTACCTATGCTTGCAAAGCTCCCATAGCTGTTTGCCATGAGAAGAATCCACGACTTCATCAGCTGTCCCCTGCCAGTAGGAAAAGGAAACATCTATGAACTTTTCTTAGATGTCACGGATCATTCGTAGGTCCGTGACACGGAGATGACCTAACTTCATCAGCTGTTACATGCACTAGTGCAGTGTTCAAAGGCCAGAAGATGACATATTTATATCTTTCTCTTCCTACATATATATATTCTGTTTCTTAATAAAGTTCTAATCTCTTGAAACCTACACGGTATCAGAGAAATTATTTCACTATTGCCAGAACAATACATCAGATTTTCACTAACTAAGCTAAAGCACTTGAAGGTTAATAATATTCATTTAGAGCAAGAATGTTGACTCAGCATCCATGGCCCATGATATTTTCATCAAGATTCAAATTTCTAGAAACCAATCTTTAAAGATTTTCTTTCATAGGTTTTAGTTAAAAACATGCGGAAAAATGCTGAAGTACCTCATTTCCAGAGCAACCATAAAACGAAAATCAATGTAGCAAGTAAATGGAGGCTAGAGAAAGAGAAGGGGATAATAGTGATAAAACAAGTGGAGGGGATTAAAAAATAGAAGCAATACTTACATGAATTACCAAAACCTGAAAGTTCACTGCTCCAATCTTGTCAATATTCTGAAATTAGAATGGAAAAAAAGGGTAATGAAGGTCACGGCCTGCAAGGTAAAACAAGAAAATAGAAATGCGGTGAAAAACACCGACTTACCTTATAAATGTCAAACCAGTACGTCCTTTTGACAGGGTATAATACTCTCATGCCTGACAAAATTGGGCTATGTAGAACAACACCTCTCAAGTTGGGCAAACGAGAAGCAAGATCAACCGTAGGTCCACTACCAACAGACTGGCCATAAAAAATTAATTGTTCATCTTTAACTCCATAATCTTCCTTAAGGCACTTGTAAGCTGCATCTATGTCTGCATATGTATTACACTCAGTTGGCTGTTTCAAATAAAAGAATGATTTTTTAGATTACAGGTTTGTAGCAAGCAGTAAAATGTTGGTTCAATAAGTACAACACAAGAAATCACATGACTGCACAGAAAATTCATAGGTCTTGATACACATTGAACATGGCAAATTAATGGTAGATCCCCACAGTGCAGGAAAGAAACTTACTAGTGTATATAATATCAAAATTATAGGTTAAAAATAGAATCCTGAAAACATTTGGATCATCCAATACATTTAGATATTATAGAATATAAAGAAACTGCCCAACAGGTATAACTCAGAGCACCATAAGAACTCAAATCTTGCATGTAAAATGAACATTATGCTTCTTTAGCAGAAAAGGAGAAGCATTTTTTAAATTATTACTGTGTAATTATTTAAATGTTCATTGCAATAGTTAAATTGCTATAGCAAACATGGATAAGGGCAACTTTTGTTCTCAAAATTAGCACAAGAAAGATAAGCCAAATGACCAACCTTTCCAGTTGACTGACCATAGCCAGAGTAATCATACCTACAAAAAAATAGTAAATAAATTAAATATAAAATAAGGATAGACTAAAAATAAACCCTAAAGGAACTAAGATATGATAAAATGTTCTATTTTCAGGAAGCCTAATTACCTGCACAATCATTTCATGTGTCTCTAGAAACAATGTCAAGAACTTATAGGATAAGATTTCCAAAGTAATTTTATTTAAAATCTTGGTTAAGTTTTCCCAACAATTCTAAATTCTTAAGAAAAGGAGAATGCTGTCAATTAGTCTTAGACAGGTTGAGATTCTGATGAACTTCATTTGTTTGAATGACATATCCATCTTGCATCATGTCTCCCAGAACTTTGGAAGGAACAAAAATTGAAGAATCCGTAGTTCAATTCTCCAAAGTGTTCATGGAACACAATTTGTTGATTTTATTTTGGGTTCATAGGTACTTCTGTCAGTGCCTAATTCTAAGGTTAACTCTAGTTTTTTTCTTTGAAAGATTGCATCAAGCTCATTTCTTTCTATCAAAACTAGTTTATTTCTTTGTGTTCATCGTACAGTTTGTAGAAAAAAAAACAAAACTTAAATATAAACACTGTTTCCTTATCTTAGGAAATTACTAATCTGGGTAAGTATTTGATTCTAGGAGTAATTCTAATCCCTTCAAGCTGGGGCATGGATGTTTTCCATCCTCAGCTTGTCTGTCAACTTCTAAAAATACTTACCAGGTAGGCCCTTGGTAGGTATATCTGCAACTTGACCTCCAGTGGTCACATAAAGAGTACAGATCAGGCCACTGTCAAGTTTCTCCTTTATGAAATGTCTATCCACTTCAACATGTTTTGTTTTGTCATGCTGAACTGGATTATGAGCAATATTAATTGTTGACTTGTTATCACGGTATAGCTTCATTGGTCCATCCCATTTGACCTTCAAATCCTCTAAAATGATCTTCAGCCATAGTAACTCACAAATCCCTAAAGCCATAGCTCGAAACTCAGCTTTTGCACTCAGCTTTTGCACTTGATCTAGCCACACCATTATGTTTTTTGCTCCTCCAAGTAACTAAATTTCCTCCAAAGAAAGTACAACACAGAGGTTGATCTTCTATCAACTATGGATCCAGCATAGTTTGCATCAGTGTAAGCTTCCAGAGTCAAATTCCCCCCCCCCTTTTAAACAGAAATCCTTTTCCTCATGTCTCTTTCAAATACTACAAAATTTGAGTCACAACCCTCAAATGTGATTCCTTAGGATTGTGCATAAATTGGCTCACAACTCCAATAGCATATGCTATGTCTGGTCTAGTATGTGACAAATAAATAATCCTTCCCACAAGTCTCTAAAATGAACTGATACATGCACCAGAGTCCATAATACATGCTTCTTTGGACTAATGTTTCTACTCGAACCTATTAGAAGAACAAAGTCTCGAAGATTCAAAGCATATCTATTCGGTAAGCATAATGTGAATGAATTATTAAACTATTCTAATGTTGCTCCCTTTAATGTTTCAGATTCGAGGTCGAATCTTTTTGAAGAAAGGGAGGATGATACATGCATCACAAGGTTCACATCAAAGGAAGAAGTAATAACTCTTCCAAATGATCCACTCGTCCAAGCTTTGGAAAAGAAGATCAGAACAGCAGCGCACTTGAGACGACTTTTTGAATGGGATCCTGATATTATTTGGTCGACATGTCTTCTGGAGATACAACCGTCTGTCTCTTATCTTTCTAACGGTTCTTGAATCGCATCAATCCGATATCGGGAACTCAAGATATGGTCATTTTACTGAAGACGGTGCATGCAGGAAATCCTATACGGGATTAATACGTTATTTTGTAAATATTACGAATTTTCAATATTTATATTGATATTTGTAATAACTTAATATAGGATGATGCATTATCTTTTAGGATTAGATTTATTATTTTATTAGGAATTAAGGTTGGGTTAAAATATTATCTTTAGTTATTATTATTTTATTAGGAATTAGAGTTAAGACATGTTTAGTTTATTATTATTTTATTCATTAGTTATTTAGGACCTTTAGAACTCAGCCCTATATAAAGGAGGCTTCATTATACTTTGTAAAGCAGATTTCTTTGATTAATAATACAACGAGAGTTCGTTTTTGCAAGTGCTGATTGCCTTGTGCCTTCGAAGCTTCTTCTCCTGGAGTTCTTTCAAGTTCTTGTGAGGGAGATTAATCTTCACACTCCAATTTGCCTTTTCATCGCGACTAGGAGGGTTGGTTAGAGCCATTTATCGTGTTTGCCTTTTCATTGCGATTAGGAGGGCTCGATAGGACACTTATCCATCTATTTTCCACAAATCCATCCGCACCATCAATCATCTTTACCGTTCACCTTCATAAGGGAGATCTTTTGATTTCTTTATTATCTTATTTCATCTTTCATTTATTATCTTTGTTTATTTATTCTAATCGTGTTGTTGATTCCAGTACATAAAAGAAACCCTAACAATCCTAGCGACTGCTGCCACCTTCCCATATTCACATTTGTTCTTCATCGAGTCTAGAGCTTTCTAGGTTTGATTCTTCAATAAGAGCAACGTTCATCAATCCGCCACCGCTTCCCTATCAATTGGTATCAGATTTGGGCCGATTCTTGGAAAGAAACAAGCAATCTTGCTTGTTCTTGCACACAAAATCGTCAAGGTACCCCAACGGAGCTAGTTCACAAAAGATTCAGCGTTTCAGGTTCTTTTTATTTAATTTTAATTTAGATTTAAATCCTTCTTGTTAGTTTGCTATTTTTTTTCAAAAAAACAAAAAAAAAACAAAAAGGCAAAAAAAAACGGCAAAAAAAAAAACAAAAAAAAAGAGCCAAAAAAAGCCAAAATTTCAAAAAATTGCAAACGAAGGTATTTAGGGCTGATTTTATCCATATATCATATTCATTCTAAGATTAATCCCCAGTCCAAATTTCACCCCAATTGGAGTTCATTGGAGCCTTCAAATACATCATTCAAGTTCATCGGCAGATTCGGTTTAGAATCTTGTCGAATTTCTTGAAATTTTACAGGAGGAATTTCGTGGTGAAAATTTCCAGATTGAAAATTCATATTGAAGATCATTCAAACAAAAAATCAGAATTTTTGGAGATCAACAACACCTTCGAACAAAGCGATCAAGAAAAACAGATTGTTGAGGACTCACCGTTCAACAGAGTCTACTGGATACTACTGAAGGTATTGGTTCTGAATTTTACAGGTGGTTTCTTGACGCATCAAAAGACATTCAAGAATTTTTCCAGAATTTTTTGACACCGGTAACCCTCTCAAAAACGTTGCTCAAATTGATCCAGCGTTTTCCAGGTTTCTGGGTTGGTTCTTTTTTTTCTTTGACTCTTAGTGCTTTAAGTTCTTTTGTTTTTCCTTGTTATTGTTCTTTTACATTATCCAACACATTATCTTCATTGTTAGTAGGACTAAAGAGTTTGCATACTTCTTCCTTCTTTGCATTCTCGTTCGCTTGGAGTCTAACCTTGTTTGGCCTCTTAGAGCTTTTAGGTTTTTCTTATCGCCTTTGCTAGTAATCAAACTCCGATACGAACTGTGAAAGACTACTTGGTAAAGTGAGTTTTAAAGAGTACAAGATCGGCTTACTTGCCTCTCGTTGTGTTACTTTCTTGGAGTGACTTGTGAGGTTTCTTGCTTTGTTGAATTTATTTATTTTTATTTTACTTTAAAATTTTCTTTTGAGTGTTATGATTTCAGAATGGGCGACACTAACAACAAGACACTTACGGCTATCTTAGCCACACTTGCCCGACTCACGACTCAAGTTGAAAGATTTGATGAAATCGTGAGAGAACGACAAGAACCACAACTGAATCTACCAAACCATAATCCAAGACCAAACAATGTTGAACTTTTGGTACCCGAGAAAGAAAACCACGTTTCCAAGCACCCAAACTCTTTACAAAACCAAAGTTCATGATCCCGTCTTTCAAAGGAGACAACGATCCAGACAGGTACATCGAATGGGAAGGAAAAGTTGATCTCATGTTCGCATACCCTGCCCCCAAGCTAAACAAGTTCACCTGATCACCATACAATTTGAAGGATATGCTCGAACTTGGTGGATGCAAACAAGGAAAAAGATCCAGAACTTCCAAATTCCAACAATCACTTCTTGGACCGACCTCAAACAAACCATGAGGAACCGATTCCTACCGACACATTATACACGAGAAGTTAAACAACGACTACACCGACTTCGACAAGGTAGAAGTTCAGTTGAAGATTACTACAAGGAGATGCAGTCCTTACTCAATAGGGCTAACATAACCGAAAAAGAAGAAGTCACCGTATCAAGATTCGTCGTCGGCTTAAACTCAAACATCACTGATCTTCTTGATCTACAAGGGTACGAAAACCTTGAAGATACACTAAAGAAAGCAATGACAATCGAAGCACAAATCCAAAGGAGATCTCGAATCAGTGAACATTACCAAGGTACTTCATCCTCTTACCAAGGTAATCCTTCAAATCCTTCCTCATCTTCTACTCCATCTTCTCTGAAAAAGCCAAGAGATGACAAACCTGACAATGAGAAAGAACGACAGCAAAGAATGACACACTTCTAGCCCCTAAAGATCAAATTTGTGAGGAGGTAGGGAAATCAAAAAAGAAAAAGTTGAGAAAGAGGCAAAAGAAAAAGAGGTCACTAGTTACAAAAGCCAAAAGTATAATGACCCATGGGAGGTGAGTGAACCTAATTGTGAGAAGAAAATAGTGACTCAAAATCTACGTGTGAGCACAAAAGAATTGAGAGAGAACCTTCTTTACAAACAGCCTTTCATCCTTGTTCGCTTTAGAGAATCAATTGTTTCGATTTCTAACATTAACAAGGATTTGCCTAGTGTGTTTTCATCTTTGTTACAGGATTTTCGAGAAGTGTTAGGTGATCCACCTGACGGATTACCACTGGAAAAAGGAAAAAAACACAAACCAATCTAATTCAAGGTTCCATCATACCTCGTCAAACATACAATCTCGAAGAAACCAAAGAGTTAATTTGTTACAAAAAGGCTACATCCATGAAAGCCTAAGTCGTAACGTCATCTTAATGACGAAACATGACTTGAACAACTCCACATGCTTTATAGTTCGTGCACAGGGAATCCATGTAAATGATGAGAAAGTAAAAGCAACACGAGACTGGACCACACCATCTTCCATCACCAAGAGTTGTCGAATAGTGCTAGGTGACCCTCCTGACGGGTTACCACCTGAAAGCCCTAATCACTATGCCATACCAATGAAGAGTCACGATTTACGAGAGTCCAAAGGTAAATATTTTATTACTCATTTTAATGACATTGTAACGTACTTCTTCTCCTTCTTACAAGGTAAGGCTCGTGAAGTTGTCATCCATACTAAACACAACTCCTTTAAGTGCGTAACATACCGAGGTAAGAAAAACACAGTAGACGATACACTACCACGAAGGTATACTCTTACCTATCAAACTCATACTTCTATTCCGAGAATTGAACATATCAAAGATGTATATCACGATAACTCGGATATTTCTGATATTTCTACCCATACATTTAAAAGTGCTTTTAATGAGCTTTATCTTGTATATGAGTTTCCTTTCCAACTAAACAGGTTATACAGTCCACAAATCTCCTCATGGGAATCATTAATTCATGAACCACACTTAGGAGACTTAAGGGATTACGTTAACAAACCAGTTGACATGGTTTTTAAACACTCATTCTCGCCACACACGAATAAACCATGGAGAAATTATCTGAAATAATCATACAGAAAGCCACAGTGACCGGCGCCATGTTGAAATTCAACCAAAACATCAGATTACAAGACTTGTATGCAAAAGAGGATTTCAAGACTACAAGAAATCAGTTCCTACAAAGAAGAAACCTCGACTAAAATGCATAAAGACACATCACATTGATCCTGGTAAATGTTTCACAAGTTTTATTTCAACACATCTAATTCTCTTTCTTTTGGATTTTCAGATTCGAGGACGAATCCTTTTGAGGAGTGGGGAATGATACATCACCAGAGTCCATAATACATGCTTCTTTGGACTAATGTTTCTACTCGAACCTATTAGAAGAACAAAGTCTCGAAGATTCAAAGCATATCTATTCGGTAAGCATAATGTGAATGAATTATTAAACTATTCTAATGTTGCTCCCTTTAATGTTTCAGATTCGAGGTCGAATCTTTTTGAAGAAAGGGAGGATGATACGCATCACAAGGTTCACATCAAAGGAAGAAGTAATAACTCTTCCAAATGATCCACTCGTCCAAGCTTTGGAAAAGAAGATCAGAACAGCAGCGCACTTGAGACGACTTTTTGAATGGGATCCTGATATTATTTGGTCGACATGTCTTCTGGAGATACAACCGTCTGTCTCTTATCTTTCTAACGGTTCTTGAATCGCATCAATCCGATATCGGGAACTCAAGATATGGTCATTTTACTGAAGACGGTGCATGCAGGAAATCCTATACGGGATTAATACGTTATTTTGTAAATATTACGAATTTTCAATATTTATATTGATTATTTGTAATATAACTTAATATAGGATGATGCATTATCTTTTAGGATTAGATTTATTATTTTATTAGGAATTAAGGTTGGGTTAAAATTTCTTTAGTTATTATTATTTTATTAGGAATTAGAGTTAAGACGTTTAGTTTATTATTATTTTATTCATTAGTTATTAGGACCTTTAGAACTCAGCCCCTATATAAAGGAGGCTTCATTATACTTTGTAAAGCAGATTTCTTTGATAATAATACAACGAGAGTTCGTTTTTGCAAGTGCTGATTGCCTTGTGCCTTCGAAGCTTCTTCTCCTGGAGTTCTTTCAAGTTCTTGTGAGGGAGATTAATCTTCACACTCCAATTTGCCTTTTCATCGCGACTAGGAGGGTTGGTTAGAGCCATTTATCGTGTTTGCCTTTTCATTGCGATTAGGAGGGCTCGATAGGACACTTATCCATCTATTTTTCCACAAATCCATCCGCACCATCAATCATCTTTACCGTTCACCTTCATAAGGGAGATCTTTTGATTTCTTATTATCTTATTTCATCTTTCATTTATTTATCTTTTGTTTTTTATTCTAATCGTGTTGTCTTGATTCCAGTACATAAAAGAAACCCTAAACAATCCTAGCGACTGCTGCCACCTTCCCATATTCATCACATTTGTTCTTCATCGAGTCTAGAGCTTTCTAGGTTTGATTCTTCAATAAGAGCAACGTTCATCAATCCGCCACCGCTTCCCTATCATGAACTATCAACTACTACATCATCATCTTTTGAATCTCCAAGCTTATGGTTGACCTTTATTGGTGTTTCTGCTAGCTTACACCCTAGTTTTCCAGTCTCCTTTAACAAGTCCAAAGTATACTTTTGTTGAGATATAAAAATTCCCTGCTGTGTGTCATTTCAATTCCAAGAAAATATTTTGATCTTCCAAGTTCCTTAACTTCAAACTCTCTTATCAGACACTTCTTCAAACTGTCATTCTTTCAAGATCATTTCCTGTGACAATTATGTCATCTACATACACCAAGAGTGGCATTACTCCCCCTAAAGAAGAGTGTTTCACAAATAAAGTATGGTCACCTTGGCTCTGTTCAAATCCTTGTCTCAGCATCACTATCGCAAACCTTCCAAACCAAGCTCTAGGAGACTGCTTTAGTCCATATAGAGCCTTTTTCAACTTGCAAACTATCTGTTCAGTACTTGGTCCAAATCCAGATGGTATATCCACTTCCTCTTCAAGATCTCCATGCAAGAAGGCATTTTTTATGTCAAATTGCTGCAAATTCTACTCTTGAGTAGCTGTTAAGGACAGTAGAACTCTTATTGTATTCATCTTTGCAACAAGGACAAAAGTTTCAAGGTAATCTATTCCATAGGTTTGAGAATATCCCTTTGCCACAAACCTTGCTTTGTACCTTTCTAAAGAGCCATCTGACTTATACTTAACTGTAAACACCTATCTACATCCCAATGTTTTCTTCCCTTCTGGCAGCTTCACTAAGTCTCATGTTTTATTCTTTTTCAGTGCTTCCATTTCATCTTTCATAGCCTTTTTCTAGTTCTCGTTCTCTAATGCATCAAAATAGTCTTAGGAATGGTAACGGTGTTTAGGCTGGTAAGGAAAGCTCTGTGACTAAAGGATAGGTTTTTGTAAGTCATGAACAAGTAGGAAGGGTGTTTAGTGGTATAGGTTATTTTTCCTTTTTTAATAGCAATGGGAAATTCAAAATCAGAATTAGACATATCATTGTCAGTATTTTAATCAAGAAGAGTTTCAGTGAGTACCTCAGATTATACAGGAGCATGAGAAGGAGTTGATTGAATCTGCATAGGTGCCTTTTTCCTTGAATAAATTAGTAGAGGACGAGTAGTTTCAATGATGGTTGGTTGTGGTGTATTGGGTTCTGGTTATAGAGAAGTTAAGTAGTAGCAGGCTGAGCAGACTGTGCTTGTTGTATTTGATCAGAATGTATAAGTGCATGAAATTAATAAGGGGTTGAAGAAGGAAAAAATCAGCATCCTTATCTTCCTTAAATAATATCTTCCCCCTGAAGATAAGGAACAGTAAAATAACTCTCTTTTTCAACAAAGGTGACATCAGCAAAGGTGTATTATTTTTCTTGTAAGTGGGTAATAGCATTTATAGCCTTTTTGAGTAGAAGAGTGGCCAATAAATATGCATTTTTGTGCCCTAGGATCACGTTTACCCCTTCCATGAGAGTGTATATGAACAAAAGCAACATAGCCAAATATTCTAGGTTTAGGTTAAGAGGGGGGCTAAAATTTGGATAGAATTTTGTGTGGACTTGAAGAGGACTCTGGGATTCAAGGACTTTAGTGGGTAGTCTATTTATCATGTAGGTGGCAGTTAACACAGCCTCTCCCTAGTAATGTTTAGGGACTTTGTTTAGAAATAGGAGAGCTCTTGTAGTGGCAGGATATGGCCATTCTTCCTTTCAGCTACACCATTCTGCTGTGGGGTGTTAACACAAGATGATTCATGATTGATACCCTTCTCTAGAAAGTAAGGAGATAGACCTAGGTTAAAATAGTCTTTGGCATTGTTAGATCTGAATCTTTTTATTTCAATCTCAAATTGGGCTTTAATCATGGTGTAGAAGGTTCTAAAAGTTGGGGTAAAATCTGACTTTTGTTTTAGAAGAAAGATCCAAGTAACCCAAGTACAATCACCTATGAATGAGACAAGCCATCTAGCCCCAGTTATGTTAGGAATAGTGTAAGGCCTCCAAACATCAATATGAATAAGAGTAAATAGAATAGTAGTCCTTTTATTGGAAAGAGGAACGTTTTGTGTTTTGCAAATTCACACACTTCACAAATGAAATTCTTCAGTACTTAAGGAATTCAACAAAGAGGGAAACATAGTCTTTAAAACTTTGAAAGGTAGGTATCCAAGACTCTAACTGTCTTTAAAGAAAAGAGGCTAAAATGATATAGCCAGATTTGGTCTTTATTGGCTGTAGATTATGACAATAGAGATAGAGGTTGAGTATCCAAGACTCTAACTGGTTAACTGGGTTCTTCAAGGTAGTATAAACCGTTTACTTCCCTAGCACGCCCAATCATACTCTTCGTTTCTTGCTCCTGAAAAATACATTGTGTAGGATAAAACAAAACATTACAGTTAGTATATTTGACAAGTTTCTAGATGGATACAAGATTGGTAAACAGTTTTGGTACATGAAGGACATTTTTAAGTAAAAAGGTTTCACTTATGGCAATATCTCCTTGACCAACAACTGTTATGATAATGTCATTTGCAACTATGATTTTCTTACTACTAGGACAGAGTGTGCAGGTAAGAAATTTTAGTGAGGAATTGGTCATATGGTCTGTGGCTCCCGAGTCATTTACCCAGGAATTTTGGGTAGGTATGTGAGTGGATAGTTTCGAGACATTAGAATCCTGAGAAAAGAAAGAGGATAAACATGAGAAAACCAGATTGCATGTACCGTAGAGGAAGATTTCTCCAAGGATTCCAGTAGACTATTTAATTTTTCAACTTCTTCCCTGTTGAACTCAGCATATTGTTCTTCAGCCTCCTTAACAACTTATTTAGTTGTATAAGCCCTGCTTTGTCCTCTTGATGAACCCCCTTTCCCGGTAAAATTCTTACCTGCTGACTGAGGTTTTCCATGTAACCTCCAACATTTATCTTTAGTGTGGTGAGGCTTCTTGCAGTAAGTACACCATAAGGAGTCTTTGTTAATTGTTCTTGTTGCTTTTAGTCTACCTTCAAAAGTCTGTTGTTTCGCGTGTTGATTCCTCAGTTACAACTCTAGTGACCAAGGCTAAACTCTCTATTTGGCTATTTTCAACTACCATTACTCCTCTTCTTCTTTCCTCGGCCCGAATGATAGCAATGGTATCATTCAGTGAAGGCAAATCTTTTTGTCCTCAGATCTGGACTCTCACTGCATCAAACTTAATATTCAGTCCAGCAAGAAAATCATAAATACTTTCTTTCTCAACAAACCATTTTAGGATTGTAACATCATCACTACATTACATTTGAATGCATTGATAATGATCCATCTCCTACTAAAGGTTTTGCAGCAGGTTATAATATTTTGTAATCGACTTACTTCCCTATTTAGTAGATAAAATCTTGCTCTTGATTTCATATATCTGGGCAGCATCTCGGTCCTTCGACCTTCGAATAGGTCTGTTTCACATCCTCTCATATCTTCTGGGTTGTCCTAAGAAATATATAGGTGTCACTAATCTCAGGCACCATTGAATTTCACAACAATACATAACTAGTGAGTTTTGCTTATCCCAAACTTCGAACCTAGGGTCTTCTTCTTTAATGCTAGTTCCTAGGAGGTGACTGAGCTTACCTCTTCACCTCTTCCTTTTAGAAACGTTCGAATATGCCTCCTTGAATGGTTTCAACTCTACTGGAATCGGCCTCATCACCCATATTTTTGTTGGGTAGATACTTGGTTCTTTTGAAGAGAGTGTAAAGGCTAAGTAGGATTGTTTAAGTACAGGTAATTGGACTTGAAAAGAAGAATTGAAGTGGCTCTAATACCATGTCAAAATTGGTTTATTTTTTTGTGTTCATCGTACAGTTTGTAGAAAAAAAAACTTAAATATACACATTGTTGCCTTATCTTAGGAAACTGCTAAGCTAGGTAAGTATTTGATTCTATGAGTAATTTGTTATGGATTGAAAGAAGTAGAAAATGATTCGAGAAAAGAAATTAGAAGAAGAAGAGAATGTAATGAAGAAAAGTCATTCATTCATTGCATAAGGGAAATTTTGCTCCCACAGATAGGTAATTATTTAGTTACATTGTCGTACAGTAAATCTAAGGATGACAGTTGTCCATCCTATATAACAAACTAAATAACATAATGATTCTTATCTTTCTTCTCTTCTGCAGGTATTGGGCCGTCGGGTTTGGGCCGCTCCAGCTGCCTTTGGATCTGCTTGGCCTGCTCCAACTGATCAGGTAAGTTCCCCACATGACCCTGACGTGATTCAATTTCCAAATCCCTTTCTTCAATCCCTAACCTTCGTCCTCATTTCCCAATTGCTCCTCGTTTCCTTGTCCCTCTTCTTCTCTGACCATAACAATACCCACCCCTCGAGACGAGCCTTATCCCCAAGGATCAAACGTAGGAAACTTCCCTTTTAGAACCGAATAATCTTCCCACGTATCATTTGATTCATCCAAATTCTCCCATCGAACCAAAAGCTAAGTCACAGGTTTGCTATTTCGATTCACTATACGTCTACCCATAATTTTTAAATGTTTGATTCTTAACTGTCCTTCATCTACTGCAGGAGGATCTGTTGCAGTAGTGGATGTTTCCCCAATGAATTTCTTCAAGAGGCTCACATGGAATACTGGGTGGAGTCACGATGAATCTGGTAAGTTCAATCGATAAGCCACTGCTCCTACTTTCTCCAGAATTCTGTATGGCCCATAAAACTTTGTTGCTAACTTCAAGTTTTTTCGCAGGGCAAGTGAAGTTTGCCTGTATAGTTGTAATTTCAGGTACACCATATCGCCAATTTCAAAAACCCTTTCTGTTCTTTTTTGATCTGCTTGTTGTTTCATTCGATTACTAGTCATCTCTAATTGTTGTTTAACCAACTGTCGAATAGCCTCTCTACTGTTCATGATATCAGTTACTGAATGTACTGTAGACTCTGTAGACCAAGCCATAATAGGTGGTTTGTATTCATATAATGCCTGAAAAGGTGTAATCTTTATAGCAGTGTGGTAAGTGGTATTATACCACCACTCTGCATGGGGTAGCCATTTTGCCCACTGTGTAGGTTGAAAGAAACAAAGGCCTCTCAAATACTGCTCCAAACATTGATTTACTCTTTATGTTTGGCCATCTGTTTCTAGAAGGTAAGCAGTGTTGAAAAGGGTTTTAGTACCAAACTGTTTCATCAATTCCTTCCAAAAAATCACTAGTGAAAGTTTTCTCTGTCTGAAATGGCCATTTTTGGCTGGCCATGCAGCTTATAAACATTATCTAGGTATAGTTTAGCTACCTCAGCTGCAGAATAAGGATGAGATAATGGCAGAAAATGACCGTATTTGGTAAACTTATCCACTATTACCAGAATGCAGTTTTTCCTGAGGGAAGTAAGTAAACCCTTAATGAAATCCATAGTAATGATTTCCCAAGCTTGATTAGGAATAGGCAGGGGCTGTAGCAAACCAGGCTTTGCTATATGTTCCACCTTAGTTTGTTGACAAGTTTTACAACACCTCACATAAGTAGCAACCATGACTTTAAGTTTTGGCCAATAAAAATTTGACATAATCTTATAATATGTAGCTTGTGCTCCTGAATGACCACCTTGAGGAGAGTCATGGAAGTTTTGAATAATCTTCAATCTAAGGCTTCCAGTAGCCCCAATATAGACTCTACCACTGTATCTAAGAACAACCTTTGAATACTTCCATTTACTGTCAGCAGTAGGATTAATAGTTAGAATTGAAATCCAATTCTGAGCTAGGGAATCTCCCTGATAGCTTTCTTCAACCTCTTGAACCCAAGTAGGTATCAAAACTATCACCCCCAAAGTAAAACAGTGAGCTTGGTCCTCCCATCTTCTAGATAAGGCATTAGCAACTACATTTGATTTCCCTTTTCTGTATTGTATAGTATAGTCCAGTCCCAGCAGCTTTGTCAACCCTTTCTTCTGAATAGTGGTGTCAACTTCTGTTCTAAAAGAAACTTTAAGGGTTCACGGTTAATCTTAATGATAAAAGGTCCACTCTCCAAATAATGTCTCCATTTTGAAACAGCTAATAGAATAGCAAGATATTCCCGTTCATAAATGGAAAGTGTTGAGTGTCTAGGGCTTAAAGCTTTACTCAAATAAGCAATAGGTCGACTATCTTGTGAAAGGACAACCCCTATACCACCAGAACTAGCATCTGTTTCTAGATAAAAACTCTTAGAAAAGTCTGGTAATGCTAATACTAGAACAGAACACATAGCTTTTTTAAGATCTTCAAAAGCATTATAAGCTGCAGAAGTCCATTGGAACCCATCTTTCTTTAACAGTTGTGTCAAAGGCTTGTTAATAATTACATAGTGTCTGATAAACCTCCTGTAGTACCTTGTTAGACCTAGAAACCCATGTAGAGATTTAAGAGTTTTAGGTCTAGGCCAAGTCTGCATTGCTTCCACCTTGTTGGGGTCAGTAAACACCCCTGCAACCAAAATGATATGGCCTAAATACTCCACCAGAGTCTGTCCAAAAAAATATTTGGACAATTTTGCAAATAATTTGTTTACTTGCAAAACTTCTAAAACCATCTCCCATTCCCAAGACTTAATGTCATATTATTAAAATCCATTAATATTGGACTAAATAACTTCATCCAATCCACTCCCAAGACCATGTCACTTCCACCCAATTTAAGTAATATGAAATCATATATAAAAGTGTGTCCATGCATTTGTCATTCTACTTTGTTGCATCTAGCAAAACTGAATAGTTGTTGTCTATTATCCACAGTGATGGCCAAAGGGTAAGGAGTAATAATTTGTATGCCAGCATCAACCCATTTTGGGGTCAAAAAACTGTGTACTACCACTATCAATTAAAATATTCAATGGTTTGCCTTGAATAGTTCCTTGAATTCTCAATGTAGTATGGTCAATGGAGGCAGTAATAGCATTCAAAGAAATTTCTAGGTTTTCTTCTTCCTGTTGTGGAGATTGATCTGAGTCAGTAGGGAAAACTTCCAATGGAGAAATGTCATTTTCTTCAGTAATCATGTTCAATTGCTTGTTTTTACACTGATGACCTGGAAGAAATTTCTCAACACACTTAAAACAGAGGTTATTTTGCCTTCTTTAATCCATGAGGTTCTGTTTTGGCTTGGTATTGATGTAGGCTTTATAGGTACTGGCAGTGAAGTTGTCTTAGAAATAGTTATGGGGTTTGGGTGGGGTGGGGTTTTAAAAGAAGGCCTCAATCTTCTATTCTCAAACTCAACAGACAATTCATAAAGCTTAGCTTGTTCGCATGCTTCAGACAAGTTTTTAGGATCTAGAGCCTTACCCTATGTTTGATGTCTTCTCTAAGTCCACTGATGAAAAGTGATACAAAAAAAATCCTCATTTAAGGTAGGATTCTGCAATAGCATGTGAGGTTGTAACTCTTCAAATCTCTCTTGATAATCCTCAACAGACCCCTTCTGAGTCAACTTAGTGAATTCTTCTATTATATCAGAAAAATACTTGTCACTGAATCTGTGACAAAGATCAGCTTCAAACTCATGCCATGTTACATGGTGTTTCTGCATGATATATCCATCAAACCAAATTTTTGCTTTGCCTGTTAAATACATAGTGACTACCTCTACTCTCTGCTCAATAGGATCACTACAGAGAGAAAAATATTTAAGGCATTTCTGAAGCCACCCTCTAGGATTGACCCCTTCAAAAAATGGCAATTCAATTTTTGGTTTAGGCCACATAGTCCCTGAACTGTTAAATGAACCTCCTGGGCCTCTTCTTTCTACTTCAGAACCTAACATAATAGGTCTAGATTCACTGTTTTCACCCATTTGATTCTCATTTTTAGAACTATTCTTAAGGGCTAAACAAGCATCAGGTTTAGCTTTTAAAATCCCAAGTTCATCAGTTTTATAAGTAAATCCAGACTTATCCTTCACCACAGTAACCATCACAGGATTCTTTTCACCATTTTTAGAAGTATTAGGAGTTTGTACCTATTCACCAACAGAATTTTCTTGCTCATCATTTCTGCTTATTAAAATCTTTAACAGCTCCTCAACATAACTTTGATTAGTAGACATCCTTGATTCCAATGCAGTGATTCGATTTTCTTGAGTTTCCCACCATTTAGGTGGATTAGTTTCTTCTTGGCCTTGTTTCACCAATGCATCTAAATCTTCAATCTGTTTTTGCAGCGCAGAGAAATCAACCTCAGCCATATTCTGGTTCTTCTTTGGCATACCCACTGAAACTTGTCAGGAATTGAGGCTCTGGATACCAATTTGTTATGGATTGAGAGAAATAGAAAAGGATTCGAGAAAAGAAATTAGAAGAAGAGAATATAGAGAAAAAAAGTCATTCATTCATTGCATAAGGGAATTTTTTCTCCCACAGGTAGGTAATTATTTAGTTACATTGTCGTACAATAAATCTAAGGATGTCAGCTGTCCATCCTAGATAACAAACTAAATAAATAATGATTCTTATCTTTCTGCTCTTCTGCAGGTATTGGGCCGTCGGGTTTGGGCTGCTCCAGCTGCCTTTGGATCTGCTTGGCCTGCTCCAACTGATCAGGTAAGTTCCCCACATAACCCTCACGTGATTCAATTCTCAAATCCCTTTCTTCAATCCCTAACCCTCATTCCTTAGTTCTCAATTGCTCCTCGTTTCCTCGTCCCTCTTCTTCTCCGACCATAACATAATTCTAATCCCTTAAAGTTAGGGATCCTAACTAATAAAATATATTTACAAAGATCCTACATAATCTTCTTAAATTAGGAAGCTAATTTCTGACACTTTCACTTCCTTATCATTTGCTTCAGAACCGTCATTGAGGATTAGTTAGTGAAGTATGAAACTAATGAAAAAGAAAACTACATCACATCATGCAATTACAAGACACGCACTGCTTGCATAAAGAATGAAAAGTCAACAGTTGGACAACAAACAAACACAATAGTATTAGTGCAAGAAAACAAATAGACAGTAGGCAACCATTTCCACATGAAGCTGTCAAGCTTGATGTTTACAGTGATGAGAGAATGCATAGCAGCATATGTCACAAGCAGAACTGAGGCTGTTAATAAATTCAAACCAAAGGGCGACATACAAACGCTCCAACTTAGAACTACAGCAACAACAGCCCAAATTAACTAAACTAGCACAGATAAACTTCTTAGAAACCATTTTATAGAAATGGAAACTCTACCAAGAAAAACTTTCATACACAAGTGGTTGATTATTAAATAAGTGAGAAAAGCTAAAAAAACATTATTCCTTGCACTCATTGTACATTTTCATGAAATAACTCATAACCATCATTCATCATTTAGCAGTAGTTTGGTGATTTTTAGTAGCTACTATCGACCCAAACAATATATAGTTGCAGTCTGACCAATCTACTGCACAATGTACGGATCCTACAATCTGGACTTAGATACATGCCTTCATACAAATAAACCTACCCCATTTACCTCTAGTATGCTGGTATGATGAAAACTATGCCCAATGTACTCATACTGCAGTCTAAGTTACTCGATTTCTAACTTTTCAAAGTGAACATAGACGAGTAACCATGAAAATATCAACATAGCATAATAGTTCTGGATGTGGTAATGACGCAGAGGGAAGGAACAAAAGCAGAATATTCATGAACGTGGAAATTTGTAGATAAATAATGCAGGAATTTTAATATACCTCATAGTCAAAAGAAGTCAAAATCACACTGTTCAATTTATTAAAAAACACTGTCATTTAAATTTTAAACCTCCCTAACATTATTCTGAAGTATAAATGAAAAGTTAGAATCTGCAAAAGTTGAGAAATATCTCCGGTTGATCATAGTTCACCTATAGGAACAAAAGAATATAATGATGGTCTCTATCGAAACAGAATATCCAGTAAAAGAACTACACACAGAAAATTCTAATCACATGTCTTCATTTTCTTTTCTTTAACATTATTTTCATGCAAGTCAATATCCTTATGTATTAAAAGCATCGAAGCACTATTCACAAATATATAATCTATCGCGTGGAGCTCCTAAAATTAATATGACTTTACCGTAATTCACTTTCTTTGACATTCGCTTTAAGTCCATGATCAATAAACAGAAAGAAAGAACAAATCCCAAAGCATTTCAATCAAGCACTGACAGGATCCATGCCCGAATCATATTTACAATATTCCACACATCAAAAAGTCTGTAGAAAGAAAGGGTAACAAATAACAGGAAAACCCTATGTAACTTTAACTCATCAAACATCACCTTCACTGCAACTCCTAGTCTAAGTCTCTCTACAACATACCAAAATCAGTATAACTTTCACTCACTGGTAACCAGAATCTCTGTTCCTCCATGAACATTTAGCATGAAATTAGCTTCAGCATCAATCAGACAGCTGAAACTAAGCAAGTTCCACTTCACCAATAGTATTCAACACTTAAAGAACCCTAAAACCCCAAAATCACAAGCAAAACATGCCAACCCCCCCCCCCCAACGAATTACTTTCACTAAGCAAAACAATAGTATTAGTGCAAGAAAACAAATAGACAGTAGGCAACCATTTCCACATGAAGCTGTCAAGCTTGATGTTTACAGTGATGAGAGAATGCATAGCAGCATATGTCACAAGCAGAACTGAGGAATGAACATTAGTCTAAGATGAGAGAGAGTGTCAGGGAGAAAGTGGGAGAGAGAGAGAGGTTTTCAGTTGGTCAGTTTTCCGGTGAGGAGTGGACGGTTTTCGTTGACAATCTGAGTAAAAGGGTAACTAGGAAAACTCTTAAGGAAATTTTTCATCAACAGGGGAGTGTTGTTCGTGTCTACATTCCGAATAATTCCAACAAGCCGAATTATAGAAATTATACGTTTGCTTTCGTCCAGTTTGCTAATGAGGATGGGTTGTTGAGGGCGATAGCAAAAATTAATGGTATCTGGATTGATGGTAAGAAAATATCAGTAGGAGTTGCTAAGTACCAGAAGAAGAGACTAAAGCAGGCTGTTAGAAGTAACGACAGTAAGGAAGTTGATAAGTGGGAAAAGGATACGCATCGGAGTAGAAGAGCTGGACCAGAATCTTATAGCCGACTGAGAGATGAGAGATCTTACAAGGAGGCGTTAGCGTCTTTGGATGGAAGGAGAGAAGGTCCGGCGTCTAAAGTGATTTGGGAAGGCCATAAAGACAAGGAAGTAGGGGTGAGGAATTTGTGGGAAATGCATATTCCCCCAGACGAATATGATTGGGTGAAAAGATCAATAACTGGGATCATTAAATCCCATTTTGATCTGGGGACAGTAGTGAAGGGGTTGGCTAGTAAAGGGATCAAGGTCAAGGGAACTAAATGGGGTTATACCTGGAACTCTTGCATTATAACCTTTGGGTCGAAGGAAGAGTTCGAGGAGGCGTGGAAAAACAGAAGGGATGAAGTGTCACTTTGGTTCGACTGGCTTGATCCACTTATGAGTGTAGATGGAGTCCCGATGGCTTTCTGTTCAGTGGAGTTGCATGGAATCCCTTTACTATGTTGTAATGGATCTTTTTTGGAAAAGCTGGTCTCAAGGTGGGGGAAATTGGTGTGTATTCATGAGTCCACGATCAGAAGAGAGGATTTGGCGGTGGCAAGAGCTTTGTTGAGGGTGGCGAGTCCTTATGATATACAGGATTCTGTTACCTTGGGTGCATATGGGAGATCGTATAAGGTTAAGATTAGTGTGGGATCGGTCAGTTATAAACAGGAGAGTTTTTTTGCAGAAATTCTTCAGGTGGCCGGAGATGGTGTGTCTAGAGTTGATTCTTCATCGGAAGAGAAAGAAGTCCGGAGTTCAGGTGGAGTAGGTAGCCCACAATTGCCAGCTGAGAATTCTAGGGACACAGTAGACAGATGGTTGGTAGGTGATGTCTGCACAACAGTGGCAGGAGGCAGTGGAAGTAAACATTTAATACTGCAGGAAGGAGAAAGTCAACCTAGTGGTGCTAAGGTGTCAGGTTTTTCTGCAGAAGATTTGAATTTTAAAGAGGACTATAGGGGCCTTGGTCTAAGGAATGTCTCTATTAATGAATTTGAAGAAGCCCATTTAGAGGCTCAAGTGAGTCCAATACAAATATCTACAGAATAGTACCTTCTGGGCCAGCTGTTAATTTATTAAACTGGGATATGGTAACCGTTTGGAGTCTCGGGTGGAATTTGCAGGTTCTCAGCAGCAATCTGATTCAGATAAAATAAAGGTGCAGAATTGGGCTAATGTCTCGGCAGACTTAAATCCAATTTGTTGCCTGCTGGGTCTTCACAATCTAACAGGGAGTATGATTCACCAGCTAATAATCTAATTCCAGGGGGGCATGATGTTAAATTAAGTAGGATGGAGGTTCAAGGAGAGTTTCAGCATTCTGTTTTGGTAGACTCAAAAATGCAGAATTCGAATACTGATTTGTCAGGTTACAAACATATTTCGATTGAGGGTGGGTTCAATAGAGTACAGTCTCAATCTGAAGGGATCTCAAATAAGCCAAATAAGGATCTGTTAGAGGAAGTAGTAGTCTTGGAAAAGGACGATTGTAGGGGGGTTGGAACTGAACTGATTAGGGATAGAGACAGATCGTTGTTCCAGCATAGAAGAACATTTTGGCCCAAAAGTTTGCCCATAGAGAGGAGGAGAATGGCCAGCTATAAAAGACATTATACCAGGTCGAGGGTGAGAATTAACTGGTTTGAGAATAAACACAAAGGTATTCCGGTGAGAAAGGATTTGCAGCCTCCTTCAATAAATATGGAAGGTGGAAGGGAAGTGATTTTAAATGGTGCAGCTGATGATCAGAACCCTTATGTGGCACCAACTAATTGTAATAGTTCTTCGGAGGTCTTGGCAGTAGTTCCTTTCTCTGCTGTAGGGTCAGAAAGGTCTAAAAGAAGGGAGAGAAGAGTTTTAACAAGGGAAGCAGTTGATATGGTTAATTCTCCTTTAGTTTTTACTCCTCAGTTCTCGAAGGCGGTTGAGGAAGCGATGGTTACATGGGAAGTATGTAAAGTTCTAGGAATTTCTTTCAAAGATGGGAAGAAGGCTTTTTTGGACAAAATTATCAACCTTGAAGAGGGTTCGGCTGAGAGTAGGGAACAGGGGAAGTCAGGGGTTTAGTCTCTATTTCTCTGGAGACTAGCTATAAGGATTTGGTGTAGATCTTCTTGATATGATAAATGTCAACATTATTTCTTGGAATGTAAGGGGTCTTGGAAAAAAGGAAAAGTCAAGAGTGGTAGCTAATTTGGTGAAGAAGAATAAGCCGAACTTGATTCTAATTCAAGAAACAAAACTAGAATCTGTTTCTTTGGCTCTTAGAAGAAGGATAGGGGGAGATTCCTTAGAGGAGGGATTGTTGCGCCAGCAGTGGGATCTGCTGGTGGATTGATGATTATGTGGAATGAAAATGATTTTGAAGTTTCGAACACCCATCTTAATGGCAGATTCATAGCAGTCTTTGGGAAGTTCAGAAATTCAAGTGAAGAGTGTCTGATTATCAATGTATACGGTCCATCAATTGAAGCAGAAAAGGAAGATTTTTTCAGGGAATTGTTGGAGTTTGTTTCGGCTCAAAATATGTTAGTGTGTATTGGGGGAGATTTTAATGTGTATCTTGATCCGGACGAGAAGATGGGAAAATCACAAAACTGGCATTCTATTGATTTATTTAGAAACTTCTTACAGCAATCACATTTAATTGATCTACCGTTGGTGGGAGGAAGGTATACTTGGTGCAATAATAGAGAAGACTCGACTTGGGAAAGACTAGACAGGTTCTTAATCTCTGGGACGTTTCTGTCATGTTTTCCAAATGTAGTGCAAAGTCTCTTGCCTAAATCCCTATCTGATCATAATCCTGTCTCATTAGAGGACAAAGCTGTTAATTGGGGACCGAAACCATTCAGGTTTTTTAATTATTTACTAGAGGAGGAAGGATTTGAGGAATTGGTTAAATCTTCAATGCTTGCTATGAGGGGGAGAAATAATAAAAGGGGTATTTCAGTATCTTAAAAGGTACTAAAAATTCAATCAGAAATTGGTCCAGCAGTAAATTTACTGGGATCCCTGAGTCGATTTCTGATTTAGAGAGGAAAATTAATGAATTGGATCTTAAAGCTCAAGGTGGAATTCTTTCGAAGCAGGAGTGGGATCAGTTGAGGCTGTGTAGGACAAATCTATGGAGGTTGTATAGGACAGAAGAAAGCATCTGGTTTCAGAAGTCAAGGGCAAGATGGATCAAGGAGGGGGATAGGAACACAAGGTTTTTTCATCTGTCTGCTCTGAACAGAAGCAAAAGAAATGAAATCTTAAGCTTGAAGATAAATGGGAGTGTGGTTTCAGATCCTCAACAATTAAAGGTACATATTTCAGAATTTTCAAGGCAGCCTATAATTCCAATTCAACATTGGAAACGGAGGATTTACTACTGGATTTTGCTAAGCTATCAGGGGATCAGTCTAAGAAGCTTGAAGAGCACTTCTTAGAACAGGAAATTTGGCAAGCTATAGTCTCATCAGACAGCTCTAAAGCTCCAGGACCAGATGGTTTCACCATGGGTTTCTTTAAAAACTGCTGGCCGATTTTAAAGGAGCACGTGTTGAAATTTTTTGAAGATTTCTATTTTGGAAGGAAATGGGAGCACGGTATAAACCATGCTTTTATCACACTTATTCCGAAGAAGCTTAATCCGGACAGTGTAGAGGAATTTAGACCAATCAGCCTTGTAGGCAGCTTATACAAGATACTTTCTAAAGTTCTTTCGAAGAGACTGAGTTGTTGTGTTGGTGATATTATTAGTCACTCTCAGTTTGCGTTTATACCAGGGAGACAGTTGCTGGATTGTGCTTTTATAGCAAACGAAGGGATTGATTACTGGAGGAAAAAGGGTTAAAAGGGGTTGCCTTCAAAGTAGATTTTCGTAGGGCTTATGATTCCGTGGAATGGCCAATTTTAATTAGAATAATGTCAGAGATGGGTTTTGGTAAGAGATGGTTGTCGTGGATATCTCAGTGTATTTCAACAGCTTCAATCTCAGTTCTCGTAAACGGGTCTCCATCGGAAGAGTTCCACATGGCCAAAGGACTTAGGCAAGGGTGCAGTTTATCACCGCTACTGTTTAACATTGTAGGTGAGCTGCTTAATTTGATGATATCTAAAGCAGTGGACAGGGGTCTGTTTCAAGGCTTTGTTATTGGGGAATCTGAAAATTCTGTTCGATTGACACATCTACAATTTGCAGATGACTTGATCATCTTCTGTCAAGCATCTCTCTCCCAGATTAAAAATGTCAAGAGAGTATTGAGGATTTTTAGTGTTATGACAGGGTTGCATCTTAATCTAGCTAAGAGTAAGCTATTTGGTATTAATGTGGAAGAGGAAGTTTTATCAGAATGGGCATCTTCGGTGGGCTGCTCTATTGATTCTCTTCCAACAGATTACTTGGGACTTCCTCTAGGTGCTAAGAAAAACTCAGAAGCCTTATGGGATCCAGTTTTCAAGAATTTTAGTTCCAAACTAGCCGGCTGGAAAGCTAATTGTCTCTCATTGGCGGGCAGGACAGTTTTATTAAAGTCGGTGTTAACATCCCTACCAATATTCTTCTTATCTTTTTAGAATGCCTTGTAAAATTGGTAAGAAGCTTAATTCTTTAATGGCCAGTTTCCTATGGGGGGATAATGAGGACAAAAGGAAGATACACTGGGTTAATTGGAAATCAGTCTGCACGCCTCTAAATTGTGGTGGCCTTGGTGTTCTTGATGTGAACATATCTAATCGGGCTCTTTTGGGAAAATGGGTGTGGAAGTTCGCCAATGAAAAAAATACTTTGTGGAAAAGTGTGTTATGTTGCAGGCACAAGGTAAGTAGTAATTCCATGTCTATTTGTAAGGTTTTTTCGCCCAAATCTTCTTGGATTTGGAGAGGGATTGCCAACAATTTCTTGAAGAACGACTCGGAGGGTGAACGTATCAGATCTAACTCCAAGTTGAAACTGGGAAATGGAAAGTCTATTGCATTTTGGACGGATTCATGGGCTGATGAGTCTCCTTTAAAATATCTTTTCCCTAGAATGTATGCGTTGTCAACAAATAAATGGGGTATGGTCGCTGAGTTTGGAAGTTCAGATTCGAACGGTTGGGTGTGGAACATCGATACCAGAAGGAATTTGTGTGACTGGGAGTTGGATCAGTGGCTGGATTTAATGACAAAACTGAAGGACTTTAAACTGACTGATTCAGTTGAAGACTTTCTTTCTTGGTCTGCAAGTGGGGATGGACTGTTTTCAGTGAAATCTTGTAGAAAGGAACTCGGCAAGGTGTCTGGGGAGTCCGATTTATGGGTAAAAGGGGTGTGGCAGGGTTTATCTCCTCCTCGTGTTGAAGTCTTCCTGTGGCAGCTAGCTCATCAGAAAGTGGCAGTGAGAGAGGAGTTGGTGAAAAGAGGTTTGCAGCTAGGGGATGAAATTTTATGTCCGTTTTGTAAAAAACAGGTGGAATCAGTTCAGCATTTATTTATTTCATGTGATGTTGTTTGGGAACTTTGGAACAAGATAGCAAGCTATTGGGAAATAGCCTTAGTCCTTCCAAAGGATCCACCTTCTTTGCTATGTTCTTGGGGTGAGCTGAGGGGGAAATCGTTGATTTGGAAATTTATCCCGGGAGTAGTATTTTGGTCGATATGGAAAGCTAGGAATGCAATGGTGTTCGATGGTTCCCCTTGGATAGGATGTCTCTGTTTTTTATTGCTAGATTCAGGTTATCTAAATGGTTTCTAGCCAAGTATCCTAAGTGTCCTATTCAGGAGGATGTGCTGATTGGTGATCCATCTCTTGCAGATGGTATTAAAGCTCTCAACATTTACAATTTTCAGGTTTCTCGCTGGATTCCACCCCCTATGGATTTTTGAAGATGAATGTCGATGGAGCTGTTAGACTTGATGGCTCAAATGGAGGTATAGGAGGTATTTGAGAGATTGGAATAGCAACTCCCTTCTGACTTTTTCAGAAAATGTAGGTCAGGGTCCCCCGCCGGTTGCTGAGTTAAAGGCTATTAAGAGAGGCATTGAAATCTATATGTCTTCTTGTTGGGTTAAGGTTGGAAGGTTGATTGTGGAAAGTGACTGTAAGTCGGCTGTGGAATGGGTCCATACACCAGCTATGGCCCCAGTTTTTATCCTCCCATTAGTTAAAGAGATTTCATCTTTTATCACGGACAGGGTGCACTCTATTAGACTGATTCCAAGGGTGTGTAATGGGGAGGCTGATAGTTTAGCAAAGATGGGAATTGGTTGATGTTTAGTCGTTTCCAGTGCGTTTTATCGTTTGAGTTTAGGTTTTCGGTTATGTTGAGTAGCTTAGTCTGTTGTGTTTTTTCAGTATGGTGTCTACGTTAAATCTTATGTAATTTCGGAGGAGTAATAAAGTTTCTAAGGCACTCTTTTCCTCCTTCTTTGATCAAGAAGGAGGTTTTTAAGGAGGCCTGTCATTCTTATCAAAAAAAAATAAATTCAAACCAAAGGGCGACATACAAACGCTCCAACTTAGAACTACAGCAACAACAGCCCAAATTAACTAAACTAGCACAGATAAACTTCTTAGAAACCATTTTATAGAAATGGAAACTCGACCAAGAAAAACTTTCATACACAAGTGGTTGATTATTAAATAAGTGAGAAAAGCTAAAAAATCATTATTCCTTGCACTCATTGTACATTTCCATGAAATAACTCATAACCATCATTCATCATTTAGCAGTAGTTTGGTGATTTTTAGTAGCTACTATCGACCCAAACAATATATAGTTGCAGTCTGACCAATCTACTGCACAATGTACGGGATCCTACAATCTGGACTTAGATACATGCTTTCATACAAATAAACCTACCCCATTTACCTCTAGTATGCTGGTATGATGAAAACTATGCCCAATGTACTCATACTGCAGTCTAAGTTACTCGATTTCTAACTTTTCAAAGTGAACATAGACGAGTAACCATGAAAATATCAACATAGCATAATAGTTCTGGATGTGGTAATGACGCAGAGGGAAGGAACAAAAGCAGAATATTCATGAACGTGGAAATTTGTAGATAAATAATGCAGGAATTTTAATATACTTCATAGTCAAAAGAAGTCAAAATCACACTGTTCAATTTATTAAAAAACACTGTCATTTAAATTTTAAACCTCCCTAACATTATTCTGAAGTATAAATGAAAAGTTAGAATATGCAAAAGTTGAGAAATATCTCCGGTTGATCATAGTTCACCTATAGGAACAAAAGAATATAATGATGGTCTCTATCGAAACAGAATATCCAGTAAAAGAATTACACACAGAAAATTCTAATCACATGTCTTCATTTTCTTTTCTTTAACATTATTTTCATGCAAGTCAATATCCTTATGTATTAAAAGCATCGAAGCACTATTCACAAATATATAATCTATTGCGTGGAGCTCCTAAAATTAATATGACTTTACCGTAATTCACTTTCTTTGACCTTCGCTTTAAGTCCATGATCAGTAAACAGAAAGAAAGAACAAATCCCAAAGCATTTCAATCAAGCACTGACAGGATCCATGCCCGAATCATATTTGCAATATTCCACACATCAAAAAGTCTGTAGAAAGAAAGGGTAACAAATAACAGGAAAACCCTATGTAACTTTAACTCATCAAACATCACCTTCACTGCAACTCCTAGTCTAAGTCTCTCTACAACATACCAAAATCAGTATAACTTTCACTCACTGGTAACCAGAATCTCTGTTCCTCCATGAACATTTAGCATGAAATTAGCTTCAGCATCAATCAGACAGCTGAAACTAAGCAAGTTCCACTTCACCAATAGTATTCAACACTTAAAGAACCCTAAAACCCCAAAATCACAAGCAAAACATGCCAACCCCCCCCCCCAACGAATTACTTTCACTAAGCTGAAAAAACTTTAAAACAATCATTTAATGAGTTAAAGCTTAAGAATCCATCGTAAAATACCTTGTTCGATATGTTGAAAAGCATGAAAGGAAAAAAATTACCCATAAGATTAACGCGCAGGCGATTGCACAACTCGACGAAGAGCTCAAACATTTGTCCCAGATCAGCGGCATTTCCGTGAGAATACAAGAGAGTAGCGGAAGCTTTCGGGTGTTTAATATGGACGGCGACTATGTCGTTTCCACGGCGCGTGCGTAGCTTCAAAACGTCAACACCATCCCTCCTCGGTACTTCCGGTATGTAAAGCTGACCACCCCTTGACTCGTCCTCAACCACTCTGTAAGACGGCGGACTTGGCGGGAAGAACGCGAATTTGGCGGCGATCGACGACGTCACTCCTCCCATCTTCTTAGCAACAATAGTTGTTCACCTTTCATTAAAGCTACCAAAATAGCTCAGCCGCGTCAGAAACCTCAAATCTCAATCACCAACGTCCAATATTCCTCGGATCTTTTTTTCATTTACAGACAGCAGAAAAAGGAAAGAGAGAAGATAAATGAAAAAGAAATAGGTGGCGCGTGAAATGGTAACGGAGGCGCGTTTACACGGGAGCACCCGTCAGAAAGCTAATTCGCTGGACGAGAAACCGGACCTGGTTTTTTTAACGTCTTGAAAGCTGGGAATCCGAGTTGAAATGGATTTTATCCATTAAAGAGGGGTAAAAAAAGGCTTCCTGGAGTTGGAAAAAGAAAATTCTCCGTACTGTACCATATTATTTCTTGTTATTTTTATTTTATTTTTTTTTAGTGTTTTTTACGAAAAATCATCGGTGATCGATATATTTATTGATGTAACATCGATCAGGTTATATTTATCGATATAATATCAATCAGATTATATTTTTCGATCTAATATCCTTAGCAGTAAAGCGCGCCCCCTGCACCGTATTATATGTTGATTTGACACCACGTGGGGTAAGGCGCGCCACTTGAAGCGCGCCTTATGTTGACATGGATACACGTGTGTAAAGCGCGGGATAGGTGTGTAATTACACATAAGGCGCGGGCAGGTTACCTGTGAATCTGACATTCGTCAGGAATGAACGTCCCCTACCCCGCGCTATACCCATAATTACCCCCATACCCCCGACGCTTCACACTCCAATTCTCCCTATAAATACCCCATCCTCAATCACTTTCATCACACCAAATTCTCTCAAATTCTCTCAACTTCTCTCAAATACTCTTATAATCTCTTCTAAGGTATATTTTTAATATTTTGTATTTAATTTATTTAAGTATTTAATTTATTTAATATTTTACTTATTTAATTTTTTTGCAGATATAAAATGGCAGACAGTCTACTTCACTTGGATGCAAATCATATATCTCGACACTTTACTGATACGGTAACATTTTAACGTTTTAATTTAATTTAAATTATTAGTAATAATTTGTTGATTTATTTAATGCATGATTATTAGATTAAGAATTAATTTTTGTAATTATTTAATTTTAGGAGAAGGACCGTGTATTAGATCCTTTTATTAGGAATCTTAAGTTAGTGATACATAGTTGTGTCTTACCGTATTTAGTAGATGTTTGATTCATTACATAGGTAGATATCAGGGTCACTGTAAGATAGAGTCAGACCTGATTTCTGCCTTAGTAGAGCGGTGGAGGCCGGAGACCCACACATTTCTTCTTCCGTGCGGAGAGTGCACGATTACACTTGAGGATGTTTCTATGCACCTAGGGCTTCCGGTGGATGGAGATGTGATATCAGGGATCACGTAGGGTTCCTGGACTGCTTTATGTCGGGATAATATAGGACGTGTCCCGGAAAATTTTAATGGTGGTCAGATACCGTTAAATTGGTTAGATGCCAATTTTCGTGATTTGAGTGAGGACGCCTCTGAGGATGAAGTTAAAATATATGCACGGACATGCATACTGCAACTGATAGGAGGGTTGTTGATGTCGGACAAATCGCGCAACCAAGTTCACTACATGTGGTTGCGACACCTTGGCGACTTTTATCTGGCCGGATCACTCAGTTGGGGCTCGGCAGTTTTTGGTTTTCCTGTACAGAGAGATGTGTCGAGCCACTAACTACATGCGTAATGCTATCGGCGGATGTCTCCTGCTGCTGCAGTCTTGGGAATGGTATCGATTGCCCTTTTTATGTCCCGTTGTCAAGAACTCATTCGTATTTCCACTACTATTGAGGTAATTGTAAAACTGATTTCGTATATTAATCATTTTATACAACATATAATAATTTTTTTTCTTGAATAGGTGGTCTACTGATAGGAAAAATCATCAGGAGCTACATGATGATTTAGAAAAAAATTAGGGTGCTCATCAATCAGAAGGCTGGCACACAGGTATGAATTTTAATGTTTAAAAATCGATTTTAGATTATAGTTATATAATTAGATTATTATTTTGATAAAAATTATATATATTTGTTTTAGTTTGAATGGGTGTCATATTCTACTGATGATGTGAGGGCGGTGATCCCGCCTGAGTTGAGGGGACCATCAGATGTTTGGATGGCGATGGTCCCCTTGATCTGTTATACGACCGTCAAGTGGCACTCCACTGATTGTGTGCTCTGGCAATTTGGTTGTTTTCAACCAATTTTTGGAAGCACCTCGCAATATAGACTAGTTGCATAGCACAGATAGACACGTCAAGACAGATACAGATTGGCTGGTGAGGCATCATGAGTGGGTCGTGTTGTAGGAGGATCGACATCGGAGCATTCCCCGTAGATAGCCCATTTTACTTGACCTCTTGATGGTTGCTGACGGTTATTATGAGTGGTTCAACAGTAACAGGAAACAGTTTTCTGCTTCCAGAGGATGCACGAGGGCAGACTTTTCCGCGACGTCGACAAAGACATTCACCGACACAGTACCATCGTCCCCCAACTCGTGGACGGAGAGCAGGTGCTTCCGGTTCATCCTCGGCTGCACCAGCAGGACCTTCACAGCAGCCACCATAGCCATATATGATGCCGCCACCGCCTTTCCATTACTAGATACCGCCGCCGCCGCCTTCACTTAGTTTTATGACCCCGCCGTCGACACGGTCATAGATGACCCCTCTTGGAGGCTATTATGGGTCTATATTTGTAGATCCAACTTGGGGTTCATATGCTAGATATTTGGCAGGTTCAGCCTCATCACCTATGGTCGCAGCACAGACACCTCCTGTACAGTTTTCACACTCAGCGATGTCTGGGTTTTATGAGTTTTCCCAGTTTTCGCAGGCCGGTGGGATAGTCAGTCATACACCTCCAGAGTCATTATTCTATGGAGGTGCTTCATCGTCATCAGCTCCTCATCAACCTAATGTACCTACTCAGGACGACGACGACGATGATGATGGTGATGATGATGACAGCGAGGAGTCACAACCAGTGATACGAAGAAATCCTCCTCGAGACCGACATTCACCGCCCTGCGGAACACATTCGCGTCGCAGGCATCGATAGATTTTGTTTTTTATTATATTTGTATTTAGTTTTATTGGACTTTTTAATTGTAATTTTTTATTATTTCTCATTTAATACTTACTTTATTTTGTTAAATTTGTTGGACTTTTTTTAATGTATTTAAGTTAATTTTGTTTATTATCATTTAATATCAGTTATTGTAATTTGGTTATCATTTACCATTTAATACTTATTGTAAGTTTGTTGTATTTAAAATTATTTTGAAATACCAAATTGTTATCAATTTGATAAAATTTAATGATTGTGTTCGATAACTTTCTTAAGTTTGTCACTTATTATCTCTCTTTTATTATAATCTCATATAACGTAAACGTCAAATCTCGTATTATTGTATCATTTTTTTAATCTTCATCATTGATTATCGAATGACATTAACTTGAAGTAAATGCAAATTAAAGTACAAGAATTATTATTTGATAAATAAATACATCATTTCCTCATCAATTGTTACTTGATGGCAATAGAAGTGGACATGTTTATCTAGTGTGTCCTGGGTTTCTACAATGCCCACATCTTCTGTCTTATCTAGATCTTTCTCGAATATCCATATCGTAATGAATTCGATTGGATTTTGGATGACCAAGCTCCCTCAATAAACTCGGATTTGGTACAATCGGAAGCCAATCTTGAACCTCATCAGGGTCTCTGTCATTACCTATGGGGGAAACCCAAATTCGTATACCTTAAAAACTTCAGATAGTATATATACGGGATCCAAAAAATGGTTATAGTCTTGACGTGTATGCGAGCAAGCTGCTATCACATGAGATTATGGATACTTCAGAGCTTGAAAAAACCCACAGTCGCACGTTCTGTCCCTTAGATTTACTCTTAACGACACAGCTTCAATCCATTGAAGAGGTCGTGACAACTCTATGACACGAAACATTTCATGCCTTCTAGAGAAGCTTGTTACAGACATTCCATTTGATGCAGAATTTTTTTTCTGTAGATCTGCAACTAATTTAGGGTGATAGACATGACCGCCCCGAGCTTCGCAAAAAGCGCCCCAAACGAAAATATGTAGTCTTTACCAAAGCCACTACTGGTAAGTGACGTGCACCCTTTAAGGTTGAATTGATTTCCTCTGCTAAGTTGGTCGTCATGTGTCCATATCGATATCCATCATCATATGCGTTCGTCCACATTTCTTTATCGATGAGGCTGATGTAATCGTATCCTTCCTCGTTCTTCGCCCGCAAATCTTGAAGCATTGATTCAAACGTTCGAGGAAGTAGACGTAACCTGATCAAAAAATGTATAACTTACTAACTTGCTTTCTTTGCAAAATTAAAACGATCGAAAGAAAACAAACTACATCAGTTTCACTTACTCATGCGCACAATTAATTGACGCTCATCATTCTACTTGTATCTTCCATGATATTTCGCAGCAATGTGTCGGAGATAATACCTATGTTGGACAAAGGGTGGTTGCCACATTGGACCCAAAGACTCCATTACTGCTTTGATCCCAGCTCAGCGATCTGAAATGACACATATGTTTTCCCTCGTGATAACATGTGCACGTAAATTTCGGAGGAAAAAAGCCCAAGAATCTATTTTTTCTCCTTCGACAAGAGAAAAAGCAACTGGAAGAATGTTGCGATTGCCATCTTGGACAACTGCCAATAATAAAACTTGTTTGTATTTTCTATACAAGAAAGTCCCGTCGATCTGGACCACATGCTTGTAGTATTTGACAACATTAACGCACTGTGTGTAACTCCAAAAAACCCGGTAGAATTGGCATCGATCGTGAAGAACTCGATCATTATGGTATGCATAGGAGGTTTCGAAGTCTACAATTGTCCCAGGATCAACCTGGAAGTTCGTTGTAAGATGCATCTCATTTGCCATGAAGTTTGACAATGTCATTTCGTTTTGCCAACCAAGCTTTTTTATAGGAGACAGTGTACCCATACTACGATTGTATAGCTGAAATCAACACTGCAACAGCTATATGAGAGCTTGTTTTTACCATGGGCATGATGGCTTGGCATATCATTTCAGAGTCCAAGTTGGGATGATCTTGGTTGACCCCTCCAGCACAACATGTATGAGGACCGTTGTATATTGTTAGTTCCCATATGTTGTTTTTCCTCTTCATTTTTTATACGCGAACCATCAAATTGCATCCGTTTTCGCGTCGGGCACAGTAGCATACATATTTTTCGGTCATGGATCGGTTGACTCTGGACTGAACAGAATTACGGATATTGTAATTTTTTATAGCCATTACCGCTTCTTCTTTGCTTGAAAACTCCATACCTAAAGATAACTCACCATTATTTATTGATGAGTAATATCCATAGTTATCGAGATGAGGCATATTCGCAAATTCTGGCACGTACATTGCACCATAATCAGCTTCATACATGTGTGCAGGAGGGTCAGTTTGTGCCACATTTCCTGGAACTTCATCATCATCGGAGTTGAATTGCGGTGATTCTGGGTGAATGAATAGTCCAGTCTCAGCACCATCCGCACCAGGATCACGAAGCAGTTCTTCTGGTGGAGATGATGGTTCCTCCATGCGCTCCACATTTAGGTCGAATAACCTACTACTTGCACGCCTTCCCCTTGAACTAGAAGGCATATCGACATTGAGATCGAAAAAGCTCGCAGTCGAATGCCTTCCCCTGGAGCTTGAAGTCATCGTGTCAAATGGAAACTGCACAGATGGTTGCCTCGATGGCATCTCCATATGGTCAAAGAAATTTGCAGATGAATGTCTTCCCCTTGAACTGGACGCGGTGTTTCCATACGGATTGTTCGTGGACCCACCTCTGTACATATCGTAAGGAGTTGCGGATGAATGTCTCTCTATTATGGCATTAAAATCATTACACATTACTGTAATCGGGCTGTCAACTTGTTCAGCCAGCCCATAGTGGGAGCTTAATGATTGACCCCAAACAGCACGTACTTGAACAAAATGTGCATACATCTCAATATCGGCGTTTGAATAATTACTTTGAGCTTCAACCATAATTTCAACATCATCATTGTTCGAAAGTTCGAACGTTGTATAAGTTAATGGCAACAATGATGTTGGAAATCTGTACTGCAACGATGACATTCTTCTACTACTTCCAACATGAATCTTCCTCGAAATCTTTGTTATCAGCTTCTCAAGAGTTATGTTTCTCTTGAATGATATTTTAACACGCTCATTTGATACAAAAACAACGCTGGTTTCATCTTCTCAAATTTCACTATCATAATAAACAATAACTGAAAGTTGCGACATTCTTTGAGTTTAAAAGTGCGGCAATATTATATCTGTAAAAAACTGAAACAAACCTGATTAAATAAATAATATATGAACGAAAATATAACACAATAAATTTTTTACACATCAACGTAAATAATTTAAATAATATAATTTTATATTATTACATGCACCGCAAAACTATTTCGACGTATGCTCCCGCTTTCCAATTTTACAAACACAAAAATTAATTGAAAATAATTAGTATAATATTTTTTTTAAATAATCCTAATAAACAATAAGTATACAAGGCGCGTATTTATAGCCGAAGTTGAGAGGATTATTGACTCGTTGACGGAATTGTTGTATTAATTTATAAGTTGAGAGGAGAGATGTGAGGAGATGTGAGGAACTTAACCGGAGATAAGTGTATTTATAGCCGAAGTCGCTATACAAGGCGCGATGCATGTATATAATTATATAAAGGTATGACGCGACCCTTACCCCGCGCTATAAATAATTCAAAATTAAAGGTAAGGAGCGACCCCTGCCCCGCGCTATATCTCTACGTGGCGTAAAGCGCGCCCCAGGAGCCGCGCTATACCCATGTGTATCTATGTCAACATAAGGTGCACTATACCCACGTGTATCCAAATCAGTATATAGCACGGTACAAAAGGTACACTTTATTACTAAGAGTGTTAAATCAAGACATATAATCTAAACAGTGTTAGATCGATAAATATATTGGTCACCGATGATTTTTCGAGAAACAGGAGTGTTTGTTATAAAGTAAGGGAAAGATACTAAAAATTCAATGTGAAAGATGATGAATTACCGTACAATTTGGGCTTTTTAAGGTTGAAGACGCTATTTAAAAAAATTAATTGTGAAAAATATTATTTGGGGAATTCTTTTTTAAACACACTACATGAGTCATTTCCCCGGTAAGAAAAAGTAAGAAGACGTGTGGGTATAAGAAGGTCGCCTGACGGCGAATTTGACAAATGATATGCACATGGTAGGTTATGATGTGTATGTACTTGTGTGTATGTATGTGGATCTCTAGTCACTTCACTTGAAATGATCTTTGCTTTTCACGATTTTTTAATACTCAAAGTTAGTTTTTTTATTAATTAAATTAATTATAAAATAATATTTATTTTTAATTAATGATTTAATATAAAAATAAGTGTTGTTTCGAAAAATATTTTAATACTTAAAGAAGTTTTTGTTAAAAATATGTGTCTAAAGTTTTCTCTATTATATTTTTAAGTGTTTACCATTAAAAAATCATTATGTGATATTTTTAATTTTTTAAAAAAAATTCAGACTTAACATGTGTCATTTAATGGTTCATTTTAAGGGTAGATACCTAAAAATATAACAGGAAAAACTTTAGGCATATATTTTTAACGACAAATTCTTTAGACATCAAAAATTAATTTTAAGTATAATTTATGTATTTATTTTTATATTAATCCTTAATTATTTGATTGTAAACATTTAATTACTCATATTGTATTTGTTGTTGTTCCAATTCAAACTTTTAGAAATAATAATCATTTTTTAATTATTAAGATAATTTAATTTCACGCAAAATTAGTTAATCTAATAAATCAATCAATTTTGAATCCATAACATTATGTTTTGACTGCTATTTTATGACCTTGAAGCCTTATATGGAATTTGGGAGGGTATAAAATATAATGGATTAATATGAAGTTTAAAAATAATATAAATAATTATAATTAAAAAAATAGGTTAAAAAGGGTAATATTTTTTATTGGAGATGATAAAATAGATTTATATTGTAATATTTTAAGTTTAAATTAAAAATATTATTTTTTATAATATTTTTATTGTAACTTAAATTATTATAAATTGTATAATTTTTTAAAGTAAATCTACTATAATATCACTTTTCGATTGTAATTAAAAATATGACAAATTATATAAAATTTTAGATTAAACATGATAAATTTTTAAATTTTTTTTTTATTTTTTCATTAAGCTAAGGTGATTACAAGTAGTTTATGTTCTAAATATACTCTAAACTATTTGACAATGAACGCTCAATCACCTTGCTGCAATCTTTGGTGCTCGAACTCATGATCTCTAGGAACAACAACGATTTATTTAACCATTAAGGTAAGTTAATTCGTGAAAAAATTATTTTAAATTAAATTGCCATACACCGTAATTGCCCATAAAATATGGGGATGTATAAGGAAATGCAACCTAATATAAGACTAAGAAAATGTGCAATCGGAAATGTTAATTTTATTTTAACATTTCCGGTGGAGCGCTACCTAATATGTTAATTTCATTACCTAAAATGTTAATATTTTTAACGTTTCATGTTGCAACCGGAAACGTTATGGAGAAAGTAACATTTTTTGTTGCAACCGGAAACATTAAAAGATTAACATATTAAGTGACAAAATTAACATTTTAAATAATGCTCTACCGATAATGTTAAAAAAATATTAATATTTTATGTTATGTTTTTCTTTAATCTTATATTATGTTATCGTACAACAGAAGAACTCATAAAATATGGATGATGAGAAGTGAAATCATTGGGACAGAGGAAAAGAATATTGATTTTGAAAAAGAAATAGACAAATAGGAATTATGGGAAATTATTTACAGAAATAAAATGGATTTTACATGTAAAATCGTTCGCATCCTTTTTTTTTTTTTTTTTAGAACTAAAATGTAAGAAAATGGTTGTACAATGATAAAAATGCAAATTTTCAAAAAATATTTTTTAGGGTGAAATGGTAAGTTAAGAATTAAAATTTTGGTATTTATTAATATTTTTACAATTTTAATTTCATTACTTCTTTAATTATGATATTATTGGAGTTGATGGCAGTTGTTGACGATTTTAATTTGATTGAACTTTTATGTGCATCACATAATCAAATTGAAAGAAAAATAAATTATAGAGAAAAAAAATGAAACTTTCAAAAAAAATAATAAAATTACATATATCCATTCTTATAAATAATGATATATTTTTATAAAAATAGAATAAAATAAGACATATTAAAAAAATAACGAAATCAAAGACTTAAATTTATAGATAAAGCCTAAAAATAAATTTAAAGACCAAAATAATATTTTTCAGGACGAAAACATTAATAAGATGTCTCTAGCACCTTGCCAGCATATAGATCCTAAAAAATATAAATGGATTCAGAAAAAATCAATCCACCAAAAACAAAGTTATGATCTTTCAAAGTTTTACCTTAATTTTTGAACATTTAAGTTTTAGTTATTTTAGTTTTAATTTATTTTAATTTGGTCCTAACTATTTTAACAAAAAAATAGAGCAAAATAGTTTATAGCTGCAAACAACCAGTGTCAATTTCAATTGTCGATGACTTTGATTTCTTCATACACATATAAAGAATTTTAGAAGTGTTACAATTTGTTGAGTTAATCGATCAAGGAAAGTGGTCAAGAGGGGTGAATTTGTAATAAAAATTTGTTGGAAGCTTTTGCAAGAAATAAGAAAATGACACAAGGATTTTAGATTGATTCAACTTCCTTAATGAAATTTACACCCACTACCTAACTAAGGATTTCAACACATTCACTAATTTGTTCTAATCTTTTAGGACAATGTGTAACCTTACACAACACTAAGATTTATACTTCGGAGTCTTAAATGCACAACCTTTCCTAAAAAGAAATTACAAATGAGCAAACTTTGAATATACTCGCAAAGACAAATTGCTTGCAAATTAAAGCTCTCACACGCATCGAAGAACACTAGAATTAAAAGATTACAATAAATGGAATAGTGTTCAATGAAAGAAAAACACAATTGAATACGAATTTGGCTCTATTTGATCTTATTGGAATAGCTTTCTTATATTTTCTTGGTTATTGAAGACCCCATTTATATGCTCTCATGGACTTGAAGTCATTTGAGGTTGTTGGAGGGAATTTGAAACTGTTTGAAACATTAAATTCGCGCATTAAAAGCTACATGCACAGGAAGTTTCGAAACTCTTCGGAAGGTTCTTAAACTAGTAAAAAAATCAAAATTTTGACCTTTGGAACCCAAAGTTTAGAAACTTATTGAAAAGTTTCTAAAGTTTTTTGTTTTTGCAAGTTTCGGAATTTGTATAGAAGTTACGAAACTTGTGGTCAAAGTTTGTTTAAAATTATGATTTTTGATATTCGACAAAAATCTAACTTTGAAAATTGTTCTAAAATATTTGAATGATATTTTTGATATAATTTGAATTCAGAAGACTTATTTTAAAGATTTAACAAATTTTAGGGACTTAAAATTAATTTTTACAAATATATATATATATATATATATATATATATATATATATTATGTTGTATCAAAATATGGTATATATATTTAAATATTTACTTTTTCATGATTAGTAAAAAAAAATATAAATTTAATTGTAATCATATCTAAGGGATGGAAGAGAAATAAAAGACTCTAAAAAAGACCTAAAAAATAAATACTATAGATGGAGCTATAATTCATAATCTAAAAGAATATAAAGAAATAAAGCTGTCATCAACAATTTCTTAAATATATCAAAAGCTTTTTTTTTTAAATATTTTTTAATATACTCAAATCAACACTTATTTTTATCCAAGGTGCCCCTAAAGCCATCCGAGTTTTTTTTTAATGTTCCATTTATTAGTTTAGTGATGTCTAATACTCTTCTAGGTTTTCTTTCCATTACATAGTCCACTTCTACTATTGTTTTGAAAATCGGACCGGATCAGTCAGTTCAACCAGTTCAATCGAGAATCCTTGTCTAGTTCGGTTCAATCTACATCGGTTGAACCGTTATAAGTGAACCGACCGGAACCGTTGAACCGTTTAAACTAGACCGGCTGAAAACCGAAAAAACAGGAAAAACTGCCATTTTTTTTTAAAATTAAACCAAACGACGTCGTTTGTTAAACAAGCCAAGTCAAACTCGAGTATTGCTGAGCTCGACTCGAACTTGAAAACTTTAAAAGTAAGCTCAACTCGACTCAAACTCACGAGCTAAAAATTATCAAGTTCAACTTGAACTCGAAATATAATATTGAAACTTGAACTCGAAAAGGCTTGAACTCAAAAAAAATTAGAAGCTCGATTGAAGTCTAAAATTCGAGCTTGATTGAAGTGAAAGAATAGTTCACTCAATGCTCACCAAAAGGCTCCATGATTTTGAATGTCAAATTAACTCTATTATTTATAGAAGTTAGTTGGGATGCTCTTCTATGTTTCTTAGCTATGTAGGATTGTTTTGTTCTCATATTTTTACTCTTTAGACTTTTGGGATGTTCTTCCATGTTTCTTAGCCATGTGGGATTGTTTTTAAAAAAAATTAAACCAAACAATATTATTTTGTTATGATTTTTTAGCCCCAAATTTATTTTTAATTATAGTTATATAATTATATTTATTATTTAATATGTTTTACCTTAATTATTATGTTGTAGCTATTTTGAATCATTTTGTTTCACTTGATTTTATGATTTTTAACTTAAATATATTATGACTTGTTTTGAATATGATTTGTGATATAAAAAATATTTTTTTATTAAATATTTTTGGCATTTTTATTTAATTTTTTAAATAATTATGACGTCGTCTGATTCTTCCGACCGATCGGACCGATTCGACCGATTGAACCAATAAACCAGTAACATGATCGATTCGCTAACCGATCCGATTATGAAAACCATGACTTCTACCTACCTAAAAATTGTATGTCTTTTCCAATTGAGTTTTAATATTTTATCCACTCTGTATCTGCTGCACTAAGATAGAAGCACGATCTTGTTTAATTGATGTTGATGATTTTGACAACTATACGACTCAATTATGGCACAACCAACACCTTTATGCAAAAAAAAGGTTCAAAAATATATATTAACCACATAAATTTTATAATTTTTATTATTATAGGAAGAAGAAATATTAATTTTGGATTGAAGAAACTACTAGACATGGTCACAAACAATAGCTTATTGGTCTACTAATCATCCATGCATGTACTATTGAAATATTTTGAGTGTTGGGTTCTTATTGGAGCTTATTGAGATAAGATTTCCAAACAAGTTGGACAGTCCTTATTATACTGCTATATTAACATCACCATTAATGCCACGAATTTATCCACTCATCGTCGCTGATACGAGCGACGACTAAGACTCCATCAGGGGGGGGGGGGGCAAAAGAGATGTTTTCAAGGCTTATCTTTAAATTATTAACTTTTAATATTCATTTCTAACCAAGAATGTCATGTCTATCTATAATTATGTTTTCAAGGGTCACTTAACATTTTGCCAAAATAAAGCTAAAAAAAACCTTTAAGAATAATGAAAATAAGAACGTCCTATATCAAAACATATCATTTAAAATAGGATAAAAGTACAAATAGTCATTAAAATATAATAAAATGATCTTTTTAGTCATTTAACTTTTTACAAATTATAAAATCAGTATTAAACTTTAGAAGCACCAATCATTTTTACCATTAAAGGATGATGCGATATTCTAAATTAATAAAAAAATATCTTTTTAAATCCCTCAACTGTGATTAAAATTTTATTTTGATATTTTCAATATTTGTAAGTAAGAATTTAAAAAAATAAAAAAATATTTAAAAAATATTATTGAATTTCACGATTTATTTTTAAAAAATTATAAATACGTTTTTAAATTATATTTAAATTTATTAAAATTTTTAAATAATTGAATCACATTACTTAACACAAAAATCAACTTCGCTTTCTGATAATTAAAATCGTTGGATCTCATAAATTATAAATTACAAATATTACAAATTTAACCATAACTAAATAAAAAATACTCATAAAATAATTTGATGAATTAACAAATTCATGAAGTTATAATTCTAAAAATAAATTATAAATCACTATATAGTTTTTAAAAAATTAGAATTATTACTTAAAATATTGAAAATTATAGAAAATAAAATTTTATTTACAATTGAGGGGAAAATGATATTATTTATATTAATTTAACATCTCATTTCATCCATTTAATGACCGTTAAAGGTGCAATATATATTTTACAAAAAAAATTAAAGTTTAATATTTAATATTAACTTTTGAAAGTTTAATATCTAAAAAGATTATTTTAATATAGTTTAATAACTATTTAAAAATTTTAGCTTACAAAATTAGTGGATTAATCATGAAATGGTCCTTAACTTTTTTTTATATTTACTTAATAAGGAAAATTTAATTAATAATGTGGTTTGGTGTGTTATATTAACAATATATTTTAGTATGTGACGTTTACTGTACACTCATCTCTAAATATAATATAAAAAATTAAAAATGCAGTAAGTGTAAAATTCACAGCATAAATCATATTCCACGAGTCTTTTAAGGCTTGGTTTAGAATAAGTTATAAGGTTTAATTAGAAAATAAATGTTTAAATTAACTATTTTTTTTAAATAGGTGTCCAATATTTTTAATTTATTTAGAGTGTTTAAAATTACAAACATTATTATTTTAAATATCTTGACCGCGACGACTATTAAGAAATTTAGTTAAATAACAAATTTCACCTCTGGTAATTTTGAAAAAAATATAATTTAAAAGTCAAATATAAAATATTAATATAAAAAAACATTTTTTAAAAACAATCCCCTCCCCCGTCATCCCCTACCTCCAGCCCCCCTCCCTCTGCAATTCCCCTCCCCAGTCCCCACCGCACCCAGTCCCCCTCCCTTGCAACTTGCAAATTCGCCGGACGCGAATGCAATACACTAATTATTAAGAGTTCGACCCTCGTTTTACAAAAATAGGTTCTTCATTAGCAAAATGATTTTCAGAAACTCATGAAAATTCAAATGGTCTTTTAGATGATAATATTAACATGAGAGACATTGGAATTACCATAACTTTATATGAAAGAGTTGAAACGTGCGAAAAGGATTGGTGAAGTGTTACCATATCTTGCCAATGATGATATATGGTTGTGATGTTTTAGTTTATCCACTCCTAATAAGATATATTCATCCCAAATGCCTAACCACAAGCATCAGAGCCAAAGTTCCGTTGGTTGGCGGCGCGTTCGGTAGTCTCGATGGTAACAACAACCAAAGCGGCGACTGACGTGGGTGTAGGACTAAAATTAGGATTTTCAAAGTTTTTAGGGTCTTTTTAATGATCGTTAAAAAATTTTGGGCCTTTTCTAATAAAAATATTTTTACTTTTTAAAAAATAAAAATTATTAAAATGTGACACGTGTCACTCAACGTATTTTTTAATCACGGTTATAATTCAACTAAAGTCATAATATTTGTTACGTTAATTACTTAGATGAATCGAAAAAGATTTAAATACTATTATAAAAGACTGGTATAATTTAAGTGCTTATTTTATAATTAAGCCTAGTTTTAAAAATTGTGGCCAGAATATAATTTTGAAAAGTAATTTTACGAATCAAGCGTTCACTATATGTATGAAATGGGTTATTGAGAAGATAAAAGATCATTTTAAATATTATGTGATAAATTAAATTTATATATTAAAAAATATTTATTTTTAATATTATAATAAATAAAATATATAGACTTAAATAATGATAAAAATATTGAAAATAAATTTATAATAATTTAAATTTTAACTTGACGAGATATAAAATTTTCAAATTAATCATATAATTATATAAAACTGTTCATAGACAAGAAATTTTTTTCTTCTAATTTTAAAGTATGTCTGATTAGGGTGGTTATTGAGCAGGTTAATCAAGAGTTGGGCAATGCTCGACTCTTGTTTGTTAAAAAGTTTTGTTGTTCGATTTTACTCGTTGTTTGTTAAGCTCGTTAAAATTTTGCTCGACTCGTGCTTGTTAAGAAAACTTGTTGCTCGAATCGTTGCTCTTTAAGCTTGTTGCTCATTAAACTCGTTACTCGTTAAGCTCGATGCTCATTGCTCACCTCGTTGTTCGTTAAGCTCACTAAAATTTTTACCTTATTTTATTTACTAGAGGTAAAATCTATTAATATTATATAGAACTTAATATAAACATAAATTAATAAATTTAACAAAAAAATTTATCAAAAGAATATATGAAGTAATTTTAAAGTCTAAACTACAAAGAAACAAACAACAAATACATTAAAATAATAAATAAAATTTGATTTTTGAGTGTATAAAATAATTTTTTAAGATAACTACTAAAAATTATATAAAAATTAACAAACTGATCGCGAACTTATAAAGTCGAGTTGAACTTTACTCGACTCAATTCGTTAAGGTCTCGAGTCGAGTTTGAGTTTGAATTGAATCAACTCGAATCAAAATTTTACCAAGCTTTGACCGAGTCAAGTTCGAGTTGCTCAAATCATTAACAACCCTATATCTGTGTCGTAACCGTCTTTCGGTTGGGCCCCGAATTGGGCTTCGACTTGAAAAATGTGGATTGGAGTCGTCACCGACCATTTTAAAACGAATTTAGGTGGGTCGAATACCATCTTACCTGATCTGCGTTTTTACCAGAAATGTGTCGGGTTCGGTAGTCGGTTACGGTCAAGGAAGTATTATCACCCTTGAATCGCCCTTTCGGTACAAATTAATTTGCCGGTTGTTTTAGTTGCGAAAATTTGAAATTAAATTAAAATTTAACAGACATGGTTCAAATTACTTACAATTGATTGATTTGAATACCCTTAAAAGATAAAAACGATAGATTCGTAGCGGATTATAAAATCGAATTAGGATATCAAGTGTGCAAACGTGAGAATAATAAATAAAACAAGAAAAAATAACAAATAACAAAACACGTAAAAATATAATAATAAAAATAATAAAAATGAATAAAATGTTAAAAAACAAAGACACAGATAAAGGAAAAAAATTAATGGAGCAAAAAAATAAAAAATAAGAGAAATTAAAAAAGAATAAAAATAATATGTACATATAAAATAGTATTTACTAAAACAAATAAAAATAATAAATATATAATATTAAGTAAAACAAATAAAAAATAAAGATATACATGATATTAAGAAAAAAATAATAATAAAAAAAAGTAAAATATAATATATATAAATAAATAAAAACAAAAATAGAATATTAAGAAAATATATATAAAAACGTATAAAATATAATATTAAGAAAAAATATATACATAGTAATTGGAGAAAAATTAATACATATATATATATATATATATATATATATATATATATATAATGATATAAGATATATATAATGAAAATAATATAATATAAATAAAAAAGAGGAATATAGTAAATAAATAAATAAATAAATATATATATATATATATATATATATATATATGGGAAGAAATTAATATAAAAGTAAAATTAAAGGGTAAATTTCAAGGTAAATTAAAGATTAAGATTGACTTAGGGGGAATATTAAATACTTTAAAAAATGAACATATTCGGGAGTAGATCTAGGTTCGAAACTTTGAAATCCCACCCCTTTTTGGTCATCGGCGCAACCCACGCTTTGGGTTATTCAAACCAAATCTCAAGAAAAAATAACATGTACATGCGAGAAATGAACGAATTAATGTAAAAAAAGATGCTACATTTTATTTCCTTTTCGAATCGTTTACAATAGCTTTGCCTTTGTATTTTTTCATGCTTTCCTCTGTATCTTGTATGTAAATCCCTGTTACAAAGGGGGAGGATTACATTTATTTATAGTGAAAAAAACTAACTATTTTTAGAATCCTATTAACAATAGAATCCTAATGCAACTAGACTCCTTGCTCGGTTGTTGCACGTTTGTTGGTGTGGTTGTTGCTTTAAAAGATATGGAGGTGGAAGAGTCCTCTTAGGAGATGAACTCTTGCTAGTTCTATCTTTTAAGAAAATGAGTGTCTACAGCTGTCCCTCTTTGTCCTTTTTCGTGGAACGAAAAATAGGACAAAGATAAAAAGACACAAATTTTTGTTCAGTGGAGTTGAAGAATAACTCCTTGTCAAATTGAGTTACGGATGGCTCCTCTGTCGCGAAGTCGAGTCCATCTTGAAATGATTTGAATCAGAATGTGGCTTCTCGTTGTAGTCCACTTTGGTCTTCTTCTCAGTTTAAAGACCTTGGCTAAAAATTCGACTGGAAAGTAATCCCTTGACTCCACAATGTGGTTGATATGCTCTCGAGCTAAATGAAACCGAACTCGAAAAGTCTTCGTTGACAGATAGCTTTTCTCGACTTAAGCTATGCTGACAGAAAAAAGACTTCTTGCTACTAAGACATGGCTAACCCAGATCTTCTTCTCGGCTTGAAAACCTTGATTGCATCCCAAAAACAGTGTGATTAAGGTGTCATCGAGCTGAATGGAATCGAACTCGACAATTTTCGTTGACAGATAGCCATTCTTGCCTTGAGCTATGCTGTAAATTTGATTTACCTCTGAGTTGAATGTAATCGAACTCGAAGGTCTTTGGTGATAGATAACCCTTCTTTGTGTTGGATATCCTTCGTCATGAAGTTGAAATCCAATCTAGAGATGGATGCTGCTTGTGTGCACGATTCCCCTTCGTCGTGAAGTTGAAACGCAGGTGGCCCCTTCGTCGTGAAGTTGAGCCTGGTAATTGGATATCCTTCATCGTGAAGTTGAAATCCAAGTGGGTAATATTGTTCCGAGTCCAATATCCTCCGTCGTGAAGTTGAAATTGGCTCTGGAACTGGGAAATTGTTTATTGACAGCCAGTCGCCCATTCGCTGTGAAGTTGAGCTTGTGTTGTCTCGAGTTCAATATCCTTCGCTGTGAAGTTGAAATTGACTCTGAATGAAACTGAAAAGTTGTTTGTTGACAATCAGTCGCCCCTTCGTTGTGAAGTTGAGCTTGTGTTGTCTTGAGTCCAATATCCCTCGCTGTGAAGTTGAAATTGGCTCTGAAACTGGGAAAATGTTTGTTGACAGCCAGCCGCCCCTTCGTTGTGAAGTTGAGCTTGTGTTGTCTTGAGTCCAATATCCCTCGCTGTGAAGTTGAAATTGTCTCTGAAACTAGGAAGCCCCTTCTTCGTGAAGTTGAGCCTCAAATGGCACGATATCATCCATCGTGGAGTTGAAATCGTGGATGTGCGGGTGCGATATCCTCCGTCGTGGAGTTGAAATCGCGGATGGCTCCTTCGTCGTGAAGTTGAGCCTTGAATTGAATATCCTTTGTCGTGAAGTTGAAATCCAAGTGTTGTATGTTGCGGGTGGACACGATTCCCTTCGCCGTGAAGTTGAAACCGTGGATGAACCTTTATTGTGAAGTTTGGCTTCGAATTAGATATTATCCATCGTGAAGTTGAAATACTCTCGAGCAAATTGTGTCACTTTGAGTTCAATATCCTTCGCCGCGAAGTTGAAATTGACTCTAGTTAAAACCTGAAAGAGTTATGCATATATGTGATGCTATGAATGCAATGCTCTTAGGTGTGCATAAAATGCATATGCAACATATGTTATCTTGGGGCTCTGGAGAGAAATCTCGATCTCCGGTTGCCTGTCTGGAATCTTGATTCTTGAATCTTCAAGTTCTGATCCCTGATCTTGAATTTTTCAAATGATCAAATCTGATGTGCACATTCTATTTTTGATTTGGGAAATGCTTCTCGACCATCTCAAGTATGTGTTGAGCTGAGTAATACTTCAGATGATGCTTCAAGAGAAGTTGTCTCAAAAGAGGTAGAATTCGTTTCAAGGGAAACGATCTCAAAGATATATGTTGTTTCATGAAAACGGTCTCAAGGGAAACAAAATTTTGTTTTAAGGGAAATAAATTTGAAGATTTTGTGTTTCAAGAGAAACTGTCTGAAGGGAGACAAAATTTGTTTTAGGGGAAATAAATTCAAAGATTTTGTTTCAAGGGAAACTGTCTCAAGAGAGACTAAATTTGTTTCAAGAGAAACTGTCTCAAGAGATACAAAACTTAGTTCCAAAAGAAACTGTCTCAAGGGAGATGAAATTTGTTTCAAATAAAACATATTCAAATAATTTGTTTCAAGGGAAACTGTCTCAAGAGAGACGAAATTTATTTCAAGGGAAATGTTTTCAATGTTTATGTTTCAAGAGAAACTGTCTCAAGGGAGATGAAATTTGTTTCAAATAAAACATATTCAAATAATTTGTTTCAAGGAAACTTGGAAACTGTCTCAAGAGAGACAATGGTGAGCACGATTCTCTTCGTCGTGAAGTTGAAATCGTGGATGACCCATTCGTTGTGAAGTTGAGCCTTGGAATTGGATATCCTTCGTCTTGAAGTTGAAATCCAAGTAAGTTGTATTGTTCCGAGTCCATTATCCTCCACCGTGAAGTTAAAATTGGCTCTGGAACTGGGAAATTGTTTGTTGACAACCAGTCGTCCCTTCGTTGTGGAGTTGAACTTGTGTTGTCTCGACTGTCACGATATCCTCCCTCGTGGAGTTGAAATTGCAGGCAGCCCTTTCGTCGTGAAGTTGAGCCTTGACTTGGATATCCTTCGTTATGAAGTTGAAATCCAAGTATTATACGTTGCGGGTGGACACGATTCCCTTCGCCGTGAAGTCGAAACCGTGGATGACCCCTTTATTGTGAAGTTTGGCTTCGAGCTAGATATCTTTCGTCGTGAAGTTAAAATATACTCTCGAGTGAATTGTGTCGCTTTGAGTTCAATATCCTTCGCCGTGAAGTTGAAATTGACTCTGACTGAAACCAGAAAGTTATTTTGTTGTCAGAAGTCGCCCTTTCGCTGTGAGGTAGAGCAACCACCATGTGCTTTTGAATCGAGCATCCTTCATCTTGAAGTTGAAACTTGACTCTAAAAGCTGCAAAAACTTATGTATACAAAAAATGATAAATGCGATGATCTTAAGTATGTCTAAGATGCATGTAACATGAATTAGTTCTGTTTTATCCCATGGATGGAGTCTCATGCTTTGTGTACTTGTTCCTGTATATAGAGGAAATGCCTTCAAAAGGTCTGATAATTTGCATCAGGATGTTGAATTCCCAAATATGCCCAATATTCATTGTTGAATCTCAAAAAATGCCCCAACATTTGATGTTAAATAAAAAAAATACCCCAACATTTGATGTTGAATCTTCAAAGATGCCCTCATTATTCCTGATTTCTTGCTTCAGCATGAGTTTTGTGTTTGAGAGCCACATGTCATTTACCAAGATCCACTCTAGAGAGATTGTCTTGTTTTGAAAAAAAATGTTTTTCTTTCTTTTTTACTTTCAAAATTCTAAAAATATCAAAAAAGAGTTTCGAAAAATGTTTAACCAAAAGTTTTGAAAATATTGCCCCTTTCACGGTTTTGCAATTGAGACAAATCATAAAACTAGAGTTAATTGGATATCAAAGAATTAATTGCATTGTTAATCCTTCAATAAATCATAGTTGTTTGACACGTGCCAAGATCAAATCTATTTTTGGGAAATGGTTAAGTAAGGAAAGGATAAAAAAAAGTCTTAGGTTATTGTGTTTGGTCAAAGGTTTAGCATTTTTCTTTATTTGATGTTCAAAGGTTTGATGGGGTAGCTTGTATGCTCGTCTATTGGAAGTGTTCTCCGACTCCCAGCTTTCATGGTCATGCTCAGATTGTTCGATGTCTTATCAAGGAATTTGTGCAGCTGCCCAATTTTTGTATTCGAGTCGCCTTTTCAGTTTTTCAACTCGAATCCTCCTTTGGTTTCAAGACGTCATTCAGAATTTACGTCTTGAACCCCCTTTTATTATTTTTCTCTATCATGTATTAATTACAATTTTTTTACAAATAAAGATTAATTCTGATGGGCGGGATGAAATCTGAAGATAGTCTCTTCTGTTCAGAACTTCATGTATTATTAGAAGGGATTTTTAAGGCACGTAACGTAGGTCATGGTTCATGGTTATGAAAGAAAGGGATAAAAGGCCCAAACAAGTGTTTAAGGGTGATTGAACCAAGGATCAATTCATTCTGATGTCTTCAATATATCTTGCTCAATTTGAATCTGCTCGTATGTGTCTCTCTCTTGATGCTCTATGATCTTCGAGTGGAGTGATTCATAAATGATTGTGCTTGATCAATCTCATTTAATGCTCTATGATCTTTGAGTGAAGTGGTTCAGTGATTCGGAAATGATTGTGCTTTATCAATCTCATAGTTTGAATCTCGATGCATCGTTTGAATCGAGAGAGCTTTGCATATGCATCTTGTTTTCTTTTTTCTTCAATTTCCTTCTCTTTTTATTTTCTCTTTGCTTTTTTCTCTTTTTTTCACTTTTTGTTCTGATTGAATCTTTGCACTTGGCATTTCGTTCACCTTTCGGTATCTCATCCGAATCAATGTCTTCACTCATGCGAGCAAATTTTCTCCACCTTGCCCCTTGTGGAGGGTGATCCTTGGTTAGGGTTGAATCAGAAAAAATACTATAGGCTCAAAAGGGGACACAAGGGATATATATTTTCTCCTGTTGTGAAGGGGTAAAGAAAAGAAAGTCATTCATCATTTCATACATAGAAGCTTTCACAGAAGATGTATCCCTAGGGGGATAGATTTTCATGATTAATTTTATTCACATGACAACAATGTAATTAATGCATGATAGAATTACCTCGAGTGAATTCTTCTTTCTGCTTTTTACCCCCAATGTCTCAATGTTCATGCTTTCTGCGAGATACCCCAAGTTGTGTCTTAGAAGAAGGCTCATGTTCAAATGAACAACTCAATGCCTTGGGTTTTAATGGCATAAAAATGTCAATTTTGAGTCTAAAAAGACAATGTTGTGACTTTATTTGACTCAAAGAAAGGTATGGGTGTATCAAAAGATAAAGGCAATGTTCAAAAGTTTCAAAAGGATGTAATGTCAAAATTTGGTCTTTTTGGTAATGACCATGAGTTATTTTGGGTAAAGAATCAAGGTATTTTATTTTGGGGTTTGAGACAGGATAAGAAAGGTCTAATCTTGCCATATGTCAAAAATCTATAATTCTTGAAGAATTAAAAGAATCCTTAATTCATTTAATATTCGAAGAGCTAAAGATTAAAATTTGTTCAATTGCTCCACCTTAGAAAGTAGCATAAATTCAATCGTTTAAAAGATTAAGCAAAAGATCAAAGACGCGTTCAAACAAAACAATCCTCTAGGTGCAAATGGTATATGCAATTCCCCCTTCTTCGGTTGTCCGTGCCCCTAAACCCATCAGGTTTTGAATCTCGCGCTTCAGCGCCTTATAGTTCTCAAAGAAATGTTTGGAGCATCCTATGTGGCAACTGCAAACAGCTTCAACATCGTAGCCCTTAGGATATGTGGACTATTTTCTCAGATCATCTTGGCAGGCTTAGTCGTACAACCAGCTGATCGAGCTCATTCGTTATGATTTCAGTTTTTTCCTTTTGATGTTACAATCTTCTTCCATGTGGTGTCATGTGGTTAAAACCACTTCATCAAATTCTCCATGAAGAAATTTCATGTTTATGAAAATGCTTAAAAATGAAATGTAGATGCAAAATGCAAAAATGCATGAAATGTTCGAGGCATTGATCCAAAAACATGTATGTTATTGTAAATAACCTTTATTGGGACAAAAGTGTTTTATCTTTTAAGAGACAATAAACATATTTAAAGGTACATCCGGACTAAATCATCTAGTCCCGGAACAGTTGACTAGTCATTTGCCTTCGTATTTCACCGGTTGAATAACCTGTTGAACCACTCCGGCATCTCTGGATGAACCGTGAAAATGTTGAGTTGTTTTTTTACTGGTTCCCAAAAAGTGTCGAATGACTGTATCTCTGGCTTTCATCCTTTGCTGAATCGGAAATTCCATTGAAATCCTCCATCAAAGGGATTACCAAAGTTCATTTGCTTGTTTCTTGAATTTGTCGACAGTGACTTGCCATCTTTGTTCTTGTTGTCTTTGAATGGACTCTCGATGTCAATAACTTTTTTCTCGTCTTGCCCCTGCCACCTTTGTCAACCCATTTTTGAAAAGTTAACTTTTGATGTACTTGATTATGGGCACCATGTCTTATTGATCGAATGTGACACATAATTGTCTTGCAAATTATCCTCATTTTCTTTCTGAGTCTTTTCTGACCATAGTCGGACCCCTGCGTTTTTCATCTCTTGTATTACAACCCTTTTGTCCATTAATACAAATTATTTATGGTTAACGAACACATTTTTTGGTGGATCAATACCTCTTTTAAATGATGCAAATGATGAAAACAAAATAAAAGAGAACAAAAATGAAAAAGGTTAGTGAGGTGAAAAAACAATCATGAAAATAAAAGTCCTGCCCCACATGCTTATTATTCCTACCCGTACATGATCTCTATCCCGCAAGTTGATTTTGATCAAGTCCTAACCGCATAAATTTCTAGTTCACTTGCTTTGAACAGAAAGTAAAGCAGGAAATAATTCCGGCATCCTAGGGTTTGAAATGAGATTTTGGGGTGGGCTCTAACTCCTTCAAAGTCTCCCAGTTTAGGTTCTAAAAAACGGTACCCGAGTTCTCTTTGATGGTGCCCCCTTGGGCTTGCCAGACCCTTAGTCCTAAGCCCATTACAAGCTTATGTGGACTAAGTTAAACTCGAGAGGAAACATTCCCTTATGCCCGCATGATGAATAAATTCACACGAAGACATAAGGTATATGAATCCCGAAGGCTACTTGCTAGGCCTGCACGGTGAATAAATTCACACGAAGGAGTCGCTTTAACCACCACTTAAATAGGGTTCGGAGCTCGGGTATGGAGCCTTAGACGAAAAATCTTTAAGGGATGAAATTATTAGAAAACAGTTAGTACAACTATTTACTTGAAAAAAAATCAAAGATAAATAATTGGAATCGAATAAATAAATTAAAATTTAAAATTGTAATTTTCGCTAAAAAAAGACAACCGAAAATTAATTTTGGCCTGACTCACTTACCTTTCCCCAGCAAGTCGCCAAGCTATCGTAACCGTCTTTCGGTTGGGCCCCGAAATTGGGCTTCGACTTGAAAAATGTGGATTGGAGTCGCCACCGACCATTTTAAAACGAATTTAGGTGGGTCGGACACCATCTTACATGATCTGCATTTTTACCAGAAATGTGTCGGGTTCGGAAGCCGGTTACGGTCAAGGAATGATTAGCACCCTTGAACCGCCCTTTCGATACCAATTAATTTGCCGGTTGTCTTAGTTGCGAAAATTCGAAATTTAAATTAAAATTTAACAAATCCGATTCAAATTACTTACAATTGATTGATTTGAATACCCTTAAAAGATAAAAACGTTAGATTCGTAGCGGATTATAAAATCGAATTAGGATAGCAAGTGTGCAAACGTGAGAATAATAAATAAAACAAGAAAAAATAAAAATAACAAAACACGTAAAAACATAATAATAAAATAAGAAAAATAAACAAAATGAATAAAATGTTAAAAAACAAAGACACAAATAAAGGGAAAAAATTAATGGAGTAAAAAAATAAAAAAAGTAAGAGAAATTAAAAAGGAATAAAAATAATGTGTACATATAAAGTAATATTTACTAAAACAAATAAAAATAATAAATATATAATACAAAGTAAAACAAATAAAAAATAAAGATATACATGATATTAAGAAAAAAAATAAAAATAAAAAAAGTAAAAATATAATATATATAAATAAAAAAAACAAAAATAGAATATTAAGAAAAAATATATAAAAACGTATAAAATATAATATTAAGAAAAAATATATACATAGTAAATAGAGAAAATTAATACATCTATACATATATATATATATATAATGATATAAAATATATATAATGAAAATATTATAATATAAATAAAAAAAGAGGAATATAGTAAATAAATAAAAAAATATAATTAAAAATATATATATATATATATATGGGAAGAAATTAATATAAAAGTAAAATTAAAGGGTAAATTTCAAGGTAAATTAAAGATTAAGATTGACTTAGGGGGAATATTAAATACTTTAAAAAATGAACATGTTCGGGAGTAGATCTAGGTTCGAAACTTCGAAATCCCACCTCTTTTTGGTCATCGGCGCAACCCACGCTTTGGGTTATTCAAACCAAATCTCAAGAAAAATAACATGTACATGCGAGAAATGAACGAATTAATATAAAAAAAGATGCTTCATTTTATTTCCTTTTCGAATCGTTTACAATAGTTTTGCCTTTATATTTTTTCGTGATTTCCTCGGTATCTTGTATGTAAATCTCTGTTACAAAGGGGGAGGATTACATGTATTTATAGTGAAAAAAACTAACTATTTTTAGAATCCTATTAACAATAGAATCCTAATGCAACTAGACTCCTTGCTCGATTGTTGCACGTTTGTTGGTGTGGTTGTTACTTTAAAAGATATGGAGGTGGAAGAGTCCTCTCAGGAGATGAACTCTTGCTCGTTCTATCTTTTAAGAAAATGGGTGTCTACAATCTAATTACAAGTTTTATTCTAATTTTACTTTGTTTTATTTTCATTCGATGTTATGTCATCATATTACTCCTATTATTATTATTATGATATTATATTATCTCAAAATATTATTACCCATAATATTTTTTATTATTAATAATTACATTATATTAAAGGTAAAATATATAAATGATTCTCCATTATAAAGTGTTGTTTTATTAAGTTATTTACTATTAAAAATTATTAAATAATATTTCAATTACAAATATTATTTTTTAGAGTCCTTCGACTATTAAAAGTTACAAAATTGGCACCTGATCATTCATATGTTTCAAACTGGTATTTTTTTCTTAAATAATTGATAGTCGTCTAAGCTGGATGTTAATCTATTGACTATGATATGATAAAATCATATTTTAGTGATGTTTATTGGCATTGTTATTGCTTTCAAGCATTGGCTCGACAACAAAATATTTCAAGCATTTGCTCGACAACATAATATTTCAAGCACTGACTCGACAACATAATATAAATGGTGAGTCGATCCACATAATATAGTTCAAATAATTCTGAGATTAGATTTTATCATATCTCAATCATCAGGTTAACATCTAGCTTAAAGGACCGTAAATTTCTTAACAAAAAAGAATAAGTTTGGAATATATAAATAGTCAGATGACTATTTTATAACTTTTTTTAGTCGAGAGACACAATAAAACAATGTCCTTTAATCGAGATATCGTTTTATAACTTTTAATAGTAAAAAAATAACAAAACAACACCCCGTGATCATTTTACCCTATATTGAATTATCATTGCTACTAACTATTTACTAATAATCATATGATTTAATGTCGAAGATAGGGGAAAAACGTGATGTAAATCATAATTTTTATAAAATATAATTATTATTATGTGACCAAAATGAAAAAAAGGTGATAAATTAGTGACTAATATTATAGTTTAGCCTAAGAAACACTCTTCTATAATCAATAACGAACAGACTGAGTCAATTCCATAGTCTAAGTCTTAGTCTTGATAAACTTCACTTTTACTTTAGCCAATCAATCCTTTTGTATCAATACTTTCATCATTTCCATTGTTCTATTTTCCATCTGTTCTCAGAAGATTTTAGGGGGGAAATGAATAATCTTTGTTTCTCATCATTACCTGAGCTTCCTCTTCTTTTGTTTTCCTTATTAACCATCATGTTTGGGCTTCCCCTTTCACTAAGCCATCATGAATTGTATGAGAACTGTCGCGATGCATTGTTCAAATGCGGAAATATCTCCGCCGGATTTCCTTTCTTCGGAGGTCTTCGAGTGCCGGATTGCGGACGACGTGTTCTCGAACTTCACTGTGACAATAATAATAAAACAACGATCGTGATCGCCGATATAAAATATCAGGTTCTGGCCATCAATCGGGATCTTCATATTCTAACGATTGCGAGGGAAGATCTCGTCAACGACGGCCTTTGTAACCCTCTAATTCCGATTCGAAACTCAGTCTTCGATTTCGAGTTGTTTTCACCTGGTCCTGATTATACCGATGTTACTTTGTTTTACGACTGCCCATCTTCCGTCTCGTTACGGAGTCTTGGATTATTCTCTTGCGATAACGTCAGTTCAACTTACAGTAACGTTTCCGTTGGGATACCGGGGAACAGCCGACCGGCGAGATGTTCGGCTAATGTTACTGTTCCGATTCTTAAAACTGCAATGGAAGGAGGGCTGAATTCTTCCTCGGGATTGGAAGGAGCCTTGAGAAGAGGAGTGGAGGTAGAGTGGAAGGACAGCGGAGAATGTGGGAAGTGTAATGATTCCGGCGGAGCCTGCGGTTTCTTTGGCGGAGAGAATCAAACTATATTCTGCCACTGCCCATTCATGTTTGAGAATTTGCCCGATGACCGACACTGCCGACGCGTTGTTTCCTCATCGTCTTCTGGAATCAATGACCGAGGTATGTAATCAAGTATCCTTAGTCAGGTCGAATTGGATTGCAACCCCAAACTTCTTAAAAAAATGTTTATTCATCTATATTATAATTTTCTTTTTACTATTTCAAATTTCTTAATAATATTAAATTTATAGCTTCTTATAAACACAAATATTAAAATTATAATTAAACTTGGTTCAACTAGTTCGGATTGAAAATAAACTTTTCCACCGATAAATTGAAGACTTAATGACATTTTTATTATTAATTTTTTCTTTTTTTATCATCAAATTTTTATTTTTATTTTTTAAATTAAATTAATTGATTTAATTTTTACATTTTTTATATTTTTAAAATTTTAATATATTTTTATTTTTATACACTTCTAAACATGTTTTTAATCTTTTAGGTAAAGGGAAAAAAATAGTTGATGTTAGATTAATTAATTTGATTTTTTTTTGTCAATCTGACAAACAAAATAAAAGTTAAAAGGGGTAAAAAAAATGAAAAATTAATGACTAAAATAACATTTTTAAAGGTTCGAGGACCAAAAACGTTATTAGGCCCAGTGTAAATTGGATTGAACTAATTCACTGTTTCGTGCGTTGTATTATACTTGCAGGATCCAAGTCCAAATCGAAGCCGAATATAAGATTTATAGGTACGAAACTAATTGTATACAAAATTTCTATTATGAGAATTTCTAAATACACGTATTGTTGTTTCCTTTAAGAATTGTCGTATACTTTAATTCATCGGAGCAAAACCTTTTATTTGATTGATCTTCATTTATGAACAGGATTGACAGTTGCTGTAACGGTCTCAATTGTATCGGTTACTGCTGTATGCTTCATTGTTCTAAGGCTCAAGGGGAAATCCTTATCAAATCATCTATGCCATGGAAAGAAGGACGACAATGCCAGGATTGAGGAATTCATCACAATGTTCGGTTCTCTAGCTCCCCATCGATATTCTTACGGTGACATTAAGAAAATGACAAACAGGTTTCGAGATAAATTAGGTGGCGGAGGATACGGCAGTGTGTACAAAGGGACGTTGTCGGACGGCTGTCTCGTGGCGGTTAAAATATTGAACGAATCCAAGGAAAACGGAGAGGAATTCATGAACGAAGTAGCTAGCATTGGCAGAACTTCCCATGTCAATATAGTAACGCTTCTTGGTTTCTGTTTCGAGAGATCAAAGAGAGCTCTGGTCTATGAATTCATGCCCAACGGATCATTAGATAGGTTCATTTATCACAAAGGATCGTGTGATCGGAGTCGTCGACTCGGGTGGAAAACTCTGTACGACATCGCGCTCGGCATTGCTCGAGGACTCGAATACTTGCACCGAGGCTGCAACACGAGGATCCTGCACTTTGACATAAAGCCTCACAATATCCTCTTAGATGCCAACTTCTGTCCCAAGATCTCCGATTTCGGTCTGTCTAAATTATGTGAAAGAAAGGAGAGTGTTATCACAAATACAGGTACAAGAGGGACCGTGGGATACATAGCTCCGGAAGTGTTTTGTCGGAACTTCGGCGGAGTTTCTCATAAATCAGATGTCTATAGCTATGGGATGCTGCTGCTTGAAATGACTGGAGGAAGAAGAAATGTTGATGTTGAAGGTTGCGAAAGTAGTGAAAGGGATTTTCCCTTGTGGATTTATAACAATTTTGATAGGTCAATGAATTTGAATCTTAATGGAGGGATAGCGGATGAGGAAGAAGAAATAACAAGGAAATTAGTCACGGTGAGCCTTTGGTGCACTCAAACCAATCCATTAGATCGACCATCAATGACTAAAGTGTTGGAAATGTTGCAAGGGAACCCTGGTTCATTACTACTTCCTCCACGACCCACTTAAATTTCGACGTTACCATAGAGATTGACGAATTCCTAAAGAACCGGCGTACTCGGGCCTAATACGTTGCCGTATTCTTGCAAATTTTTGTCTTTCCAACCATATAATTACTAATACTCCTATTGTGATTCCTAATATAAGACTCAAAATAGGAACTGACATCATACGATCTCGTAGACCTTTTTTTAAAGATTTCAATCTGTAAAAGGAATTTATATATTGTATTTCTATAGTATAAATTATCATTTCAATGAACCACTTTTTTCATAATGATATTTATACTATCTATTATCGTCATAATATCAGTCAGTTTCATTCTTTTAACTAATTGTGGAAGAATTTGCATTGATAAAATCAGACGGACGAATTTTTCACCTCCAAGGAAAATCGCTTTGATCCCTATCAGAAAAATTCCTAATTCTCTCTTTGTGCCTTCCATTATCGCATAAAGTACTTGTTTCGGTAATTCAAATGTGGAAGAATGTTTTTTAACTAATAAATAGACATTCAAAATCATTTCATTCTGGATCCATTTCTCGATTAAAGCATCGTATTTCTAAATTCACAAACCCTCTCTCCCACCACGAAATTCCTTCCATGGCCTATTGAATTATTTTTATGGATTATGTCATTTCATTGATTTCGACTAAATAACAAGCTAATGAATTTCCTTCTCTTGCCATTAGATTTCTCAATCAAATTCGTCGTAACACTCATAATGATCAACTTTCCGAAGATCTCATTTGATTCCCGATGATCATATCATTGGACCGGATAAACCCCATTTTATTGCTCCTTCTCTTTCCAATAATGCCTATCCCTTCAACTCGTTCAAAAAAAAAAACATGATTTCATTTCGTGTAATAAGTTTTTGATTTCAACAATTCCTGTTAAAAAAATAATCATAGAAATCCAAATATTTATCTATCCATCTGTAAGGTAGAACGACTGCCATTCCTCTGATACAAAATAATTATGTATCATTCTCATACCGATAGCACCTTTAAATAGATAAAAAAACTAGTTCTCTTTCTCTGAAAATATAGAAAAAAGGGGTTTGTGAACCAATATCTACCATAAAAGATCCAAGCCATAATAGATGAAAAACTATACAACTCAACTCTAATATAATTATTCTGATATATTTGGCTCTTTTAGGGACTTGAATATTCCTCAATTGCTCTTGTCCATTTACGGTTATTGCTTCCACGAACCACTATACAATCAACAACATCTTCACCATCGAGAGAAATGATGAGACGAAGAACACCATGCGTTGATGTGGTGAGGTCCTATATTGATTATCATAAGGTCTTTTTCTATAGCTTGTAGATTGATAAGTTTTTTCTTGAATCATTCTTACATAAATTGTTGAAAACGAAAAGTACATCAAAATGAAAATATAATAAATCTATTAATTCAAAATTAACGACTTTTTTATTCTTGAATATCCAACTAACTAATTAATTATTTACAACTTATTTTAATTAAATTTTTTTGATAAATAAGACAATAGCCATTGACATTTTCCTAGAATTTTACCTAGACCTCTCCGAGAGAAGGCAATTCCAAATGTGAGGTAAATCATCGTATTTTATCGGTGAAACTAACTATTTGAAATTCAACGAACCCCCTATTTTCTTCTGTTTTTTCTTAAAGAAGAATTGAGATGAATGTTTTTTTTCATAAAACAAAATATTCTCTCTCCCTTCTTTTTGAATGTGAATTTTACTGATAAGTAATAATAATACCAGTCATTTTGATATATACAATAATTTTAAGTTCATTGTAAAATTTCTAATTTGTTCAAATAAAATTAATCAATCAGGTTTTCATTTTGATCCGTACATGGGTACAAAAGAGTGATATATTTCTACAAAAGAGAAAAAAATTAAAGTTCAAATAAGAGGATCTTGGTGATTCATTTGTCGACCTATCTAATTAATATATATTTGATAGGTATGTCATTAAATTAGTATCATATATCGAAATAAAATGTAAGACTATCATCCTTATGCCTATTTATTTTTTCATATACCCGACATTATACATATATAATATTTGAGAAAATGTACCATTAATGAATTTTCAAGCGCGGATATATATGTATCATTACCGTACTGAAACAACAACTATTATTAATATTAAACCAATAGTGATTCATACAAGCTAAATCCTCTAATCTATAATTGAACCAAAGAAAAAACTTTAATGTAACTAGTTTCTTTTTATCACTATCATGATTTTTTAAGTCAAAGCTTGACCACATCTTTTTGTACAGTATTTAAAAATACTGAATTTTTATCCCTTGAATTGAAAGAAACTTGAATCTGCAATTTTAGCCGTTGATAAGAGGATAAGGGGATAAAATATTTTCAGGAACAAATAAATCATAATGATTTTTGTTTTTATTTTCAGTCATTTTTTGATGTCTTGCAATAGATTCATCAAAATTCTTTTTTTTTTTTATCAATATAGTCTTTTTTTTTCTTGGTATCTTTGATAATTTTGGTGTTTATTTTTATGAACCAACGAAGTACTTATAGTTTGATATAGAATAAATGGGTCACCATTTTTTATCGGCAGATGAACTGGCTCGATAATAAATATTTTTTCAATAATTTTCCAAGAGTTAAATTCTGTGAAATCTTAAAATATTCAGATTCATTTATCCCTTTGAATAGGGGATATAACAATTTTGTTTGGATTTATCAATCTAAGCAAAAGATAATATACTTTGATATTACTGAGTATTCTTTGATATAACAATTTCATTTGGATTTATCGGTCTAAGCAAAAGACATTGTACTTCAATATTATTGAGTATTCTTTGATTTAAAGAACAATCTCATCTTAATTGAAAATGCAAAAACTTTTTTAAGGAAGAAATCAAACTCTGCTTCTGTGTTGCTCTTGTATTGCTTTTTTTTTTCTACGCTTTTTTGTGTTTGATTTACTATAAGCTTTTTCAATATTTTTTAGTTTGAGAGAACGGATTTAAATTTGTTTTGTGCATTTGATACATGATCCCCTTCACCTATGAGGTCTTTTTCTTTTTGATCCCGATTAGAGAATCTAATTAATTTTTTTTGTTTGATGCTATTTTTTCATTTGGTGCTACAAGGGTTCATTTTTTTTTCAATAATATTTTTATTAATACTCAAGTTTCCATTTAAATTTAAAAGAAGTAATTTTATTGGTATGATTCATGTTTTAACCTTATAAGTATTATATAGCGGGATAAATTCTGGGAAGAACCAAAACTCCATATTCGATATAGGATGACTTAATATTTCTTCATTCATTCTCATCCAATCAAAAAGGAAGGCCTTTTGATTGGATGGGTTGGTTTTTTGATCTTGATAAATTGTGAACTAAAAAAGATATATTTTATCAATTATTTGATAATTATTGATAGTAGTCTTAATATTTTTGTTTGCTCCATGAATTGCATTTGAATGGATAATCTACGAATCATCTTATCACTGATTAGCGAATCATTTTTAATTTTTCCCAATTCATATATTTCTCTCGACCTAAAAAAAAGAAATTGGATTTCTTTTTAGAAGTTCTTTTATTATTCCCTTTTAAAGTAGAATACTTTAAGTGAAGCTTTTTTTTTATTTCTTTTGAGACTTGTTGAATTTTGTTCTTTGTTTTAAAATTGTTAAAGCTATACAACATTTCGTTTTTAATTCCTTTTATTTTTTTAGTTCTTTTAAAATAAGCTCAAAAAATGAACGTCGTTTTTTGAGTAAAATCAAAAGAGAGTTCAATTTTCATTCTCTAATCTGTTAAAAAGGAAAAATCCATTCTTTTAACCTTTTTCGTTTTTTTCCATTTAATCTTTAGTTTAAATCTATACCAAGGTTTCAACTAAAAACAGGTTCTTTATCATAATACCGTATGTTAACTATTTTAAAAAAAAATTATGTTTACTATAAGTGCATTTAACATGCATTTCGTGATTCCATTCCTTTAAATCATCATACCACTCAAGAAATTGAAATAATAACATATGAGCAATGTTTTTAGCTATTATCAACGAAGGCAATATAATATATTTTCTAAGAATTAATTGAGTTATTAATGTTGAACCTTTCTTATTTGTACAACTATAAAGTCTACAATGTTGTCCCATCCTTCTACTATTTATATCTGTATTTTTTTCTCTTTTGTACTTTTTTGTCTATCTTTTTTCTTGATTTTTTATAATCAGAAATTTGTGATTCTTTTTTTACATATCTAATTTTGAGATACTAGTTTCAGCGGTTTAGAAACATTGAAAGTAAAAAAAAGGGGTTTGTCTACTTTGACAAAAAAAAAGGTGGGAAATGCATATTTGCTTGAAACCATTCCCAAGTATTTGTTTTACGCCTTTGGGAACACACGGAACCTTTTATTAAGTCTCGATGAAAATTCGATAGTTTTGAATAGTGTATCGAAGCCACTTCGACTTTTTGAGAAGAATCATTAGCATTCTCGGTATTAGTATAAGTACTGATCAGAGCCGGTCTAATGAGTTTTAATGCCTTGTGCGATATAATAATTTTATCCCCATAGGGGTGTTCATTCTGTTAAAACGGTGGCCGACTGAACCGAAATACCCTTAACCGAATTAACCAAATTTTTTTTATTTAATCGTTAACCGAACCGAACTTTTTTCTGAAAGTATTAATCGAACCAAATAAATTTCAGTTAATTCGGTTAATTTTCGAATTAATCGAAATATTTTTAGAATTTTAGAATTTAATATTTTTTAATTAAAAATAATAATTTATAATTAATTTAAATAATATATAATTATAAATAATATCTAATTAATTTTGCCTATGCTTCCCAACCCCTCAAAAGACTAACATGCTAAAATAATATCTAATTAATTTTGCCTATGCAAACGGTGAAGAAACAAAAGAGTGAAAAGACTAACATCATGCTTCCCAATCCCTCAAAAGCGTAGCCCCATGCTGCTGCCTCACCCATGCTCCACCTGTCCATCTCGTGCCCATACATTACACAAATCAAGGCAGAAAAGAATTGATAATCGAAGAGCACATAAAGGAAGTGGGGGTAGTATATTATGGGGGTGAAAAATATTAAAAAATATTTAAGATTTAATTCAGTTAATTAACCAATTTCGAACCGAATTCACCGTTAACCGAATTCCAAAAAAATTCTTAATCGTTCCCCGACCGAACTAATTCGATGGCCGATCGAATTAACCGAACTAATTCGGTTCGGTCGGTTAATTTGGTTAAAACCGGATTTTAACACCCATATATGCCCTTATACTTGTACCGTGTAATAGACAAAACATAAATAATTTTTTTAAAACAAAAATATAATAGAAATTATAGTCAAATATCAGTACTAATACAAACCAAAACCTACAAGGCTACAAATATTACCTAAAACAACGCCTTCGTGCATTTTTTGAAGCAAAAACATATATTATTTTACGATAATCGAGACTTTGTAAAAATTAACTTTCGATGCTTAAAATTACTAATCCGTTCAATCTATATTGAGTCATCGTGCTTCGAAGATAAGATTTCAAGAGCTTCAATTTTGAAAATTTTCTTTCCGCGGAAGCAACCGTAACGGGATTTATAATGTTACTATGTAACAACTCGAAAATTTTAAAATAATATTTAATTGGGAATTGAGGTTTTAATTGAGTAATTGGTGAAAATTTGGGGATTAAATTGGAAGTTTTTAAAACTTGAAGCTTGTTTAAGAGTTAAAGAAAATTCAGGGACCAAGCCCTGAATTTACCCTAAAATGTTAGGTAAGGGCTGTTATATACGTGAATTGGTTTCTGATTTCAGAAACCAATTCTTCCCAAATTCCCTCTCCCAACCTCAACTTCCGACGACGATCCCGACGCCGTCCGAATTCCGATCGTCATTTAAAAACCACCATCGTGTTCATCATCGAGCGAGGAACAAACCCTTCAATTTAATTGAAGCCAAACGCTGCCAAACGCCGTGAATTTCAAGTCAAAGCATCGACGTTTTTTTAGCTTAATCGCCTAGAAAAATCCTAAATTCATCGCCGATCGTTGCTCCGTTTACGACACCTCCCGCACCATCGTGGTCCTTGTGCCGTTCCGAGTCCGCCGGTGTCATCCTCGACCTCCGTTGACGGCGGCGCTTGGGGAGGTGGATCAGTCAAAGATTCGGCCGAGTCAAAATCGAGCTCTCCGCCGTTCAAAAATTTGAACCGATCTTTGTAAGTATCTCAAAATCGCTCAAAATAATTTTTAGAAATTTTTCCGTGATTTTTAGAGCCCCGGAGGACGTCGCACGCGCCCCACGCGCCGCCGCAGGCGAGTGAACGCTGGAAACCGGTTTTGACCGGTTTAACCGGTCACGACCCGTTTACCCGACCCGACCCGTTTACCCGACCGTTGACCCGACCCGTTGACCGTTGACCGTTGACCGGTGCTATTCTGGGAATTAATTCGGTTTTGGTGCTATTCTGAGAAAATAATTCGAAATGGGTGCTATTATAGTAATTTTTCGAAACAAAATGATATTTTGGGAATTAATTCGAAAATGGTGCTATTTGTGTAAAATGTTTGACAGTTTGTTGACCTCCTTTGACCAGAACTTTTGACCGGCTTTGACCGGCTATTAAACGACCTTTGTTTTCGACCGAGAATACCTATCCTGATAGTGTTCGACGTCCCGAATCCGTTTTTGGGGTCCGTTTTGCTAAATTCAAACCCGAAAGTCTCCAAATCGCCAGTCAAAACCGTTTACTTTAATTTTGACCAAGAATTCGAATTTTCAGATGGTCATACTTTATGTTTTTCGACGTCCTGAATTTGATTCCGAAGTCCGTTTTGCCAAATTCTGACCCGAAATTCCCGAATCGAGCTTGTAAACCCAAAAGGCTTAATATTTTAATATTTTGATTATTTAAATGAGATTTGGTCAAGGATATTTTTCAATAAAATATTTTATGAAGGTACTCGTGTTTTACCTGAGCAAGGATCAATTAGGTCCGGTATTATCCGTTCGTTAGATCAGCCTGAATCGTGTACTACGAGAATTACCCGTAGGTTTCCGTATATTATTTAAATAATATTTAGATTATTTATATTAGGATTCCAATATGGATTTTTCCAATTCGTAGGGTCTAGCGCTGCAGCAGAACGTGATCGACATACCCAGTAATAGGCTTCCCTATCTGATTTCCCAGACTGTTACAGGTGTGTTTCCTAACAGTATTATATTACTGATTTAAATAATTTATCTGAATACCAAGTATTTGATATTTGATTTGCTGTATATTCTGATATAATTTCTGAATTAAGGTATTTCATACCGATTTCTGAGATCTGCTTATCTGATATCTGAATTATTGATTTGAATTCTGATTTCCGTATTTCTGCATATGGTTTCTAAGTATGAAATATTTGTTATGTTTTAAGTGATTAATCATTGTTTTCAATTGAATACATTCATTGTCATTTGGGGGGGGTATTGTTGAAGGAAGATTATCTGCAGACTTCTCGGCTTTGTGCTCAGGGTCTAAATGGCATGTGCGGTTGGGTGTATGGTTCTGGGGAACCTACACAATTATGATGTGAACGGATGGGGGTAGTGTTCATGTTTTAAAAATAAAAATAAAAACATATTGCATAAACCGATTTCATTGAAAGATTTTATCTGTATATTTTTCTTATATACTGTATGGAGCACACTGAGCTTTTTAGTTCATTCTGTAGTTTTACCCTTTTTCAGATAGTAGCAGACAGTAAGCTAGCAGATTTGGCATTAGTGGAAATCAACTACTTATTTTGTACGAACATATATTTCTATATGTTTTTCAGTTATGTTTGGTGACATGTATTTGCTATAATTTTGGACATATCTGTATTATTAATATAATGTATTGTAAGATATTAAAAAAAACCTCTGAATGGGATATGTGACCACTTAGGTTTGAGTCTAACTCACAGACCGGGTCTAGGGGGTTACATTTGGTGGTATCAGAGCTTTCGGTTTTAAACACTCGGACTGTATATGGGTCCTAAACTTTGAATTTTTAAGAAAAAAAAGAACATGTCACCTTAGTTATGATTTAAAGTTTTCTCGAGATCCCTGATGCTAATCTGACATATGTTTCAAATTCTTTCTGTAGAGCCTTATAGATCCAACTATGAATGCTGCTAGAGGTCGTAGGACAGGACGTGGACGTGGTAGAGGGCGAGTCACTAGACCTTCTGTTACGATAGATGATCCGATGTCACCACGTGATCCTCCTGTTCAGCAAGTAGATCCGACTCTTTCTCATGATGATCAGTTTACTCCCGTGAGAGACCCTCCCGTCACTGAAGATAAGGATACTGAGATGAATGAAGACGCCATTAATAGAGCTATCTTCTGCATGTTTCAGAGAGCTGCTAGAGCCCCTAGTAACATGACTGCAGTGGAGATTTCAAATTCTCTAGTTGCTGCTGGTGTAGTACCATTTGAGGGTATTACTGGTGGACCTCCGACAGACGCTGAGTATTGGCTGGAGGACACAGAGAGGATTATGCATGAGATGGACCTCAGACCTGAGCAAAAGTTAAAGGGGGCCCTAACTATGTTGAAGAAAGAAAGCTTCAGATGGTGGCAATCCATTTCTGGTAGTATTCTGAGGAACCAATTAACATGGGATCTTTTCAAGACGCACTTCCGGAGTCGCTACATCGGAGAGAGATATCTGCAGGAGCGACGTCAGGAGTTTCAGAATCTGGAGCAGGGTAATATGTCTGTTATGGATTACGAGGTTGAGTTCATCCGATTGAGCCGATATGCTCCTGGACTTGTGGACACTGAGACAGATCGATGCTTGAGGTTCGAGAATGGACTCAGGTATGAGATCAGGAGTCGAGTCGCTACCCATCGAGAGAGAAATTTTGATGCTTTGGTTGAGATAGCCAAGACTGCTGAGGAAATAGAGCGACTGGGTATGGAGCACAGGAGAGATAATGATCGAGCTCAAACCCGATTCAGGAGGCCTTCTGGTTCTGTTAATTCTTCTGCACATCCTAACAAGAGAGGCAGGGGTGATTCCTTTCAGAGAGGCGGTGCGAGTGTCAGACCTGTTGCATCTGGTGCTTCAACTTTTCAGTCTACTAGACATGGTGGATCTTCTGGGTTGCAACCTTTGCAGACATGTGATTACTGTGGGAAACATCATCTTGGGGAATGCAGAAGAAAATTTGGCACATGTTTTAGATGTGGTTCTAGTGACCATATTATAAGGGATTGCACAGTGTCAGTTTCTACAGTTCTGACACCAGCTCGTACTCCCGCTCGTACTCAGAGTACTATTCAGACTCCTGCGGGTGGTCGTACTCAGGAGAGAGCACCTAGATCAGTTAATAGGGGCTGAGCATCTCAGAGTAGGGGTCAAGTCAGATCTGAGGCCAGACAACCTGCTTTGGTTTACACTGCTAGACTTCGACAAGATCGTGATGGGCCTAATGTGACTGCAGGTATTGTTACTATTCATTCAGTTCCATACTTTGCATTATTTGATAGTGGCTCTACAAATTCCTATGTATCACATTCCGTTTCTGAGGGTCTAAATATTCCTGTTGAGAATACTGAGCGTTCAGTGATAGTTCAAAGCCCCTTAGGCAAATCCATCGTGTTGGATCGTATTTTTAGAGAGTGCCCTATAGAGATCAATGGGGAGATTTTTCTGGCTGACCTGATAGAGTTACCCTTTGAAGAGTTCGATTTGATTCTCGGCGTAGATTGGTTGGACAAACATCGAGTAAATATTGATTTTGAGACTAAGAGAGTTGTTCTGAAGACCCCGGATAATCGAAAGATTGTAATGATCGGGGAACGACGTGGATTTCTGACGAATGTTGTGTCTGCCTTGGTAGCGGAGAAGATGATCAGGAAGGGTTCCGAGGCGTTTCTTGCTTATATTTTGGACACTAGGAGATCGCAATCTGATATTGAAGGCATCCGAATTGTCAATGACTTTCCCGATGTTTTTCCCGAGAAGTTGCCTGGATTACCTCCAGATAGAGAAGTCGAGTTTGAGATTGAAGTCTATTCTGGTTCTACCCCGGTTTCAATGGCTCCTTATCGTATGGCCCCAAAGGAGCTTAAGGAACTGAAAGTCCAACTCCAGGAGTTGTTGGACAGGGGATTTATCCGACCCAGTGTATCACCGTGGGGAGCCCCAGTTCTCTTTGTCAAGAAGAAAGATGGGACGTTAAGACTCTGTATTGATTATAGAAAACTGAACAAGCTCACTGTTAAAAATAAATATCCTCTGCCCAGGATCGATGATCTATTTGACCAATTTCGAGGGGCTTCTATCTTTTCAAAGATAGACTTGAGATCTGGTTATTATCAACACAAAGTGAAAGATTCGGATATTCCGAAGACTGCTTTCCGTACTCGATATGGGCACTATAAGTTTTTAGTGATGTCATTCGGGTTAACTAATGCCCTTGCTGCTTTTATGGATCTGATGCATAGGGTGTTTCGACCTTATTTGGACCAGTTTGTAGTTGTATTCATTGATGACATACTGGTGTATTCTAGAAGTGAGGCAGAACATGAGGAGCATTTAAGTATTGTTCTACAGACACTAAGGGAGAATAAGCTATACGCTAAGTTGAGCAAGTGTGAATTCTGGCTCAGCGAAGTGACTTTTCTTGGACATATCGTCTCTGCTAATGGTATTCAGGTGGATCCGAGCAAAGTGGAGGCTATTATGAACTGGAAGCAACCCAGAAACGTCTCTGAGATCCGTAGTTTCTTGGGCTTAGCTGGTTACTACCGTCGTTTCGTTGAGGGGTTCTCCCTTATTGCAGCTCCTCTAACGAAACTATTGAGGAAAGATGTTCCATTTGTCTGGTCTGAGGACCAACAAGCTAGCTTTGAGAAATTGAAGACTGTTCTAACTCAAGCCCCAGTGTTGATTCAGCCTGAATCTGGGAAGGATTTTTCTGTCTACAGTGATGCTTCTCATTCTGGGTTAGGATGTGTCTTGATGCAAGAGAAGAAGGTTGTCGCTTATGCGTCACGTCAGTTAAGGTCGCATGAGCATAATTATCCTACTCAAGATCTGGAATTAGCTGCGGTGGTTTTTTCTTTAAAGATCTGGAGACACTACCTCTACGGAGAAAAGTGTTATATCTATACTGATCATAAGAGTCTGAAGTATCTGCTTACTCAGAAAGAATTAAATTTGAGACAGCGTCGCTGGTTGGAGCTTTTAAAGGACTATGATTTTGAGATAGAATATCATCCAGGGAAGGCTAATGTAGTGGCAGACGCCTTGAGCCGTAAGGCGATATCAGATCTCAGAGCCTTATTTGCCAACTTGAGCTTATTTGATGATAATAGTTTGTTAGCAGAGTTATAGGTTAAACCTACTTTGGCCGAGGAGATTAAGGCTAAACAACTCCTTGATAACTCGTTGCTTCCCATTATTCAACAAGTTAAGCAAGGATCGAGTTCGGAGTATACTGTGGACCAGGATGGTATTTTGTGTTTTCACGGTCGTTACTGCGTCCCTAAAGATGATGAGTTGAGACAGGTTATTCTTCAGGAGGCTCATAGTAGTCCTTATGCTATGCATCCTGGTGGGGACAAAATGTACAATAATCTCAAAGAGCGCTACTTTTAGACTGGTATGAAGAAAAATATTTCAGATTTTGTGGCGAGGTGTTTGACTTGTCAGCAGGTTAAGGCAGAGCACCAGCAACCGTCTGGATTGTTACAGTCAATTAAGATTCCTGAGTGGAAATGGGAGCGTATTACGATGGACTTCGTTACTGGTCTTCCTCTAACTCCTTCCAAAAAGGATTCTATCTGGGTGATTGTTGATCGACTCACCAAGTCAGCTCACTTTATCCCTGTTCGGGTTAATTATTCTCTGGATAAACTGGCTAAGTTGTACATTTCTGAGATCGTTAGACTTCATGGTGTTCCGTTGTCTATCATATCTGATCGAGATCCGAGATTCACTTCCAGGTTCTGGAAAGCTTTGCACGAGGCTCTGGGTACTCGTTTGAATTTCAGTACAACTTTTCATCCTCAAACTGATGGACAGTCTGAGCGAGTGATTCAGGTGTTGGAGGATATGTTACGGGGTTGTGTGATTGATTTTCGTGGTAGTTGGGAAGATTTCTTGCCATTAGTTGAGTTTGCTTACAATAATAGTTATCAGGCAAGTATTCGCATGGCACCGTATGAGGCTCTGTATGTACGTAGATGTCGTACTCCTATATGTTGGACAGAGTTGCATGATAGAAAAACTTTGGGTCCAGACTTGGTACGAGAGACTGAAGATACTGTTAGACTGATCCGTGATCGCTTAAGGGAGGCATTTGATAGGCAGAAGTCATACGCAGATAAGCGACGTAAGGATATCGAGTTTCAGGTTGGAGATCAGGTTTTTCTTAAGGTATCTCCATGGAAGAAGGTATTGAGATTTGGACGTAAAGGTAAACTGAGTCCGCGATTTATTGGGCCGTATCGTATTCTGAAGAAAGTCGAACCTGTTGCTTATCAACTTGAGTTACCTCCCCAACTCAGTCGTATTCATGATGTTTTTCATATATCTATGTTGAGGCGATACCGTCCAGATCCAGATCACATCATTCAGGTTGATGAGGTAGAGCTGAGACCTGATTTTTCATATGAGGAGGAGCCTGTTCAGGTTTTAGAGAGGGAGGAGCGAGTTCTTCGGAATAGACGTATTCCAATGGTCAAAGTTCAGTGGAGTAATCGTAGCCCCTCAGAAGCTACTTGGGAGACATTGGAGTCAATGGAGATTCAATTTCCTCATCTGTTTTCATAAGGTAAATTTCGAGGACGAAATTTCTTGTAGAGGGGGAGAATTGTAACAACCCGAAAATTTTAAAATAATATTTAATTGGGAATTGAGGTTTTAATTGAGTAATTGGTGAAAATTTGGGGATTAAATTGGAAGTTTTTAAAACTTGAAGCTTGTTTAAGAGTTAAAGAAAATTTAGGGACCAAGCCCTGAATTTACCCTAAAATGTTAGGTAAGGGCTGTTATATACGTGAATTGGTTTCTGATTTCAGAAACCAATTCTTCCCAAATTCCCTCTCCCAACCTCAACTTCCGACGACGATCCCGACGCCGTCCGAATTCCGATCGTCATTTAAAAACCACCATCGTGTTCATCATCGAGCGAGGAACAAACCCTTCAATTTAATTGAAGCCAAACGCTGCCAAACGCCGTGAATTTCAAGTCAAAGCATCGACGTTTTTTTAGCTCAATCGCCTAGAAAAATCCTAAATTCATCGCTGATCGTTGCTCCGTTTACGACACCTCCCGCACCATCGTGTTCCTTGTGCCGTTCCGAGTCCGCCGGTGTCATCCTCGACCTCCGTTGACGGCGGCGCTTGGGGAGGTGGATCAGTCAAAGATTCAGCCGAGTCAAAATCGAGCTCTCCGCCGTTCAAAAATTTGAACCGATCTTTGTAAGTATCTCGAAATCGCTCAAAATAATTTTTAGAAATTTTTCCGTGATTTTTAGAGCCCCGGAGGACGTCGCACGCGCCCCACGCGCCGCCGCAGGCGAGTGAACGCTGGAAACCGGTTTTGACCGGTTTGACCGGTCACGACCCGTTTACCCGACCCGACCAGTTTACCCGACCCGACCCGTTTACCCGACCGTTGACCCGACCCGTGGACCGTTGACCGTTGACCGGTGCTATTCTGGGAATTAATTCGGTTTTGGTGCTATTCTGGGAATTAATTCGAAATGGGTGCTATTATAGTAATTTTTCGAAACAAAATGATATTTTGGGAATTAATTCAAAAATGGTGCTATTTGTGTAAAATGTTTGACAGTTTGTTGACCTCCTTTGACCAGAACTTTGACCGACTTTGACCGGCTATTAAACGACCTTTGTTTTCGACCGAGAATACCTATCCTGATAGTGTTCGACGTCCCGAATCTGTTTTTGGGGTCCGTTTTGCTAAATTCAAACCCAAAAGTCTCCAAATCGTCAGTCAAAACCGTTTACTTTAATTTTGACCAAGAATTCGAATTTTCAGATGGTCATACTTTATGTTTTTCGACGTCCTGAATTTGATTCCGAAGTCCGTTTTGCCAAATTCTGACCCGAAATTCCCGAATCGAGCTTGTAAACCCAAAAGGCTTAATATTTTAATATTTTGATTATTTAAATGAGATTTGGTCAAGGATATTTTTCAATAAAATATTTTATGAAGGTACTCGTGTTTCACCTGAGCAAGGATCAATTAGGTCCGGTATTATCCGTTCGTTAGATCAGCCTGAATCGCGTACTACGAGAATTACCCGTAGGTTTCCGTATATTATTTAAATAATATTTAGATTATTTATATTAAGATTCCAATATGGATTTTTCCAATTCGTAGGGTCTAGCGCTGCAGCAGAACGTGATCGACATACCCAGTAATAGGCTTCCCTATCTGATTTCCCAGACTGTTACAGGTGTGTTTCCTAACAGTATTATATTACTGATTTAAATAATTTATCTGAATACCGAGTATTTGATATTTGATTTGCTGTATATTCTGATATAATTTCTGAATTAAGGTATTTCATACCGAATTCTGAGATCTGCTTATCTGATATCTGAATTATTGATTTGAATTCTAATTTCCGTATTTCTGCATATGGTTTCTAAGTATGAAATATTTGTTATGTTTTAAGTGATTAATCATTGTTTTCAATTGAATACATTCATTGTCATTTGGGGGGGTATTGTTGAAGGAAGATTATCTGCAGACTTCTCGACTTTGTGCTCAGGGTCTAAATGGCATGTGCGGTTGGGTGTATGGTTCTGGGGAACCTACACAATTATGATGTGAACGGATGGGGGTAGTGTTCATGTTTTAAAAATAAAAATAAAAACATATTGCATAAACCGATTTCATTGAAAGATTTTATCTGTATATTTTTCTTATATACTGTATGGAGCACACTGAGCTTTTTAGCTCATTCTGTAGTTTTTACCCTTTTTCAGATAGTAGCAGACAATAAGCTAGTAGATTTGGCATCAGTGGAAATCAACTACTTATTTTGTACGAACATATATTTCTATATGTTTTTCAGTTATGTTTGGTGACATGTATTTGCTATAATTTTGGACATATTTGTATTATTAATATAATGTATTGTAAGATATTAAAAAAAAACCTCTGAATGAGATATGTGACCACTTAGGTTTGAGTCTAACTCACAGACCGGGTCCAGGGGTTACATACTATATTAATTCAATATTTTTAGTAATAAATAATTACTTTTAACAAATTTAAATCGATAAAGTTGATTATGGGCCAATTTGATTTGAAACTAGAAAAACATTTAAGTCTAATTTGATTTGATACTAAAAGCTAGAAAATGTCATTACGAATCAATTACGAATAATGATAAACTAAGTGTATTTATATTATAAACTGATGCCTATGCCCCTACATAGTACTGTCCTTAAAAGTACATGTTTTCCCCTTAAAATAATACTAATGAGTTTTAATGCCACAGTCTAATTTGATTTGAAACTATAGTAAAAAAAACTGATGCTCATGCCCCTATATGTTACCCTGGGCCGTCGCCCATTTGGCACATGTATTGGGCCGACCCTGGTACTGATGTTTTGCCTAGTTATTAGTAAAAATCACTATACACTTAGGTTTTTATTTGAACCAATTTCATACTCTCTTGTTACATTTTTCTCGGTTTCTCCCTCTATTGTTCTAAATCGTCAATTAATTTGTATGTCCATCGAAAAACTTTTTTACTTGTAGCACATTATTTTTCTTAAATTTTATTTTAGTGATGTTACACATTTGTATTTTATTGATCAAATAAAATTATTAAAAAACAACATCAAAGTTAAAGAAAGTAAAATAATGTGTAAAATAAAAATTTATTATGTCAACATCATAATATTTACTAGTATAATAGTTTGATGACTAATATAATTTATCTAAAATAATAATAAGCCGAAACCAAATTTAAAAGTTAAAACTGTCCTTTTAAAACTCGGGCCGGGCTTCTATGTTCCCTTTGCACAGGTCAGTTTTAAAATTTCAGACCAATCGGCATGCGGATTTAAAAGTTGGGGCACAGCGGAAAGCAGGAGAGGGAAAAATGGGAAAGCAGAAGCAGGAAGAAGACGAAGACAATAGAAGAGAAGCATCCATTGCTTCAACCCTTTCTTTGCAACCCAATTTCAAGCCTGTCGGAGTCACTCCTCAACAGCTTTCTAAATTCCAAGTAATTTCTTCTACTCCTTTTTTTCCTTGTTTCATATGAATTTGTAGGAACCTAAATCTTTAGCTGATAGTTTTTATATGTTGAGACAATGGGTAGTGAAATATGGGGCATAGTTTATTATTGAAAAAGTAACTGAACCCTGTTATCATCCTTAGCAGATATTTCTCATAGATTTAGATGGCCGTGGCGCGTTTTTTTTTCTGTTTGACTTATCTTAATTATAGTTGTGGATGTAAGAATTTATGTTTTTAGTAATTTGCGGTAAATATTTTTGATGAATATTGAAAGCGGAAAGAATCAAAACCTTGGCCGTGTCTATAATACTGCATCATTATTGCTATTTTGTTATTTAAGGAACCCAGCCCTTCTGTAATCTTTGGAAGATATCTTTCACGAATTTAACCTGCTGTGATGTTTTCTTAGTAGGATTCGGGTCAGGTTTATTGTGTTTATCTCGATTTCAGGTGTTATAAATGTTAATTTTTGTAGGTATCAATGATGAATATTGGCGGTAGAGAGGATCAAATCCATAAAATAGCATCTATAGCATTGCGTTACGACTTCTATCATTGAAACATTTTTGTGGAATTTAGATGATGGGCAGTGAAACCCTTTTCCTTTATGATTGAAGGAACCAAAACCCTTTTGCCATATTAAGCATATGCTTTTTTTATGAAATTGAAATAATGGATATGTCGCTTCAACACTTCATGTTTCCCCCTGTAGTATTAACATCCAATGTGTGGATATATAGATATAACTTCTTTTCATTATATCCATGTCAGACATTACCTGTATTTGATTCTTAAACCCCGAGACTGAGTAACATGGGTCATGGGCAATGAAATCTTGGCTTTAGTTTATGATGACTGATTATCAGGTTTTAAAACTCAACAATTTGGTGTATTTGATTGGGAGTTGAATGGGAAATGTTGTATAAGTTTTAATTGTGCTAGTGTCTAATTGATTGACATTTCCAGAAACTTCGAAAATCTGGGTCTGCTGAGCCTTGTCATATTGAACTACTGGAAATTACCCCTGTGATTTTAGTTCTAGCTTTCTTTGGGTTTGGGTTTTATTTGCTTTCTATATTACTTCAACTCTTCATTTTCCCTTGAGGTACTCATGCCTGATACTTATATCCTATGCATTGATACCAAAATATGACCACCAAGGGTTCTTCAAATACATGAAAAAGCTTTAAAATGTTTTATCATATTTGTGCCAAACACATGCCCTTATCCAACTCTTAGACTCAAGCCTGAGTAAAATGGTTTGCTTCCTTTAAGATATTTCGGGTTCGTTGGGAAAAGTCATAAAGCATATATCTACTTCCTTTTGTGTTGAATTTGAGTATATGTCTGACATGGATATATTCAAATTTCTATAAGATTGTTCATGTATTTGGAATATCCTTAAGAGTATCGTATCCAATACCTATGTCAGATTATGCATCAGACACACGTACTTCAACCAAAAGAAAGAATTGGAACTATATAGGGCTCAAGAGCTGAGAGGAAAACTACAATATCTTAAGTCTTAACCTCTCATTTGTAGGAAAATCATATATAATTTGGGAGAAGTATATCTATTGTTATTTTCTTCATTGCTACAAGCTATGTTGCTATGACTCTTTTCTTCCATTCTTCTTGAAGTATTAATGTTCAATACCTGTGTTTAATGCATATCCAGATATAGGTATGGAAATAATACCATTTAAAGATCTCTAATTACATGTAAAAATCTAATGAAATTAAACTTGCATGTGTTAAATTCTGACCCATGTTTGATACCCACACTCAAATCCGATTAATGTCGGTCGAAAGGATAGCTTCTGGGTTTTGAATGTCCCATTTATTAGTAATCTCTGATATTCTTTCATTTCTACTGCATGATTTACTTCTAATCGTCTTAACATTGTATGCTATAGGAGCTTCACCGGACGCGTTTACAAATAAAAGCAAAATCAAAGATCCACAAGAAACTAAATGGTACTGTGGTTCATATCATTTATGTTGCTCAACTTTTTATTTTTCTTGAAGTATCCACGTTCAGCATTCATATTCTATGGATATCCAAATGTGAATACATTGAAAAACTTGATAAAAATCTAATTACTTGTGTCGGTCCATGCTCATGCTCATTAGTAACACCTCAGTCGAAGTAAAATAGTATATCATCATCAATAACTTTCTATAGTTGGATTTTTGGTTCATCGTCTGCAACCTCTTCTTCTATCTGTAGATCAAACAAAAAAAGTTTAGTACTGAATACTTGAATAATTCATCGTCTGCAATCATTTCTTCTGATTGTAGGTCGAGCCGAAAGGTTTCGTGCTGAATACATGAATTCCGCAGATTCTCAGGAATCGGATTCAAACACCAAAGTTGAACAAGAAAGTGTTCCAAACCCAAAGAACCATGGTGAAGATGATAATCCCTTTTCACTGCAAGACAATGAAGTTGTGCAACTTGCAACAAAAAAGCGGCAGAAACTGCATTGGGGGTATGTTACAAGCTTTCACCTTAGACTGTTTCTTGGCATCAATTCATTCATTAATGGGAAAGCTTATTACCAGGACACTTTTTTTAATTACTCTATCCAATACTATTCACTTTTCAGATATAAGCCTAAGCCATATAAGTTATAACCCTCCAAAGTCCAAATATCTATTTTATGAAAAAAGAAAAAAAAGAACTTATAAAAGTTGAGCATATCATGTTGGATTGCGCATGCATCCAACACTCTATCCTGAGTCCAGACAACATTGCGGAGAAATGCATTCATAAGCAAGAGAATTGCTGCTCCATCTGATGTACTTAACTATTTATATCCTATTTCGGAGATTCGTCCGTGTCTGAAATTCATCCATGAGTACGGATAACCTAACCTTTGTGTAGTGACATGTGCTTTGCACCATGTATTGATGCTCCATTTTATATCTCGTCTTTGTATATTAACAATTTCCAACATTATGATTTGTCCACAGCCTTGATACAAAGGAAAGATGGGAAAGGAAAGCCAACATGTAGACTGAAGAAACATAAAGCTTCGGTTAGATGATGTTGTGCCTCTTATGTTTCTTTATTGAGTAAACGAAAATGATGTAGCCTCGGAGGAATCGATTACTGCATCTTTGAGGCATTTTCTAGTAGTATATTCGAGAATTCTTAATTGGCCGAATGTAAATAGCTCTAGGATAGAATACAATAAAGAAAGGCATAGAGAATGATCGCTTGCTCTTAATAGTCAAGGCTTCAATCTAACATCATGTATTCTTTACTTCAGAACAAATCTCTTTTATTTTGGCATTTAAGATTCTACTTGGCTCAACTACTCCTCTAGTTCAAACCGAAACAACCACCTCAGGTAAGATATGGACATGTTCTCGTGGGGTTTTTTTTTGTCCCGCAAAAGTGAAGCCCAAAGCATGTCTCCGACACAATTAGGTTATAGAGATAACCTTCCAACAATTCTTCAACTGCATTGAAAATTGAGCATTTACTTGTTCATAGAATATACGTATCCGTAGCCGATACCTCCAAAACTGAGTAGCATAAAAATCGAGATTAGAAGTGTGAAAATTTGGGAGGTTCTGATGTGAGGCGTTAAAATACAACTAAAAAACGGTGTGACTGGTTAAATAGGTGACCGGTTAAAAGCGTTACCTGAAATGTTTTATGTTTTCTCCGGAAATATTATTTGTGTTAGTAATAATAATGGTAATAAATGGGAATGTTATATTCGTATGTAAAATGCATAAAAAAATATTGACTTTAACATAACCGATTAATTACTAGAAACATTATTAACCATAATAACATATATGTAGCACATTTTTAAAGTTGATGGGACCTTAGAAATCCGATGATAACAAAATAGGTTAATTATTTGATTTGTTATCAATATTATCAACATAATAGGTAACGCCTAAAATGTTACCAAAGTTTAAGCTGACAGAGCCTTAGAAATCCGAAGATAACAAAATATGTTAATTACTGAAAATATTATCTACCATAGTAACATAACAAGTAGCGCTTATTTTATGTAATAGGTAACTCCTGTTTAAAGTTGATGGGCCCTTAGAAATCCGACAAAAATAAAATATGTTAATTACTTGATTTGTTATTAGTATTATCAACATATTAGGTATCGCCTAAAATGTTACCAAAGTTTAAGCTGATGGAGCCTTAGAAATCTGAAGATAACAAAATATGTTAATTACTAGACACATTATCAACCATAATAACATAACAAATAGCGCTTATTTAATGTAATAGGTAGCGCTCCTTTAAAGCTGATGGAGCCTTAGAAATCTGACGATAACAAAATAGGTTAATTACTTTATTTGTTATCAGTATTATCAACATATTACAGTGTACATTGTTAATTTATCTATTACTTTAAAGTAATAGGTTTCGAAATTATAAGAATCAATACTTATATGACAGGATCAATACTTGTACATTTACGCCTATTTTCATTATACCGATAGAAAAGTTTACCATGTACATTGTTAATTTAGCTATTAGTTTAAATTAATAGGTTTCGAAATTCCATGTATCGATACTTGTACATTTTGAGTGCAAATTGTTTGAGATACAACTAAACTAAAAGTATTGATACGTATATATAAATTATCGATACTTGGCATATATGCCTATGATCATTATACCAGTAAACTTTTACCCTTTACATTATTAATTTACCTATTACTTTATAGTAATAGGTTTCGGAATTAAAAGTATCGATACTTTGTACATGTGTATCGATACTTTTTGCGTGCAAATTGTTTGAGAAACATATTGGAATAAAAGTATCGATTCCTATAAAAAAGTATCGATACGTTATATTTACGCCTATTTTCATTAAACCAGTAGATTTTTACTGTTTACATTGTAAATTTACCTATTACTTTAAAGTAATAGGTTTCGAAATTCTGAGTACATCGATACTTTATATATGTGTATCAATAGTTTTTGCGTGCAAATTGTTTGAGATGCATACTGAAATTAAAGTATCGATACTGATATAACACAATATTGATACGATGCATTTACGCTATTATCATTATACCAATATACTTTTACCATTTACATTGTGAATTTACCTATTACTTCTACAATGCACTTTATATATGGGTTATCAGAATGTTGGATTTACACATAAAGACCTCTACAATGCACTTCACAGAGGTAAAGCAAAGGCAATCATCAATGGGGATGTCAATGCACTAATTGCTTACTTCAAACCGGTACATAGAGAATTGATACTTGGAATTTCAAAACCTATTACTTTAAAGTAATAGGTAAATTAACAATGTAAACGGATAAGTTCATTCTTTCTCAGAATCCCTCAATCCAGAGACACAACACCATGTTTTATGCAACTACGAGCCCTTTCCATATGTTCCCTTGTATAATATACTTGAACCTTGCCAAAAAGTCTATAAAATAGAGTCTCCATCAAGTCGTGGCCGAAATCAGTTTTGTAGTTGGGATTATCCAGGTTAATCATGTTGATTGCACAACCAATAAAACTCGAAGGCAGTGTCCAAATGGTAAGTAGGAACTGGTAAGACAAGCTTCCTTTGAGGGTCATTGAATTCAACCCCTCCCAGGTAAGGACTGCATGATTGAACATTACATAGAATAGTTGTATTCAGTTCTTGAATGTGTATAAGAATAATTGTATTGATCTCCGTTAACATTTCGAAACCAATAAGTATCATGCATGCAGTACCTTATATCCTCGAGGCAGACAACAAGAAATATGTCAATTAAAGATTTACCAAGAGCGGTAGCTTCTGCACGAAGACTGAACCTAGAATCAACTTCGCCATTATGCCCATACTATTCAAAAGAACCTGTTGAATGATAGGATTTACACACGACCGCGAGCATTTGATCTTCACCCAAGTATGGGTTTCCCCGGACATCTCTGTTGTAGGATTTTAGCCGAGTACTTGGGTGAAGATCAAATGCTCGAGGTTGTGTGCAAATCCTATCATTCAGCAGGTTCTCTTAAGCAATATGGGCATAATGGCGAAGTTGATTATAGGTTCGGTCTTCATGCAGAAGCTATCGCTCTTGGTAAATCTTTAAGTGGAAGATTTCTTGTTGTCTGCCTCGAGGATATAAGGTATTACATGCATGATACTTATTGGTTTTGAAATATTAATGGAGATCATTACAACTATTCTTATATACATTGAAGAAAAAATATTCAAGAACTTAATACAACTATTATATGTAATGTTCAATCGTGCAATCCTTACCTGGGAGGTTCAATGACCCTCAAAGGAAGCTTGCCTTACCAATTCCTAGCTTACCATTTGGACACTGCCCTCTAGGTTTTATTGGCTATGCAGTCAACGTAATTACCAGCTTCCTTCATCCTTTGACATTTAGTCATACTGTCAAAATTTGAAATTTGTAATCAATTTAAAGTTCTTAAATACTTTAATCCAAATACCATTTCAACAAAACTTACACAAATATATTGATACTTACTAGAAGTACATATATCTACCAGTGGTTGCTTTTGATTTTCTTTAATGTTGATACTCTCAGGCTCCATTTCAATGTCATATTCGCGAACAACAATTGCACTTTCTACCTATAACCGATCCCAAATGCTTCTTTACTTCGAAAACCTAAACCCATAAACCTAACCCCTATTTCTAAATACTAAAAAACTAAAAAACTAGGGTTTCAACAACAAACCTTTCGATTTGATTGCAACAACAAACAAACAACTACGCTTTCAAAAACTTCGTGCTTCTATTTCACAGTAACTAATACGCTTCGATTTCAAAAACAACGACCGTCTTCTATCTATTTCTCTGTTAGCAATGCCTTTGATATTTTAATCGATTATGTTATTTATATTTAATCGATACCATTACTCAAGTCTTGATACTTTTGTGTAAGGTATCGATACTTTCGAGACATTTTTCTTATTGCAATTCTTTTCAATTCCTAAAGTACTGATACTATGTTACATAAACGTATCGATACTTTCAACAATTTTGATATCTCTTTACCAGTTTTGTCAAATAAAAATTGATTTTGTCAGATTTCAACCTGTTATATTGTCATGTATTGATACATGTGTCTAAGGTATCGAAACTTTACAGGCGCAATTATTGTAATTCTTTTAAATTCCTAAAGTATCGATACTTTGGTGCATATACTTATAAAAGTATCGATACTAATGTCAACCATTCTGATATCTCTTTACCGGTTTTGTCAAACTTCAACATGTTATATTGTCATGTATCGATACATGTGTGTAAGGTATCGATACTTTCGAGATATTTTCCTTTTTTCATTTCTTTCAAATTCCTACAGTACCAATACTTTGGTACATATAAACGTATTGATACAAATTTCAACAATTATGATATCTCTTTACCGATTTTCTCAAATTGAATCTGGTTTTGTCAATTTTTAATCGTTTAGTCAAATTCATTACCTTTACAATAATATTGATATCTATATAGACAGTATTGATACTTATCCTACTATCAATATACTGATAGACTTTTACCGTTTACATTGTAAATTTATATATAACTTTAAAGTAATAGTTTTTGAAATTTCGCATATCGATACTTTATACATGTGTATCGATATTTTGTGCGTGCAAATTGTTGAGAAGCATATTGGACTAAAAATATCAATATCTATACAAAACATATCGATACTTTATGTTTACGCCTATTATCATTAAACCAGTAGAATTTTATCGTTTACATTGTAAATTTACCTATAGCTTTAAAGTAATTGGTTTCAAAATTTTGCATATCGATATTTTATACATGTGTATCAATACTTTGTGCGTGCAAATTGTTGAGAAGCATATTGGACTAAAAGTATCGATACCTATACAAAACGTATCGATACTTGATGTTTACGCCTATTATCATTAAACCAGTAGACTTTTACCATTTACATTGTAAATTTACCTATAACTTTAAAGTAATCAGTTTCAAAATTCCACGTATCGATACTTTATACACTGTATCAATACTTTGTGTGTGAAAATTGTTGAGAAGCATACTGGACTAAAAGTATCGATACCTACACAAAAAGTATTGATACTTGATGTTTACGCCTATTATAATTATACTAGTAGATTTTTACCGTTTACATTGTAAATTTACGTATTACTTTATAGTAAGAGGTTTCAAAATTATAAGTATCGATAATTTGTACATGTGTATCGATACTTTTTTGCGTGCAAATTGTTTGAGATGCATATTGGAATAAAAGTATCGATATATAAGTATCAATAATTTATGTTTACGCCTATTATCATTAAATCGGTAGATTTTTACCGTTTATATTGTAAATTTACCTATTACTTAAAAGAAATAGGTTTCGAAATTATAAGTATCGATACTTATTATACATGTATAGATACTTTGTGCGTGCAAATTGTTTGAGATGCATATTGGAAAAAAAGTATTGATGCTTATATAATAAGTATCGATACGTTAAGTTTATGCCTATTATCATTAAATCGGTAGATTTTTACCGTTTACATTGTAAATTTACGTATTACTTTAAAGTAATACGTTTCAAAATTCTAGGTATCAAAACTTTGTTGTCAAAATTATAAAAATTGATACTTTAATAATGTGTATCGATACATTTTTGCGTGCAAATGTTTTACAAGCATACTGAAATTTGAAGTAGGTGTAAAATACTTTAATAACTAGCATTTATATTTCAACAATCCTCAAATATAAAATGCATATACTTGTAGTATGGGTATCGATACAAAAACGTAAGTATGAATACAGAAACTATACAATTTATGCTTCAAAATTAGTATTGTCGATACTTGGAGTAGGTGTACAATATTGTAATAACTCATTCATCTTCTATCAAATGATATGGATCAATCAACCAACAACTCTTTGGAAAATCCCGACCAATCAACCAACAACGCTTCAGAGATCAAATGTTGTGATATATTCGGAGCAATTAACCAACATGAAACGCGAGGAAAATCCCGACCATCATAATTTTGAGGCATAAGCTAAAAGATTGGATATGTGAAGAATGCCTTCTGGATTGAATCCATTTCATCCAACTCATGAAGATATGATAACCGTAAACCAAAACCGTCTAAGAGAAACATAATTGATGTAGAAGCATATGCATATTTAAAATCTCGAAGGCGATGCATCTAGTTCTTAAACATTTAAAGCATTAGAAGCATATCAGACTTATGATTTGGGTGGTACACGGGAAATGCAACCAAATGCAACCAAAATTCTCGAGAATTGAACGATACATCTTTTAATAATAATGTTAAAAAATTGAAGATACACACATAAATAGCAAGTATCAGTACTTGGAATTTCGAAACCTATTACTTTAAAGTAATAGGTAAATTAACAATGTGAACGGATAAAAGTATTCTGATATAATGAAAATAGCCGTAAATGACAAGTGAAGATACTTATCATTTACGCCTATTTTTATTACACCGGTAAACTTTTACCGTTTATATTATTAATATAACTAAGTATCAATACTTTATATATATGTATCCTTCAATTATTTTTATTATTATTACAAGATGTAGCCTTCAATTCTCGGGATTTTCGGTTGCCCTTGGTTGTATTTCCCATACAACCCAAATCATAAGTCCGAAACGTTTCTGATGCTTTAACTGTTTGAGAACCAGATGCATTGCCGTTGAGATTTTAAATCTGTATCTGCTTCTACATCAGGTATGTTTCTCTTCGACGGCTTCAGTTTACGGTTATCCCATCTTCATGAGCTGGATGAAATAAATTCTATCCGAAAGGAATTCTTCACATATCCAATCTTCTAGCTTGTGCCTCAAAATTATGATGGTCGGATTTCACTCGCATTTCATGTAGGAAAGAAATAATGAAAATTATGACTAATTAGTGTTAACATGAAAATTGTGCAAGTTAATAAGAAAAGAATATTATAAATGACATTTGATGTTACCTCCCGAGGCAATGAGCATGTTGTTGTTTGGAGGGAATAACGGTTGACAAACCTCATATTTATAGTAGAGCTCAAATTAAAATTAAAATTCAAATTCAAATTGAAAAAACATAATTGTTTCCTACTTTTCAAGTAACATGTGCTATCAGCCAAAAATCAGAGAAAGACAATACTGGTTCAAAGCTGAGTTGATTCACGAAAATAAAACAATCACGCGAATGGAAGACAATATGAGATAGTCAGATATTGTAATGGGTTCTTTATAGTGCCCCATCAGAATGGAATCTTTACTGTGTAAGTCACATGTTGTATCGTGGAATATTAAAATACACAGTTTTTGTTTTATATATTTGAGTACATTAAAATTGAAAATAATGCATTATGTGTATGGATAGAAAATATACACACAATATAAGTAAACCAATCATACAAAACAATGTTATACATAACAATGTTCTAATATTCTACCCACAAGAAATTAAACCAAATAAAAAGAGTTATTTCTGACAAAGTCCGAACCATTAGGCGTATTCGACAAATTTTCCAAATACTCGTGTATGTTTTCACCTTTTGCTGAGTACATATATAAATAATTGAAATTAGCAAACGAAACATGTTCAATAATGTAATAAGAAACCAATTTTGTATAAATAGGCATAAATTTGTGGCATACCTAAAACATTGTCGTTCCAAGATGAAACGTCAAAGGGATATGAACATATGTAACTGCATTGCTATATAAATACATAAATTGTAAATGAACCAATGATTGAACATATAGCTTAACAGAAAGAACATATGGCAGGCACGTACTTACTGGATTATAAATCATTTTTTCTGCTGAATCATTTACTAGCAGTGTATTTCCCGGGTTGTATTGAGGAGACACATTTCAAACATCTTACAGTAGGTAACTACATCTTTTTTTGCACTTTGCTTGATCATGTTTAGAGAAACAACCAAACGCAAATTTGTAGGAATCATATACAAATAAAAGTAAGCAACGCAAAGTGACACGTATCTTACTTAAATGAATATAAAGTGGTCACACAATAAAGGTAGTTTGTCAAGTGCACGGTCAATTATATGCCTAAAATTGTTAACAATTTCTAAGATTAACATCCAATTATAAATAATCCATTTATCTATAGTAATTCAATTGCTTAACATTGCTTACCTCAACTTGGAAGACCAATTGGCAACAACAAAGTTTTCTAAACAAAAATAAAGAAATTCTTATACACCTGGTCTCAATATAACATATACAACAAGAACAAAATGAGATTAAAACTGTACGTTTATATGTTAAAATAATGTATAGAAATGAAAATTTTAAAAACTTTTGGGATTTTTGAAAAGTTGACAATGACTCCATTAGCATCGAAAATGGAAAGTTTTTTTGCCGGTGGTGTTGCAAACATCATATATTTGTTTGGATCTTCATCCTTATCATCATGATCTATAATGTTATCCTTTTCATTCAACACTTGGTTGTCCATCGCTTTTATAAGAAAAACAAATACATTTTAGAGTTTGTAAATAATTAGAACAAAAAAAATGAATTACCTAACTCGTATGATGTCGTTGACGGAATTCTTTACGCAAGTTGGAGTCTTCATCACACAATGATGAAATATCAGCTCGTATTTCCCCGAGTTAGTCATTAATGTGCCCCACACGAGAATCAAAATGCTTCTGGAAATTAACCATATACTCCATCACTGACTTCATTGTAATATCCGCTTTCATCGAACGAATTCTATCGGTTGCTGGTTGTCATTATCAATAGGGTCCAATTGCTCTTTATCTTGTTCTACTCCAAAGCCATCTTTTTTACTCCAACAACATTTTTAATAAATTTATATCCGACTTCAGTCATGGATAACATGTCAATCTTCTGTGATAATCAACAGGGTAGTCAAGCGAAAAATCCACTTCATTCTTCTTTAATAGATGGGTAATGACACATCCATATGGCAGTGAAGTTGTAATAGATTCACCCTTTTTGACTAAATTAACAAGTGTCTCAAATATCAATTTGTGCAATGTTTGGATTGATTTTTGAGCTATAATTCCCTAACCACCAATAATCTATATCTTGAATTATGAAAAATTTCCACCGGAAGGACGAATAAACCAAGTGAGAATTTTGTGAAACACTCTCGCCTCCAAATCTAGGTGAATGGGGCTATTTCTATCTACACATTTAATTGTATGATTTAAATCAGTTTCATCGGAATCCTATTTTTTCTCGATAACTATTCCCTCAGCAATAGATTTTGAATATATATATATCCTTCCCCATTACATGAGTATTAATTCCGATGATGTTGTTCCTATTAGACTACGGTGGAATGAAGCATTATTGTAGAACACTCGAACAAGGTGGGAAATATTTTGGTTCTACACCAAGAAATTCAAGCCAACCCTAATCTATAAATGTATATTTAAAATCAAATTTATATTTTTCATTAAACATGAAATCCATGTCAATAACACGTTCGAGACGAATCTTTCTTACTTTGAAATGTCGATAAAATTTTCTTTCTCTTCATCGGTTCTAAAGTTGTTTGTATCAAACGACCTGATTTGGTCAGAAGCCCTTACTTGAGAAGAATACCTTAGTTAAGAAGATGACCTTGGTTGAGAAGAAGGTTTTGGTTGAGAACAACTATATATAGGTCGTTTTGGAGCCATTTTTAATACTGGATATAGAGGCTGTTACATGGAACACAAGCACATTAAGGAAAAAAACTATTGATTCCCTAAATCACTAAACCCCTAATTTAGGGCAAAATCTGAATAAATTCACCTGCAAATTATATCATAATAGTTGCAAGAAATGTGTCTAGTTGAAGGGATATTTTAGGAAGCTTGAATGGTGTAATTTCTGAACGGTGGTATTCGTTGGAGTGAAAGAGTTCTTTTTTGCCTTTTGGGGGAGCGATATTTCGATTACAAGTATGGAGGATTCATTCTTTTTTTTAAATAAACAAGAAAAAAACACGCATACCGAGTAAAAAAGAGGCGTGACCTAATACTTGAACGTCGGTACCGATTTGTTTATAGGTTAATAGTACTGTAAATGGTAAAATATTGTTAACCTTACCAGTTAATTGATTTAATATTAGTAATTGTGTTGACAGTATCGGTGTTGTTTATATCGAAAGTATCAATACCTATTCAAAAATTATCAATACTTTATATTTACGCATATTATCATTAAACTGATATATTTTTACCGTTTACATTATAAATTTACCTATTACTTTAAAGTAATAGGTTTCGAAATTAACAGTATCGATACTTGTGATACGTGTATCGATACTTTCTTCGTGTAAATTATTTGAGAAATATACTGGACTAAAAGTGTCGATACCTATACAAAGAGTATCTATACTTTATGTTTACACCTATTATCATTAAATTGATATATTTTTACCCTTTACATTGTAAATTTACCTATTACTTTAAAGTAATCAGTTTCGAAATTATAAGTATTGATACTTGTGATAAGTGTATCGATATTTTCTGCATACAAATTCTTTGAGAAGCATACTGGACTAAAAATATTGATAACTATACAAAAAGTATTGATACTCTATGTTTACGCCTAGTATCATTAAATCGGTAGACTTTTACAGTTGACATTGTAAATTTACCTATAATTTTAAAGTAATCGGTTTCAAAATTATAAGTATCGATACTTGTTATACATGTATCGATACTTTGTGCGTGCAAATTGTTGAGAAACATACTAGACTACCTATACAAAGAGTATCGATACTTTATGTTTAAGCCTATATCATTAAACTAATATATTTTTACCCTTTACATTGTAAATTTACCTATTACTTTAAAGTAATTGGTTTTGAAATTATAAGTATCGATACTTATGATAAGTATATCGATACTTTTGCGCACAAATTGTTTGTGCTAAATACTGGAATACAAGTATCGATACTTATATAATAAGTATCGATGCATTATGATTACGCCTATTATCATTAAACTGGTAATTTTTTTTCTTTTTCATTGTAAAATTACCTATTACTTTAAAGTATTAGGTTTCGAAATTATAAGTACTGATACTTGTTATACGTGTATCGATATTGTTTTATGTGCAAATTGTTTCAGATGCACACTGGAATAAAAGTAGCGATACTTATATAAAAAGTATCGAAATTGGACATTTTCATACTTTGCATACATTTTCTTCAAAATTATAAAAATCGATACTTTAATAATATATATTGATACTTACAAGCATATCGTAATAAAAGTATCAATATAATTACAACAAGTATCCATAATATGTCATAAGAAATCAATGTTGTACCCACCCTTCAACTACTACCTCCTAATATAATTGAAAACACCACTGAAGCATGTTGTTTTATGAACCTCTACTTTAACTTCTAATATCAAAATTCAACATCTACTCCTATTGGGACCATTGAACTTTCCTAAAACAAGCATACTTTTTTCATACTTTTGAACCATTATTTATGGACCATACTACATCAGACGATGTTAAGCCATGAAGTATTTATTGTTGATGAATCTGAAAGATTGGTTGGTCAACTCTTCTCTTCACGTGAGGAAGCTTGGGACTTTTACAAGGAATATGCATAGAAACATGATTTTAATGCACGCCAAGGAATAACACGCGTTGATAGGGAAGGGAATGTGAAGACACAAGAATTTTGTTATTCAAAAGAAGGGTTTCGATCATCCAAAGTCAATATTGTTGATCATCAACATGCTCATACATTAGTCACAAGAACCGGATGCAAGGAAAAAGTCTTGATGACAACAACAAATACAAACGATCAATGGGTTATAAGTAAGTCTTTTCAGAAACATAATCATGCATTGTGCACTACTGTTATGACACCATTTATGCGTTCAAATAGAGCTGTGAGTAAGGCTGATGTGGATGAGCCAACAACATTAAAAGATGTTGGTGTTGGGACATCACAAGTAATGAATTATTTCACGCATCAGCCAGGGGGTTATCACAATGTTGGATTTACACATAAAGACCTCTACAATACATTTTAAAAAGGTAAAGCAAAGAAAATCGTCAATGGGGATGTCAATGCATTAATTGTTACTTTGATTATAAGAAACATGATGATCATAGGGTTTTTTATGACATACTCAGTAGATGAATCATGGGCAATGCATAATCTTATTTGGGATGATTCAACATCGAGATCAGATTACATGTACTTCAGTGATGTAATTACATTCGACACAATGTACAGAGATAATTTCTATGGTCGACCAATTATGCCTATTGTTGGTGTCAATCATCACCATAGCACAAAAAATGTTTGTTACTTCCATCATCACTAATGAAAAGTATCAATCTTTCGAGTGGGTACTAATTTTTTTTACAAGCCATGATGAATAAATCACCTCTTTCAGTTGTCACCGACGGGGATAGGGAAATACAGAGGGCTATAAAATATATTATCCCTTTTGCTAAGCGCAGATTATGTTCTTGGCATTTTCTCACAATGCACAAGCTAACATTGGTGACCACAAATTTACAACATCATTTTCTACATTCATGGCTTCCTGGTGGACAACAGAAGAATTTGATATTCAATGACGTTCAATTGTTTTATAATTCAATGTCAAAAAACATCCAATGGTGATTGAGAAGGGAAATACTTGGCACTTATGGACACGAGCATATTTAACTGGTAATTTCTTTGCCCATATTCGCTCTACACAAAGGTGTGAGTCTATGAATGTTGTACTCGTGATTACACTGAAAAACACGAAGACATATTTAGATGTTGTTCGTGTAATTGAAGAATGAACAAGTAAAATGCGTATCAATGAGTTGAAAGCGGATTACTTAAGTTCCTAGACAAAGTCATTCCAGATCACAAAATTGATTGACCTAGAAAGTCACGCTGTTGAAATTTATACGCGCGAATCATTTCGTTTGTTCCAAGAAGAACTTCAACGGGAGACCTTGTACCAGCTTCAGGAATAGATTTAGTCCTTATCAGATGAATGTCAAAATTATATTTTGATAAAGTAAAAAGAAAAAACAAGAGATTTGAAATTAGTTTTGATGTTGGTATAGAAACTCTAACATGCTCGTGTAGAAAATTCGAGACCGTAGAAATTCCATGTCACCATCAACTTCAAATTTTGAAGCACTTGGATTATACATCTTTGCCTAAGTCTTTGATTCTAAGTAGGTGGACTAAGGATGCGAAGGCTTGTGCACCATGCTTTGTTGACTTGAATGTACCCCATAAGTTATACAAATGATACGATTTGCTTCTCTACGTGCAATGTCAAGTCGTTTATTCTACATTACATCAAAGACAGATGCGTCTTTCATAACCACAAGAGATGAGATGAAAAGAGTAACGACTGAATTTGAACACTCATTTGATTTGAAAGATTCAGTCAACCAAAACAATGTCGTAAACAACATTCGCGACCTTAAACGAAAACAAGGAAAGCGAAAAGAAATACAAAAGAATAAGGTCGAAAAGAAAATTAGGCGATGTGGGTTCTACAACGGTGAGGGACATAAAAAACTAATATGTCCTAAAGTCAAGCTCAGTTTTGAAACAAGCACACATCTTACATCAACAGATTTTTTTGAAGACGAAATAGATTGGTCGAACAGTCCCACAAATACCTATGATGTCTATTTTACTATGTTGTCTTCAATTTTCAATGCGTATTTATAATTTCAATCTGTCTATTACGTCTCAGGATAACGACGACAATTGGAATACTGCAAGTACCGATCTACATATATCGTAAATATCATAACACCTGGTATGCATAACAAACATGTACAACAACCTATTACTAACTTTGGTCATCACATACATAATTTCATTCACATATAAAATTTCATTCACATACAAATTTTGACTTACATCATCACATATGTTTTTCTATGTGTCTCATGCAAGTAATTGTCAACGCATCTCTCATTTTATTTTGATCGTGGCTTATGAGATAGTTTAATATTCTCATACGATCCCAATCTATAACAACCTATATTGAAATTGTCAGTATGTTAACCACATCATTCAATCTATGACTTCTAACATTTTAACTGCAAAGTATTTTTCATTCCACTTACTAAATCATCCGTTGACCCTCTAGCAATGATCCCTTCCATCCGCATCATAACATAAATGTCGCAATCATGTCTGTTAAAAAAATTAAATACCACAAATGTCAAATATGAAACCCTTATAAATTGCGTATTCAATATATGCTAAAATTACATACCCGTTCAATTGCACATTCATTTTATGCTCCACAAAGTTGAAACGTTTCAATGGGACCTTCAGCTGCCCACATGCAATTACAAAAATCACTTTCTTATTATATTTATCTAATACGATCATTTGCGTGAAAAAAATATCAAGTTATATTACAAACAATTTATGCATTATAAATTATTATTTCATTTCATGCATACCAATTTCCTCGTATCTTGCACTCTCTTTTTGGCCCTTGACGTTGTAAATAGACTATCATAAACCATTGCAACACGAGATACCATATCCAACACCAACATATATCAATAGTTCTGATTGTCATTTATTGTAATAAAGATCTACAATAAATGTCACACCCAATTTAATAAAATACAACATTTCTTTATAAATATTTAAATACAAAACATCATTTGTAAATCATATGGTATCTTATCGTGTCACAATTGGTTAATTTTAAATAGTCTTTTAATATACACTCCCAAAATCCTGCAACATCATCAACATGTGGCTTGTGATCTAACACCATGGTCTATATTTCTCGACAATCATTATTAATTTAACATCCATAACACTACTTTTCAACATTTATTAATTTAACTCACCGTAAAATTGTATGGAAGGTAGGCAATCTTTCGTTTCCCCGATATCTTCTTTGAATCGTTAACCAATACCCAGCCGACCAAATCAATAGCCTAACAAAATTAACTATACAATTACAACATATTAACTAGGTTTTAATAATTTATACTTTCTACTTACCAGACCGTTAACCCATGTCATAGATTTTAACATTGCAACGTCGGATAATGTGGCGAATTAGTTTCCCAACTGGATTACAACATCGTTTTATAATAAATTTGGATTAATGTTTTGTCATGAAATATTTAAATATCACTCACAAAGCAATATATATTACTGACCTCAATGGTAACCCACTATTCCATAAATATTCACACATTCCACTTTAAATGCACCAATTTCTTTTGGTACTTTCACTTTTTCAACCTATAATTTTGATTACAAATATTAGTCACAACCCACTAATAAAAATCAAATTCAGTTTTCTTTTATTCATCTTACCTTCTACTTTTTCTTATGTGCATGACATTTTGAGTCTAGGTCACCATCGATTACAATCTCCGGTGTTCACATAACATTAACATCCTTCATCCTTGTTACTTTTTTAAATTCATCATATTTGTTTCTCCACGTAACTCTTCATATATTTTTTTCAGCCTCATTTTTCCCTTCATCAATTTTTTTCAACCTATCCCATCACCCCCTTAAATTCACCCTTCAATTTCACCACTTCTTTCACCACTCCATCAATTTTCCACTCACTTCCCCCTTAAGGCTCTCAATGCCTCTTCGATTATGAATTGCCTTTACAAACTATCAGAAACAACTTTTTTAGCTCCTCCAACTCGTACATCAAAATGTCAAATTTACTTGCACTCCCCTGAGCCTCTTCTACCCCCTCTTCTTCCTCTTCATCCTTGCCAATAACCTTCAAAATTAACTTACAACATTAATACATTTTTTATAATCTTAATATTATATAATTACTTTTATTACCCTTTTTTCCTTGCTCGGTCTTTCCAACTTCAATTTTGCCATCACTCGAACTACTTTTTCCTTTCCCCATGCACGGATGTGTGCCACTATGGTTCTTTGGAATGATGGAAAACTTGCACAATCAACCAAAAATAAAAAATACAACCTACATTTATAATGAAATTTATCATTTTCTATAATAAATATACTTAAAAGTTCTCTAACCCAACACATCCTTCAACTCATTTACCTCTAAGATTGCTATGCACCCTTTGAGATATGCTTGGATTCGACCATACTGAAAGCTAATTATTGATTCAACCAATTTTTCATTAACATAGTCAGCCTAATTCAATTCATCTTTAAACCCTTCGTCGCATATCAACCTTATATTGTCCTTGCTCGGGGATGTATCACTCGTTGGATAAAGAAAGATTCCGACAAGGTACAATAGTACCCGAGCCTTTAAGTTATCCCCGTCATAAGCTCAATTTTTAATTTCCTCCTCAAGTCCAACATATGTCACATTGGGCTTTAAATCATGTTTCTTGGCAAGTGCTTTCAGTTCTTCGTCTTAATAACTTTTTTAACACTATTGCCTTTATCTTCTAGCCCTAATACGGCTACAATACATGGAACCCCTAGAGAAATGAATAGTCACCATATTGAACTCTACATTTTTCTACATCAAATTCCTCTATCAACGATCGACACAATTCCCTCCGAATTGGTCGATCCCTCACTCCTATCGAAGATCCAACCCCTATTTTTTCCAGCACATGAACTTTATTCTTCTCCTTCAAGTGTTCTATTATGGAGTTCACTCTTTTGATGCTACACCTTGTCGATACTTCCTACATTTTTTAAAAATATATAATGTTAGTGTTTTTATATATCGTTTATCATAGTATTTACAAGTTTAATGAATATCTTCTTTTCATGTGCTTTCCTCCAAGCTTTATATTGTTGTCTATCCTTTTTGGATAGTGTCACATACGATTCCTTCTCAGCATCACTCATCGACTTCCATTTCTCCAACACCTCATGTTTCACCTGAAATTAAGCATAAACGTTTCTTAATCAATAAATTAACGCTAAATAATACTTAATGTCAGTTTCAATTTACATACTGAACTGATGTTATAATTACTAGCTTCCTTCATCCTTTGGTATTCAGTCATACTGTGAAGATTTGAAATTTGTAATCAATTTAAAGTTCTTAAATACTTTAATCCAACTATCATTTCAACAACAATTACACAAATACATTGATACTTACTAGAAGTACATATATCCACCCAGTGGTTGCTTTCGATTTTCTTCATTGTTGATACTCTCGGGTCTCTATTTCAATGTCATCTTCGCGAACAATAATTGTAAGATCCATTGACTTCATTTTTCCTTCATATATCAGTTTATGAACATTCAAGCATTAAATTAAATTAAATTAAATCAAATCAAATCAAATCAAATACAAGTTACATACAATTTATTCAATATACAAATATCGATAACTAATCATATAGTAATCAGACTTCCTTCAAAGGAATGAGAATACTCTCTACTACAAGTATCAGTACCTTTATTCAACTTACAATATTAATTTCTACCAATAATATTATATGACAGTATCGATATTTATTTTCTACCTAAAATATAACTTTCTATTGTAATCGTTCACAAATCCTTCTTTATCGAAAACTCCAAACCCATAAACTTAACCCATATTTTTGAATATTGTAATACTAAAAAACTAGGGTTTTGACAATATACATTTCAATTCGATTACAAGAACAAACAAACAACTACGCTTTCAAAAACGTCTTTCTTCTATTACACATAAACTAATACGCTTCAATTTCAAAAACTACGGTCGTCTTCTATTTATTTCTCTGTTAGTAATGCCTTTGATAATTTAACCGGTTATGTTATTTATATTTAATCTATACATTACCCAAGTCTCGATACTTTTGTGTAAGGTACCAATATTGTAATATCCTCAATAACGGGTTAGTGACCAAATTGTAAAGTTTCAGAAATTGGTGATTAAAGTAGGATAATTGAATAGTTCAATGATTTATTTGGAAATATTACCTTAAAGATGCTAGTAATTATAAAAGGTATTAAAGGGTAAAAGGGTCATTTGACCAAGAAATGAATTAAAAATGGGATATAGTAAGGATATATACACGTGGGAAAGGAGAGATTTCTCCAGAGCTTTCTTCTTTCTTCTTTTTTTTAATACGTGAAAGAGAGCCAAACAAAGGTAAGCTTTATGATCTATTGATTATTTGTTAATTTAAAGTTTGGGTTTTGATTGTTAGATGATAACTAAGCTTAAGGAAAGCTTAAGTTATCTTAAAATCAAAAGATAAAAGAGTTAGGGAAGATTAAAAATTTGGAGTTCTTGAATGAAATTTTGATATAGAGTTGATAATTAGAATTGGAAGTTGGATTTGACTTGTCATCAATCTAGTTAAGACATATGAAGTGTTAGAAGTGGAATTAAATCATGTTGCAAAGTTGGTATAATTCTTGAATCTCATAAGGAGGATAGGATTTTGGGGTTTAAGATGAAATAAATGAGTATAGATTAGTTTAAATAGATGTATAAGAGTTAAGAATAGAAAAAGGGATGAAATATGAAGAGTTGATAGAATAAAGAAGGGATTTTCGTGCTCAAAGTATCATTTCTGGGTTGTGTACATCGATTCACTCTCAAATAAATGAACATCGAATGCAATTAGTGCATCGATGCATAAGGAGTGCATCGATGCACCTGCTTAAAATACAAACATCGAATAGGATTTATGCACTGATGCATAGACAGTGCATCGATGCACCCGTCAAGGGATGCATCGATACATGGTGTAGTGCATCGATGCATACCTTCATTAAAAGATAAAAATAGCTTTCTTATTAGCCTAAGGAATGATAGTCTAGGATATATCAATTAGTATACTGATATGTATCAATGTATTAATATGTAGATTTAGAACGTAATCTCGTTCCGAACAATTGAAGGATTAGAATCGAATCAAAGCAAGGCTAAGGTGAGTACATATTAGAAGTATGGTACAATGGAATAAGACTTGCGATAAGTCTAATTCCTATGATGATTTTCATATCACAATAGTTATGAACATGCATACATGATAATTATTATGATACATGCATAAAGTATATATGTTCATATGATTTGATAAATGATATAGGTGAATAGATTTAAATGCACATGTGACATGGTAAGTGATATGAGTTATATGATCACAAGAGAAATGACATGAATACATGAACATATGAAATATAAGAATAATACCCATGGTATATGATATGAGAGCTATAGGTATAGTTGGCATGCCAAGAGTTGAGGGTTCTACGTGGTCCTTCGGGACATATATGTATCCTTTGGAACATTTACAGTGTCTTTTGAGACATATTTGATCCACTGGAATATGTATATGGTTCTTAAGGAGTGGTCCTTCAGGACAAATACAGTACATAGGTCCTTCGGGACAAAATTTCATAGCCCCTAGTGGAACCCATACGAGTTGTGGTGACAGCATAGTGCACAACCTCATTGTACTCGAATACCTTGAGTTCTCAAAAATATACATGGGCCTATAACAGGTTATCAAAGGTAATTACATTGTTATAGTTATATGTTACCATATTATTATTGTTTACATAGAATTGTATACGATAGGATTGAATGGATAGATTGCATGTTCATATTCATACTGAATGTATTATTATTATATTTAGATGCCTCATTAAGTCTATGACTTAGCGTGTAAGTGATTTACACGTAGGTACCAATAATCAGGAAGAGCGAAATAGGGTGGCAAGAACATCAGCAATGCTAGAAGATCAGATCAGAGTAACAGATAAAGTATGTCTTTTTTCGTGTATAGTGTTGGCATGTAAGAAAAGTGTCTGTTACAAATGCCCTGATCAGTTTTGTCTTGTTTTGGTTAACTTGTGTAAAGTAACAATGTTATTTTAATGAAAGTTTTAAATTTCTTGATTTTTCGTCAAGAGTCAAAGTTTGAAAAGTCAATGTGACACCTCGGACTCGTATCCGGGTCGGGTACGGTTGAGGGTGTTACATTTAATGGTATCAGAGCTACGATTTAGTCGATTCTCGGCATAAACCGGAGTCTAGAGTGTCCTATAAAGTATTCATGCCAACAAAATAGTGAAAACTTCTGATATGATATAATAGTAAGTATGTTGTTTTGCTAATAGAATGATATGATTATGTTCTTATAGATGTCCGGACATGGTAGCTCTAGAAGTGAAGTGGGAGATGATAGGCCGGCTAAAGTAGTAATTCACCTGCCCTTGCCAGGCAAGGTGAAGAACATGCACCTTTTGAAGTGCCTGTAACTGATCAAGATGTGTTCTTTAGAACATTAGATATGGTATTGACGCGTTTCTAACCTCTTGCTACTTTAACTCCGAGAATGAATGTTGCAAAGGAGTTGAAGGGTTTAGGAGCTCCAGAGTTTAAAGGTGAAGCCGAAGAAGGTCCTGTTGTTGCGGACCTTTGGCTTAATGATGTAAAAATTATGTTAGATGGTATCCACTATTCTAATGTAGAGAAGTTAGATGGAGTGGTCTCATTGCTTATTGGGCAAGCGAGAATCTGGTGGACAAACGTCACTCTGAGAATGACAAGTGATTAAGTGATCTGGTCCTTGTTCTTAAAAGAGTTCAAACAAAAATATATAGGAGACCAGTTTATCAGCAAATGAAGCAAGAATTCTTGAACCTGAAGTAATTGGACTGCACTATATATGAGTATGAGTGCGAATTTAATAAATTAAGTCGTTTTGCAGCATAGTTAGTGCCTACAGAGAAAGATGCTTGCGAGTGGTTTGTTTAGGGCTTACGCCCAAGTTTAAAAGAGATGCTGATAGTGTTGAACTTATCCTCGTTTTAAGAGATAGTAAATCGTGCTAAAGCCTTAGAGAGAGCTCAAAATGAAAGGTTTGTGAATCAAAGAACCCAACCATCTAAAAGAACTGGGCTTCATCAAGTTTTGCACCACCTAAGAGAAGTAGAGATTTTGGTTTCCGATCTCCAGCACAATTAGAGTCGATGACATCCATTGCAAGAGAATCAAATCAGATGAGAGCTAGACAGACTCAATCTGTAGGGTCTGGTGATGGACGAGCACAACAGAGTCAAATTAGACAATGTGAAATTTATGGAAGAAGCCATAGCGGAACGTGTAGGGTAGTTACTGGAACTTGTTTTCGATGTGGTGAAGTGGGACATTTCATGAGAGATTGTCCATTGAGAACAGGAGAATCAGTACAGTCGGATCGATCTGCTTCGATTCTCAAAGAGGAAGAAGTAGAGGAAGAGGTAGAAGTTAACCTGAATCCTCTACTCAACAGGAAATACATTCCACTGCTCGAGTGTATAATATGAATACTAATGAAGATTTTGATGATCCAGAGATTATAACAGGTACCTTTTATTATGTAATAGATATGTTATGATATTGATTGATCTGGACTTGCATATTTATATATTAGTAGTAAATTGATGTGAGAATTGAGAATTTAATTAGAAGTTATTTATAGTGATGTGGAAGTGACAAATTTATTAGGGTACAGTGTTGGGATAAATAAGATATGTTGAGAATGTTCCATTAGAATTTAGAGAATTAAATTCCCTGTTAAATTGATGGAATTACTATTCAAATGATTTGAAGTAAGATTGGAAACTAAAGAATTAGAGATCTTTATCGTTCTGAAATAAAGTAGTTTCTTTACTTCAGTGACAAGATAAGGTAGAAGGAATGGGTGTTATTAGGGGAATATTAAAAGAACAAGTGATGGATACTATTATTTTGGGGGAATTGGAAAATATGTACATCAGTAATCAGTTTATAAGACAAAGGTAAATGGAATGTTTGAATGCAAACCAAGGAAATTGTATTATGGATAAGTGAGAATGAAGGTTTGATAAGTTAAGGAAATGGAGGACGAACTATTTTTGATTGGGAAGAATGTATAGTATATGAATGGTTTGATGGTGGGGTATGTTTTATTAGAAGAAATGAGTTGAATAATAAAGTATTATGATAGTGAGTGTAATAAAGATAAAGGATTTGTATGTTTGGCGGAAGTAAGAATTAACTGAAAAGTTAAATGTAATAAAAAGGGATAAGTAATTTGTGACTGGAATAAGGAAAAAGATATGATCTATGAGACAAGGATATAATGATTTATAAGGAGTAAATAGATAGGGAAATTAAATGAAAAGGGTGTAAAGTGTGAATTATAAGTGGATATGAAAGTAAGGAAATGATAGATGGTGTTATGAAAAGATTGTTTGATTCTGTAAAATGTATGTTTAATCAAATTTGAAGAAGAGTTAAGGTTGTGCTTTGGTCAAATGATGATGGAATAAGAGTTTGAGTTCTTGTTATAAGGTAATTAGAGATTAATGAAGAAATGTATTGATTTATGATATAAAGTGATGAGAATGGAGGCAAAAGTAAGTCATTGGTTGGAAATTGATTTTCAACGGTCAAAAGTAGGTGTATAACCAAAGAAGAGAAAAGATCGAAATGGATTGAGTTACTTGGAAATTGAAGGCAAATCATTAGTTGCAATTGCGTAAGGAATAAAGTGGAGAAAGCAACACGAGAACATTAAAAGATATGTTCTTATTAATATGTTCAGTGAAAATTCGAGGACGAATTTTCTTTAAAGAATGGGAGATTTGTAATATCCTCAATACCGAGTTAGTGACCAAATTGTAAAGTTTCAGAAATTGGTGATTAAAGTAGGATAATTGAATAGTTCAATAATTTATTTGGAAATATTACCTTAAAGATGCTAGTAATTATGAAAGGTATTAAAGGGCAAAAGGGTCATTTGACCAAGAAATGAATTAAAAATGAGATATGGTAAGGATATATACACGTGGGAAATGAGAGATTTCTCCATAGCTTTCTTCTTTATTCTTTTTCTTCATACGTGAAAGAGAGCCAAGCAAAGGTAAGCTTTCTGATCTGTTGATTATTTGTTAATTTAAAGTTTGGGTTTTGATTGTTAGATGATAACTAAGCTTAAGAAAAGCTTAAGTTATCTTAAAATAAAAAGATAAAAGAGTTAGGGAAGATTAAAGATTTGGAGTTCTTGAATGAAATTTTGATATAGAGTTGATAATTAGAATTGGAAGTTGGATTTGACTTGTCATCAATCTAGTTAAGACATATGAAGTGTTAGAAGTGGAATTAAATCATGTTGCAAAGTTGGTATAATTCTTGAATCTCATAAGGAGGATATGATTTTGGGGTTTAAGATGAAATAAATGAGTATAGATTAGTTTAAATAGATATATAAGAGTTAAAAATAGAAAAAATGGATGAAATGTGAAGAGTTGATAGAATAAAGAAGGGATTTTCGTGCTCAAAGTATCATTTCTGGGTTGTGTGCATCGATGCATATTCAATGCGCATCGATGCACTCTCAAATAAATGAATATCGAATACAATTAGTGCATCGATGCATAAGGAGTGCATCGATGCACCTGCTTAAAATACAAACATCGAATAGGATTTATGCACCGATACATAGGCAGTGCATCGATGCACCCGTCAAGGGATGTATCGATACATGGTGTAGTGCATCGATGCATACCTTCATTAAAAGATAAAAATAGCTTTCTTATTAGCCTAAGGAATGATAGTTTAGGATATATCAATTAGTATACCGATATGTATCAATGTATTAATATGTAGATTTAGAACGTAATCTTGTTCCGGAACAATTAAAGGATTAGAATCGAGTCAAAGCAAGGCTAAGGTGAGTACATATTAGAAGTATGGTACAATGGAATAAGACTTGTGATAAGTCTAATTCCTATGATGATTTTCATATCACAATAGTTATGAACATGCATACATGATAATTATTATGATACATGCATAAAGTATATATGTTCATATGATTTGATAAATGATATAGGTGAATAGATTTAAATGCATATGTGACATGGTAAGTGATATGAGTTATTTGATCGCAAGAGAAATGACATGAATACATGAACATATGAAATATAAGAATAATGCCCATGGTATACGATATGAGAGCTATAGGTATAGTTGGCATGCCAAGAGTCGAGGGTTCTACATGGTCCTTCGGGACATATATGTATCCTTTGGAACATTTACAGTGTCTTTTGAGACAGATTTGATCCACTGGAATATGTATATGGTTCTTAAAGAGTGGTCCTTCGGGACAAATACAGTACATAGGTCCTTCGGGACAAAATTTCATAGCCCCTAGTGGGACCCATATATGGTGACAGCATAGTGCACAACCTCAATGTACTAGAATACCTTGAGTTCTCAAAAATGTACATGGGCCTATAAAAGGTTATCAAAGGTAATTACATTGTTATAGTTTATGTTACCATATTATTATTGTTTACATTGAATTGTATACGACAGGATTGAATGGATAGATTGCATGTTCATATTCATACTGAATGCATTATTATTATATTTAGATGCCTCACTAAGTCTATGACTTAGCGTGTAAGTGATTTACACGTAGGTACCAAGAATCAGGAAGAGCGGAAATAGGGTGGCAAGAACAGCAACACTGCTAGAAGATCATATCAGAAGTAACGGATAAAGTATGTCTTTTGTCGTGTATAGTGTTGGCATGTAAGAAAAGTGTATGTTACAAATGCTCTGATCAGTTTTGTCTTGTTTTGGTTAACTTGTGTAAAGTAACAATGTTATTTTAATGAAAGTTTTAAATTTCCTTGATTTTTCATCAAGAGTCAAAGTTTGAAAAGTCAATGTGACACCTCGGACTCGTATCCGGGTCGGGTACGGGTTGAGGATGTTACAGATACTTTCGAGATATTTTCATTTTTTTCATTTCTTTTCAATTCCTAAAGTATCGATACTATGATACATATACTTATAAAAGTATCGATACCGTCAACATATCCGGTAGCACTTTACTGGTTTTGTCATATTGAAACCGATTTTGTCAAATTTCAACATGTTATATTGTCATGTACCGATACATGAGTCTAAGGTATCGATACATGAGTCTAACGTATCGATAATTTATAGGCACTATTATTGCAATTCTTTTAAATTCCTAAAGTATCGATACTTTGGTGCATATACTTATAAAAGTATTGATACAAATGTCAACCATTCCGATATCTTTTTACTAGTTTTGTCAAATTGAAATCGGTTTTATCAAACTTCAACCTGTTATATTGTCATGTATCGATACATGTGTAAGGTATCGATACTTTCGAGACATTTTCCTTTTTTTCATTTCTTTTAAATTCCTACAGTACTGATACTTTGGAACAGATACTTATAAACATATCGATACAAATTTCTACAATTCCGCTAGCTCTTTACCGGTTTTCTCAAATTAAAATCGATTTTGTCAAATTTCAATCGGTTTTATCAAATTCGTTACCTGTCTTGTTAAATTGAAACTAGATTTGTCAAATTTCAACCTGTTATATTATCATGAATCGATACATGTGTGTAAGGTATCGATACTTTATAGGCGCTTTTATACATGTCTACTTTTAACCAGTTTTCATCACTTTCTTATATATTACTATATATATCGATACTTCTGTGCACAGTATCGATATCTACCGATAAGCTAAGTTTGCCGGTTGCCAAATTTTTTAATATTTCTTCATGTTTTCCACCTACATCATTATTATTACTCAACATTTCCGATAGCGCTAAACCGGCTTTATTAAGTATCTTATTAAATTTTCGGTCATGTTGTTTCTTTTCCATATATTAGTTCACCATTAATGAGACAATCCCTGAAAATTTACATACAAAACAGGAAAATTAATGTTGACAAACTTCATGGAAATGACAATTTCTCGGAGGAAACTAAATAGCTTATGCTTGCATCGGAATTCTAGATCAGATTGGATTTATTTATAAAATCAACCTTCTGAGACAACATCCAGCAGGTTTATGACTCTCCCAGCCTTGACCTTTTTTGTAAATCAAAAACCATACGCTCCCATATTCTTATTACCCAAAGACTAAACTATGAAATCCTGTTTGAAAACCCCAGACGGTTTATACCGAGTGCTAGAACACATGCTGATTACTTTCAGGATGAAGAAAGTCCTGCAGAGATAACGGAAACGATCCACATGACGGCACGTCATGAGATAATTGTTAACAAGATATGGAGATTATTCTCTGAATCAACCTGAAGGATTAAGAGCAAGCTCGATTTCTTCCAATGATCGCCCCTTGGTTTCGACGACAGCACCAGCTATGTACAAGACGGCAAGAAGACAAACAGCAGCAAATACCGTATATACTGCGCTGATTCCGAACTTGTCCACAACACTCAGGAAATACAGGCCGATGACAAAGTTCGATATCTGTTAGAACAGAAACACAGAGTATGACATGAAAGCAAGAAATTCACCCAATCGAAAGATGAAAGCAGAAATATCAAGAATACTAGATAAATATGGCAACCATTTTCAGATCATGTTCTTTTCAAGAAAAAATATATGCAATGGAGAAAGTCATATTAAGAAAGAACCATTGTTACATTACGATTACCACATCGTATTGCAGAATCCACACGCCAATTTGCTTTCATGGATATACATGCCCATGCACATATCAAAATGCTTGGGCCAATTTTTTATCGCGACTTACCCAATGCGTGCCAAGCGATAAAGCCACTGCTTTTGCTCTGATTCTGGAAGCAAATATTTCCGGAAGCAGAAGAGCAGGCACCGGACCAGCACCAAGCGAAAACGACAAGACGTAGCTGTGTAAAAGAAATCGAAACCAGCTTTAGATCTCACCGGTCATTAGGAGGCAACAATGATTGAAGGCATCAAAACAATTAGAAGGAGAATCATTAATTGAATGAAAGGTTTTAACTCACAGAACAGTCCCGACGACGGCTAGCGTGCCAGAGTAGGGGGCCAGAATCTTCCAAGTGAATGACAATGACAGCAGCAACATTGAAGCACCCTTAGCGAGCCAAATGAAAGCCGAGGAACATGATATCGAAAAAAGAAAGGATATATTACTTATAAGAGAAGCTGATGAGAAAATTATGCATCATATCATTTTGTAATTATGAGTTTCACATTTAGTCTCTACCTAACTAATATGCTTATCATGGTTTAAAATTTAAGGCCATCCATATTGGCTGAAATAATATCAATAGACAGCCTATTCAACCATTGGACGGTTAAATCCTAGCTCATCAAAATACTATTGTTTCAGTCAAAATCCATTTAAGCGTCCATGAAATTGAAGGAAAAATAAATGGTCCAGATTCAAGACGGAGTTGTTTTACAAGCAAGCTAAAAAGTGACCAATTTTTGCTTGCATGTACAACTCTTTGACGAAAACAACCTGAGAACTTGCTCTGAGATACTGAAGGGAACTCTTCCGGCTACTTAATGATGAAAAAAGTTCTCCAATTGGAAATTTAATTAATATTGGGTGCTATAAACAAACATGATTTTATAATCCGAGTGAGCTTTTGAAATTAGAGAGAATTAGGGACTCTAGGCCAAAATTTGATTGCAAAAAGTAAGACTACTTGCAGTTTAAGAAAATTGGTCATGATGTAGAAGAAAAGGGGGGAAATTCAAGTTTATGTAATGAAAATGCGTGTTTATGTGTTTGTTGGTCCAAATATAAATGCAGGATATTGTTTCAAAGAGTTTTAACAATGGAATACAAACACTGCTTTGGAAGCATGGACCTTTACGGGGAAAAAGCCTACCATTCCAGCAAAACTTGTGATTAGAAGACTTTTCCTTCCTTGTCTGTCCATCAGAGAGGATGCAATAACTGTGCCTGCAAGAATTTCATAAGCCAGGAATATTACTCGGACTCAGTTGTGAGCCTTGAACATGGGTATGTGTTCAACACAGGTATGCTCATTTTTTCCAAGATTTCCATCTATTTGAAGAGTCCTCTGAGGATCATAATTCATATCCTCGTACTCATGTTCGGATATGTTTTAAATTCAGGGGTCAAACACAAATACTTAAAGAAAAATGAAGAGTCGAAGAAACAATTGTTAAATCTCCTACATGAATTTTGGTTCCTCCCACTACCCCAAGAACTTATGCTTTCTAAAAATGGTTAAGACTTACCAAAGACATTTGATGCACCAACAAGAGCACTAGCAGCAACATCTGATGCAATTCCAGCACTACGAAAGACAGCTGTAGAATAATACACCACGGCATTTATCCCGGCAAACTGTTGGAACAAAAAAAGTGCAGCACCAACACTCACAACTACAGAAGAAAACAAAGACGAGAATGAAAATTACCATCATACAATAGAAAGCATAAGATATGTGAAGGTGTAGCCTTCAGGATAATCAGTTTAAGTATATGACCACTGATTCAATAACCAGAAAAAATCCATCATGAGCTATACTAGCTACAGGAAAGAAGAAATGAGAATCAAAGAAAAGAATTATATTACATCCTTGACCCTTGAGTTTTTCATCATAAATCATCAAGGCATTAAGACAAAACTGCAGAAGGGTATGGAAAGTAGTGATGGATGATTAAACGAAATCCATTACTCGACATTAAATACTTGTCATAATTTGGGAACCAAGAAACACTAGATTGATTGGTGCTGAAACAACTCTTCAAATAATATGTTTTGAGAACATTGTCCCTTCAAGGTAATCTTCTTACATGGTGCGATACTTTTAAAATGAAGTATGATAAAAATTTCGATATTATCATCAGATCCTATTATTAGTGTCCAGTAGCAATACTAATAAGGGCATGCTTATTAATAGGCCTCATAGGACTTCAAGCATTTGGCATTCAGTTATGGTAGCTTTCAATATTCAGGCAAACCTTTCCTGTATCGGCAGCTGAATAGATCAAACCATCCTGCTTCTAGTTCTGTAGAACCCTGACCTGCATTACTTAACTCGTACATAATCTCAGTAACTCTTTCCTTTCCATAGAGTGTTCTTATAGATTTTTCAGCTTCAGAAATTTTCCCTTGCTGCAAAAATGATGTAAGTAAACAATAATAGTCAATATCATATATATCAATGTGAGATGTTAAAAAATGTAAAATAGTCTTGGTCCAATAAGAAACCTGAAAAAGCCACCGAGGACTTTCAGGGGAATATGTCATTCCTAGTGCCAATAAAATAGAAGGGACAACAGCAAGACCAAACATAACCCTCCACCTATAGAAAAATAACTAAGATAAAAACAGTTATGGCAAATGCTAAAGCAGACACAAAATTTAATTGCAAAAGAAATATAATTCTTGACTAAAAGTTTGGTACATTATACACAACATTAAGATGTATATTGATGTAAGGCATTACCTTAACCTATTCACTTAATCTCACAAAGGCAAACAGACACGAGAAAGATTGATCAGAAAAAATATGAAAAAAATTAGACATTCCAACTAGTTGGATGGAGCTATCTTTTATTACAATTTTTGGGGAAAGGGGTTTTTGGGCCAAGCTCTTTGAGCAAAGGGATACAAGCACCTATGATTGAGATAAGTGCTTAAGTTTCATACAGTTACAACAAATATGGTATGATTACAGAAAGGGATGAACAACAAAGAAGCCTAATCCCACTCCATTGACTACATGAATCATATTGCACTATTGTGCTTTGTTTATTTTTACCATATTACTACAAGAATGGTTACCCTTTATCCTTTCCACCCATGTCTTTTTGGTCAAGCCCCCCACGCCTTTATGCCAGCAAAACAAATGAGGAAAATAAAAAAGAATACAAATGCAGCAATGCAATTAAATCATTCATAATTTTCCATCAACAGGTGCAAATGAGAGGAAGAAAGGTCTTCAAGACTAGAAAGGGAAAAATTGCCACCAAATATAGCTGCATAAAAGAAAGAGTTTTTAAGCATATCCACACTTGTACCAAAAGTTAGAAGAGGCTATCTCTCTGGATGCATGATTGATTGTACATGTACAAACGTATAGCAAAAACCACAATTTAACATAGCTAATGCCAAATGACATGATATGTTCGTAGTGAACATGTTATATAAGGGTAAAAAATTGGTAGAATAGTATACCATACTGGGTTTCCTGATAAAGGTAATCCAGCCACCAATGCTGCAAGAATCCCAATACATATGAAAAGTTGGTTAACAGATCCAAGTGCACCACGGATTTCCGTCGGTGAGATCTGACCAACAGAAAGAATGTAAGCAGATGTTTTCAGAAAGCTAGACCATCGAAGAAAACAATAAGGATCAGAAAATGTTACCTCAGATATGTAAAGAGGCACAATAGCAGACGTTATACCAATACCGATGCCAGCCAGTAAGCGGCCAATTATCATAGTCTGGACGTTAGGCGCTATCGCACTGAAACATTCAAGTCATTTAGAAACATTAGCTTTGAGCAAAGTCATGAGAGTTAACAAGCTAGTAGTTAACGAAAGGAAACAAACGTAAGAACTGCTCCGATGATTAGTGGAATAGCATCTAATTGAAAAGTTCGTGTTCGGCCAAACTTATCGGCCAGTGCTCCCCCAGTAAATGAACCCACTGCAGCAGCAGCAAGGAGTGTGCTGACAACCCATCCTATTCAAATCAGCACAACAATATTAGAGAAGTTAGATAATTTAAAGAGTGGGCATATAATCAAAATAACCAAAAGTGAAAAAAGAAGGAAAAACAGCAGGCCAACAACTTGTGACGTTGCTTGAACAATTACAAGTGAAGCCACTTCATTTTTATAAACAAAAACACCACAATAGGTGGACGGAATGGGTTCAATTGAATGGCTATGGGAATGACTTATAAAACACCAGACTCAATGTAAAAAAAAAAAAAATGGGTGGGGTGGGGTACAAAACAAAAAAAGGAAAGGAAAAAGAAACAATATCACAGATTGAAAAGCACAGTAATTAAAGATCACGATACATGCCTTGTACGACAGCATTTTGAGAAATTCCCAGATCCTTGGATAGATAATCAAGAGCACCATTTACCACCCTGAATAAAGAAAAAGAAATGAGAAAAAAGGAGGGGATATAAGAAGTGAGTCACATTATCAAAAGCCAAGCAAAAAGCCACAAAGAATAAGCATACAAAATTGTAGCAGGCCAACTGCCAAATATTGAATATGAATTCTTCGCTTAATTTCTCAAAACATATTTTAATTTCTGGAATATAATTAATGGAAGAAGACAACTGCAGTGTTCAGAAATTTCCAGAACACTGGGAACATTCACAACCATCCCTTACTGCAAGCACCGTAAAGTATTTGGAACTCACATAAATGAACCATAATCAACCTCTTTGAAGCTTTGATATTACTGGAGAGCATGCCAGATGTTTCCACAGCAAAGAATGTTCAAGCATATCATTGAGATGCTAAGATTAGTAAAATGACATGTAGAACAAAAAAAAGAAGCGATTTTCCTTTCTTAATCGAAATGGGACATACCCAAGATGGTAACCAAACAATATAGCTCCCAAGCAAGCAACACCGACAAATGGTAAAACCGATCCAGCTGATTTCTTCTGAGGGTTGATTGGTGCCAAATCCTCAAGATCACCTGCCATATATTGATCAAATTGGAAATTTTACTAATGTAAAAACTAACTTCTTTTACAATGATTAGAAGACTCGGAGTCTCAGATGCTTAGAAAATGACCCTTGTGCAGATCAATGAATTGAATAGCAAGTATACCTTCGTCCAAAAACAGATGCACACACTAGTTAATCATTTCTGGTAGGAAGCATCTCTAGAGTAGCATATACCCATCGTACCAACATAACCAAGCACAAATTAATGCATTTTAACGGAAAGAATTGCTATTTGAAACTAACAAAAGAATAAATCCGTTAATAACATCTGCAAGAAAACTAGCTATCCCCCCAACCTCATGAAATAAATATTTGTACGAATCACTCTTAACACTAGCCAAAAATTAAGGCTCCTTTTGTTTTGGCTATTGTTTTTGCAACTTCAATTTTACGTTTCGAAGCAAAAAGTACATTTTTTTATCAAGGAAAATCAACACTCCAAAAAATTCAAAGTTGAAATTGTAATAAACAAAAAAAAATATTAATCTCCTTTCATAGGGAATAATTACATTTGAATGTGCCAAATATTAGTTGTAATCAAATATAAAATTTTGCATTTAACTATTTGATTTTTATTTTCCACAAGGGCAGGGGGATTGGCCCTGCGAATGGTAAAATATCAAGTTTAGCCCCTTCAAAATATAAAGTTATGTAGGGAGTTTAAAATTGCATTTTGGACAGGATTTCAGTTTAATCCCTTTAAAAGTTATATAATTATGGATGTGTTTGGTGGGAGGAATTGTTCATTACTGGGGTAATTATGTTTTACGGAAAACCATTCTTGCATTTGGCTTGTAAGCATTACCCATGTGACAATGATAATTACAAACAATGTTAACTTTCACCAAAAATGGTGGGAATGTCATCCCACCTATTTCATTGGTAATGAACAATGACATTTTAGACCATATTACCAGTATGATCCACTTACAGCTAGTGTAAAACCAAAAGCTTTACACTATTTTAAGATCGTTGAATGAGGGAAAATCAAAGAGTGAAATTAACTTCTTATTTTTTTCTAGTGAATATCTTTTCATTTCCTACTGTTAATCTCAAAGTATGATCCACTTACAGCTAGTGTAAAACCAAAAGCTTTACACTATTTTAGGATCGTTGGATGAGGGAAAATCAAAGACTGAGACTAACTTCTTATTTTTTTTTCTAATGAATATCTTTTCATTTCCTATTGTTAATCTCAAATTTTGATTTCTTAAATCCAACGATCCTAAAATGTTATACTATGTAATTGGATCCTATATATATATATATCTCTATATTTCAAGAATAAACAAAATTCTCATAAAATGATTTGATTAATGTTTAATGTCAATACTTTTCAGTTTTGACAATGAAATTTTTTATTGATTCTTGACCAATTCGTTTAAAAGGTCAATAATTTGATTAATTAACTAAAAACATTTCAGTAAATGTTTATATATAATTGGATAAATTAAAATGTGCGTGTAAAATTTATCTATGTAAGTTTATTTTTCAAAAAATTGCTTATTATATTGATAATATGTTAATTATAAAATTATTGTGACATTAGATGGGGAAATAGAAATAGTTCAATCGTTTATATACAAAATCTTCAATTTAACATTAGAAGTTAAATTTGTTAAAAAGAAAATATATTACAACAATAATTTGGTAAAAAATACTTTCATGTAATCTTATATTTTCAAATCAGATAAGCTTAAATTTTGATAATCGTAATCTTACCTTCTGTAAATCAAATGTCTCTTTAAGTTATAGAGGTGATAAAATTATAAACTTTTTAAAATTTTTAATTTAATTCTGACCCCAAAAATTATCTAGCTCCAATCCTAATTTCCCATTGATTTTTAAAGAAGGAAAAAGGAAGAATCAAAATTGAAAATCAAATTTCTTGAAATGATGTTCACTACAACAATCAAACCGTCCAAAGTTCCTTTTTCATATGCACAAAATATTCTAAATTTGTGATTAATAACATTTTTTAAACGCATATAATAATTGGAGCAATTGGAATATTCTAAATATGAAATGTATAAAATATTCATATTATGTGACGATTAAAAACATAGAAGAGAGGGAGAGGAGAAACAGACCAGAAGCCAGAGCTTTAACAGATCGAGATTTGATCGAAGAGCGAACGACGAATTCAATACTATCTCTGGCACGTGCGAGCTCAGCTCCCATTGAAACGGCACCAAAACGTAAATCACTGCAAATGGAACCCCTTCGGATGCAACGATTAGGATTCAAAGTCGACTTCCGTTCCTTACCTTCACCAAAACAATGTAAATCTCTCCGTTTTGAAATCTCAAACTCTAAATTTCCTTTTATTAAATGCGTAGACGCCTGCATTCTGAATTAGCTAATTCACCAAATGAAAAAGACTGTCCAACCGCCAAGTAAAAACAGTCCGGGAAAAAAGGTGCATTAAAATCCAGAAATAAATATTGAAAACTGAATAACTGAGAAATGACAGTTAGAGTGAGATTACCGAATCGAAAGGAAGATCAGAGAGGAGGAGCCATTTTCGAAGTTCTGTTTGGATGGTGGAATTTTGAAGGGAACCTTCGGAAAATCCGTGGAAGGAGAAGAACAAATTTGGTAGAAAATTCAACTGATTACCACACTCTTCTTTTGCCAGTCATTTTTTCTAAATTAATTTGAATTTAAGAGGATCAAAGCTGTAAAAATTAAAAATACAAACTAAAACGGAAATGGTAATGGTAATCGGGTTCAGTGAGTGTCTGTTTGGATGGATCTGCGATCACGTGGCGTGGATTTTGGATTTAGATTTGCAGAAGCAGTTGCGTTGGCGATGGACTTGCCGCCAAGGAGTGCCCTTCCTTCGGTGACCCGGTTTTGTATTATAACTAAGGCATATAGTTAAAATTAGCCTTCTTCATCTTTTATTAAAAATACAATTTTAATTTTTATATAATTTTCAAATATTTTGATCTTTAATATTTAATTTTTTAACTAAAACAATCTTAAATAAAAATTATTAGTTAATAAATTATCATTAATGATTGTGTTAAGGAGATTCGTAATATGTACTATAGATTTACTACATACGTCAGGACTACAGTTGGCGACACCGAGACATTTTCGGTGGAGATCGGACTCTACCAGGAGTCGGCTCTTAGCTCTTACATCTTCGCCTTGATTATAGATGATATCTATTGTGCGACACCAGACGGTGTCCATGGTGTATGCTTTTCGCTGACGACATTGTCCTAGTCGCTGAAACAAAAACTGAGCTGAATAGTAGACTAGCTACCTGGAAGATTGCTTTAGAAGAAAAACGTCTAAGGATTAATATTGAAAAGACAGAGTATTTATGTTCAAACTTCAGTGGGAACCAAAACGATGAAGATGTAGATGTATGCATTGAAGGACACGTTCTCCTCTCAAAGGATTGTTTCAAGTACCTAGGGTCTATGATACATAAAGATGGGGGTGTAGATGATGACGTTACACACCGTATAAAGGCGGGATGGCTAAAGTGGATGGATGCTATTGGAGTTTTGTGTGACAAGAAGGTGTCTCTAAAACTTAAGGGAAAATTTTATAGAATGGCAATAAGACCAGCGCTGCTGTATGGATCAGAATGTTGGGCAATCAAGAAGGATCGCGTAAGGAGGATAGAGGCCGCAGAAATGAGAATGCTTCGATGGGCATGTGGTAGAACTTTGTGGGATATGACACCAAACTCTGCAATTAGGATGTCCTTGGAGGTGATGCATGTATCCGAAAAATTGAGGGAGGGAAGACTACGGTGGTTTGGGCATGTCCTTAGGCGACAAATGTCGGATGCGGTCAGGAGGGTAGATTCGATTACAGTCAACGTTGCCAGAATGAGAGGACGACCAAGGAGGAAGTGGGTAGACTGCTTGAGATTTGATTTAAAGGATTTAGCCCTTACCGAGGACATGACCTCTGATAGGAAAGTATGGAGACTTAAGACCAGGGTAGCCGAGTAGTGTGGGTCACAACCATAGGGTGTAACATATATGTCTGCTTTTTAATGCCTTTGTATTAATTTCCATGACTTCTACTTTTTATAGGTTTCTGTCATTGGAATTTATGAAGGCTTCGAATTAGGGTAACAAAGTAATTGTGCCTTAGTTATAGGTTATAACCCATTTGACTTTATTCCTTCTCGTAGCTTGTTATCGCTGAATTATGTGTATCCTTCTCTGCATGTTTCCTCCTTCTAAATTTAGCCGGGACTTACGTTTCTGTCTATATGCATATATTTTTACGCAGGGATTTATTTGCGGGGATTAATTTCAATACAGACGCGCATATGAAGACTGTTCAACTATGTATTTATTTATTTATTTATTTATTTATTTATACATACATGTAATTTATCTTTATTTTTATTTTTCTGACTGTCGGAGGTCTTCAGCAGAAGCTGCTCTCAACCTGGCGTTGGGGGCAACCTACTACCCTACCTCCCCCTTACCTCATTGCATATGGGAATAGAGTTTTGTTGTTGTTGTTGGTTGTTTTAAGGAGATATATATTGTGGAAAATATATTTTCTATATATATTGTGTTAAGGAGATATCATATCTGATTTATTAGTTAAGATAAGTTAAAACAAAACTATAGAACAAGAGATATTCGACACTCCTCCTCTCTAATTGGTTGTGTCGATGCAGAAATAAACAATACAATTTTCACTAAATTAAATGTCCTTGTTAAATAAAAGAGTAAAGTATAAAAAAAGTCCTCGACAATATGGTGTTGTTTCGTCGACTCTTCTGACTATTAAAAATTACATAATGATCCTCGATTAAACAAAATTATAAAGTATAAAAATGGTTCTCGATTGTATGATGTCGTTTTGTTGAATCATCTGACTATTAAAAATTACATAATGATCCTCGATTATAGGACAATATTTTTTTGAATCCTTTGAATATTAAAAGTTACAAAATGGTCATCCAACTATATGATGTTGTTTTGTTAAGTTCTCAAGGCTTTCGCACTGATTAATCTGGACTGTCTTGTGTTACACACCTGACTTTGAAGGGTGAGTCTCCCAACGAAAATTTTCGAGATACACAAAGACTCAAATTCAAAACCTATTGAATAATATTAAGTTGCTTATCACTTAAACCAATTCGTTAATAATTTTTTCTTTTTAAAAAGAAAAATATAGGGTTGTTAAGTAGTCGAGCTCGACTCAACTCGAAAACTCGCGAGCCTAAAATTTTCAAGCTCGGCTCAAACTCGAAACCATAGACTGAAGCTCGAAAAAGCTCAAAATGAAAAAAATCTTAAACTTAACTCGATTGAAACCTCAAACTCAAACTCGAACCTGAACCTTAAATACGTTAAAATCTTGTACTACATTTTTTTTAAAAAATAACATAAAATATTAATATTATTAATAATTTATTTAAAAAAAATAAAATCTTAATTTATTATATTTTTAAGCTGCTCACGAACATTTCAAATAGAATATCAAATAATTTTTTTCGACTTGTTAAAAACTCGTGTTAACTCCATTTGAGTTAAATATTTATCAAATTTTGGTCTAATTAATTTCGTATAACTCATAACATATTTCATTTACCGTCCTAGAAAAATATAGTACTGTCTTTTAAGGAACACACAAAACAATGGCACTTGTTTTAGACTAGACCAAAGCAGTACTAAACTGGGAAGCCTTAGTTACGTCGTAGCTAGACCCATGATCGAATGATTTTATCCAACGGCTGATATAATATTCCGTCGGGACCCACATAAAAATAAGAACGTTGGAAACAATATGAATTTAAAACTGAAAACAAATTAAATAAATCCATCTTATGTTCTCTTTTTATTTGACCGTTGCAAACTCAATATCTTTATCACATGAAAAAACTTCCAATTTCATAAAAAATGGCGGGCACGATCGATTCTCTGCATCAAACCCATCATTCAAATCCTTCTTTTCAACCGCTTTTACATTTCCTCGACCCCATTTCTCTCATTCTTTCGCAGAATCGTATAATTGAAAGAGGCCCCAGATCCAGTGCATATGCTGAATTGAGAGAAAACATGCTGAGAATGAAGTTTGAGCAGCTACAAGAGTGGGAAGAAACCGAAATCAAACAATCCCCAGTGAAGAAACAAGTGGAGTTCAATTCGAATTCGGGGGTTACCGTTAAACGGTCTTCTGTTTTGATGCAATCGGTGCCTGATTTTCCATCCACTTTACTGAAAGAGAACCGGAAGCCGTCGGTTACCGGTTGGATTGAATCGACCCCGCCGAGAACGTCAAAGAATTGGTCGAGAGCGAAGCAACAAGAAACTGAATTTAAACAAACACCAACCAAGAAACAAGTGAAGTTCAGTTCGAATTCAGGGGTTTCCAGTATAAGGCCCTCTGTTTTGGCTCAATCGGTGCCGGATTTTTCTGCCACTTTATGGAAAGAGAACCGGAAGCCGGAGGCCATGGGCCGGATTGAAATGAAGCCTCCGTCAAGGGGAAAGAATTGGTCAAATTCTGGGGAGAAGAAGGGAAGGTTGGTGATGGCGAGGAAGAGTTATGCAAGTGTTGATGAACTGAAGGCCATTAATGGCGGAAGCAGGGGACTGAAGAGTAGTGCCAGATTGTTTTAAAAAAGAGAGAGGAAGAAAGCTCTGAATTTGAAGGATTTTGGTTACTTAGTTCCCATATTTTAGATAGATTTGAGGTTAAAAATTCTTTTATTGATTAGTTTGTTATTTTCAAGAATTGATTGCCAATAAAGAGGGTTTCCTGCTATATATATATAAAAACGCAGATATACAAACTATCAAGACCATTAAATGATGGGGTAATTTGCCTTCCAATTTAGGGAACAACTAATGAGTTCTTCAAGCTTGTTCAGCTATTAATGGAGTTAAAAGTTAGAAGATGAAAGATTATACAGGTACAAATGCTCGTATACAACATAAACTCTAATGTAACAAAGCAAAAATACCATCCTCCATTCCATCTTGTGTTACTAGACTCAGTTCTGGCAAACTTCCAATACAGGTGTGTCCACAGTTATATCCCCGAACCCATGTCCGAATATTGTGTTGAAGACGAATATTTCAAGTAAATAAAGGGCAACTTAGATCCATCTTTTACAGAAATTCACCACCTTGGTCTTGATCAGAATTCAAAACTATAATTTACCGATTGCATGTTAACATGATATACAAGATACTCACAGATCACAGGGACTGTATGCAATTTGTGGGGAAATCAGGTCGTTGACAATTTCGTTGATTGTGTTTTGAAGTATATCCCAATCAATTTCAATACCAGTTTCGTATGCCTCGATATCGAAATCTGTCCATTTCCCCAGTGAATAACTCATCTCATATTCTATAAGTTCAACAGGTACCATCCCAACTAGTCTTATCCACCTTTTAACTTCGACTGCAACATCTCGAATCAGCTTTCCTGAGTTCATGCAATATGGTAAACTTCTCCAAGGTCTGAATCCCGAGTTACAATATGGACCATATTTGGAATCTATACACTCTATTGCACAGTCGAACAGAAATCCTCGAAGCTGATTGTTTTCTTTGAGTTGATCGATACCAAGAACAGACTTGAAATCTACCTGCATGATAGTGACAAGAGTCTCGACTTCATCGTATATACAAGGAGCCAGGAGAAAATCATCTGTCCTACTCGAATTTCCAAACAACAATTCTGCTTTCAGGATAACCTCTTTAGCATGGATAAGCTTGTCACCAGATAAAGCGAGACCAAAATTACTGACAACATTAAACATTGCAGAAATTCGGTTGACAAGATCAATGATCATCTCATTAACAGTTGTTTCATTGTCCAATGAAGTTACAGAATCCAGAATATCCACATCAAGTTCCGTTTGATGTTGTTCATCATACGAGAAATCCGTGGAATCCGGTTGTAACCTATGTCCTGAATCAAATAAATACACAAAAAACTAAAGTGAAAGATTCTTTTTCCCCAATGGAGGGGAACAGAAAAAGCACATAATTTAATAATTTATGCTATGTTTGGTTAGGCAAGTATTAACACAAGGAAAAGCTTAATTTTTACATGAGTTAAAATAGTTTGTCACATAAAGCTGAGTAAAAACTAAGTAAAAAATAATAAATATTCAAAATAAATTATTAAACGGATCTAGTCAGAGCAGTGCATGAACTCATTTTAATCTGCATTTTCTAGTACTACAATACTGCATAAGTTCCTTGAATAGCACACACATTTCTTGACCCAAAAATAAAAGGGTTCATTTAAGGCTAAGGTTTTGAATTTTTACCTAAGCTTTCATTGAGGCTGCTGGTAACAAAACTGTCGTTCGAAAATGAAGCTTCAAGAACAGAACCAGGGCTAAAATGATTACCGTGGTTGGCAAATCCTACTGAAGTTTCAGCCTTTGCTTCAGTCTAAGAAATAAGGAAATAATATTTTAGAAAAACGAAATGTCAATTTATAAGTGGCAGGAAAAGCTGTTATCATATTCACAAACCCTCAAGCAACGCACAAAAGCTTCATATAGACATGGAAAAAAATCATATTAACACCCAAAAACTACTAATCAAACTTAACGTAAAAGCAATACAAAATATACAGATTGGCAACATCCATAAATATTACATTCGACGGTTCCACAGTATCTACGAAATATCCATAAATATTCAATGGCTTAAGTCAATGAGCTGCAATCTTCAACAACTGTAGCTATGCTAAACCAGTCTTGTTCCTATTCAATGGGGTTTCGAATATGGGACAAAGTTTCGAGTTAAATTGCAGATTTTATGAACTCTGGTTAATCTAATTCTGAAAGGCATAGCTTTCTTCAATTAATTTTTGTCATTTCAGTAGCAATTAGGCAGTGTACTTATCCAAATGTACATGGAAAAAGTCCAAATTATCAAGGCACATGTCGTACAGAGACATCTAAAACAAAAGTTGAGACCAAATATACAACATCAGATTCAGTGGATAAACCAGTGGAAGGACAATTCAGTGCCTCAGAATAAACACCAACCTGGAAACCGATATCTGAACTGAAAAGGTGACCACTCCGAGAGTTAGGCTGTCCTGATGTTAAAGCAGAAATTAACTCCTGGAGAATTATGGCAGTTGATCTCTTCGGTAGGGTGCAACCAGTTTTTCGTTCATCCTCCTCTTGAGAAGTCAATTCCTTCAACTTTTGTTTCAAAAGTGCACTTAAATCATCTTCTGTCAGCGGCAAGTTCTTCGGCAAAGATATTTCTCCGTAATTGTTCTCCAATATTTCACGTCTTTGGAGGACAATGCTTTCATTTGGGTTCTTTCTTTGCTCCTTCAATTCCATGGAAAATCCGTGCTTTTGCTTTAATGGAGAACTGAATGTGAAAGAAATAATATTGGTATCCTTTTTATCCATGGCTCCCTTACCAGTTCTTTGGCTCGTTGATCTGCTTTTAACACATGTCCGGTCCATGCTGCAAGCTCCATGTACCATTTCTCGTCTAGTCACCGGATTGTATTTATCATTTTTTTCTTTACCAATAGCTGAATTGATGAAACCAGTAGTTTCTGCTTGCCCATTAACACTATTGGTCCTCCTCTTTCTTACTGTAGACCGTAGATGAGACAAGGAGTCATCTAGGCCCCTGCAGGAATTTCTCTCGATTTCAATAGGAGCACTATCCACTTTGCTTGGCACTCTATGTTGGGTTCGACTACTTGAACTTCGGTTCAGCGCAACAAAATCTTTGGCTCTGCTAACAGCATTTGTGCTGGAAACACCTTTCCTACTCGGAAGATTATTTAATTTAGCCTTCGCTGGGATTCTATCCGTGTCTAGTGATATATGATTATGACTTTGATTCCTCAGCTTGTTAGCAACATGAGACTTCTCATTCCTTTGGGATTTGCCAGATTGGCCTGTTAAATGCCATTGAGCTTGAGCTTCTTGAGATAGAGGACTTCTAAATGTATCAGAATCATTACTTGATTGTACACTGTTATCTTCTTGGCTAGTAAAAGATAATGGTTGGTCGTGGCTTCTCTGAAAAATTCCCTCTTTCCCTTGATCAAACAAGGTCGGGGAAGGCCTCGGCCATTTCTTTTCTAATCCCTGCAAAGAAACATCAGTAAAATTCGGTGCAGAGGAAGGAATAACAATTGGCTGATCCTCTGACTTTGCTCTAGACTCCACAACGTCAAGCAAATTGCCACAGTTCTTGCATGATGTCGGGCCAATCAAAGACTTACCAATACTAATATTACATGCAGATTGTTCCAACACATCTGGTGACACAACCTGAATTCCCTCAGTCGCAGCCACATTCTTACTCGAATAAGCAAGAGAATATTTCGCTCGATTTGTTGCTTGCAACCCTGGCTCCAATATTTTAGTAGCTGCATCGATCAACCTCGATGTCCTAGAAGCATTCCTTGCCGAAGAAATCCTCAAACTCTTTACCGAAGGAACAAACTTTTGATGATGATGCTTCTTCGATAGCGACAAAACATTCTAATTTGTAATGCCTCAGCTCCAAACCTAGTGACAATCCGTCTATCATATGACTCTATTTTCTGAATCTTCGGAGGCCGAAGCTCGATCTTAGAGCTACTTTTAGCTAAATCCAAATCTTTCCCGCCTTGAAAATTCACCACTTTCTCATCTTTAAGATCAGAATTACTACCTAACGGCAGCGCTTTTCTATGAGGCTTATCTCCATTCAAAGCCGGCATGGCTTCTAATCCCATTAGCCTAGCAACCAAACCAGGAGCTTTCATTTCATGCTTTTGATCCGTTTCTCCTTTACTAAAATGTTTACCATTTTTCTTCACATTGGGAAAATCCCCACAGTTCTCATCAGCAATCTACCGAAATTCCTCATAAACATCAACTTTATTATCATTATATAAGCAAAATAAAAGACTAATTTATGAACTAAAAAACACCAAAAAATATATCTAATAAATTTCCGTGAACATACCAAATGCAGCTTGGATTTGGGCATTTTTTCACCTCCTCCAAAGCTTTTTGAAGCTTTAGTTCGGGCTGAGAAACAATGACAGCTGATTACAAATTCCATTTGAAAAAGAAAAACATAAAATTTTCAAAAACAATGAAAGAAGAAATAAACTTTCGAGGAGAGAGTAATTTTCTTGAGAAAAATTTCTTCTTTGCAAATCTTTTGTTCCAATCAAAGAGTTGAAAGAAAATGCCGACACAACCACCAGGCCTATAAGGCTTCTTCTCCGTTATAGTTTTCGCGGTCCGTTCATTCATTTTGCTTAGCACCGACACAAAAATAATTATCCAGAAAAATTCTTCAAAAAAAAACCCCCAAGGAAATGCCGAAAAGGTCTCTAGTTTTAATCAGACAAACACACCCAACAATCTAAACCAATCTCATTCCAACCCACCATACAAAAATCTAAACCATTAAAGAACAAAAAGAGATGGAAAAGACCCGTTAGTTTTAACGAAAGCACAGGGAGGCCTGACAGTGGTGAAAAGGAGCAATGTAGCAAACGAGCAAGAGAATCTAGGAAGAAAAAAAGAACAGGAAAAGCCGTACAATAATGGAGAGGAAGAAGAGCGGAGAGAAGATGACAAGAAAAGGAGCAGTGAAAAGGAAAGGGTTCTCCACTGTTTAGTCGGTATTTACATGTCTTGACGCAAAGGTAAAACGATTCTTCGCATAAAAAGAGAAGGAATTATGGGATGAAAAAGGATGAGAAAAATGGGGTGTGTTTTATCGGATTGAAAAGACCGATGAAACGAAAAAAGGTTCGGAATGGATTTTGGACGGAACTGGTGAAAGTGTCGGATTGCTTTGAAAACGCCTAATCTTCGCCTGCTGTTGCCGATCAGTTTCTGCTTGCTTCAGAAAAAAGCTACAGCTGCTATGTACTAAAACTATAAGCTTTCAACACTGGAAATTATATTATTATATCCCAAATGGTTGAATTTTTATATAAACAAAAAATATGCTATTATTAGTGAATTACTAATTATACAAAAAAATATATTAAATTGTGTAGAATTACATTAATTTATAACATATTTCTTCCGGACATTAGATAAAATTTGTTGTTGTTTTTTAAAGTGAATGAATTCAATGAAAAATGATTATGTAATGATTGCCTGAAATCTATTTAATATATTTCTATCAAGATTTCACTTATTCACCTCCTTACTTTAATCCTTCCTAACTCCACCCTCATGTTGTTTTAGAGCAAATTAAACTTCCCTTAAGCTTAACTATTGTCTAATAGTCATAAATCAACTATAAATTCATCAAGAAATTCTCTAACAATAGATCTTACCTTTAGCTTGGGTCTCACGTATGAAGAAGAAGAAGAGGAGGAGGAGAACTCTGGAAATTGTTTTTGGTTTCCTATACTTCCACGTGGGTTAATATAATACTAACCTAAATAATTAGCTTGCTATAAAAAGACCATCTTGTCATTCTAATCCTCATTCTTTTTAAATTGATCCTACACAATATAGCTAAATAGTAAATACATTTGCAAAATACAGTAAGATCGTAATACAATCTATTAATCTACACTATTATTCGACCATCAAATCAAATTGTATAATCTAAATATCTAAATTATATAATTCAAACATAAACTTTAAACATTCAAATTGTATAATTCAAATATAAAATTTAAAAGCCTAAATAAAATGCAACTAAAGAAATAAAATTCATTATTCTGGAAATTCATTACTATGAAACTTCATTTGTCTCATTAATGAAAATTGTTGGTTGTTCCAAAGTCAAATCTTTTATCTCTATAAAAAATCAAATCTACATAAATAAAAATAATATATGTTTAGAAATATAATTATTTAAATATATCAACTATGCAAATAAATATTACAAAATAAAAATAATAAATTTAAAATTGAAAACTAACCTTCTTCCATATTCTCTAATGCTAGCAAGCTCTCCTCTATCATAATGGGGTCATGAGAAGAACGAACCCAATCTTGAGTACAAATAAGGGTTTCCACCAATCTAGGAGTCAAAGAGGTACATAAAGAATCAAGAACACGTCATCCCTTGTTAAAAAGCGGATTCCGAAGCTTTGATAGAAACTGGAATTGCAAGTATATCACGTGTCATGCTCATAAGAATAGGATAGTTATTTGTTTGCACATACCACTAATCAGGATATCAAAATTATCATTATCATGAACACATGTAGCCCCCAAATACCTGTCTAGCTCAGTTGTCGTTTCAGAATTATCATTTAATTCCATCTCAGTCATATAGTCATTTCTTAAATTTGTTTCTTTTAACTTCCTTATTTCTCCCTCACCACCATGGCTATTAGAATTAGTACCCAAAGAGTACGATTTCATTTGAGTTGACAAATGATGCGAAGAAGCATACAAATTAAACAACTATGTCAAAGTATCTTTAATTCGTTAACACAATACAAAAGAGTTGTTAGGATCATAAGAACGACGAACAATCCACTCAACATATCTTAACTTATGCCTATGATCAAGTATTAAAGCAGTAAACTTCAACACATTCAGATTATTGACATTCACCCAATACTTATCAAATTTCAACTTCATTTGATGTGCTATGCTTTTAAGTCCATCATTCAAGTCATCAATATAACAATTGATTTTATACCCAATATCATATATTTATTCCACAAAGGTATTAACGGTCACATACCTTGATCCAGAGAAACTGTTGAAAACATTTTGAAGTTTCGATATAACAAATTAAGTTAAATGAATTTTAAGATTTTACAAAAGATTTTCTAAGTATATTCGATGTAATTATTCGAATATCAAAGTATTACTCCAAGTCTTTCAAAGTTCATTTTAATCCTTACTAAAGTGTAAAATTGTGTTTTATACTTCAACTATTTTAAAACAATTTTACAAAGTATTTCGAGCCTTAATCGAGCCAAAAATATTTTCTTTTTAAAGGGTTTTAAGAAAAATCAGATTGCCCAGGGGGAACAGATTCCCACCCCAGGGGGAACCGATTCCCCCCCAGAGGGTACCGATTCCCCCTTGTCTAACGGTCAAAAACAGATTGCACTTAGGGAACCGATTCACCATGAAGGGGTATCGATTCCCCCCACCCTCCAAGCTATTTTATTAATTGTTTCTCATCCCCAAATGGCTCCAAAACATCCCCAACGACTATATACGACTTCAAACACATTCCATGCTATAAATACAAGCTAAGGACACTTGAAGAAGCAAGAGAACAACTGTAACATCCTCCATGTCGGGTGAGTGATTGATTTGCAAAGTTTCAACATTTGGGGATTAAAGTAGAATGATTATATAGTTTAAAAATAAAGGTTAGTAAATATGAAATGAAGGTAGGGACCAAATGGTCATTGGTAAGGAAAATTTTAATTAAAATATAATGTTATGGGGTATATATGATACCCACGTGTGATTTTAGGTTCCAGAACCTCCCATTTCTTCTTCATTCTTCCTTACTTTCTTCTCTTCTTCCTCCAACCGTGGGCTTGCAATTATAGGTAAGAAACTGAACTTGGTAGTTTCTTGGATTGTTAAGATTGGAAATGAAAGTTGGTATGTTATATAAGATAAAGGAAACCTTATATGACATTAAAACAACAAGATAAGTGATTTAGAGAATGATTTGGAAAATGAGTTTTTAGATGAAATCTTGATAGGAATGAGTTTTTAATGTTTGAATCAGATTTTTGACTTGTCAATAAGCTAATTAAGAAGTATGAAGTAATAGAATTGAAATTAGAACAAGTTGAAATTGGAGTAAGATTCTTCAATTCTATATGGATGAGGAGTTTTCTTAGTTTAGAGGTATTGAATGGTAATAATTAGTTTAAATAAGTGTATGAGAGCTAAGAGTGTTAAAGGGATTGAAATAAGTATGTTTGAGCTGAAATTAGATGATTTCCGGGCTCAAAATAGGATTTCTGGGTTAGGGGAATCGGTACCCATTCAAGGGGAACCGATACCCCTTCAACGAAATGAATTTCCAGAATGCAAGAGGGGAATCGATACCCCCAGGGGGGGGAACCGATACCCCCTCATCGTTTATGAAATTCCAGATTGCTTGAGGGGAATCGATACCCCCAGGGGGGGAACCGATTCCCCATGAGAAAAAGAAGCAGAAAGAAAAGAAAGCAAGACTAAGCTATAAATTCTTTAAATTAGTAAGCTATTAAAGCTTAATTGCAAGACATAGACATCTGATGATCATCTTAAAAATTATGTTTATGTAGATACCGAGCCTACTCGAGTTCGGGAACAATCTACAAGTAGGATCGATCGAGGAAAAGGCAAAGAAGTATAGGTGAGTGCATATGCATAGCATGAATATAGTAGTATATTCAGTTCTAGACTTGTGATAAGTCTAGATTCCTATTTTGACATATGATTACATTCCATATTATGATACATGACATGAATTTGTATTAAATGTATTACATGACATGAATTCATATATGTATTACATGACATGATTATGCAGAAAAGTTATATGCACTATGTGATAAAGGTATGTAAATGATATGCCTATGTGTTAAAGGTATGGAAATACTATGTCTACGCGATATGAACTACGGGAAATGTAAGCCCATGTTATGTAGATGAGAACTATAGGTATAGTTGGCATGCCAAGGGTAGAGGGTATACTCGGTTCTTTAGGACATATGTATATCCTTTGGAACCTGTGTGAAGTCTTAAAAGACACATACTTGATCCATAGTATATGTATATGATTCTTAAGGAATTCTACGTGATCCTTATGGACATAATTCTACGGGCACTTCGGTGCAATTCTACGGGCACTTCGGTGCAATTCTACGGGCACTTCGGTGCATTTATACGAGCTGTGGTGACAGCATAGTGCACAACCTCACATTACTCAAATACCTTAGGTTCTCAATATGCTATCATGGGCCAATAAACTTATTAATACTGAATAATGAATGTTACAGTCATACGCTTACAGGTATGGATATTGATGAAGTATACTACATTGATTAGTTACATGTTTGCATCTCATCTCATATGATCCTGACATTTTCATTACATTACATTGCCTTATTATTGTTGCCTCACTAAGTCGATGACTTAGAGTGTGAGTGTTTCACACGTAGGATCCGAGGAAAATAGAAGAGACAGGTGAAGCAGCTTGACAGTATTACTCCTGCAACCATCAGATCAGAAGCAACTTATCAGTAGGTTATTTTGTTATGTAAATAGCAGTTGGCATGTAATTAAAGAGTTAAGTTGTGTATGCTCTGAATATTTTTGTAAACTTATATTACAGTATGTATATTATTGTATTTTCTTAATACAAGTCCCAATATTTTACTATTATTTATTAAGAGTTGTGTTTTAAAGTCAATGTAGTATCTCTGACTCATATCCGGGTCGGGTATGGGTTGGGGGTGTTACATTTAATGGTATCAGAGCTATGGTTTAGCCGATTCTAGGCATAAACCAGAGTCTATGGAGTCTTTAAATGGAATACATGCCAACAAATAGTGAGAACTTCTGATCTGGTATAGTATGAGTATGCTGTTTTGTTAATAGGATAATGTGTTTATTCTTATTAGATGTCCGGACATAATAGCTCCCGAAGTGAAGCGGGAGAAGATAGGCATGCTGAAAGCAGTAATTCACCTGCCCTGGCCAGGCAAGGTGAAGGACATGCATCTCAAGGAGTGCCTGTACAAGATCAAGATACGTTCTTCAGAACGTTAGACGCTATTCTGACGCGTCTTCAACCTCCTGCTCCACTAACTCCAAGAATTAATGTAGCAAAAGAATTGAGAAGTTTAGGAGCTCCCGAATTTAAGGGAGAAGCTGAGGAAGGTCCGGTGTCAGCGGATCTTTGGTTGAATGATTTGAAAATCATGTTAGATGGTCTCCACTGTTCCGAAGTGGAGAAATTAAATGGAGCTGTGTCTTTATTAAGGGGTCAGGCGAGGATATGGTGGACGAATGTCACCATGAGGATGTCAACCGACCAGTGGACTTGGTCTTTGTTTTTAGATGAATTTAAAAGCAAGTATATTGGAGATCAGTTTATCCGCCAAATGAAGCAGGAATTTATGAATTTGAAGCAGATGAGCCGCTCTGTGTATGAGTACGAATGTGAGTTTAATAAGCTGAGCAGGTTTGCAGCTGAGCTTGTGCCTACTGAAAAAGATGCTTGCGAGTGGTTCGTGGAGGGCTTGCGCCCTAGACTTAAAGAAATGTTGATAGTATTAAACTTGTCCTCGTTCCAGGAGGTGATCAATCGTGCAAAAGCTCTTGAAAGGGCTCAGAATGAAAGATTTGGGGACTCGAGAGTTCAGACATCAAAGAGGACGACTACTTATTCTGGTTCAACACCAACAAAAAGGGGAAGAGACTCGGGATTTCGATCACAAACTAGATCAGAATCAGTTGCATCGTCTGCTAGGGGAGCAAGTCAGGCAAGACCTAGACAGACGCAGTCAGTAGAATCTGGTGCTGGGAGATCTACTCCGGGTCAAAGGAAACATTGTGAGCACTGCGGGAAAAACCATTATGGGGATTGTCGTATGGCAGCTGGGACTTGTTTTCGATGCGGGGATGCCGGACATTTTGTCCGGGATTGTCCCTTGATTGTTGGTGAGCCAGCACCATCTGGAAGAGCTGGTTCTTTCTCACAAAGAGGACGAGGAAGAGGCAGAGGAAGGAACCCGTCTGAATTCTCTGCTCAACCTGAAGTTCGATCCACTGCTCGAGTATACAACTTAAAGACAAGTGAAGACCGTGATGACCCTGATATTATAGCAGGTACTTTTCAGTTGTATGATAAATTAGTATTGGTACTGATTGATCCGGGTTCTAATTATTCTTATATTACAAGTAAGTTAGTAAAGGAGTTGGGGATTCCCTTAGAAGCTACGAGTAATGAGAATATAGTAACGACTCCGTTAGGCCAAAGTGCCAGGGTGAATAAAGTTTGTAAGGGGTGTCCCATAAAGATTCAGGGAATTGAATTCCCTGCTAATCTGATGGAATTACCCTTTGACGAGTTTGAAGTGATTCTGGGAATGGATTGGTTGTTCCGGTATTATGGAGATGTTAGTTGCAGATTGAAAAAGGTAACTCTGAAAAGTCCAGACAGAATAGAGATAAGTGTGAGCAGTGAAAAGTTTAATCCGTTAGCGAATGTAATATCAGTGATGTCGGCCAAGAAATTATTGCTACAAGGATGTCAGGGTTTTCTGGCAAATGTGATTGATTCAAGAGCTCAAGAGAAAAAGTTAGAGGAAATTCCAATAGTTCGAGAGTTCCCTGATGTTTTTCCTGCTGAATTGCCAGGATTACCTCCGGATAGAGAGGTAGAATTCCAAATAGAAATAATGTCGGGAACAGCTCCGATTGCAATGGCACCTTATCGAATGGCTCCGAAAGAGTTGCAAGAGTTAAAACATCAATTACAAGAATTGCTAGAGAAGGGATTTATCCAACCAAGTGTATCGCCTTGGGGAGCTCCGGTGTTATTTGTTAAAAAGAAGGATGGATCAATGCGTCTTTGCATTGACTATCGACAGCTCAATAAGGTGACCATCAAGAACAAGTATCCCCTTCCGCGCATTGATGATTTGTTTGATCAACTAAAAGGAGCTTCGGTATTTTCGAAGATTGATCTACGTTCGGGTTATCATCAATTGAAGATCCAGGAGAAAGATACTCCGAAGACAGCTTTCAGAACGAGATATGGTCATTATGAATTCATCGTAATGCCATTCGGAGTAACGAATGCACCTGCTACTTTCATGGATCTTATGAACAGGATTTTTCAGCCCTATTTGGACCAGTTTGTTGTTGTCTTTATTGATGACATACTGGTGTACTCGAAATCCCCTGAAGAGCATAGCACACATCTGAGGATCGTCTTGCAAATTTTAAGAGATAAAAAGTTGTATGCCAAATGTGAGTTCTGGTTAAAGGAAGTAATTTTCCTGGGGCATGTGATCTCGGCAGTTGGGATTAGAGTAGACCCTCAGAAAGTTAAAGCTATAATGGATTGGGAAGTTCCTAAGAATGTGTCTCAAGTTCGGAGTTTTCTTGGACTTGCCGGTTATTATCGAAGATTCGTTAAGAATTTTTCTATGGTTGTGCTGCCTTTAACAAAGCTAATGAGAAAGAACGTACCATTTGTTTGGACTTCTGAATGTCAAGAAAGCTTCGAAGTTTTAAAGAGAATTCTGACGGAAACTCCGATATTGGTTCAACCGGAATCTGGCAAGAATTTTGTAGTATACAGTGACGCATCCCATAACGGGTTGGGGTGTGTACTAATGCAAGAAGGAAAAGTGGTAGCGTACGCATCGAGACAGTTGAAACCACATGAAAGGAATTACCCCACTCATGATCTAGAAATGGTTGCTGTAGTATTCGCTCTCAGGATTTGGCGTCATTATCTTTATGGGGAGCGTTGTTACTTATATACGGATCATAAGAGCCTGAAGTACCTGATGACTCAAAAAGAATTGAATTTGAGGCAACGTAGATGGGTAGAGTTCTTAAAGGATTACGATGTGATAATTGACTATCATCCCGGAAAGGCTAATGTGGTAGCAGATGCTCTGAGTAGAAAGACGTTTGCAGCTTTACGAGCTATGGATGTAAGATTATCTTTAACGGGAGACGGTGGTCTTTGTGCAGAATTAACCCTTAGACCAACATGGTTGGAACGAATAGGAGAATTGCAAGGTAAAGATGAAATGTGTTTGAAAAGAATTGAGCAAGTAAAGAACAAAGAGATTAAAGACTTTGAGATTAAGTCAGATGGAAATCTTTATTGTAAAGGAAGAATTGTAATACCCGACAATGACGACTTGAAGAAGGAGATTTTAACAGAGGCTCATTGCAGTCCGTTAACGATGCACCCGGGTGGAACCAAGATGTATATAGATTTGAAGGATCGATTTTGGTGGTCAGGGATGAAGCGAAGCATCACAGAATTTGTGTCTAAATGTTTGATATGTCAACAAGTCAAAGCCGAGCATCAAGTTCCATCAGGATTATTGCAACCGCTTTTCATTCCTCAATGGAAGTGGGAAAATGTTACGATGGATTTTGTTTCGGGGTTACCCTTGACTCCGAACAAAAGAGAATCAATCTGGGTAATCGTTGATCGATTAACTAAGTCAGCGCATTTCCTCCCTGTTAGAACGGATTTCTCTATGGAAAAGTATGCAGAGCTGTATATTAGAGAAGTTATTAGATTGCATGGAGTACCTGTTCCATAGTCTCTGATCGGGACCCTCGATTCACTTCTAGATTCTGGAAATCTTTGCATGGAGCGTTGGGGACTCGTTTAAACTTTAGTACGGCTTTTCATCCTCAGACTGATGGGCAATCAGAGAGAACTATTCAGATATTGGAAGATATGTTGAGAGCGTGCGTAATGGAATTTAAAGGATCATGGGAAAAGTATTTACCGCTGGCAGAGTTCGCTTACAACAATAGTTATCAGTCTAGTATAAAGATGGCCCCCTATGAAGCATTATATGGAAGAAAATGTCGTACTCCATTAAATTGGTATGAACTCAAAGACCGAAGTGTTCTTGGTCCGGATTTAATTCAAGATGTAGAACAGAAAGTTCGAGAAATTCAGCATAACCTCAAAGTGGCCTCTGATCGGCAAAAGTCCTATTCTGATCTTAAGAGGAAAGGAATTGAATTTCAAGTTGGAGATAAGGTGTTTTTAGAAGTGTCTCCATGGAAGAAGGTGTTGAGATTTGGTCGGAAAGGAAAATTGAGTCCTCGGTTTATTGGACCATATGAGATTGTAAAGAGAGTAGGACCAGTAGCATATCAGCTAATTTTACCACCTGAGATGGAAAAGATACATGATGTTTTTCACGTTTCAATGCTTCGAAGATATAGATCTGACCCTTCTCATATCGTGACCCCAGAAGAGATTGAGGTTCGTCCTGACTTGACATATGAGGAAGAACCGATTCAAATCTTAGCACATGAAGTTAAGCAATTGAGGAACAAGACCATTCCTTTGGTCAAAGTGTTGTGGAGAAATCACAAAGTAGAAGAAGCAACATGGGAGCGTGAAGAAGATATGCGACATCAATACCCTCATTTGTTCGTGCAATGAAAATTCGAGGACGAATTTTCTTAAGGGGGAGAGATTTGTAACATCCTCCATGTCGGGTGAGTGATTGATTTGCAAAGTTTCAACATTTGGGGATTAAAGTAGAATGATTATATAGTTTAAAAATAAAGGTTAGTAAATATGAAATGAAGGTAGGGACCAAATGGTCATTGGTAAGGAAAATTTTAATTAAATAAATGTTATGGGGTATATATGATACCCACGTGTGATTTTAGGTTCCAGAACCTCCCATTTCTTCTTCATTCTTCCTTACTTTCTTCTCTTCTTCCTCCAACCGTGGGCTTGCAATTATAGGTAAGAAACTGAACTTGGTAGTTTCTTGGATTGTTAAGATTGGAAATGAAAGTTGGTATGTTATATAAGATAAAGGAAACCTTATATGACATTAAAACAACAAGATAAGTGATTTAGAGAATGATTTGGAAAATGAGTTTTTAGATGAAATCTTGATAGGAATGAGTTTTTAATGTTTGAATCAGATTTTGACTTGTCAATAAGCTAATTAAGAAGTATGAAGTAATAGAATTGAAATTAGAACAAGTTGAAATTGGAGTAAGATTCTTCAATTCTATATGGATGAGGAGTTTTCTTAGTTTTAGAGGTATTGAATGGTTAATAATTAGTTTAAATAAGTGTATGAGAGCTAAGAGTGTTAAAGGGATTGAAATAAGTATGTTTGAGCTGAAATTAGATGATTTCCGGGCTCAAAATAGGATTTCTGGGTTAGGGGAACGGTACCCATTCAAGGGGAACCGATACCCCTTCAACGAAATGAATTTCCAGAATGCAAGAGGGGAATCGATACCCCCAGGGGGGAACCGATACCCCTCATCGTTTATGAAATTCCAGATTGCTTGAGGGGAATCGATACCCCCAGGGGGGGGAACCGATTCCCCCATGAGAAAAGAAGCAGAAAGAAAAGAAAGCAAGACTAAGCTATAAATTCTTTAAATTAGTAAGCTATTAAAGCTTAATTGCAAGACATAGACATCTGATGATCATCTTAAAAATTATGTTTATGTAGATACCGAGCCTACTCGAGTTTGGGAACAATCTACAAGTAGGATCGATCGAGGAAAAGGCAAAGAAGTATAGGTGAGTGCATATGCATAGCATGAATATAGTAGTATATTCAGTTCTAGACTTGTGATAAGTCTAGATTCCATATTTTGACATATGATTACATTCCATATTATGATACATGACATGAATTTGTATTAAATGTATTCATGACATGAATTCATATATGTATTACATGACATGATTATGCAGAAAAGTTATATGCACTATGTGATAAAGGTATGTAAATGATATGCCTATGGTTAAAGGTATGGAAATACTATGTCTACGCGATATGAACTACGGGAAATGTATAAGCCCATGTTATGTAGATGAGAACTATAGGTATAGTTGGCATGCCAAGGGTAGAGGGTATACTCGGTTCTTTAGGACATATGTATATCCTTTGGAACCTGTGTGAAGTCTTGAAAGACACATACTTGATCCATAGTATATGTATATGATTCTTAAGGAATTCTACGTGGTCCTTATGGACATAATTCTACGGGCACTTCGGTGCAATTCTACGGGCACTTCGGTGCAATTCTACGGGCACTTCGGTGCATTTATACGAGCTGTGGTGACAGCATAGTGCACAACCTCACATTACTCAAATACCTTAGGTTCTCAATATGCTATCATGGGCCAATAAACTTATTAATACTGAATAATGAATGTTACAGTCATACGCTTACAGGTATGGATATGATGAAGTATACTACATTGATTAGTTACATGTTTGCATTCATCTCATATGATCCTGACATTTTCATTACATTACATTGCCTTATTATTGTTGCCTCACTAAGTCGATGACTTAGCGTGTGAGTGTTTCACACGTAGGATCCGAGGAAAATAGAAGAGACAGGTGAAGCAGCTTGACAGTATTACTCCTGCAACCATCAGATCAGAAGCAACTTATCAGTAGGTTATTTTGTTATGTAAATAGCAGTTGGCATGTAATTAAAGAGTTAAGTTGTGTATGCTCTGAATATTTTGTAAACTTATTACAGTATGTATATTATTGTATTTTCTTAATACAAGTCCCAATATTTTACTATTATTTATTAAGAGTTGTGTTTTAAAGTCAATGTAGTATCTCTGACTCATATCCGGGTCGGGTATGGGTTGGGGGTGTTACAACAACTATCCAAGCAATCAAACACAAGAGAAGAGTTTTTCAATCTTATTTCATCTTTCTCTTGTAAATATTTTGTTCTTGTGAGCTCAATCTTGTAAACACCTACCTTAGAGAGGTTTTCTTGTTGACATCTTTTATCCTTTTGTGAAGGGGAAATGTTCTAGCTTAGCCCGTGTAAAAACTAGGGAAAAGTTCTAGTTTAGCCCAGAAAAACTAGGGAGTTTGTAAGGTTACTCTTTATCCTCAAAAGAAAGAACAAATTAGTGAATTTGTTGGAAAATCCTTGGTGAGGAGCTAAGGTAGTGGACGTAGACTTTGATTGAGAAAGTCGAACCACTATAAATCGTTGTTCAATTATCTATCTTTTAATCTCCTTACTCCCTAAACACAAAATCGTTCCGACCCCTCTTTGCAAACTGTTCCGGTTGTCGATTCGAGCTTCCGAAAATCCTAACAATTGGCATCAGAGCATAACTCATTAAGAAGGTTTAACCACCTTGAGACGATCCTCGAAGAAGCTCTATCAATTCTCAACACAACCGAGAAGATGGCTTCCACCTCTAGCTCGTTCCACATGGAAGACTCCCTACCAACAGACAAGCCTCATACTTCAATGGAGAAAACTATCGTCATTGGAAGAAATTAATGAAGGTATTCATCCAATCCAATGATCTTGATGCATGGGAGATAATCGAGAACGGCTACTCTTCTCCAAAGAAGAATGAGAAGAAACGGAGTGACAAAGAACGGAAGAAAGCTCAACTTAATGCCAAGGCCATGGACATGTTGTTTTGTGCATTTGGTCCTGAAATCTATGAAGGGGTTTCTTCATGCTCAAGTGTCAAGGAGCTTTGGAATAAGCTCGAGGAAATCCATGGAAACAAGAAAGAACAACCAACAAAGGTGGTGTCTCTAATGGCTTATGAAGATCCTGAGGTATCTTCTAACTCAAATGAATTTAATTCATATACGTTTGATGAGTTACAAGATACTTTTAATAGGTTATATTCGGAGTTTGAGGCCATGAACTCCAAATATAAGAAAATGATTTCAAAATTTAAAATTGAAAACGATTTCTTTTGAAAACAAAATAGATTTTGAAAGCCAAAATGAAATTTTGAAAAAGGATTTAGAACTTTCAAAAATAAAAATTGATAGTTTTGAAAAACAAAATTTTGATTTAAAAGTTAAGCTTGAAAGCTTAACAAAAGAAAAAGAAATCATTTTAAATAATTCATTTAGTTCAATAATGACAATATGCTCACATTGTCATTATCATGGTCATTTGGAACATACTTGTCTTTGAAGAAAGGAAAACGTTTTAAAATTAGGCAAGTATGGGTTCCGAAAGGAACAAGGGGCATTGAAACTAATGTCCAAGGATCCAAAGTAATTTGGATACCAAAATCTACTTAAATGTCTCTTGTAGGTGTGTGGAAGCAATTGTGATGAAAATGATGATATTCAAGATGCTCTAGCCACACATGAAAAGGAATGGGTAACCTCTAAGCTTAATGTTTTAATTTTAGTTATTTGGTTGCTCATTTGATTTTAAGCATGCATGAGTTTGTTTTTAAATAATTATACATTATTGTTTTAATATCATGTATGTTAAAAAGGTTTTATGATGAACATTTTAAAGTTTTAATGATTGTTTTTAATTTTTAGTTCATCATAAGGAATTTTGGTCAAAATTGGTTTTAATGCAAATGATATCTCTCTAACAATTGATATCAACTTTTCAAATGTTTTGATTTTATAAATTTTAAAATTTTGTCCTAAAATTAATGTTATGCATGTGGTTTAAATGAAAATGATATCTCTCTAACAATTGATATCAAAATTTCAAATGCATAACATTTTTGGAAAACTTTATGCATATGCACTTAATTTCAATAATTGAATTGCATAAAGTATTTTAGACTTGGATGTATTGAATTTATTGTGCTACTAACATGTTTGTTATTCTTTGTTGAAATTCAATTTTGTTTAAGTGTCAAGATCCTAAAAGCATAATTTTATTTGTAATTCATTTATTGAGGGGGAGCTTTGATTTTTCAAATGATTTTTAAAATGTCAAATTTACTACTTACTCTGTAACACCCCAATTTAGGGGTTAAAATTAAGAAATTATAAATTAGTGGATTTAATTGGTATTTTTGGAAGAAATTGGGGATTAAATTGTAAGATTTCAAAGTTGGCAGACCGTTTAAGAAGTACATGAAATTTAGTGGCTAAACCTATGATTTAACCATTTTTATATGTTGAATTATAAATCCCCCGTGCGCAGGTTTAGCTGAGATTTTCCAGTTTTCCCTCTCCAACAACCCTTCTTTCAACTCCGATTTACTCACCGTCCGGCGTCCGATCGACGAGCCGAAACCACCATCGTGTTCGTTGTCAACCAAGGAACAAAACCCCTCAAACCTTTCATCGTGAATCGTCGCCGTTCGTCATTAATTTCAGTCGGAAGTATCGTCGGTAATAACTCAGTTTTAGTTGGTTTTCATCGATTTACGACGATCAGGTCATCCGTTTACGACACCTCCCGCACCATCGTGTTCCTTGTTCCATTCCGAGTCTGTCGGTGTCATCCTGGTCTCCGTCGACGGCGGCGCGTGAGGAGGTGAAGCGGTCAAAGTTTCCAATTTGTTGAAATCGAGCTCTCCGTCGTTCAAAATTGTGAACCGAGCTTTATAAGTATCTCGAAATCGCTTAAAATAATTTTTAGGAATTTTCTGGGAATTTAGCACTGTTCACGCGCCGCCACTACGCGTGGGAAGAAAAATATTACGGTTTGACCGATTTTTGAGCAAATTTGACCGGTTTGACCGGTCAAAACCCGACCCGACCCGTTGACCGTTGACTTGTTGACCGTTGACCGGCGTTTACCACTGTTGACCAAAATTTTGACCATCTTTGACCGGGCATTAAACGACCTTTGACTTTGACCGAATCCGATTCCGCAATCCGTTTTTCGAAATTCGAACCCGAAGGCCTCGAAATTGCCAGTCAAACCTGTTGACTTTGATTTTGACCGAAAATTCCAAATTTTCGAAAAGTCTATTTTATGTTTTCGATGTCCTGAATCGAATTCGAAGTTCGTTTCGCCAAATTCGAAACTGGTAAGTTGGTTTTAATGATTTATCATCCGATTCGATTTGTTTGTCTCAATTAAGCTCCGTTTCTGATATAATTTATGTTGATATGTATCTGAGGAATTATTGGAAGTTGAATTGAAGATCAAAGGCGTTCGAATGGAATTTTTATGATCGATCAGTATTGCATGAAAATCAAGGTAATATTTTACTACATCTTTATGCTTTATGGAACATGTTTATATTGATAAATGCATGAATAAGATAATGTTGGTCACTTTGGTGGAGTTGAATAATTTATATACTAGATATGATGTGGTATAAATTCTGTAACTAATTACGGATCGAATGACTAATATAAGAGATTGAGGAATTGTTAGATTAAATTACAAGTTGTGATTAGTGATAAAGAAATCAGCCCTGTATCTGCAACTTATAATTTATTTCATCAAAGGTTAAATGTTAAAGGTACTTGGATGAGAAATTATGAGAATACTCCGATAAGGTAAAATTACGAAAATACCCTTATGTTATAAAAAGATAATATTTGAATATGGAAGTTAGATAAGAGGATTTTACAGACATATTGATCTGATAAAAATATGATGTGCATAAGAAATGTTAGTTTATTTGGAAATTATGGATAACCAGTTTTAATCCTAGGAGAGTTTGTGAATGATACTAGAAGTCTATTAAGAGAACAGTTTCAAGATCAGAGAGTGTTAGGAGAGTTTGTGAAGGATACTAGAAGTCTGTTAAGAGAACCGTTTCAAGATCAGAAAATGTTCAAAAAAGTAATTGATCATAGGATCTCTAAATTATATTATGTTCGTTAAGAGCTAATATTGAAATTATATGGTTAAAAATTACGGAAATGCCCTTGAGAGGTAAAATAGTCTGAGTTAACCCTGAATGAGAAAATACTTTGAGGATTCGTACTTAACTCGATTAAGTACGGATTTGATTGTTAAGATCCTGACTTAGTTCAGGAAAATTCCTGATATTCTGTTTGTAAAATCTGAGAAGACACTTGACCCAGAAATATCCGAGTTATGAGTAAATACCTGAAGAATAATTTATCGGGGCTCTATTATTAGAATTGTTCGAAAAGACTAAAATAAATGATAAGATTGAATTTAATAGTAAGATCGGACGGAAGGAAATGATTGAAATACGTTGAATCTGTAAAATAACCAAAATACCCCTGTAATGTAAATGACTCAAGAATATCACCAAGCTCAGGAATGATTGAATATCCTCGAGCTCTGAAATGAATGGAATAAAACTGAACATCAAAATTTCCAAAATACCCTTATTGCCTAAATTAAGTAAATGTCTTGGATTAATTAAGGAATCCAAGTAAGCATAGGTATTGAACTACCTTTAAAGGTAATGGAAAACAATTTAAGTGAGTAGATCAACCCTAAAGCTATGTCAATACCTAAATGGCATAGATATTACTGGAACATGTGTTCGTCTTCTCAAGTTTGGCTCAATGATAAATTTTGGAAGTATTCAGCTCGGCTCAGCTCTAGATCGTATTCAGTATAAGAATTGGATGTTTGTTCGATAGATCAACCACGAAGACCAAATGAATGGAATAGAAGTACAACATGTATCTGAAATTCAGGAACGTTTGAATTACTCTGGAAAATCTGAAGTAACTGGAATGGACATGACTGCTAAATGAACTAGGTAACCTCAATGACTGAGGATTTAATAAGTGATTTGGATAAGTCTGGAAACTCTGATGAGTTTACGTAGTGTACAATCACAATGGGTTATGAACAAATTAATCAAGTACGTCAGCATTTCATGATATTGTGGAAGCGTGGAAATGAAATAAAGACATTGGAAGATTATTCAGCTATGATTCCGAAAATGGTCTACGGACAAGAATTTGTGGTATTAAAGAGTAAATACCCTGAAAGAACAAAGAATTGACCAATCGACAAGCATTAGTTCTAGGAACTATTCATATCAGAGTTGTTCGATAATCCGATCAATCGACATATAATATAAATGTCCTGAACCTTCATTTATTCCTTATCAGCTCAAGTCACATCTGAATAACTGATGGTTCTGTCAATTATTGAACTCTTTCAATAGTGATTCTGAATTTCAACATTCTATCGGCATACTGAAGATCCGTGTTTCTCTACCTTATAAGATTATCCAGTCCCTCTAAATAATCCATAAACTCTGGTGTGTTCCCTACTCACATATTTTATCTGATTTTCGATTTGAATTCTTATATGATATTGACATGGATTCTGATATGATATCTGACATGGATTCTGATCTGTTACTTGACCTGATTTCTGATATGATACTTGACTTGAATTATGTTTTGATTTTAATATATCCGTTTATGGACGGAACATGTTTTATTGGGGGGTATTGTTGAAGGAAGAATTTTCGTAGGTTCCTCGGCTTTGTGCTCAGGGCCTTATACGATGTGTTGGGTTGGGTGTATGGTTCTGGGGAACCTACACATTCTGATGTGTTGGGATGGGGGTATATATATATATGTGTTTTAAAAAGATCTGAAAAGTTACATGGTTTTTGGGAACACACTAGATAACCTATTCTGATCTCTTGAAGTCATCCGAAATATTTCTCTGAAACAAAGCTCATTGTCCGTTACCACCTGAAATATCAATAGGATCTCCGATCAGCATAAAATATGTAGATGTTCAAAAACCAATAAGGAAAGATATTTATCTGTATCTGCACGTTCTTCAGCATCATCTGGTAGTTCTGTAAGGGAGTTCTTCCGGCATTGTTGCAGAGTATGGTACATGTGATCAGGGGGCATGTAATTGTATTTTGATTTATACGAGTCTGGAAATCTGTTTTATTTTTAAATAGTGACAACTGATTTTATAAGTTACACGTTTCAATAAAAGTTTTAAATTTTCCGCTATTTTTACAGTGGGTCACTCCGGTGACCCAAATGTGACACCTCGGATCGGATCTGGTTACCCTTATCGGTCTGTGGGGTTACATACTCTCCAAAGTTATTTGAAATTTAAAGATTAGAGTCTTTTTTATTTAACAAAAAGGGAGAGAAGGTTATGGTGTTAAAGGGGAGAAGTGTTAAAGTAAGGGGGTAATTTCAAACTTGATTTCAAAATCTTAAAATTACTCAAATGTTTGTTATATCAAAAAGGGGGAGATTGTTGAAACATTTTGATGTTTCGATATAACAAATTAAGTTAAATGAATTTTAAGATTTTACAAAATATTTTCTAAGTATATTCGATGTAATTATTCGAATATCAAATATTACTCCAAGTCTTTCAAAGTTCATTTTAATCCTTACTAAAGTGTAAAATTGTGTTTTATATTAAACTATTTTAAAACAATTTTACAAAGTATTCAAGCCTTAATCGAGCCCAAAATATTTTCTTTTTAAAGGGTTCAAGAAAATCAGATTGCCCAGGGGGTACAGATTCCCCCCTAGGGGTACAGATTCCCCCCAGGGGGTACCGATTCCCCCAGGGGGAACAGATTCCCCCTAGGGGGTACCGATTCCCCTTGTCTAATGGTCAAAAATAGATTGCACTTAGGGAACCGATTCCCCTGAGGGGGTACTGATTCCCCCCACGCTCCAAGCTGTTTTATTAATTGTTTCTCATCCCCAAACGGCTCCAAAACATCCCCAACAGCTATATACGACTTCAACACATTCCATGCTATAAATACAAGCTAAGGACACTTGAAGAAGCAAGAGAACAACTATCCAAGCAATCAAACACAAGAGAAGAGTTTTTCAATCTATTTCATCTTTCTCTTGTAAATATTTTGTTCTTGTGAGCTCAAACTTGTAAACACCTACCTTAGAGAGGTTTTCTTGTTTACATCTTTTATCATTTGTAAAGGGGAAAGGTTCTAGCTTAGCCCATGTAAAATCTAGGGAAAGGTTCTAGTTTAGCCCAGAAAAATGGAGTTGTAAGGTTACTCTTTATCCTCAAAGAAAGAACAAATTAGTGAATTGTTTGAAAATCCTTGGTGAGGAGTTAAAGTAGTGGACATAGACTTTGATTGAGAAATTCGACCACTATAAATCGTTGTGCAATTATATATCTTTCAATCTCCTTACTCCCTAAACACAAAACCGTTCCGACCCCTCTTTGCAAACCATTCTGATTATCGATTCGAGCTTTCGAAAATCCTAATAGAAACTTAATGTAGTCTTGTAAAAGGTTTCAAGAAAAGCAAGAAAGATGCAACCTTATCCAATCTTTATCATCAGGAGCACCTCAGCCTTCCTAAGCTCCTTTGTGTAAGGAAGGTACTTAGTTTTATATTTTTGAATGCCTTCCTAAACACTAAAGCAATTTTAAGCATGGATTTGGTAGAATTCCACCTTGTTTCAATGTCCAAGCAAACAAAAGATTTAGAATTTATATTCTCCTCTTTAACACAAGCTTTAAACTTTTGAAGTCTTGCAGGCGAAGACCTCACATATTACACAATAAAATCTATCATAACAAAAGCATCAACATCTTTCAACCCATCTTTAACAACCAAGTTCAAAATATGTGCAACATACCTCATATGCAAAAATTCAGCATTCAATACACTACCATCCCACAAGTTGAAAATTTGCTTCAATTACTTGATCCCTATATCATTAGAACTAGTATTGTCAACCATTATAATCATGATCCTTTTAAGACCCCATTATAATAGATACTTTTCAACAGCCTTACCAATAAGCTCCCCAGAATGACCAACAATTGGACAAAAGTTTATCTTTTTATGCAATTTTCAATCAACATCTATGAAATGAGCAGTAATACACATATATGATAAATTTTGACCATATTTCCATGTATCTGTGATATGACATACCCTAAAAGACAAATTACTGAAATAATTCTTCAACTTCTTTTTTTCAACAAACAAAGCATAACAATCTCTAGTGATAATAACTCGTGAGGGAGGAACAAAATTAGGAATGACAATCTTGTAAAATGACGAAATCATTCACGTCCACAAAACTAATTGGCAACTCATCAACAATGACTATTTAGCAAGTGCTTTTGTAATATCATCTTGATCAAATTCCATAATCTAGGAACACTAACAGTTTCAGTAGTCCCATCAACATTGCATTTTTTCCTAGACTCAAAATCCAAGATTATTTGTTTTGTATCTACATTAAAAGTGGCTTTCTTACACTGACAAGTGTGATGTTTCATGGCACTAGTTCCATTACTAGATGCACAAGAGTCTTTTAAGAACAATAATCCATTCAACATGATCTTATCACCCTCAATGCTTTAAATGATCCCAAACAACATATTTTTTTCTTTTTACATCTTTTACTTGTAGCTTCATCAGTTTTTACTTGTTTTCGCATTTGTTGAAGTCTCCATCATCAGGTTTTTACTTGTTTCGCATTTGTTGAAGTCTCCATCACTATTTCAGGTTCTTTAGATGACTCAGCTGAGGAATATATCTTCCTTAAATTAGCAATATTTTCTCCCACCACCGACATAATCTAAAACAATTGCTATGTTAGCTATAAAATTCTGCTGCATATAATCTGAAACTAATTTTACACATAAAAAAAATTCTGATATATTATTAGCTACATAATTCTGCTGGAAATAAAAAATTATGCAGATAAAATCCTTATGATAAGATGAATTATAACTGTGATATAGGTTAAAAAAATCCATAGACATTTTAAGTGATATATGTTTTAAAAAAATCCAGAAATTTTAAGCTAAGCCATAAGCATGTGTTTCCAACGTTCAGTTAAGACAACTACCAACACTTAATTAGGGTAACAAAAACTCAATTCATATTTTAAATTAATCATTTTGTGTCAAGGGAATTATTTATATTTAAGTTCCAAAACTTTTAACTTCAAGCATCTACAAGAACCACTTCATATGGTATTATATTACTCAACTACATATGGCTAGACATCAATGATCTGTAACTCCATAAATACTAAACCCGTTGCATTAAAGCACTAAGGCATTAGTACTGTTGGGTTTTCAACAGTACATCAAAAGATAAAAAAGCCTAATGTTAAAGCTTTAAGGTAATAATAGACTAATAGTATTGTGAAAAATACTTATTCTCTCTTATGATAAAAGGTACATAGTAAACTAAGTGACTGTCTTCACCTACAATGGATATATGGAAAACGGTGATATAAGAATTTTTTTTTTAAATTTAAAATAGGCAGCTTAAAATGCTTAATATCTTACGGTAACTTAGAAGAGTTTGGAAATTGGCACTTGGAAGCAACAAGAAAATCTTGTGTTTTCTACCAATACAAGATGCGATATAGATGTCAATTTTGCTATCTTTGCACTCTCTTGCCAAAGCACGATTATGTGGAGACCGAGACTGTAAAATTCAATCAAAAAAGGTATAAATTACTCCCCAAAAAAATAACTTAAAATAGTCATTACTCATTTGTATAAAAGTTTTTGCATTGTCTGCCAAAGAATTTCGTATTCATGCATGTATACTTGGTGTTGGTTATGAGTGATCGCCTGACCGGACGAGATAGAGAGTAAACGACAATGTGAGAAAAGTAATTAATGCGAGCGTATGAGAAATTAAGGATTGGAATTTACGATTGGGCTGAGAATCGTTTGCATTTGAGACTTACCGAGTGATTTGATCGATTACGTAGTTAAAATAATATAAAAAGTAATAGAAAATAAAAATAAAAAATAGGTACAGGGTAGTCGGGTGCTCGATTAAGAGAAATTTTTTGACTCGGGTCCGACCCGAAAACCCGTAAAAATATCGGACTAGTTACCTGACCCAAAAATTTGGGTATTTTCAAATTTTACCCGTTATTTTAGTCGGGTCGACAGGTAATCGGCATGACCGTCTTGTAAATTTTGGTGACCCTATGCCATAACAGTAAAATATGCCTTTTAAAACTAAAATATTAGATATATAAATAAGTTCACTAATATTTCAAAATTTGGTGGCCCTATGCCATAACAGTAAAATAGGCCTTGAACTTGAAAATTCTTGGGCCAAACATCCTAAACACATATATACAAAAGATTTAAAAATTTTGGAACTTGGGCCCTGTGCAGTTGGGTAGCCTGCACAGGCCCTGGTAATCGGGTGGGGTATTTCAGGTCAGGTATTTTTGAACCCCTAGTCCACACTAGTCCATCTTTTTGGTAAGAAACTACGATGATATTAAAAGGAAAGCAAGAATGATAATTAATTATAAAAGATTAAACCAAAATATTAAATTTGATTGCTATTTTATTCTTAGAAATGATGTATTAATTAATTAAGCTAAACAACCTAGATAATTTAGTAAATTTGATTGTAAGTCAGGATTTTGGCAAATAATGCCAATTGACGAGTCAAAACCATTGACAATTTTAGTGCATCCAATGAACATTATTAATGGAAGGTAATGCCTTTTGGATTATATAATGCACCTTGGGTATTCCAAAGATGTATGAATTTTTTAATAAGTATAAAAAAATTGTAGTCTATATAGATGTCTTGTATTTTCAGAAACACTAAAATTACATGGAAATAATAAATTATTTCACAAGAATTCATAAAACATGGAATCATACTTAGTCCTAAGAAAATAGAATTGGAAAAAATAAAAATAGAATTTTTAGGATTAAAATTATCTTCATATGGTCTTAAACTACAAGATCTTATTATAATAAAAAATAAAGAATTTCCTGGGAATATTGAAGATAAAAAAACTTCAACAATTTTAGGAAAAGTTTATTATAGAAGAATTTCTTTCCAAAATTATCAGTAAAATATGTATGTTATACGATAAATTAAAAAATGATGTACCCTTGGACCAAAGGCTTAGAAATAGTTAAAAAAAATAAATTTGAAATAGCAGGTGTTCCTAAAGTTTATCTATCTAAACAAGGTGATAAATTAATATTAGAAACATATGTCTCAGAAAAACATTGGGGTTGTGTTTTAAAAGCCAAAACAATGGATGATCAAGAATTAATAGTGGATACAGATAGGGTAAATTTAAACCAAATGAAATTAATTGTGTAGTTTTTGAAAAAGAATTGTTAGTCATTAAAAAATGGTATATAATTTTTTTTATTTAACACAAGAGAAATTTATAATAAACTTACAACCAAGCAGTTAAACAATTTCTCACCAAAAAATTAGAGACAATGCCTAGAATAATTAGATGGTATAATGAATTATGTACATTTAATTTTGAAGTTTTATATATTAAAGGCACTAATAATGTTTTGTTGATTTTCTTAGATGGACTCATTGTAACACCTTAAAGTCGATTGGGCCTAAAGTGTCACATCGGGCTACCGAGGCAACCCCTGATTTTCAAAACCTATAAATTTTCTTTTCAAATATATTGAATGGTATTATAATTAAAAAGATAGAAAACTATCATAAAACAATTTATAAACAGAGCTCCGTGACACATGATTTAAAATCAAAATAATACAACTCTGAGTTTAATAAACTGAATACATAAGTAAAATTCTATGAATACATATGTCCACTAAGCTATGGTACAATACTCTGAAGGAGATGTTGGAAATCCTGCTGATAGTGCTCTATGAACTATTCATGTTACAATCCTGCCAGCGAAAAACATCTGAAGGCTGAGCTTACAAAGCCCAACAGTATAATCGCTAATCTAGAGCAACATAAGAATTCATAAACACAAGCATGTTGAAAACATGATACTAAACTGTAGGTACATGCATGATCTAGATCAAGTACTACCTACTTAAGGCTTAGTTGTTCTATCTCTAAAGTAGGTACATGCATGATACTAAACTTTGATGTGCATTATTTGAATGCAATATTGACTCTGTTGTGACTCACATTAGCTAAGGTAGGCATCATGATGCGACTGTAGGGCTATATCTCGAAGCTCACGCACCCTTCTATCCTACTAGATACTAATATATGATACAACAATAAACATAAAGTTGTGGCAAGCATCATGGTGCAACTAAGGGATCTTATCTCAGAGCTCATACACCCCTCTCGCCTGCCAACATACTCTCGGGTACACCAGGGTGAGATCCATAATCTGCAACGAAAACGTACTACACCCGCCAACTTACTTCGTCGAGTCTTAAGGTATCTGCACCCATATGAAAAAAGAAATACCTTGGCACTAACTGGTATATACCTGGATATACTGACAAAAAAGATAATCGACATACTACTAGAGTACCTTGGGTGTCCTGGTTATTTCCTGTGTAATACAAAGGCTAGTTTTATGATATCCTAGCTATTACTATTTCTAGCTAATTTGAGTGATTACTGATCTCGTTTACTATTCACCCTAGCTATTGACTCGCTCGTTCTTTAATCTAGAACGTTATGCAAGGAGTTACTAGTCTGTTATTTCTGATAATCTATATTGATCTAGTTTACACTACTCAAGGCGATTACTGTTTTCACTGCTTACTGTCTAGGTTCTGATTGGCCCGGTATCTGACTTGGGTTTATTTCTAGGTAGAGATGCTCTATTCGCAAATCACATTTTCCCTTAATTCAACCTATAATTAAAGGAATAACTATGCGTCCAAGATTCTCAATCGATCTTGCGGTATACGACATTATTGCCTCATAATCTGATTACTTGATCGTACATCTTGTTGGTACACCTTGTGCACTGATCCTCCATTCATAAATATATATTGCGTGCTTACTTAAGAAACTTGGACACATTGCACCTTCTATGGTTACACTGGTTGTAACCTACTCTTACGAGTGTCTCTAGGCCCATTTGGACATTTACGTCCCTCTCGGACTAAGCTTTATCCTTACAGACCATCCCAAGCTCTTATAGGCCTTAATTGGGCCAAAATTGATCATAGAAAGAGGGGTAGTATCGATAATCTAGTTGTAGTATCTATACCTTAGGGTCAAGATCGATACCATATGAGTACCGGTACCAAAAATACATTATGCCATGAAAATGGGGCCTTAGTATCGATACTATTAACCTGATTATTGATGTATAGGGACATATATACTCACCCTGACAGTATCGATACTCCCATATGAAAATCTTAATTTTAGCCTTAATTTAACTAGTACGATATTGTTCATCCTAATATCAATACTCAAACCCTAAAACTAATATTTAGGCTCAAAAAACACACATATCATCCTAAATGACTTGGGTTGGTTTCTAATCTTGTTCTAAAGTTTTAGTAAGTTGTTTAAGGTCTTAAGGTGTGTTAAAAACACATTTTTAACACCTAAAATGAGGTTGAATCATGAAATTAAAGATAAACCCTAAACATGCTCAATTATCCAAATCCTAACAATATTTTGAAATTTATGAAAACTTAATACTTCAAAGAATTAGAAATACACTACCTTGCTGCTTGAATCTCGAAATTGAACTCATTTAGCTATAAATCACTCTTCTCCATTGCTTGGATGAAAACCCTAATTTTCTCTTGCAAACATGAAACCTCAAAGCTTGATCTATTACTATGATTTTATTGAGGGAATTAAGAACGAAATTAAAGCATGAAAATGGGTTCAAATATTACCTTTATGATATGGACTTGGAGAGGATGAGGAAAGAGATAGAATGAGAAATGAGGAAAAAATGAAAGAAATGAGAAGATGAAGAGAGTAAAAGTCTTCATTTTTTTAAAAACGGGTTAATTACTCTACTTGTCCTCCTCATCTTTTTATTCTACATAAATCCCCTCTTTGGCTAATTGGGCCCAAGACCTACCCAATTAAGCCCAACGACTTGAATTATAAATTATGTTGGGTCCACTTACCTCACGGGTAGACCTGAAACTACTAGCTTGGAATTTGGGGTGTTACACTCATGGATATAGGTAAAAAACCTCTAAAAGTAGGAGAATAGAAACTATTTGGAAAAAAACCCAACAAAGGGATTTCGAGACAACAAATCCTAACCAATGATTGGTGCCAGTACAACATCCGGTAATGTATTATCCTAACCAATGATATTATTTTCTATCTGAAAGGAGTTGTACAAAAATTCTTGATGACACCTTCAGTAAACCAACTGCAGTGGTCACAAGATCCAAATTCGACATATCAAGAAGCTATGCTGAAATTATAAAAAAAAAGAAGGAAGAAACATTGTTGAAACCGCAACAGTTAAATATAAAAAGACTAAATAAAATATTTTATAATTCCGGTTTAGAGAAGAAATTATATAATTTAATTAATGAGGTATGGAAAAACTATCACTAACCAAAGAGCAAATTTTAAGAAATCTCTTTCTACTCTTTCAAAAACTTTAGTTGAAAGAACAACTGAAGCTGAAGAATTATTACTAAATTCTTTATAGTAGAAGGTGGACACTTTTAAGAATAATCTTTTTAACAAAAGATGAAATAAACAATCTTCTTAAAACATGTCAATATTTTTTCGATAAAGGTAAAATAAATCCTATTTTAGTAAAAAATTATCGATTAAATTTACATGGTAAAGTTTACTTTGTTTACCTATTGATATATTTTAAAAAAAATGATAACATCATTTGCAAACAGAAAATCAAATTAAAATACTTTTTTCAAATATTATCATCAAGGCTTTTTAACTAAGAATATTGCAGAAGAAACATATCTTGTTATAAAATTCAGGCTTGATTATGATCTATTTGATATAAGCATTATTGAATAGGGATTTGTTAGACAATTAGTTTTACACAAATCTTCTTTAGATATGATAAAAGATCTTCTAACTTTTATTAAATCTCAACTAAGAGATTTAGCAAGAAAAAAGAAAAAAGAAAAATATTTAATGTTGAAATAAATAGTCTTATTGGTATCTTTGATAGAGAAAATTTTGTCAACCATATCAAATTTGGCATGTAATTATTCTATCAAATTAATGTTGTCTCCTTAACGCAATAGGAGCAAAGTCACAATGATTGAATCAATCGACAAATGCATAAATGATCCTGCCTATTATCAAATACAAGCAAGAGTTGATATAAAAGTCACGGCTGAATTTATTCTTAATGGAAGTTGATATAAACTCCGAACTGATGGAAAAAGGATAATAGTGAAGACTTTCTTTTAGAAGAAACATATATGATGAAGAGTCCATGCCACTATTAAAAAAATAGCAAATATGAAAATTGAAGATTATCCATATTCCATAGTTGAAGAAATCAAATGAACACCAACATGTACAAGCAATATTAACACCTCCACACCATCTCTGGACGATATGAAATTATGAATATAAGAACATGCAAGAATAATGAATACGACAAAAAGTCAGGAAAGTTGTCAGAATCTTAAACAGACAACACAATAAATAAAAGTACAGGACCTGAAAGCTACCACAAGAAGACAAAAAATAAAGTACCTACACGTGAAAGACTACCAAGGTGAACTTCAAAATAAATGTAAAGTAGTTATGACATAGAGTCCATAAAAGGGGAAGCTTGCAATAAGCACGGCATCACCTACACTACTACTTCCTCTCTAACTTAGTTTTCTTTAGTTTTCTCTTGTAGTCTTTCATTCTCTTCCTTTGTATCACCATCCTCTACCTTATAAATACTTGTAAAATATTTTTCGCACCTATAACCCCTTTGATTGGTATCAAATTATGCTTTTGATGAGCACAATTTTCAGAATTATGATAAATTGTGCTTATCCTATGCTTCTGATAAGCACAATTTTCGGACAACTAACAACAAGTCATTGAACTACTGTAAATGGATAGTCCCCCATTCAAGGATGGACGTGGATGTTATATTAGAGGTGAACTTAAACTTAAGGGGATGAACTAAAATTTCAGGGGCGAAATAAATTTTCAACAGAAATACATAAAATTTTAAAATATATGGTAATTTTAAATTTTCAGGAGGCGACTACCCACCTACATCGATCCATCCCTGTCCTCATTATTGTTTCACTAAATTAGCAGAAAAAGAATTTTTCAGTGCAACCAAGAAAAGAGCAATAGTAATAATCAAATACAAATTATCAAATGGAAGACTTCGACAACTTGCATAACTCTCAGTTGATTGATATAACATCTTATCCATATAAAATTATTACTTTCTTTTGTGTTAGTAGGATTTTGTATTGATTTATATCATTTTATAACATATACAATAAAATCAACTCGATCAATTTGTTATTTTCAAAATTTTAATAATGAAAATGAAAATTTATTTGTATTATATCTTTAAAATATTTTTGACGTGACATAATAAAATCTAAAATAAAAAAAATAAACTAAATATTCAAAGTGTGTTTGACGTGAATTATTATTATTATTTTTTTTGTTGTCCTCTTGGTTCTAAAATTTTGTCTTGACTAATTTGGACGACCAGCGTTATATACTTGATTTTGGTGGGTGAGCCTTCCATCAGGGTTTTTTTTCTACATACACAATGACTCAAACTCGAGACCTTACTTAAGTTATATCAACTACTTACCACTTAAACTACTCCATGTTAGTTGACGTGAATTATTTTAATCATATGGTACAAATTGATGTTAATCTGAGAAACAATGGAATATATGTCACAAATGGAAATATATGTCATTCTAAGTATTAATTTTAGATAAAATAAATCTTAAAATATAATGTTAAATATAACTGATTTCGTAAAATTTACAATAGTAAGTCACATTAATAAAAAGAAGGGCATGGAAATTTCGTGAGAGGATAATAAGACAAGAAGTGATGGTAAGGAGTCCCTCCCGCGGCCCACAGCTCTTATTCTTCTTCTCTTCTTCCCATCTCATCTGGAATCCGGATATTACTAGCTTAAACCCTCCTCGATTTCATCTATATATTACTCCAAAAAACTTTGTCCTCATTATGCCTACTCCTACTTTCCTCTTCCTCACCCATCTCCGTATCTTTTAATTCCGATATTTTCACCTCACCGAACGATTGCTATTAAAAGCTTCGTCCGTTATCTGAATTTGTATCTCAATTACCCCAACTCTTTAAATACCACCAAACAAACACTCGTAATTAGGGTTGTAAAATCGGGCAATCGTTCAAGTTTCAGTGGGATCCTGACAGGTCGTAAAATCGGATACAGATCAAGTTAGGTAAATTTGAGACCAGATCCAGATCGGATTCAGGTCAGGTCAAATCAGTTCGGGTTATTTTCAGGTTAATTGACACCAGATCTAGATCAGGTTCAGGTCAGGTCATTTTCAGTTCGGATCGTTGCCAGGTCAAGTCAAAACAGTTCAGGTCCGAAGCAGTTAAAAAGCAGGTTAATTCGGTTCGGATGGACTTCAAGCGGATCTCGTTCAGATCGGGTACATCATTGGCAGATAAAATTCATTCGGATCTCTATCTGATACGGATTGAGTTCAAATCAGGTTATTTTTTTATTTTGGGTTAATTATTTTCGTCTTTCGCGAACGTTGAATTGCAATTTGTAATGTATATGATTTAGAGTAAATTATTAATAATATAAAATCATGGTTCAATTTTAAGAAAAATACAAATTTAAAATTAAATTGAACAAATATGAAATTACAAATAAAAATTTAAATAAATTAAACAACACACATTGATGAGGGATCAAATCGAAATAATTTTAAATTATGAGGTTGAAATTAATACAAAAAAGTACTAAATTACCCATTTAAAAAGTTATGGGCCAATTAAAAAAAGAATTAAGTATAAGTATGGATCAATTTCATATGCAAATAAAATTTGGAGGACTAAATTGAACAAATATGAAATTACAAATAAAAATTTAAATAAATTAAACACACACATTAATGAGGGATCAAATCGAAATAATTTTATATTGTGATGTTGAATTAATACAAAAAGTACTAATTATACCCATTTAAAAAGTTATGGGTCAATTTAAAAATAGAAATAAGTAATAAGTATGGTCAATTTCAGATGCAAATAAAATTTGGGACTAAATTGAACAAATATGAAATTACAATAAAATTTAAATATATTAAACAACACAAAAGGATCAAATCAAAATATTTAAAATTTTGAGGTTGAAATTAATAAAAAAAAGTACTAAATTAACCATTTAAAAAGTTAAGGGCCAATTAAAATATAAATAAGTAATAAGTATGGGTCAATTTCAGGTGCAAATAAATTTGGAGGACTAAATTGAACAAATATGAAATTATAAATAAAAATTTAAATATATTTAAACAGCACAAAGGGATCAAATCGAAATAATTTTAAATTTTGAGGTTGAAATTAATACAAAAATATACTAAATTATACTCATTTAAAAAGTTATGGGCCAATTAATAAATATAAAAAGTAATAAGTTGAGAAAAAATTAAAACAACTAATATATATATATATATATATATATATATATATATGTATAAAGCATAAACTATATATACCATGTATAAAATATAATACTATATAGCTTATATGAACTATTGAACTATATAGAACTGCATAGTTTATATATAAATTATATATGAATTATATATAAACTATACAATTTATATTATATATGTATAATTATAAATATATATTTTAAATTATATAGTTTTATAATATAATATATTTTATATATATATATATATATATATATATATGTGGGGCCTAGGTTTAGGGTTTATATTTATATAAACTACATACTATAATTTATATTTATATACTATATTTTATACTATTTATATAAACTATAGTTTATATTTTATATACTATATGTATAACTATAGTTTACATATAAACTATCTTAATATTTACATATGAACTATAGTTTACATATGAACTATATATATAACTATATATTACATATGACTATATATAATATATATATATATATATACTATAGTTGATATTTATATACTTAGTCATACCATGAAGTTATGGGAAAGGTCATAAGGCAAGTTTGAGACAGGTACTAGGGTTTCGGAAAGTCAATTTAGCTTTATGTCAGGCAGGTCTACTACGGAAGCGATTCATCTACTTCGACAGCTTATGGAGAAATATAGGGATCTTCACATGGCGTTCATTGACCTTGAGAAGGCGTATGATAGCGTTCCCCGCGAAACGATCTGGAAAACCTTGGAAACAAGACGGATCCCAACTACTTATATCTGGGCGATTCGTGATATGTACTGTAGATCTACTACATACGTCAGGATTACAGTTGGTGACACCGAGGCATTCACGGTGGAAATCACTCCACCAAGGGTCATCTCTTAGCCCTTACATCTTCGCCTTGATTATGGACATTTATTATGAGCACCAGATGGTGTCCCATGGTGTATGCTTTTCGCTGACGACATTGTCCTTGTTGCTGAAACAAAACTGTGCTGAATAGTAGACTGGCTACCTGGAAATTACTTTGGAAGAAAAAGGTCTAAGGATCAATATTGAAAAGACAGAGTATTTATGTTTAAACTTCAGTGGGAACCAAAATGATGAAGATGTAAAAGTATGCATAGAAGGACACGTTCTCCCCTTAAAGGATTGTTTCAAATACCTAGGGTCTATGATACATAAATGGGGTATAGATGATGACGTTACACACCGTATAAAGCAGGATGGCTAAAGTGGAAGGCTGCTACTGGAGTTTTGTGTGACAAGAAGTGCCTCTAAAACTAAATGGAAAATTTTATAGAATGGAAATAAGACTAGCGTTGCTGTATGGATCAGAATGTTGGGCAGTCAGAAGGATCACGTAAGGAGGATGGAGTCCGCAGAAATAAGAATGCTTCGATGGGCATGTGGTAGGACTCTGTGGGACATGACACCAACTCTGCAATAGGATGTCATTGGGGGTATCTGTATCCGAAAAATTGAGGGAGGGAAGACTAAGGTGGTTTGGGCATGTCCTTAGGCGACAACCGTCGGAAACGGTTAGGAGGGTAGAGTCGATTTCAGTCGACGGTGCCAGAAGGAGATGACGACCAAGGAGGAGTGGGTAGACTGCTTGAGAGCTATTTGAATGATTTAGCCCTTACCGAGGACATGACCTCTAATAGAAAAAGTATGGAGACTTAAGACCAAGTAGTGAGTAGTATGGGTCACAGCCATTAGGGTGTAACATCTCTGTCTTCTTGTATGCCTTTGTAGTAATTTCCAGGACTTCTACTTTTTATACGTTTCTGTCATTGGATTTTTATGAAGGCTTACTAGGATAGAAGAGTAGTGTTGCCTTAGTTTAGGTTTTAACCATTTGACTTTTTTCCTTATCGTAGCTTGCTATCGCTGACTTCAGGTACCATTCTCTTCATTTTTCCTCTTTTGAATTTAGTCAGGTCTTACGTTTCTGTCTATATGCAGAGATTTCTACGCAGAGATTTATTTGTAGGTATTACTTCACATTACAGACGCACATATGAAGACAGCATAAGAAGACTGTTTAACTATGTATTTATATAATTATTTATATATTCATTGTATTGTATCTTTATTTTTAAATTTTCTGACTGTCGGTGGTCTTCCACGAAGCTCTCTCAACCTGGCGTTGGGTGCAACCTACTACACTACCTCCCTCTTACCCCCATCATACATGGGAATAGGGTTTTATTGTTGTTGTTGTGTATATATATAAACTATATATACTATATAGTATATTTACATATGAACTATATATAAAAACCCTAAACCTAAACTATACATTATATAGTTTTTATTATATAAACTATAAATATATATATATAGGTATATATAAACTATACATTATATATAAACTATAGTATATATAACTATATATTATACATTCAGTATTATAAACCTATATAGTATATGGTATATACAAACTATATATTATATAATTCATTAGTATATATAAACTATACAGTATATATAACTATATATTAATTTATTAATATAAACATATATATTTATTGAAAGAATTGAAAAATATATAAGGATCAATTGAATAAATTTTAAATGAACCTTAAATTAATAAATTATAACTTTAAATTTGGATTAAATTGAAAAAGTTGAAATATAAACTTAAATTAATATATTAAATCATTAATTTAGACTAAATTAAATAAATTTAAAATTAAGAGACACAATACAATGTCAAATAAAGTTAAAAAAACACTCGGATTTTCTCCCTCGCTTAAGCCACAGGCTACCCCAACTGTGGCGCCAAATCAGCATCATTTCCCGCCTGATGATTTTAACATAACCATGGCTTCTTTATGGTTGTCCTATGAACTATTGTCATCAGAATCTCTGGGACCGATGGATTCCTTCTCCAGATGATTTCCTCACATGAGCCTTTGTTTCCCTAGGCCGAACGGGTAGATACATGCGAGGCGTTTGCAGTTTGTATGAGCAAAGCTACATTCACATGATCTGCGAGGAGCTCGAACCGGCGGTGATGAAGAAGACGATGCTTCGAGATGCGATCCCGTCCGTCAACGCGTGGCGGTTTGTATTTGGATAGTATAGCTAGATTTGAAGACAACGATCACCCTTCTCTGTTTTTGCAGAAATAATTAGTTTGAATTTAAATTAATTTAATAGAATCGAATAGGTAGTAAACAATGGTTTGGGCTTTGCTTCCCGATCCTTCTTCAGGCAAGTAAAGCTTAATTGAAGTGCTACTATGCTTCATTTTTGTGTTGCATTATTTTCAAGACTGAAACCCTATTCCATTTGGGCAGCTGAAGAATAGGAGAAGAAGATAAGTATTATATTTTCAAGAACGAAACTATACTGTGGGTCGAAAAGGTTATCGAATTTGCTCTCTTTCACTTTCTTTTCTTTTCTTTCTGTGAGGAAATTATTAGATTCTAATTTTTGTTTTCATTTTGCTATATTGGGGTTTGCTCTCCTTTCCTTTGTATTTTTTGTTGAAGGGTGTGATGTCATCATTCACAAAGACAAGGGCGTGTCCAGAATCCATGCTCACATAATGATCGATGGAATGACTCAATCATCTCAAGTTACAATCAAAGATTTGTCGAAGTACGGGACATTCATTAACAAGAATCTCACTTCTAACAAGAAGTTCATCAATTTCCTAATAACAGACCTCTCTGGAAGATGGTGATCTTCTTCTTTTGGACTGGAAATGCAACCTTAAGGTACTGTCACTTTAACGATTCCTTTATTTCAAATGAATTCAGTGATTTCGTACCGAACGACTAAATCCTCTCGCCCCTTGTATATTTCAGATTCTCTTATGTGCCACTTGTATTCTACATCTGTTGTGCTGAGGCCTCTCAGATGAGTCATTATCTTGAGGACAAAGTTTCATCCATTGGTTAGTTAAATTTATCGTTTTGGCTTCAATCTCATACAGCTTTTTGTCTCATAATTTCACATTTAAAACTTGTTATTTTTTCTTTTAGCCCTTTTATCCGCATCCGAAAATTAATGTTGCGTCTAGAATTAAGAGAGAACAAAAATTGATGGAACCTGAACCTGGAGTTCTTT